>NW_024426774.1:16236372-16950997 GCF_017311325.1 Ursus maritimus | reverse complement strand
TTCCGATTCAGAGATCTGTTCAGGCTTGTCTCTCTCCATTCTCCATCTGCCTTGGGCATAAGCCCTTTGGACCCCAGATATGTAAGGGAACAGGGAAGTCAAAGGTGGTTGCCTCTACTGGTGGGTCCCTGAGCCTGATTTATTCCCTTCACCACCCATGAGGGAGTCTGTTCTCAGTCTGGAATGAGTTTCACAGTAAGAGGCAATACTGTTAGGGCTCCCCAAGAGGATTCAGTCACCCTCGTATTGTACATTTTTGTGTCTATGTCTACTCGGCTTGCCATGTCTCTGAAGAGGGGCTGGGGTTACAACAAGTACAATCTCTGTCCATAGTGAGTTAACAAGATACTAGGGAAATAAGAATCAATCATATAAAAGTAGTCAACAACTGAGAATGCAGATGAAGGTTTCTGTAAGTTACTGATGTAAGAACTCAGAAAAGAAAGAAATCCCCATGGAGCTAAGGAACCAAGGAGGGCTTCCTGGGGAAGGTGAGGATCAGAATAACATGTGGAGGGTATAAGGCTGGTGAAGGAAG
Organism: Ursus maritimus; assembly: GCF_017311325.1. Taxonomy (NCBI): domain Eukaryota; kingdom Metazoa; phylum Chordata; class Mammalia; order Carnivora; family Ursidae; genus Ursus; species Ursus maritimus. The sequence goes on along the minus strand of NW_024426774.1, from coordinate 16,950,459 downwards.
ACCCTTCTAGCCTAGATGAAATGACTGGCAGGGTAAGAACCGAGGGTAAGAATTAGAGGTTGGCAAGGGAAGAAGCTATGAGATCATTTTAAAAACCTCCAAAGTGCCTAACAGGTCTTCTGGTCCCATTCTGCATCTTCCGTGCAGTTGACTGTTGTAATCACAATCATTACCAACAAAAACCGAGGTGCAGTCTGGTGACAGAGATTAGAATTTGTCTTCAGAGGACCTGGTTAAATCCTGGAACCATCAATTCAATACCAGCTAACAGTCAGGACCTAGGATTCAGTTTCCTTGCTTATAAAATTAAGATTACTCACAAAATTTTCAGAGTCAGTTGAAACAATTGCCATGGATTCCTTATAAAGTATAAATGAGGTACATATGCTTGCTCCTAATCATTAGCATCATCTTGATTATGCCACATGGGTAGTTGCCTTCCAGAAACTTCTAATTTAACCTTGAGACAGCTGATAATTTGATAAAGCAAATAGGCAACAACAACAACAAAAATGTAGGCGAGGTCAAGTATCAGCTAGAATGAAACCAGATCAAATTGACAACAGTTTATTTGCAAAGCATGGGAAGGTCTTTTGCCTATGGTACAGTTTCTAAGCAGTTTTTGTGTCCTCCACAAATATACCTCAAGCTATCCTCATGGCTTTGCTTGGAAGTCTGCTGCAGGAAAATGGGTGTCTGTGGCCCACCTCTGCATGTCCTATAGAAAGCAGGGAATAGAGTTCCCATACAATTAATCATCTAAACAAGGACAGTTTTGAGAGTGAAAGAGAATACTAGTAGCCAGGATTATCCTAGGAAAACTAGGTTATTTGGTTACCCAGAGTACAGTCCCTTTGCTTTGATGGGTACAGTAATATTGGAGGCTCTGAGACACGTCCCAAAATTACAGAAGATCATGGTTACAGAATTGTTGCCACGGGTCATAACTACCAATATTCTGCCTCTGATGAGGCCATCTCTGGGGAGAGACAAGGAAGGCACATGGCATATTCCTAGGTTTAAAATCAAATATCTCTCTGCTTATTCTTTGTGAACAGGTAAAGATCCAAGAATTTCTAAGATAATCCTCTGGGTGATTTATATTTTCAGTCTCTACTACATTTGGTTGCCAATTCCTGTATGTACTTTGTACTATGTAAAGACTTCCTGCTTCATTGGCATCTAAAATTCCTTTGAATCTTGTGGATTGCCACTTTCTCAATCTACCTTTCCATCCTGTTCATGGAATCACTGTATGATGTAAAAAAAGAATGTGGATTTGTATCCATTTTAAAAGCAGAGAAGCTGGTGTTTCAAGTTCACACAAAGGCTCAGATTCTTGTTAGCAGTCATGACTTCCAAATGTCTTCTCCCCCTTGAAGACTCCCTCGTCCTTAGCAATGGTTTGTTTTTTTGTGGACCTATTACACATCGAGTATGCCTTCCTTTTGATACTTAATGTTTGTTATTATGAATTCTCCTAGATAATTAACCTCTAGAAAGCAGAGACCCTCTGTAAATTAGCTCATACTAACTCATTCTGCCTACTCCAGTGTTCTGTATTTATTTAATGAGTCTGTGTTGACAAGCGTTGTGCCTGGAATTGCTTTAGTCTCACGGCTGTGATAATACTCCAGACTCTGAGGTCTCTTTGGAGAGAAGCCTCTGCGTAGCTGAAGAACATCAAGAACCTGGTGCAGAACAGTAGATGTAGATTTAGACAGGAAGAGTTGCCAAATACTGATGCTGTTGAATAGCAATTAGCTAAAACTCGGAAGAGTGGATGGATGTGTAGCTCCTTCTCTCATAATGCCAAGGGAGACCCTGGGCATGCACAATGAATGGATACATTCTATAGCAAGAGAAGAAAAATGAAATGCTGTGTAGTTTAAAGCCATCTCCACTGTATCCACTTACTGAGGTCAGTTCTCTCCTCACTGGAAGATACTCTGACTAGGCAGAATGATGACCTATCAGGGATGATGGAAGAGGTGAAATCAGGTGACAAATAAGGCTCCCTCCAGATGTGAACATGTATAATTTAGGTGGTATTTTTATTTTTTAAGTTTTTGGCTTTCAAAACTTTGTCTTATGAAGACAACTAAAGTAGCTTGACTCAGAGACATTTACCTGAGGGTTTTATATTTTCAGTAACTTCCCAATTTATGTTGTTGCTTATATTACGCTGCCAAACCTGGATTGTAACCACTGAACAATGATGGGGGACACAGATGAGAGGAACATTGTCAGTGGAGGCAAGATAGATCTAACTTTTTCTCTTCTGAGAAGTCTTTATACTCCCCAAAACTACCTTTTTAGTGTTAGTAGGAAGGGTATAACATTTTGATACTGCCAATAGTCTGTTTTAGATCATTTATGTGTTAGTGACAAATATAGAGAAAACATCATAAATTAACAAAATTTGATATAGCAGATGGGAGAGGAAAGATACATAATTTACCCTTTTCTGTTTTACCCTTGTTAAAACTATTGTGACTAATCTCAAAGTCTGAGGGCTGGTTTTCTTCAAAGGCCAAAAACCAGCACAATTTCTCAAATGAGGGAGAGAAGAGAGAATCATGATGGGATGTCTCACCATTCAAAACATTCTGATTTGGGGAGCCTAGAACTGAGATGGGGGAGATGAAGCATTAGCAGCTTCTCTCCAAGTTAACTCACTTTAAGATCGTACCTTCATATGATTGCTATTATTGTCATCTTAATCCCATACCAACATGATCAGTGCTTCTCTTCCTGCTATACACTAGATAGTCATTGGACTTGAAGCTTCTGCCTCATTCTTTAGAACTGAAGATCATGTCAAAATGTGCAAAATCACAAGTATGTGAGGAGTAATATCTGAAGGCAGTGTCTCCTATAAATAATCATTCTCATAAACCTAATTATTCAGATCTGTAAAAGACTAGAACTTTGGACCCCTTGTTGAATTATAAACATGCCGTTGATTCAGAGTGGAGGCTGCAGTGGAAATTCTGGGAGCAGCCTAAGAGCACCAGATAGTTGACAGGGGTGTGGGGAAGGGAAGAAGAGCAGGGAGTCGGACAGAAGGTGTTTCTTTTATCTGGGCCAAGTCTGTGTTTTACCATCACTTATAGAAGATTCTGTCCTTATCATGGAAGGACAGAGATTTCTAGAGTGAGATAGACACTTATATTATAACTTCTTCTTCTTCTTTTATTTTAAACATTTTATTTGAGAGAGAGAGAGAAAGGGAGAGTACAGAGGGAGAGTGAGAGGGAGAACCAGACTCCCCACTGAGCAGGGAACCCAACTCGGGCTTTATCCCAAGACCCTGAGATCATGACCTACACCAAAGGCAGATACTTAACCTAGTGAACCATGAAGGCGCCCCAGCTTATAATTTCTTCGGTTCAGCTAAGTCAGTATTCATTTCTCCAGCCTCTGCAAAAATGCAGAAAATTTTACCCCTGGTTGCATTCTCTTTTACTCACTTTGTCTTCCTGAGCTAATACATTTTTAAAAAATATGTTAATTGTAACTTTAATGGGCTCACAGAGAAAAAGGAGATAAACAATGGTAAAATAAAAGTTCTTATTTGGGCCTTCTAATTTTGAATATAGTCCTCTCAGTGTCACGGTAAAGATTAACAAGTTAAAGCCTTTATCATGGTGTTGATGCATAGGAAATACTCAAATTATATCATCACCATCATTATTATTATCCTCAGTCCTGGTATAGCCCTTCTATCATGTATTCATTGTGTCTCTGATTTCTACCCTGTGGCCTCATACCTTTGTGCCCTGATTCTACAGGTAGTTCCTCTACTGGATCATAATGCTTAGTTCTAAATCCTGGCTTACCCTTGGAATTTATGTTTTGGCTTTTCTCTTTTAGAACACTGACACCAGGCAAATCTTGTCCCTAATCATTACAACTCTCCCAGGCCCCTGGAACCCATACCTGGAACCAGTGCTCTGGTTCCCACTTGCTTGGGAGTAAATGTCTTTTCCAAAGAAGCTAATAATCCAATGTAAAGAAAGATAAGAACAAATAAATAGAAATAAATCCTACAATGCAAACTCTACCAAAAAAAGCATGCACACATTACAGTGAAAATCCAGAGAAGGTAGCAATTAACCATATGGACAATTTATCCCAGGGAAGATGATTTCTTGAATTGCAAGAAAGTGTCTTCCCCTAAGATTGTTTTTTGTCTTTCACCCCAGTGTAATCTTTTTCTAAATTCTCTCTTTTTTTTTTGACATATTCTCTCTTACTGCCCACGTCTCCCCCATTAACACTGTCCTTATCCCAGGGTTGACCTTCATCACATGCTATCTGCCAAATGGAACTGCTTATAATTATTATTCCCTAGTCTAACACAGCCTACATACTGCTGTCAGGTTAAGCAACCTTCAATACTATTTTGATCATGATACCCAATGATTAGAGAAGTAGGATTTTTCCTGATACCATTAACATGAAGGAGACTTTTGGTGTGTTTCTAATATCTTCCCAACTTGAATGCTCTCATTTGCTCCTAAATGTCCATTCCTGTATTCATTTATTAATTCATTTATTAAGTAAGTTAATTAGTAGTCAACATATATTTAATAGTTGGCTTCTACTAATGAAACAATCACTGTAACCAGCATTCAGGCACCCAAGTTCATGCAGCTCCTTCAGTCTGTCCTTTTTCCCTTCTGTCCCTCCGTTCCTCCCTCTCTCTCTCTCTCTCTCTCATGCTTATTTTTCTCACTTTCTCTCTCTCTCTCTCTCTCTCTCTCTCTCTCTCCGTGTGTGTGTGTGTCTATCTGTCTCTTTCTCTACCTCTGTCTGGTGGGTGTGCTTCTTTTCCATCTAGCCGCCCACACTGCCCAGACACATGGCATCCATACCTAGGTGTTCCCTAGTCTCTTCCGGCTGGCACAAAGGCAGTAAGCAGGTGGGTGTGTGAAATATGATGAGCCAAAAGATTCATTCCTTTATTTTCTCCTAACTGCTTCAGCCTTCATAAAATCCAGTCCTATAGGTTATTGATTTTCACAAAAAGAAGAAAAACGAGTGGGGGTGGAAAATTATGATGTTATGTCCTAAATGAATTTTTCACAGAAAAAGAAGAAGAAGAAGAAAAACAACAACTATTCTCTCTCTTGGGCAGTTGGTCAGAAATTAGGTCTGGGGTATGGAATAGGAAAGGCAGGAGTGCGTCTGTCCCCGGGGGAGAACAAGCATTGATCTCTTGGGTGATTGCCCCGACTACCTCTGAAGCTGAGAATTAGGTTCAATATGTTAGTGCTAACATTTAAGTCCTTTCAAATCTCCAGGGGCAGAATCTGCTTTCTCTCCCTCTACCTCATTTATGGTTAGGTGAAAACTAGCTTAACTCTTTAGCTTCCAGGTTTGCTCTTTATACAGAAACCTAGGCCTCAGGAAATCCATGAAGGCTTTTTGAGATATTTTAATTATTGTTTCACAAGCAATGATGAAAATTGAGATAAATAAATCCAAGTCTCTACCTCTATAACAATCCACTTTCTAGCTAAGATAGCAGTAACAGATCCACTCCTTTGCTCATCATCTATGAAGAATACTCAGCAGCATGGTGTTGCAAAAAGCCATACACCAGAATCACTTAGGGAGCTTTTAAAATGTGCATTTACAGATGTAGTTCAGACCTGCAATCTGAATCTCCAAGTGCGAGCCCTGGGAATCTGTATTTTAACTTTCTTACAGTTTCCATTAATTAGCTCCTAGATGTAAAAGGACAAAGGCAATGCAGGCAGGGGTGGGTCACCGAGCTCCTTGGAGAAAACTGCTACAGATCAAAAATTTAAAGCTCCTTTGCCTAATTTCATGAATATAGCACCAAAGAGAGAGCATAATAAGAGAAAATGTTTAACTGCAGACTTTTAGCAGCATAAAGATGTCTCCAAAAAACATGTCTAACGATCCATTGATCAGTGTTATGAGATCTAGGGTCAGGCAAGGGGTAAGGAAGAGGTGGAAAAGAGTCCCGTGGAAAAATTACTCAACATCTCTCAGTAGTCAAGGGGGAGGTGGGTGGGGGGGAAGGCTCAAGGAGAAGCATACCTACCAGCTATTTCTATCACCTAAAATGCAGCCTGTTCTCTTAGAAGAAAATCTGGTGAAAGTGCATTGAACAGAAATTTCGTAAGCTAAAGGACTTTGATTTGAGCCATACCAAGCTAGTGTATATAGAAACTTAGGTAATATGTGCCCTTGAGGCAAAAGATAAATTAGATTTGGCCTGAGGATGTTTGGAACAATAAGGTCACGTAGAGGCTGATAAATACACCAAATTTCTCCCCTCCAGCCTCCTGCACAAGATGTTCCAGCAAAAGCCATAGTCACTCAAGAAAGAATAATTTCAAGAGAAATAATTGGAAATAAGCCAAGAGGAAGCCTATGAATGAAAACCAGTAAGCCATATTTTAACCAAGTTTATGAATTCCAAGGGAAAAAGAAGAATCACAAGTCACTGACACCGTGATGGGTAGAGTAGGAACATCAGATTTCTGTATAGGAAACAAAAGGGTCAAAGGAAAAAATCTTCGGCCTCCATATCCATAAAGTAGAAGGGGAATTCATTTATTCGTTCATGAATTTATTCGACTGCTATTAATTGAATATATACTATGTGCCAGTCACTATTGGAGGATTTGGGGACGTAGTGCTTCACAACGGAGACAGGTCCCAGCTTTCAGAGAGCCAATATTCCAATGGAGGGAAGAAGCAATACAAAAAATAAACAAGAAAAAGTGTTTCAGAGTCAGAATAACCTGGTTTCAAATCTCAGTTGTGCTACTTACCATCTGTATTGTACTTAACCTTGTTGGGACTATTTTCTTCTCTGCAAAATTGATAGGAATGCCAACCTTGAAAGGTTGTGATGAGGATAAGAGAAAATTTGTGCTGCTGCATAGTATCTGGAATATAATAAGCATTATTTATAAATATGTGTTGAATGAAAAATTGGCAACATGCAGGAGCCAGTTAAAAGGGAGAGAATGAAATTCAAAGCACAGTAGAAGAATATACTCTTAGAGCAGTAGAAAAAATGATTGATGCGCACATATACACGTATATATACACACAAATATGAATTAATGTATCTATGTCTCTATGAAAGAGAGCCACAAAGGGACAGAGAGAAGCAGAGAAAGAAGACACATGGTTGAAAATATAGTTGCTGTGATTTGGTGAGTTTGGAACAGAGAGACGATGAGGGAGTCTTATCTAGTGGTTTCTATTTCTTCTATAACACAGAAGGCAAGGAAGGAAGAGCTAAATTAATGTCCGAGGAGAGTAATGATGTTGAAGAGGAAAGTAGCTGTGTAAAAGAATTCAGAATAGAATGGCATAGTGAGTTGAACGGAGTTTCACTTTTGCAGGCTCAGAATCCTGATTTCATCATCATAGGGAAAGAGTTCTATCATTCAGAGATCTCTGTAAGAAGTTACAGGAGACATAGCTAATGTAGATACCTATTAGTATGTACCGAGTAATCAGGTGGTCACAGAAAAGTCAGAACTTATGGGCATAACCAACTTCTTACAATATGAAGGTCTATTTGGGAAGCCAGATTGCAATCATGGAACTATCATAGTGTCTTACAGAATGTGAGAACATAGTCTCTGGCTAAGGTAGCTCAAGGAACACTCTGCACTTTTAGGGAAGGTTTTGTCAATGGGACTGGATCATTCTCGCCCCAACCTCACCTTAATGGACACTAGCAGCATTGGTTTCTCTGACTGTCCTTCTGCTAAGCTTTCATGGGACCAGCAGTACTTCTGGCCGACATAGTCTTTCCTAGATATGTTAATATATTTAGTTAGTCTTAGAATTTAATTGGCCTGGAAACCTTTCTTTTTCTTTAAAGTAGATTTGCATAACTTTATTTTATTAATTATCTATTGATTTATTATTTAACTTACAATCAAGTACTACAGGAAGAGTTTTACTGTTTTTCCAAAGTACTGGGATGACAGAGCACCCACTTTTTTTGAGTACCAGGAAGAAGACAGATTTTAAGAAGCTCCTCCAGGGAGAATTTCTGGGCTGCATAATCAATAATTAGAAAAAAGAGGAAGTGGGCACAGAATCTTCCAGGAAGTCTGTAATGTCTTAGTGTTTGGAAATCCTAGAGTGAGGTAAGCAAGGGGAAAGCCAATGGTAAGTTAAGGCTGTATTCATTCAGAAAGACTTACTCTCCTGCTTAGACACTTTGAATTTAGTCTATTACGTAAATAATCCCACCACCTGCCAATCTACAGTGTGACATCCTTTATAATTTGCTCTTTAGTAATAATTCTAAGGTTTTCCTGATAACATGATTAAGGGCTTTTTGTATCCAACTTTTAAGGGTAGGATTTTTGGTTCCCCAGATGCACCAGTTTCTCAGTCAGTGTTATTTCCCTATTTATGAACCTTCATTTTTCCTTTAATTTTCAGGTAATAATGTTATGAATAATTTATGTGGTTATCACTAGCGATGCACAAGAATGCAGTTGGGACTAATCAGTGCTAAGCACCCTAATGGAGAAGTGAACTCACTCTACAGAATTCTAGGTACCAGTAATTGTTCAATCACACCAATCCCCATAGATATACCCACAAAAGAGAAGAGAATCCAGAGATGCCTCTCCATTACAACTTCAGGAGGTCATCTATGGATCCTGGCTTTCTTAGAGAGCTATGATCCAATTTAAGAAGTATTACCTTATAATTCCAGAAAAGCTACTTTTCTATTTGCAATTATATGCCCCAAATGTGGCTAATAATTGTGTGTATAATTAATAGAGAAGCTCTGACTCACAACTAGATCCTTCCCAGACCTTAGCTCTTTGTAACACATACTGTTTGCATAATGATGGCTCACATCATTGGATTTCTGTAAGAAATGACATGTAAGACTATTGCTTGCTTGCTGTCTCTCTCCTTTCTCTCTCTCCTTCTCTTTCTTCTTTCTTTCTTTCTTTCTTTCTTTCTTTCTTTCTTTCTTTCTTTCTTTCTTTCTTTCTTTCTTCTCTTTTGCTTTTTCTTTCTTTCACTTTTACTTTCCTTCCTTCCTTCCTTCCTTCCTTCCTTCCTTCCTGCTCTTCTTCTTCTATGAAGTGCTTCCCTCTGTATCCACCATGGTTCATGGGTAAAGTGAGTATAAGGTAGACTGATTGATATTTTAGGATGATGAACTTCTCCAGATTATCACTAGAGAGCTGCTAATCAAGCAAAACCAAACCTTTGTTAGGATTTACTGCATTAAGGGAGTACACCATCTTGACAGAATCTCAGCAATGCCCAAACTGAGGAAACCAGAACTCGAGTATTTATAGGGCTTTGGTGTCTGAGTTTAAGTGGTTTAAGGCAGATCTTAAAAGGTGGGAATTGATTGGGATTGGGCACAATTTGTAATGTAATTGGTTAGAATGGCAGGCACAGCAGAGTGAAAGTCTTGAAGTAAGTCTTGATAACTAAACTGTGGTTAATAAGTAAGCTGTTTCCTAGGTGTCTCTTATAAACTGATCTGTGGGAAGTTCCTGAAGCAAGCTGTGAAATAATTTATTAGGTTATAGCTTATCTTTTCTGGGCAAAGCTTTTTTGGAACAAATGACTAAATTATTTTTAGATCAGAGCCCTACAGTCTTATCTAAGTCATACTAATACAGATGGTCTCAATTCTCATGAAACTCGTTGAGAAGAAAAGGCATCGCAGACAACACATGATGAATCTTTGAGGGTTGGATATAACTCACCAGTTCAGAAGGAAACATCTTTCAGAAATGGTGGCAATAAATCCTGAGGCAACTTTAGCTAGGACTTAGGGAATGGATAGGATGTATCTAGTGGAGGGGCTGGAGTATTTCAGCTCAGGTTAATGGTATCAGGAAAGGTATGGAGATGACAATTATGTTCATGCATTCATGGAATTCTGATATGACTGATCTGTATGAAGCAGAGGTTTAATTTGGGGAGCTAAGCTAAATAAGATCAAGTCATGGTGAATCATATTATGAAGGGCCCAGAATTCTAGATAAGTTGGTTTGAATGGTTAAGTTTAGCTTGGAAGAATCTGTGTCATGGGCTTCCTTGTAGTCTTTTTGGCTACTTGAGATCCTGGTAGTAACTTTAAAGAGAAGGCCAATCTGCTGATAGTTATTGAAGATTTTAGTATCCACATGAGACTGATGAATCTGGGAAGAAATAGACAATAGAATACCCCCAACTTCCTTTAAACATGTATTTTTTAAATAATTTAAGTAAAATTCACATAATACAAAATCATCACTTTAATGATTTTAAAATATGTAATTTAGTGGCATTTATTATACTTACAATGTTGTAAAACTATCATTTCTGTCTAGTTTCAAAATATTTCATCACCTCAAAAGGAAACTTCTTTTCCCAATATCCCCTTCCCTCAGCTCTTGGCAACCACTAAATCTGCTTTCTCTCTCTATGGATTTGCCTATTCTGAAAATTTCATATAAATGGTATCATACAATATGTGATATTTTGTGTCTGTTTTTTTCCTTTAGCATGTTTTCAAGTTTCATCTAGTTGTTGTATGTATTAGTACTGCATTCTCTTTTAGAGATGAATAATATTCCATTGTATGGATATACCACTTTTGTTTATCCATTTATCAGCTGATGGACATTTGGGTTGTCTCTGCCTTTTGCTACCTTGAATAGTGCTGACATGAAAACTTGTGAAAATGTGTACTTTTCCCCAAGAATTCTACAGTTCATGAAAACTGCACCCCTTCATAATTTTAAGATATTTCTAACCTAATATCATAGTCATCTACATCACTTAACAAAGACACTGGATGAACGTGTTACCAGGAATATATATAGGAAAAATTAAGATGCACCTGCCAATTTAATCTTGGTCCTAGTATATCCTCTACTTTTTTTCCCTTGAGAGTTTTTGGAATCTTTTTATTATTAATATCTACTCTTAAACACTGAATAATCTAGACATATTAATGTTTAGTACTCTCTTACCCACAGAAGGTTATCAAAATTACAAAAACCTTACATGTCAAGGGAAAAGATGAAAAAACGTTCAACAATATAATTAACAGATTATCAAAAGTTGACCCTGTTAACTAGTTAGCTAATGGTAGGTTAGAGTTTACATTTACATTACAGAATAGTGCAAAGTTGAGATTTGCCTCACCTGGACATTCTGACCCTGGAATAATGACGGTAAATGGGAGCGTCCAGGAGAAAATGATCTAAATCAATTCTAATAGAACTACTGGAGCTGATGGAAGTTTTGGAGCATGAAAGCAATATGATAAGAATGATATTTTGAAAGATGACTAATGTGGCAGCAGGATGGATTCATAAGTCAGTTCTCGCAAAGTGTTTAAAAGACTAGATGGCTCCATTGGTTGAACATCAGACTCTTGATTTTGACTCAGGTCATGATCCCAAGGTGTGAGATCAAACCCCGCCATAGGCTCCCAGCTCAGTAGGGGGTCTGCTTGAGATTCTCTCTCTCTACCCACCCCCCACTCATGCATTCTCTCTCTCTCTCTCTCTCTCGAAAGTAAATAAATAAATCTTTAAAAAAATAAATAAAAGCCTACCTGGCAGGCAGCATAAATAATAGAAATAACAATAACAACAATAATAATATTGATAATTTGGAGAAGAAGGACAGATAGGAGGCAGAGAGAATAGTCAGGCAGTCATGGCAATAACACAAAGGCCCTGATGCTTGCCCAAGGGTGTAGGTGACAAGGAACAGTCAACCAAGTACCAAAGCAAGATAAATTAGAAAGTCAGGTAAAACACCATACAACCTTTTCTTTGCTCGCCGTAGCACTTCTTAGCCTTAGGCCTGGTTATTCAACATAAGACAGAACAGCAGCAATGCTTTCATCTGGGAGCTTGTTAGAAAAGCAGAATCTTAGGCTCCAGCCCAGATGTTCAGAATCTGAATCTGCATTTTAATAACTTATCTCAATGATTCTGTGTCTCTGATTAATGAAGGACCTATTTTCAAATTCAAATGTGTCCTGGGTGGAAAATATATTTTCCTTTATAGGAAGTCCCTTGGCTTTATTTGTTTGGGATCTTGGAAGCTTATGGCCACAACCATTGACATTTCCCAACTTCAGAAAAGATAACCTCTTCACTCCCTCTTTCTTCTAGTAATATGAGTATTTATTTATTTTTTAAGATTTTATTTATTTATTTGTTTGAGAGAGATATACAGCAAGCAGGAGCAGGGGGAAGGGGCAGAAGCAGAGGGAGAAGCAGGCTTCCCGCTGAGCAGGGAGCCTGATGCAGTGGTGCAGGGTTTGATCCCAGGACCCTGGGATCGTGACCTAAGCTGAAGGCAAACACTTAACCAACTGAGCCACTCAGGCACCCTAATATGAGTATTTAAAAGACAAATTACAACTCTACTTAATATCCTTCAAACTCTAAACTTCTTGTACTTATTTACTCATTTATTCTATTAGTTTAATCATTCAGAATAGTTTCTGTGCAGATCTGTTGTTCAATTTTTTTACTCTCAAGACTTTTTTTAGAATTCGATAAAATCTATGAAATTTCTTCACAGAAAATTGCACATAAATACATGCAAGCGTTTTCCCCCACACAACTTATTTTTGCATTGTAAATGTATTTCCTTCACATGTATTGACTGTAAAAATCTTCATAAATATTATACCTCTTGTTTTTCATGCAAAAATAAATACCTTCATCCTGGAAAAGGGCAAATAAGCCCAAACCATACAGAATAAACAGAATATAAAACATTTTATTACAGAGAAGTAAATTCCAATGAGATGCCAACTTTGACATTCAACTGATTCTAACTTTTTGTTTTGAATCCAACAAGTGCTGAAAGCTCTTGACTTACAAAGGCAAAGATAAGCAGAGAGTATCGGGGTTCCCATGGCTCACATTGCAGATGAAAGTAGGCTCTCTTCAAGGAACAAGGGAATTCTTTAAAACCCTTCAGGTTGAATCTATGTCCCAGTATTTTTCTTTTCTTTGTCCTCAAGTCAATTGGGCAATCTTAAGTAAAGCCTGCATCACTGATGTTATCTAAGTGAGCATGAGACAGGTTATGAATTTATTACCTCTCTGAACTTTTGAAATTGTTGAACAGAACCAACCTCCAAAAGAAATTCTGTAGTTTCTTTGAAGATATAACGGACTTCCAATTACTGGAAAGTGCGCATGCGCGCGCACACACACACACACACACACACACACACACACACACACACACACTTCTGTCCTCTTGGCTATAGCCAATGGGAGTGCTTCTTCAAATATATGAAGTTTTATAGCAGCACAATCTTTCCTTCCAGAGTGGAAACTTTAACCAAGAAAGGTAACAGTTTTGTTTTGGATTTTAATTTCCACACCCATACACACCAGCGGGAGTCATAACAATGATTTCTAGGTTATGTGAAATGTTTCCTTTATTGATAAGGTCAAATACATGCAGCAAGTAAGTCAATGAATAAAGAAATTCATCCCAAATTGCTTTTAGAGATGGGTATTTTTTCTCTCTCTCTTTCACACACACACAGACAAAAGAAAAGAGAAAAGAAAAAAAAGAGAAAGATTGAAAGAGAGAGAGAGAAAGAAAAATGAAGTTCATTCAAGTGTTTTAAGAATTCCCCTGGTAAGCCAAATGATTTCTATGCAATAGTAATATTCACATTTTATTCTAATTTCTTGAAAATTGTCTTAAATAGTGACTTTCAAGGTCTGAGGCTGTTAAAGATAACAGTTTGCATGGCAATAAGCTAAGATTTCCTTAAATCAAATTACGCGACTCTAGAAAGCAATGAATAACAGTAACTTTTCTTCATCAAAAAAACAAAATCATATATGTTTTACACACAAATTACTGTCTTTCCTAAAAATATGTGTCCATCTAGGGTATCTTGGCCTGATCCAGAAGAATCCACTTGGTAGGAAAAAAATGTCACATGGTATTCCACAGGCTGCTAGAGGAAATCAGGAAGAGCCCCCTCTTTCTCAAGCAGAGATAAGGGCCTTCTTCAGCATGTGTGAGCTATCACATGCCCCATAACTCCCTTTGTCTCCTCCCATTCACCCCATTTCCAGACTTGTCAAATGAATGAAGAAGAGGCTTCTCATGCTATTTTGTTTTGTTCCTTTATCTCACACTTTAATAATTCAAATTTGATCTTGAGATTTGAAGAAATAAATTACTTAAAGTTTACATATAGGTGGGGCTGGGTCTCATCCAAATAATAATATGAGAGGCACACTAAAGCAACTTTGCGAAACAAAGTAAGGAAAGACAAAGGAAGGTCACATGAACTGTCATTTACCACCTTGGAAAACCTACAGAGACAAAGTGGAAGGTGTGAGAATTTTCTCTGTTGAGTTCTTGGGTATCCTTATAATAATAGCTGCTGCTGTGACCTATTCCTCACGGAGTAATAAGACTTTATATTCATGGAATTTTCCTTGTCAAAGAAACCTTTTCCTTGCTATCAGTCACTGTGAATCTCTAACGTGGTTACTAATAGAAAGTCATCCATGATTTATTGAGTCTATTTAATTAATTTTATTTTATTGTATGCTTTTTGAATGATCATCCTTTGCCAGATGCTGTGCTGATCAAGGAATAAATATGACTTAGTACTTATGAAAATTCTTGACATAAGTTCTGTTGTTATCTCCATTTCATGAATGAAGAAAGTGAAGTTCAGAAAAATTAAGTAGTGTACCGGCAGAACTAGGATTGTGTTCTAGATTTATTTTACTTCCTAATCATCAGTCCTAACTGCTGCACTTCACTACCTCCCATGAAAGCATCTGTGTTCATTTGGCAGACAAAAACCAGGAGCTCGTTGCCTGTACTAGAGAAACCTGTGGTTCCATTCAATATGTTTTTGAAAAAAAAAAAAATCTCTAGAGTCGTTCCAAAATATATGCTCTCCCTAAGATATATTTGGACTTTCAAGTATTGTTTAAATCTTGAACAAACTTGCAGCCATTCATGGTAGACACGCGAGAAGCCACGGAGTCACACATCACTGCCTATGATTTAAAATATCCGTGCTTGTGACTTCCTGTTTAGAGTTAACGCCGCTTGTTTTTCCTGTACACGGTATGTTATTATGTAGGATTCCCCCCTCCTGGTTGATAATTGCAGAAACCTCTCAGTGAGCCTCACTTCCAGCTGCTCTGGAGCTAAGTGTGATTTATGAGCTCCTCCAGAGCGCTTTCCCCCAAACTGAATGTCATGAATGCCACATAGTCTATATTTTAAGCCAAATGCATGGTCCATATATGGTGCCAGTTTATCCAGCTTCTGGGCTTGAAATAGTATTAGACAAAAAATAATTGTATGTACATCATTACTAAGTGCTCTCTATGTATTAAAAAACAGAGGTTGTAAGAACCAAAATACCCTTGTCCTGCACTCTTCACGGAACAGTCCAGGCTCTGCATGTGCTTCTGCTCTGTAGGACTGGGTATGCAAACAGTGCCCTCTTACTGTTCAATGGGCAGAAATCGGATGGTCTGAAAGTAATTTTAGAAAACGAATCTCCTTATATAGAGGGAAATCCCTCCCCTCTTACAGCATAAATACTTCATTAAGGGACATGTCTTCTGCCAAATTGAGATAATCCAGAAAAAAAAAAAAAGTGGGTCAACCAAAACAGGCTTCCGTCTGTATTTAGTTTCAAACCTTCCCAACAAGGAGACTCAGGCAGTACAATTTTCCTGGAGTACACATTCGATATGTTTCTTTTCTAACCTAAATCATAGAAACTTGCCTCGATGAAGGAAGATTTTTTTTTTCCTCTGAAGGGTTTTCCTGTCAAAACTGTTTTACCACTTTATAATTTTTCATTGCTTCAATAAGTTCCTCATGCCCCCAAGGGAAAGTCCAGCCCAGCTTGTTTGCTGACGTCAGAGACTTCAATACAAATGTTCCCTTTTGTCCACAGGAAAAATAATGGACGTGGGGCGCTGGGGCTACATCCAGGCATTAAGCCTGTTTACCAAAGACGGTCATTATTCTGTAATTCTCTCTGCTAATTTTGTGTGGGAACAAAGCCTTTTGGCTCCCTGATGCTAATGAGCTTAGGGCATTTCTCTTGTTTCAGTTCCAAGGCAGGGACTTTTCTTATTTTCCTTTCCTGTCACCTTCGGGTGAGCTAATCAGCAATGAGCAGCCACTGCTTTTGGAGCCGGAGATTTTCCAGGTCCCCTCCTTCATGCTTCTGTCTTTCGCCAGGTCCCTTTTCTTTCCCAAGTCATTTTTGGCTCATATATCCTTTGTGTTTGGCCTCCCATGTGGATGCCTGATAGCTTTCCTCCTGGAAACTGCTCTGTGGGGATTTCTTTTTGTTTTCTGAACATGACTTTTAATTACACTTGGATTATTTGGCCATCAGCTGCGATGTAAAGCCTGAGTTAGTGCCATCTAGCAGCATTAGGGTAGAGAGTGGCTACCGGCCAGAAAAGTAGCCTTTGCTCTTTACTCTGAAATGGGCCATCTGTGGAAAAACAGGGGCTATGGAGCTAGTCCCTTATAAACCTGATCCAAGCTCTGCCTGTAGCGCGGGAGTCCTACCTGCTAGGCTTGGCAAGGAGACACTTTAACATATTAAAATTCTTTAGTATGTTCTCATTCCTCACTATACCATCTACAATTTTCAAACATTTCAATGGGAAACATAGACCTGTGGTTATAGGTGGCATCTTATATCCTGGATACATATTTGATTAATGGAGAAATTGTGCTTTACTCACTGGCATCTGGGTATGGTATGGCCTTAAACAAGTCTCCCAAATTGATTACGTGATTTCACTGATGGTGTGCTGTGGGATCTTGTCTCAATCATCTTAGAAGAGTCTTTGAATTTTCATGTCTTCTTAGAGTTCTTATATTCAAGCACATTAGGTTGGTCACAATAGACATTTAGATGTTTGCTAACAAGTCAGTGATAAAGCTCATTAAGAGCAATGCGAGATTAAGAATATTTGTAGGAAGCTCACCTTGAAAGGTTAAGGTCACTATCTTCAGAAGATACTTCTTTTAAAAATGAATGTTATAGTCTAGAAACATTTACAATACATTTTTCACCTTATCTCTCATTTGGAAAAACTAAGAGTAGTCTTGTTCCTTGGTAGAGAATTACAAAAGAAATTATCAAACTATCAAAACCTGCCATTTCATGTAGCTTTTAAAATTATAGGCTTAACATTTTGTTTGACAAGACATATTTTGATTTTTGTTTTTGTTTTGTTTTTTTGAAATACCTTTCCATCACTTGGAACTGGGTCTTTTTAAAAAAATTTTTTTTTTAGAACTGGGTCTTAATGCATCATTTACTTGTTTTGTAGAAGTATTTCTTTCTAGTTCCTACTAAAATAAATTGGATAAGAGGAAAAATATATGAAATGTAGCCAGATTTTTAAAATCCCTTAGCATGCATTTTTGTAAATTTATCACAAATTCAATCGTATGTGATGACAATTTATTTTTCCAGTAGTTCAAAAGATACTTCAGGGCCTCTTAGGAAATCCATACTCACCAAACAAAAGCAGTACAGTGTCACAGTCCTGGAATAGATAGCACATATAACAAGGAGAAGTAAAGGCAAACACATTTCTTTGATTTCCCTGTGGACACTTCTGGTCATGGTATTTAAAAGGAGCAACCCAATGGAAAATGTTTTTCTTGCAAAACTCAAATATCTAATACTAACATTTACCTGGACCTGGATTCACCTTTGCAAGCTGTAACTGACTGATCTTATAAACTTGAAACATACCCAATAAGTTCAAGGTGACGTCTGTCTGCACACTCCTTCCCTCTCTGTCTCTCTAGGTAGTCTGTGTCAAGATCTTTTGTTATGTGGAAACGAACATGCCAAAGAAGCCAAGAGAATTGTTCCCTTAGCACTAGTATTTGGGCTAGAACAGAAAAGAGGTTTTAGATTAAATTTTTAAAATAGTTATTTGATCAGTGGCATTAATACAACTAAAATGGAACTAAACTTGTCATTATGACTCTTTCATGTACAATGAACTAAGCTGCTCTTTTTGTGCTAATTCATTTCACAAACTAGTATTGACTGCCCATCATGGATTAGGAGCTGGTGGGAAAAAAAAAAACAAAAACAAAACTAAATAAAAAATATTCTCTACTCTCAGGTGTTCACTGTCTGCTGAGGGGGGACAAACACAAATATTTTTGAAACATCATGGAAATGAATAAATATCTGTATGTTGAAAGCACCATGGAAATGGAGAGAATAGAGGAAATGCAATGAAACCAGATGTCAATATCAATCAAAACTGATTTTATAATTATTTTCTAGAAAAAAAGCCATGCTCATTTTAATTTCAAAGACTAGGAAGAATAAGCCATGTTCAATTTGTTTATATGCAGTGGGGATGGGAATGGTCAAAGAAGCAGAGAGAAGGTCAGGAGATAAGAGACAAAGCCTAAAACCACATGATGTATGTAGCAACAAACAGATTGGTGTTGCTGGACTATAAACTACATAAGAGTAAGTTCTGAAAGACGTTGCTAGATTGATAAGTCCAGCAATAGAGACTTTTGTGTATATAAACACTGTATTTGTTATCCTGAAGGGGATTTACAGTAAGGAGAAGCCTTCAAGGATGGGAGTGAATGATCAGATTTGTGTTTTAGGATTAATTCTTCAGTGGTTACATGGAGAGTGGTTTGGAGGGTGCAAGAAGATCAGGGCAGGTGAGGCCACTTAGGAGGTCCTGAAATCCAGGCATGATAAAGAGGGTGGACCTAACCTAGAGAAAAGGTAGAGAGATGAAGAGAGTAAATGAAGGGCTCTTTAGAAATCAAACCCAACAGAAAATGGTGCTTTGATAAAGGGATAAAGGAGAAGGCAGAGGGAAATTTTGATCTCCTGTGTCAAGCTGGAGGACTGAATAGATCTCAGTGATACAGATACAGCATCAACTGTTGGATAAAGTCAGGGGCCTCATTTTTATACCTCTGCCCAAACAACTGGCATATAATAGATGAAATACTTTGTTAAAAGGTGATAGTTGTGCTAGGCCTTCAAAGGTGAATACTGTGTTAATTGATGGAGACCAGAAATTATTTAGACTAGCGGAATTAAACCAGGTAAACTGGAGATTAGAACCTATGAGTAGTAATGGTGAGAGAAGACAGGAATGCTGACTTTTTTTTTAAATAATAGTATTTTTTTATTATATTATGTTAGTCACCATACAGTACATCCCTGGTTTTTGATGTAAAGTTCCATGATTCATTAGTTGCGTATAACACCCAGTGCACCATGCAATATGTGCCCTCCTTACTACCCATCACCAGTCTATCCCATTCCCCCACCCCCTCCCCTCTGAAGCCCTCAGTTTGTTTCTCAGAGTCCATAGTCTCTCATGCTTCATTCCCCCTTCTGATTACTCCCCCTTTCTTTATCCCTTTCTTCTCCGACCGATCTTCCTGCTATTTCTTATGTTCCATAGATGAGAGAAACCATATGATAATTGTCTTTCTCTGCTTGACTTATTTCACTTAGCATTATCTCCTCCAGTGCCATCCATGTTGCAGCGAATGTTGAGAAATCGTTCTTTTTGATCTTGAAGAAAGACCCATATAATGGCAACTGATCTGTAATCTATAGGTAAGAAAGTGGTTGTTTATTTAGGTTTTCATTATTTTACCTAATCAATAGGGGCAAGACATTGCCAGAGAAGTAGTTGAGGGAAGCTATCTTGTGCAATACCTAAGATGAGAGGATGGAGGCTACTGTCAAGCAATAAAAATTTGATACATTGAGATAGTGGAACAATGGGGGCTTAACGATGGCGGCTGATAATGGAAATGATGAGCAGGCAGAACTGGTGGTTGAATTAAATCGGTTTCTTTGAGAGAGGGAGTCTGAGAGAGAGAAAGAGATTTCTTGTATTTTGGTGGTGTCGTGCAGGCTTCAGCAATCCCATCATAGGGCCCAAGGGTGAACCATACGTTAACTGCACCCCCCAGCAGAAACATCGATTGCTCTCTGGCAGCGATGACTGGTTACCCCGGTTTGTAAGATGTTTGAACACTTTTAACAGGACATCACCTAGAAGACACAGAGCTAGCCAAAATACCTTTCTGTGCCAGTTTCCTCTGTTTATTCTTGTTGTCTTAATTGTGAAAACAATACTGTAATACCAATAAGGGGGTTTGAAGAAGAAAAGCCATTCTTCCAAAATTTTACTTCCTTTATAAAAGTTATTATCTTTCACATTATCTTCCAGTTACGTTTTCTGTTCAAATACTTATTTTTGTGAAGTTCTCTAAGTATTGTACACACAATTCTTTTGCTCCCTTTCCCACTGAAACGTGTATTGTACATACTGTTATTACTGTCACCTGCAGACCATGAATCATGGGTCTACATTGTAATGCTTGCAACTACTCTTTCCCTGAAAAATACTTCAGTTGTATACTGACATGCATACATCACAGGCCACGAAACATGTAAGAGTAAACAACTTTGTAAGCTATGTAGCCTTTTTTTTTTTTTCTTTTTAGGACATTTGTCCAATAGAAATAAAATGCAAAACACAAAGGCGAGCCACACACATAACTTTAAATTTCCTAACAGCCACATTAAAAAGGTAAAAAGAGACAGGGAACACTAAGTCTAAGAACATATTTTATTTGATTCAATATCTTTAAAACATTTCATTTCCACGTATGACCAAACTGAAATTATTAAGGAGATATCCTATGTTCTTTTTTGAAAAAAAATTGTCTTCAGTATCCTCTGTGTATGTTACTCACTTACGTATGATAGCACACCTCAGGCAGACTAGCCAAATCCCAAGCACTCAGTGTGGCTTATGGCTGCTGTGTTGAACAGCATAGTTTTAACATATTCCCTAAAGAGAAATTCATAGTCATAGGACCACAGATTCAAAAAGTTGAGCAGTTTAAGAATTTGCTTCATATAGTTATTCACTTTCCCAAATAAATCTATCCACTTAAGCTGTATGTTTATTTTGGTTAGCTAATTAATTCAATATTTCCTATGCGTAGATCCTGAGCCAGATGTTCCAGAAAAAGTCCTATAAAACAAAACGCTGCCATCCAACTCCGATATGAAGTCACACAGAAAGGAGGGTTGAGATGCCACAGCTTTACTTCAGAATCAAACACAACCAAGTGTTATGTTGTAAAAGTAAAATAAACACATAAATAAACTTACGAGTTTTAAAATTTGGTCGCATTAACAAAAAGTCTCAGGAAATCTATTCAGCATTGTTTAAAATTTCTTACAAAAATTTATCCTCTTAATAATTATATGCCATGATCATAATCAAAAAAGAAACCTAAGTCTATACAAAAATAATCAGAGAAAAACTGTTCAGTATGGCCAATCCAGATAATTCTAGTCCACCCCAAACGAAACATGTGTCTTCCTCCTACCGCTACAGACAGCTGGCGTCTATAATTCCCAGCGGCAAATACCGCTTTGCCCAGGTAGACGTTTTCAAACCGCACATATCTGGGGCTGTTCCACTCCACAGGCGTGAATTGCCAATCCTATCATAGCAGCTTCCGTGTGAATTTTCGGCTGTAATTGTTCACATTCTTGCAGTTCTTATGCTACGAGGGCAACAGCATCAACAAACAGAAGCATTTGCAGTTTCTCTCCATCTACTGGGAAACCGCCTTCCTAATCAATTCTCCTCAGCAAATGCTCCAGGACAGTGGAAAATTCCTTGGGCGAGAGATAATACCACCCAAGGGAAAATGCATTTATAATTGATGTGGTAAAAAGCTGTCAGACAGACATGGGTTTTCTCAACCATTTTTGTAAACACTGTTAGCAGCACTTCCTACAACAGTAGAAGTCTACAATCTCTCTACCTCTGGGTAGAAAATTGCAGCGAGGAAAAGCCCACATCCCACATCTTGTGCTGCTGCCTTTCGGAGTCCCCCCAAAACTGAATAATTACTGTTGGTACTCATGGCTCACATTTACCCAGCCATACATCTTTTTAAAGTATGCTTTTAAATGAAATGCTTGATTTACTGTTGAGTACATTGCCAAGGATGGGGAAGAAAGAAAAATGGAAAGGAGCTTTATCCAAAATTGAGGTTTCCTTCTTTTTTTTTTTTTTTTTTAAGATTTTATTTATTTATTTGACACAGAGAGAGGCAGCCAGCAAGAGAGGGAACACAAACAGGGGGAGTGGGAGAGGAAGAAGCAGGCTCCTAGCGGAGGAGCCTGATGTGGGGCTTGATCCCAGAACGCCGGGATCACGCCCTGAGCTGAAGGCAGACGCTTAACGACTGAGCCACGCAGGCGCCCCTGAGGTTTCCTTCTTAAATGATCTTAGAAGTTATCAGGAAAAGGACATGGTTTGCCATATTTTTGGATTATAAGAGATTTCAGAGATCTGAGCCTTACATAAAGCCAGGTATATTCTGCAATTGAAAGAGTTTTATAGAGCTAACAAGTTTAAATTATTTCAGCTATCAGATGTGAAAATCCCAACTGTATACATGGAGTCGTACTCTAGTCTTACCTCACTTGTGTCTGCTTTCAGGGAACCTTAAGAAAGAAAACAAATAAATTTTATTGTATCTGCATAATCTCAAAAGTTAGCCAAAATAACATACGTATTACGAACTAGGAAAAGCTTAAGTAGAATTTAAGGTATTTTTCACCTTTCCAAAGACATTGAATTTTGAATTATTGCATAATTCTGCACCTGTGAGTACAATAATTAAAAAAAAAACATATATACAACATTAAGAGTCACACTTGAGTTTGACTCCTAGTTTTCCACTCATGTTTTGATTCTGAGAAAATAATTTAATCAGTCTGATCCTCCACTCTCCACCTGATAAATGGGACTAATAATATCTACCTTTATTTAAAGGATGTGGAGGGAGCTAACAATAATTGGTAGGTAAAGTGCCTCACATATAGTAGGCATTTAATACACAGTGACATTAAAATAACATTGCATTTATGTTTAATTTCTGGCTTATTGTAGGATTTGAATTGAGTCACCCATCAGCTACATTGACTTCATAGAAGTTTCCTTCCCAAAGTTCCTTTTGGGATTAAAATTCAATCTCACTATTGGTTTTACTTTGGGCAAAGGCCTGGCATCGGTCTTGGAAGTGTCCAGTTGGGATTTTGATTTTGTACCATAGTTCTTTATTACTCACTTGTCCCGTGTTTTTAATTGTGTACTATTTTTAGTTTATCTTAAATCCATGCCTGTCTATCTTTACTGTTTAAATGCAAAACAGGCAACAGTAGAACCCAGAAGATCATATGAAAACGATGGCCAAAGCAATACTTACCTTTTTCATGGTTAACTCTTTCCACACCCTTTCTGATACTGATATGATATTTAGCTCTGGGCAAAAAAGAAACCTTTGCTCTCGGTTTCAGCCAATAAGAAGAAATGGAAAGCCTATATTAGTGTTAAAAGCAGTGATCTGGCTAAATCTGGCCACCCAGAGACACCATAGAGCAGTCATAGGAGCACAGATTGTGGAGCCAGACAGCCTAGGTTTGAATCCCAGCTAGGCTCCTCACTGGTGTATGATCTTGAGCATTAATTTAATATCACCATGCCCCAGTTTCCTTACTTATAAAGGTTGGTGTCCAGGCAGTAAGATATATGCTCAAAAGGGACAATGTTTTTTAAAGATTTTTATTTATTTGAGTGGGGGTCAGGGGGGCAGAGGGAGAAGGAGAGGGACAAGCAGATTCCCTGAGCAGGGAACCCAATGTGTGGCTCTATTCCAGGACCTGGAGATCATGACCTAAGCTGAAGGCAGACACTTAACTAACAGAGCCACCTAGGCACCCCTCAAAAGGGACAATTTAACAGAGTTTAGTAAGAGGAATATTTATAAAGTTATAAGCAGGCTTAAGGAAAACTAATAAAGGATAATCTACTCTGACAATAGAAAAATCTTGCCCTTCCTAGGTCTGATGTGGCCAGGGAGAGAATGGTTAGTGGAATCTTAGGAGAGTTATTGCTGTGGGAGTGGGCCAGCTATGGGGGTTGTGGGCTTGGTAGAGGAAAGTATCTATTGTCAGAATGCAGCCTCGCATTAAGGAAGCTGATGGAGTAAAAATATTAACCTTTCTCTCCTCCTACTCTCTTACATATTGCTGCTATCTCTCACTGCCTGGATTTAAGGACAAACCAGAGGGCAAGGAGCCTGAAGCTTGTGAAGAATGACGGAGACTTGATGTAGGGTGGCTAAGGGAGAATATTCAGTGAAGTAATAGTATCTATTTCATAACCTTTTTATACAAGTTAAATTAGTTAATATCTTTCAAGCACTAAGAATTATACTTAATGCATAGTAAGCATTATATAAGGGTTTATTTTTTAACAAAAACATTTGCTGTTAGCTTTACTATTACTGATAACTTCATAAATGAACAGACCTAAAGATAGAGCTCAAGATTCTATAAGAATAGGATTGTCTCATCTTTAAAAAAAATTAAAACCTTTATGATGAAATTTAGGAACAAGATGCTAGTCTCTGAGATACCAGAATGTGTCTGCAGACCTCAAGAAGGAAAAGGGTGCACATTAGTCCATATATTTCAGCCAGGATTACATTGGATATTTTAGCTTGATTTTTCTTTGTTTAATAGCAGGTACTCACCCTAAAAGATGAAACTATAGTCAGGTTTGCTGAAAGAGGAACAGGAGGGAAATAGAGAAATTGCCAGACTGAGTGTCTCGGGTCAAAAGAAGAGCAGGGTCCTAGAGGAGATTGGTCAACTTTGCTTAACATGACATTAGCAAGAAGTTTGAGTGCAAACTCATACCTACACTAATGAATCAGTTTTAATTAGGTAGCTACCTATGTGCAGGCAATGGGCTACATGGGCCAAACATATATCAATACCCTGAACACAGTCCCAGATCTTCAGGAGTCATTATTTTGTTGGGGAGCAAACACAGCTAGAAAACTAACCATGCTAGAAAGACATGAAAATACTCTAAATTAGTGCTAATGGCAATAAGTGCTGGAGGATTTTGGCATCTGGAGGGTCTCCTCCGAGTAATGGGGTTAAAGGCTTAATGGAAGAATAGAAGAGATAGTTTTGGGAAAGGCTTTGGTTACAGGATGGTCTTTTTAGGCAGAAAAGAGATGGAAAGGACGTTTATAATGATGATGGAGTTGAAAGGTAGAGGGTTGCTGTTCGTGGAGACTGGAAAACATGCACAAAGGCGTACATATTGCAGGACAAGGCAAATTAGACTGGTCCCACAGGAGTGACTGGAAAGAAGACATGACTAAGTCTGAAGTGATAACACAGACCCAGAAAATGTAATATTTTTAGTACAGAGCCAAGAATTTTGTCATGTCCTATTTTCTATTCAGCTAAAGACATAGCTCGAGGAGTTGATTTCCCTATTGGCTTTTAGATGTGGATACAAACACATTAGTTCTGGACTACCTATATCTGAATCAATGATGAGCACAGAGAAATCCATGCATGCTAACTGGTTCATATACACTATGTATTTTCTGACTTGTTGTTTGGAATTTATTGATCCCTCTCAACTTTCTATCTACTCTGTGATAGACAGAGAAGTCAATGTAACTATATTAGAATTGATCTTGTATTCAAAAAGCTAACCTCGAGCCAATACTAATGGATTGGGGATATAGAACCAAAGCTGGACATGAGTGCCTGTCAGTCCTGCATTGGGAATGACATTGTTTGGAATGATGAAGTATGAGACAAGAGAAGGCTGCAATCTTGTAGTCAGCCTGCTTGGTTAATATACATGGCACTTAAAACCTATCAAGTCTATAAATGTGGGTGAGTGCTTATACCTTACTTCTCTCTTCCTGGGGGTGAGAACCATCCCAAATAATAGTATAAAACAGCAAAGCAAAACATTCCAGTGTCATTCCTTCCAGTGGAAGATTATGTAAAACCCGCTACCTTGCTGTGCTTAGGAGTTATAGGGGAGAGAATAGCTCATAATGGGATAGATACAGACATTGAAGAAGACAGACATTAACACAAAACAAAAACCCCAAGAGAAAAATGAGAAAAATAAAGAAGCAGACATCACAAAATAGAAAATCTGAATGAGACATAAAGATATGAAAAGCTGCTTAATATCATTAATAACCAAGGGAATGCAAATTAAAGTGCATTGAGTTACCATTTTATAACCACAAAATGAATAAAAATCGAAGTCTGAGAATTCCAAGTGTTGACAAGGTTTTCAAATGATGAGAACCATCATATACTGTCACAGGGGTGTAAATTAGTACAACTGTTTTGAAAAACATCATGTTATTACCAAACACAATTGAAGATGGGTGAATCCTATAACCCGTAAATTTGATTCCTGGATATATATTCTGGAGAAATTAATGCATGTGTACCAGAGCTGTGTACAAAAAGTACATTGCAGCATTTTCTGAAGAGCAAGTATTAGAAGCAATTAAAAATTGTCCATTAGCAATAAAACAGATAAATCAATTTTAGTATATTCATAAATCGTAATTCTATGCAGCAGTAGAACTGAATGGGCTGTAGTTACATACATTAAAATAGATGAATCTCAAAAATACAATGTCTATTGAAAAAGTGAGTCATAAATTTACACAGTGTGTTTCACTTAAATAAAAATTATTATGATGAACTGCAGTAAATAATAATACTGTTTTGTGATATATTAATGTGATGAGGGGTGCCTGGGTGGCTCAGTTGGTTAAGCCTCTGACTCTTGATTTTAGTTCAGGTCATGATCTCAAAGCTCTGCCCTAAACAGAAAGTTTGCTTCTCTCCTTCTCCCTCTCCCTCGGCTCCTCCCCACTCACACTGCTCCTTCTCTCTCATTCTCTCTCTCTCTCTCTCTGTCTCTTTCCTCTTAAATAAATAAACCTTAAAAAATATATGCTGAAACTATTCTTAAAAAGCAATGAGATGATTAATACAAAACTCAAAGTAGTGCGAGAGAGGAGAGAGAAGCAATCAGTTAGGGGCATACTTGGAGTATATTAAATTAGGCTAATGTTCTGTATCTAAAGTTGTGCAGTAGGTAAATGATGTTTCTTTTCACACTAAAATGTAAATGCATTCCCCTCTCTCTCTGTGTCTTTTTGTACACATGCATACATACATACATACAAATATATGTCTATGCAAATGTAAATACATATACTCACTTTTCTATGGAAGATGTATTTAATAATAGAAAGCCTCTCACATTCATTACACAAATCTGGACAATAGCCAATTTGCGCTGGGTTTTTACCCACTTGAGGAGATGTACTTGCTTTTATTCCATTGGTATAAGTTGTCAATTTCCCACATAGAACAAACCGAGAGCAAAATTTGCCTCTGTTTGTCTTCCTATTCTCCTCTTTTCATCACATAAAATCTTCTTGAGCTTTCCATTCTCACTCATTTTTGAACTCACTTCAATAAGATTTTTACCTCATATCTCCACTGAAATTTTTTTTTCCTCATACCAACCACATCCATTAGCAACATGAGTCATTATTTCTTACTCCTTGTCTTATTTGATGTATCCATTTTAGGCAGTATGTTGATTACCTCATCTTTTGTGAAGTACTTCACTTGACCTCTGGACACCTCTCAGTAATCTTAATTTTCTGGTCTATATTTTCAGTCTCCTTGGCTAATTCCTCTCCAATTTGCAACTTCTTAACTTTGAAATGCCCCATATTTGGTTCCAGAATTTCTTCTCTATCTACATTCACTTTGGACGAATTCTCCACCAGGACCATTGTTTTAAATAACCATCTACATGCTGAAGGCTCTAAAGTCTTCTTTCCAGCCCAGACTCTTAAGAAACTTCAGACTTATAATCAAGTTCCTACTCACTGTATCCACGTTTCAATGCCATTCCTGCCCCCAAGGTGTTCTTCCTCCTGGGTCCCCATCAGGACATGGTGCCACCATTTACTCAACTGTTAAAGCCAAAAACTAGATATTCCTTGATTTCTTTTTCTCACTCTCACAGTATTCAATCCATCCTGTTGGCCTTAACTTCAAAATTTATCCCCAAACAGATCATTTTCACCATATCCATAGCTACCACCGTGGTTCAAGTTTCTACATGTCTTACCTGGACTATTACAGTTGTCTGTTGTGTCCCTACTTCTGTACTTTCCTCCTTCGGTCTATTTTTCACAAAGCACCTAAGGATGAATCCTCTAAAAGACAAATCAAATGATACCAACTTTCTATATAAAACCTTCCTAAGGCTTTCCATCATATTTTGATTCAAATTTAAGGTCCTTAACTTTAACTCACTGCTTCTGTATTTGATCGCCTGGCTAACTCTTCAGCCTCATCAATCACTCTCTCTACCTCACTCTGCTCTAGCTTCATTGGCTTTTTTCTTCTTTCTCCATTGCAGGAAACAGAATCCTATATTAAGATTTTGTACTTACTAATCCTTCTGCTTTTAATAATCTTCCCCTAGCTATTTGTAAGACCATCTTCCTCTGTTAGGTCTGATTTCTTCCTACATGTTATATGGGCTTTCCCTGACCACCTTATTTAACAAAACACCTATAAAACTCTATCCTCTCACTCTGCTTATTTTTTTCATTAAGTAATTTACCATTCCTTGACATTATATTAACTTCATTTTTTGTTTGTTTCTTATTATCTCTGTCTCCTTCTAGAATTAAAAACTTCATGGAGACAGAAATTATTTTTGTTCATTGCTGTATGTTCAATACTTAGAATGGTGCTTACCATATCATAGACACTCAATAAACATTTAATTGAATAGGTTAATCTGTGCATGAAGTGAATATATAGTTTAAAATTTGGTTCCCAATTTGTGTTTTGATTTTTACTTCTTAGCCATTCTCAGAGGAGGCTCATCAGTTGCTCATAATCTCTAGATATATTTAGTATGTTCTTGGTAAATATTAGTGGACAACTCTCTGAATTAGCAGTTCTAATAAATTAACACTTAAGTGCTGAAATCCTATTTGTTTCTTCTTTTAAATGTCTTGTATTCTTAAATGTGAACTAATTTAGTGATAAGAATTTGATCAGGACAGACTGAGCGGATCCTGACTCATCACTTGCCACATGACTGGTTATGTGGCCCTCTCTCACAGTCACTATGAGAGTGTGATATACACAGTAATATGCAATATAAGCTTCGACTCTGCTATGACCCATCTATGATCCAAGAATACACATCATGCTGACCTTTTGCCCCACATTATTTTGATGACTAATGATTTAATAAAGGGTAGGTTAAACTATTTTTTCAATTACCTTTTTATAGTTTATTTGAAATGATTTAAAATTTTGTTGGAGTTTTGGCAAGTCAACCCATTACTTACTCTTTTAGAGTTTTTATTATCTCCATGCGATAATAAAATGATTCAACAAAGTTAAGTTGTCACAAAATAAAGCTGGGTTTCCACAAGCTTATGTAATAACTATTAAAGCACTGAATACTGTAATGAATTTCAAATATATAAAATCACATTTAATTGGCTGGCAGCCTCTGGAAGAAACCAACATTTCTGATATTCCCTGAGACTAATCTTCCTTTCATTCCGTTACTAGGGCCAGTGTTGGAACTGCCTGTTGCTGTGCATGATGACTAAATCTTTCCTCCTTGATCCTCATGGTCCTTCCTTTTACTCTGGTAATGAAGGACCTCTGCTATCTTGCTAAATGGCTCTTTTCAAGATTTATCTGCTTTTATCTTCTGTATAGATCCTTTGCTCCCACATAAGCCATCCCACTGTCTTCCACACGAGGATTGCTCATTTTCTCTTTAGTCTTCACTAACGATATTCCCAACTGATCTGGCTATATCTTGCTTCCCCTTTTCAGACACACACACACATACACACACACACACACACACACACACGCACGCACGCACTAACCTGAAGTTTAAGGTAAAACTAATCTAGCCCTCCTCCATGGAGCCTCCCCTTTACCTCAGGAGGAAGGAAGTCCTTCATTCGCTGAAATCTTAGAGCCTGTTTATATGTGAGCACCTATATATTTGACAGCTGATCAAACACATTATTACTTTGTAATGTTAATTCTCTCTACACACACAGATGTGCATGTGTCCTTGTTTGTATAAACTCCTACAAGACATTTGAATTTTCTTGTTAACAAGGGCGATCTTTTAATTCCACAAAATATTCATACAATTCATCTTTGTCAGTTTTTGAAACTTTTTAAAGAAGCTTTGCAACATGCCTTTGCAACTTAAGTGGCTGTTGTCTGTGTTTCACTTTGGTGATGAGGTATTTCAAGCTTATTGCTCTTCATTATTTTTGTGGTCTTTGGGGGCTGAGAAGGAGGCCCTTTTCTTGCTACACCCAGCTTCTTATGTCTTTGGTGCATCCGGGGTGGGTCTCCATTAATTCAGGAAGCTCCCAGTTGCCTTGGTGGCAGGAGAAGATGGCATACCACCACTTTTTCATTCCTTGCATATCTGCCAAAATATTTCAAGGGGATGAAAACAGGAAGTCTAGGGCTGATTAGCTATCTAGTGGTATTAAAAACAAACAAACAAAAAGACAAGTTGTGGCAATCCCCAAGAGGGATTGCTACAGAAAGAATGGTGTCAGTGGATTACCCAACAAGCTGGAGAATCTGCTAACCTTCCAGCCCTGATTGATAGTACAGTCCCCAGGACATGTCTGCTTCCCTCACATCTGTCAGGATTCTGGGTTCACAAGCCATTCTTCCATGATCTCGAATTCCCTCACAACAGCCTTATGAGTAAGAAAAAAGTAGAAATTGTCCCAATTTTTATATTATCTCTATCAAACAGTGTTTTCTGATTCACAAATCCCTTTCCCCATCAGAAATGGGTTTTTTTGCCCCCTTTGAAACCTATTCTTATGAAGTCCTACAAGCCAGGAGTATGCCCATTGTGGCTTCTGAAAGCCTTCAACTGATTGGCTTGCCTCTCAGACTCTCTCCTGCTGTGTGCTTCTTTTCAGCACCAAATAAGTGTCAGACAATTAGAGATGGGACTGGAGATGTGTAAATTGTACTGTCGCCAGCAACAAATTAGTAATTTCGTGATAATACACTGTCTTTGTAACATGGTTAGAGTTAGCACGGTTACCTGCCTCTATTTGTGCTAAAAGGCCATGGGTAAGATTGATGAAGATGCTGTGTGGTAATTCATTTTCCTTCTTGACACTCTCCCCTCACTATCCCCCTCCCAAGAAATGAGACATTAACCAGCCCCTGAGAGTTGAACAAAACCTCTACCTGGCCTCCCCAAACTCATAGTGCTTTCCTTGTAGTCCTTACCTGGAAGGCATTGCACTGCCTGTGCTGAACTGGGTGCAGGAAGGAAAGCCTATGACACAGTGAAGGGAATTAACCTCCCACTCCTCTTGATCTAGCCTTCTTTTATTCCATAATCAGGGACTTAATGGGAACTGATAGTGGGTTTAGAAATCTCAGTTACTGCTTTAACTTGAAAGCTTATAAATATGAATGGAGGATATCCTGGCCTTTGTCCTTCCTTAATAAGTAGATATTGGAATAAGTCCTCCACAGTTGCTGTTTCCAGGCCTTGAGGATTCCCAGCCTTGACCTTTCCACAGGAGAAGTTTGTGCATTTCTGAAAGGTCCTCCCATTGATGGATAGCTGCCTGCTCACTTGCCTTGCTACCACTGTGACTATTCCTCTAAGGAACAAGAGAACAGAAGTGGAACCATTTACTCTAGAAAGTCCCAGTTAAACTGTGCCTGGAAGTTTGTTACAATTTAGTAATGAGGCAGTCTTATGAGTGGGATTGGTCATAATGTTATTATGATATTGTGAATTATAAGAAATACATTCAGATAACCAAAACATATTTCTCAAATGTATTTGGTCTTTGTCCAGTTTCTGGCTCACAGCTCCCCAAATCCTTGTAATTTCCTAATTGTTAAGGGCAAAAAAGTTATCTTTTGTTATGTTAATGAAGGTAAGGTTTTGCTCTTGTCTTAGGCTGGGAGAATGGGGGGCTTGTTGCTAGGAGGAAATCATGTGTTAGAGGGTTGGAACTTTCAGTCCCACGGCCAGCCCCCAGACCTCTGAGGAAGGGAGAGTGGCTGGAGGTTGAGTCCGCCAATGGCCAATGACTTGGTCTTCATGACTACAGAATGAAGCCTCCATAAAATCCCAAAAAGAGAGGGTTCAGAGAGCTTCCGGATTGGTGAACACATGGAGATGCAGAGAAAAGGGCATGCTTGGAAAGGGTATGGAAGCTCTGTTCCCTTTCCCCATACTTTCCTATTATATGTCTTCATGTGGCTATTGATTCATATCCTTTATCATGTCCTCTAATAAACTAGTAAATATGTTTCCCTAAGTTCTGTGAGCCACTCTAGCAAATTAATGGAACTCAAGGAAGAGGTCATTAGAACCTCCAGTCTGCAGCTGGTGGATCAGAAGCAGAGGTAACAGCCTAGGCTTGTGACTTGCATCCAGAGAATGGGCTGGATGGGCACTCTTACAGGACTGAATCCTTAACCTATAGAATCTGATGCTAGCTCCAGGTAAATAGGGTCAGAATTGAGTTGAATTCTTGGACACCCCACTGGTGTCTGAGAATTAATTGTTGTGTGTGTTGGAATGGCCCCCATATTGGAAATGGGTCAGGGAACCCTATTAGAGCCATTGCCACCCTATTTGTTACCTAGGTATGATTTTCTGTAGCTTTGTGGTAATTATTTGCCCATAATCATGATAAATTTACCACAGACTAACTCCACCACAATTCCCACAGGAAAGGTTCAAGAGTAGCTAAGGGAATTTTAAAGAGGAAAGGAGAATGGATCTTGCTTTTTTAAGAATTAGGATTTTATGTAATTATAGTAATGTGTGGTAATAATGTAGTGGTAACCAATATATAAGTAGAAGGGAAAAGAGAGTCAAGACACTGATCCTGACATCTATAGGGAAATGGAATATGATTGGTGTAGTTACAAATCAGTGGGGAAGTGAACTGGTAAAATAACAAACTATGAACTAAGTAGAACTGGGAAGGAAACCCCAATCCCACATTCTTAATTCAAAACTCATAGCAGATATCAAAAATAAGAATATTTTTCTCCCCTCCCTCCCTCATTCCCCCCTCCCTTAACTTCCTTCTTTTCTAACGTTTTTGTCTTTTTCTATGTCTTTTCTATTTTTCTCTTTTTCTTTCTCCCCTTCTCTCTCCCTCTCTCTCTGTATCATATATAAATACGTATGTATGTATGTATGTACCTATCCATCTGTAGAAATTGAGAAAGCATAATGTTGAAGAAACTAAGCAAGTTATAAAACACTGTTTAAAATATGTACCAAGTATATACATTTAAAACATATTCTAAAAGCCCTTGATATGTAATTAATAATGTGTGTGTTTATATGTGTAAAGGTAAAGCATGCAGGGAAAAAAAATCAAGCAAAACAAGCAACATACTAACAGGAAAGATACCCATATAATTCATAATAAGATGTACCTCTAAGGAGTCAGGGCAGAGAATGGAGCAACAGATGTGGGACAAAGGATGATACTTATTCCTTAGAAAAACGTTGTACTTGATGTGACACAAAAAGTTAACAGTTTCTCTTCTGAGTACTGGGTATGTGACAAGTATAATAGGTATTTTTCTCTATTTCAATAAAGAGAGAAAAAATGCCTCTGCTGACCTACCTGCTTACTAGCATATACATTCTGGGTGTTGTCCTCTAATTGGCAGAGCTGGGTTTACACACACACACACACACACACACACACACACACACACACACTACCAGCGAGATTTAGGAGTATATTCAAAGTCCACAGAAGTCAGAGAAAATTCTGCTTTTACTCTAACTTTCCTAGTCACTCCCTCTTCAGAAAGAACAGAGACGGAACTTACTAGGAGGAAAGTGAATTGGCAGTCATATATATATCTATATATCTATATATAGATATATAGATATATATATATATATCTATATATCTATATATCTATATATATCTATATATATATCGCCCCTACTTTTAAAAAAATCTCTAAGGTTTGCTTTGATGAATTCTACCCATGTCAGCCATACTGATAAGAACAGGGAAAAGGGTTTAGATTTGTTTCACACTGAAGAGGAAAGCATTAGATCGAGAATGAAGAAAGCAGCGTGTGTGTGTGTGTGTGTGTGTGTGTGTGTGTGTGTGTGTGGTGTAGCAGTGGGGTGGTGATGGTGGTGGACTGGTGATAATGATAATGCTCAGGGGAGGAAAACTTGCTGGGAAAGCAGCAAGAATCCTCTGGATTTTTCCTACAGCTTCTTCATCTGTTCAAGCCATGAGCCTTTTTCTAGCTTTAAGCAAAGCCAGAGCCATTAACCCAATGACTCTCAAGCGTTCAGTGGTGTTTATGTTGTTCATGGAAGGGGTGCAGCAGATGGAAGTTGGCTGAAGGAAAAGTTACCGGAATGTTTTGGTAAATGGAGGGCAACATAGTGGGGGTGGTGGGGGAGTATTTGTTGTTGGGTGTCTGGGAAAGGGGAGAAGGAAGCAAATATATCCTCCTGGGTACGTGGAGGCAAAATGCCCAGTGTTCTAGAGACCAATTTCACTGACTTTCTCAACTTTAGCAAAACCATTCATTTTCCTCTTAAATAAGAACCGTTGTCATTTTCTGCATTGCAGGATAATTAACTAACATGGGTAAAGAGCTATTGAAACGTTGAGTATCATTACCCCAATGACTCATTTTTTAGAGTAGCTTTGGAACACGACTGGCAAAGTTTTTGAGTCATGGTGGGGAAAGTTTCCAGAATAGTAAAGCCCTAGATTTCTAACCATACCAAACTCAGGGTGTAGGGCACAAATAAATCTTAAGGATGACAAGTTTGAAGCTTCTGTCACCTTGTCTGAAGACATTAAGCTGCCAATGGAGGAGCGTTGAAAATTGAAGGTGCTTCCTCAAATCTGCTGTTATCCCAACTAATGAGGCAGCTTCAGATCTAGCCATCAGCAAATGATCTAACTCTATCTCCTTTTTTCTCCAATAAGCGTGATGTGAATCATTTGACCATAAAAAATGAAATTTAGGTATTAATACTCTATCATTAAATATAAACTATGGAAGTTAGCACTTACTTATTTAGCATAAACTATAGAAAATGAAGGTCAGTCGTCTCAACCTTCAAAAAATTAATTTTACTTGTACAGAAGAAACAATTTCTCCTAAAACAGAAAAGGACAATAGCACAGTTTAACCAAGCATTTTATATTTGATTTAAAAAAGATGATGCCTGTGTTTTAATAACAGACTCAGAGTATCAGAGAAGGCTCTGCAGAGAATGGACAATACCTAGATATGGGGAAGGAAATAAAAAGCAATAGTACTTTTCAGGAGGAGAAGCCCAAGATATATCATAAACAGTGAAACCTTCCTTTCCCTTCATTTTCTTTATTTTCTCCACTCATGTTATTTTAGGAACTGCAGGGAATATGTAGTTGGATCATAAATGCTGTTCAAAGATCATATGGTTAATGTTGCAATTTTTTAAATATAGAAATGGCTTCAGGCTGGCTCTAATTGAGCAGTCTCTGTAAAACATACTAAACCACAGAGAACTTACGCAGAGAAGAATTTTTTAAATTTATTTGTATGGCCTCTTTGGAGTGGAGGCGGAGGCATTAACAACTTAGAATGGCATTTTGTTTTGTAAAATCAACATAAATATGGGCAGTTGGATTAGAGGATTAATGGCGCCCTCGTTGCCTGATCTTTTTTCTTTTTTTAATACTCTGTTCAGACAGCATTTTGTCCATAAGGGTTTCTGATTATCTTCCCCGTTATGCTTAGTGAGAACTTTGAAAAACTATGAAATTGGACTCAGTAGGTGTTAAAAAAGTTTATTAAATGCTGATGGGAATCTGTCTAATTCTGGAGATTTTCCAGTTCTAAGGAAATTGCCTTATTTGCAGCATTTTCATTCCATTGTTAACTGATTGTGTTTGTATCTTTCAAGTATATGTCACTTGATAGGAAAGAAAAATCAGAAAGACAAGTTATGACAAAGAATTATTACCGCCTTTCTCTGTTGCTGTCTTATTCCTTTGTTTGTGCATGTGCTATTTACGAGAGAACTGGTCTCCTTTATAGGTCTCTGGATTAGTCATTAACACCTTCATGTGGGGGCGAGATACATGGGCATCCTGTGGGGAAGATAACGAGTTTGGGATTTTATTGCAGGGACTGCATTCCAGTTCCCAATTTTTTCTATAGGTCACTCATATTGCAAGTAATTCTTGAGCAAACCATTCCCCATCTGTTCAGATCTTGTTATAACAAAATCAGCCATGACAGATTATGGTACATAAAACAGAATAAACTTTGCCCAGCTGATGTACAAAGTAAGGCGAGGAAGGATATACAGGGCCCTCTGGCTACAGAAAACTGCAATCAGGAGAACATTCTCCAACAGAAAGAGTGAAAGGTGTGAGAATGTTATGGGGAGAGAAAAGGAGGGCTGCCTTTTTGGAAATCCACTTCTCACTGCTGATGACTGGAAACAGGCAAATTAGAACTTTTTCTTTTTTAAAATTTTATTTTTTTGTGGTAAGAACACTTAACATGAGATCGACTCTTTTAACAAATTTTTAAGTACATAATATATAATTGTTGACTGTAGGTACAATGTTGTAGAATAGATCTCTAGGTCCTATTCAACCTGCTTAACTGAAACTTTATGCCCATTAATTAGTGACTGCCCATTTCCCCTCGCTCACCCCCAGCCCCTGGCAACCCACTGTTTGATTCTATGATTTTGATTCTTTTAAACACCTCATATTTAAGTGGAATCATGCAGTATTTGTCTTTCTGTGAATGGCTTATTTCACTTAGCATAATGTCTTCAAGGTTTATCCACGTTGTTGTGTAAGATGGGATTTCCTTCTTTTTTAAGGTTGAATACTATTCCATGGTGTGTCTATACCACATTTTCTTTATCCATTCATCTCTTGATGGGCATTTAGGTTATTTCTATAGTTACTTCCATATCTCAGCTATCGTACATAATGCTGCAGTGAATATTGGAATGCTAGTATTTCTTTGAGATCCTGATTGCAGGTCTTTTGGCTGAACACCCAGAAGTGGGATTGTTGGATCATCTGGTAGTTCTAATTTTAATTTTTGAGGAATCTCTGTCCTGTTTCCTGTAGTGGCTACACTATTTACATTCCTATCAACAACATGCAAGGGTTCCAGTTTCTCTACATCTTCACCTAGGCTTCTTGACTTTGTTTTTTGTTAGGTGCTTTGTCTTGATATGCACATCCCTCGGCCCAGCCCTCTGCTGTCTCACCTCAAAAATGCGTGCACAGAGCCTGAGTTCCTCAGTGGGTATATCCCATTTCAGGGAACACACGCTAGGCACTGTGGCTGCTGTCACTAGGAGTGACTGAGAAAAAAATCCTATCATCATGAGTTGAAAAATCTCTCTAATGTATTCTAATGAGAAGGCCATTTTGTTCACGATTGATCCAAGAATCCCAGATACTGCCTCTGAAGATCTGCTTTCAACTTCAAGGCAACCATGGGTTCACTTTTGCAGGGACTGTTCTGGAGAGCAGCACTGGTTTATAATACTTTGCTCTGAATTGTTCACCTTTGCTATGAAAGGAACAGCATGAGTTGTGGAAGTCAAACTAAAGGTGGCATTTCTGACATCCATGTTATTGAAGAGTTGTGTACAGGCCACCCATAGGCCTCTCGTGTCTTCTGAGTGCCCTTTTCCAGAGATAAGCTGTAGTATTTGGTTGATGGTGGTGTGACAGAACCACTACTCCTCTCCAGTCCTAAAGTAGTGGGGCTGCTGGGTTCTTTTTCATTGCTTTGGCAAGAAAAGCTGAAGGTCCACTTTTCTTTCCTTTCTCACTTTGGCAGGCTGTTGTGGATTCATAGACTTTCTTTGGAGAATTCCACTGACCAGCTCCCTTCCCTTTCACCCAAACATTCCTATCCCTGTCACCCACCAGGTTCACTCTTTAGTGCTCTGTAGAACCAGTCAACTCAGCAGCTCGTTAAATCAGAAAGCAAAAGAGCAGATAAATCAAAACCGCTAGAGTCAAGGAGGTGCTCTGGCCTCTCCTCGTCTACTTTGCTTTCTTCAACTCACTGTTGGCTTCAAAGATGGGGAAAGGTCCATTACTTGCTGTTGTGTTTTCATAGCTCTAGAGGTTATTGCTATGTGGTCATTATGCAGATCTTTGAAATGATCTAGAATATTTCTTTTGAGAGGTGTGGTATGCCTGATCAATAAGACAGGCTTTCAGGGGTGCCTGGGTGGCTCAGTGGATTAAGTGTCTGCCTTCAGCTCAGGTCATGATGTCGGGGTTCTGGGATCAAGCCCCATTTAGGGCTCCCTGCTCAGCGGGGAGCCTGCTTCTCCCTCTTCTTCTGCCTCTCCCCCTGCTCATGCTCTCTCCCTCTCTCAAATGAATAAATAAAATTTTTAATGAAAAAAAAGATAAGACAGGCTTTCAGGATTCCCAACAAAAGAAGGTGGGCTATATAACATTCTCTAATACATTGATTATATACGTTATTTTTACAAAATGATATGCATATACATCTCATGAACAGAAATATGCATGTGAAATGTATATTTGCATTTATACTTAATTTATTTTAATTTTCCTATTAACTTACTGCTCCTGATCTTAGGACATTTATCTAATGGGATTAAAATGTTTTAAAATATAAATATTTATGCATTTCTTATGAATAATTGTTACTTTTAACATTTAAGTTTTTTTTCTATTTTGTTTATAATTTTTAAGAAATAAATGTTTTCATTGTTCAAATGTCAAAGCTATTGATCCTTTATTTTTTCTTTGAAAATGTAGTCAAATATATTATGAAAATATATAATCAGAAATGTATGATATTTTTATTTATTCATTCCTTTATTTTTTATTTATTGTTATTAAATTTTTAAATTTTAATTCCAGTTTAGTTAACATGCTATGTTATATTAGTTTCAGGTATACAATATAGTGTTTCAGTGACGTTATGCATTACTCAGTGCTAATCATAATGAGTGTACTCTTTAATCACCTTCACCTGGGGCACCTGGGTGGCGATTTTATGTAAGGTATGATGGCTTACTCAAATAACCAATTTTCTAGTATCATAAAATAAATTATCTTTCTCTTTTCCAGTGATTTATCATTTCTCTTCTGTGGATATGAAATTCTTAGATAAACTAAGGCATACACAGAAGTGCACTATTCTGACCTACTAACTACTCTTCAGTAAACATGTGTTAGTGGACAGATTAACACATGGGGGTTTCTGGACTAATATCTTTCTATCTACTTCCAAAATGATCTTCTAGCTATTACCAGTTCAAACTGTGTTTTAATATCTGAAAGGAGAAGTTGCTCATGATAATAACTTCCTAAAATGGTTTATACCAGTGACCACTGGCTATTCATTCCGGGGAACACAAGAATCCCTTTAAGATTAACACCAAATTGCTACTGGGATTTTGACTTATAATAGGTTAAACCTATTAATTAGCACTTTCCCCCCAAAATGTTATTCTGCACAACACTGTGTCATAGATTAATAAGGTGCTACCAAAGACATATATTCAATAAGCCTTGGTTAAAGAAAGCTGCATTTACTGTAGATTTACGAATGGCAGATTATCTCAAAACTACCAAAAGTTGAATTTCTATATGATTGTCCAGGAAAGAAAGAAAGTAACATTTCCCAAACTTCTTTGTGATGAGATGTGTGCATATGTGTGTGTTTGTGTGGATATATATATTTCATCCATACAGACGTACTCTAAATTGATGTCCTTAGCATTGGCATTTGAAAACACTGCTATCAATAAATTTGAAAATAAATGTCATTTTTATAACATCCAGTCTTCTTAGTCAGGGATGTAATAGTTCTCCATTTACTTCCTTTTATTTTTTTTTTAATGTCTCAATAAAGTTTTATTTTATGCTTAGTTCCCATAAGTTTTCTTTAAAATTTTCCAATATATTATTTGGATTTGTTACTATGAATAATTTTTCTAACATATTTTCCAAACAAGTATTGCTAGTATGTAGAAATATTTTCTAATTAATATTGTGTTCAGTCATTTTATTTAACTCTCTTATTAATTTTAATGGATTTTCAGCTGGTACTCCAATGTTTTCTCAGCAGAAAACTATACTATGTACAAATAATTGTGATTTCATTAATTGCTTTTATTTTATATTTTTGGTTTAAATAGGAGTTCTAAGATTGTTATGTAAAAATAACTGCTGAAGCAGTATAGAGTAGTATAAAAGAGGTGGAATAGAAGCACAAAATAAGCATTTAATAAATATTAACTTAGTTTATTCCTACTTTAATAGATATACTTCTAG
This sequence comes from Ursus maritimus, assembly GCF_017311325.1. Lineage (NCBI taxonomy): Eukaryota > Metazoa > Chordata > Mammalia > Carnivora > Ursidae > Ursus > Ursus maritimus. The sequence continues at coordinate 16,910,007 of NW_024426774.1, read as the reverse complement.
TCTTCCACTATGATGGTAGGATGGTTTTTATTTCTTAATTTGATGTGCATAACTGAATTTGTTGTATATATCATTCAGAACTTTGTACAGATGCTTTATTCTTATATTTTTCAGAGGTGTTATTTTTCCCCAGTCAGAATACTCTGTAGAATTTATTAGATTAAATGACTTTTGGGTGTCCTAGAGATACGGCAATAAAAAAAGTTTAAAATCCATGCCCTAAAGCAGCATGTATTCTAACGGAAGAAAAACAGATAAAAATAAAATTAAAAAGTCAAATTCAAAGAACACAATATAGATTGGATAGGATAATAATGTTCACGATATTTCTAACCAGATTTCAGAGGTGACAATAGGGAAGAAACAATGGCTGAGAAAAAGGCCTGAGATACTGAGAGAGATCAAAGAGACTCGATAAACCCTAAGGAGATTAACATGCTTAAAGTAGTCATTTCAACATTCTTGTCTGCTGAAACCAATATTTAGATTATCTGTTAGTCTGCTTCCATTATGTGTCTTTTGTCTTGATTTTCAGATCCATTTTCTTGGCTCGTCATGTTTCATGACTTTTTATGGTACCAAGAACAACAGAGACTGTGAATGATGCTACTTTCCCCCAGAGACTGTCCACCTAAGCATGGAGGGTGAGTAACTAATCATCACAGCCAGGGATTAGAATGTTCTGTGTTGGGCTTCAGTATTAGTAACAATGTCCACCTTGGATTCATTTGTTTCTAGAATGTCTTGAATTTAGCTCTGGAAGATTGAGAGATTCACGTGTGCCCTCTATTTCTAATCCTAGCTCTTTAATTTCTTTCCCAAAGTCTTCAGAAGAGACTAGTCATAGTTTGAGTACTTTGGTTGAACTTTATTTTCAAAAAACTATGAGACCACAAGGCATTTCTTTCTGCCTTTCAGAAGTTTCTGGTCTAGCTCCCTAAACACCCATGCCACCCAGAACTTAGCAGATGCTCTGAGGGAAACCAGTGTGTTTTGGGTGCTCCCATTACAGTCTGTTTCATCAGCCTGTGCAAACCTCAAAAACTCCACTGTTTTCTCTTTCCTTCAGCAGAATCCTTCTGCTCAGGTAAAGTCTGATCATTGGTCAATGTCCAGAATGGACAAATGCCTTCAGGAGAGAATAATGGGCAGTGAATGTTAACTCACAAAAATCCCATTCTTTCCTCTCTGGAATTTCAATTCATCTAGTCTTCATTACTTTTACAACCTTCTGTCTTTTAAAATATATTTGTACATCATCTATTTTTTTAGGTGTTACAAACATTGTTGACCTGATGTGGTCTATTGCATTCTATCCAAAAAGAATAATTAAAAAAAAAACACACCTAACCACATCATACTGAAATAACAGCAGACCAAGAATGCTAAATGGAAACAGAGATGGAAGAAGGGCTTGTGCTTACTAGTTTGCTCTGCCACCAAGTGAGGCACATGCAAATGTTAAATGCGTAGACACCCAATTTCTTGAAAAGCTTTTGAAAGTCAATTGGCATAAAGCAAGTATAATGAGAGTATATGGACAGGTGTTCAAACAGAAAACAAAACAAAACAACAATAACAACAACCTAGAAACAGAAGTATGATAAATTTTAGAAAACAGCACATAGGAAAAATTCCCAAGTAATAGGTTCCAAAAACTTTGCTGGGTTCTAGGCATCTTCTTACCATGGAGGAACCTGGAATAAGCAAGTTGTGACCTCATGTCTGAAGGAACTGAACAACTGACAGGTGATTGAAGCAGAGCTAGTTATGAGAACAGGTGTTAAAGACACAAGCCGTGTTTCTAGCACTGTTGCATAGATCAGAATGGAATCAGGATACAGCTGACTTAATCTTGAATTTCCTGAGTCCCTTAGCTGAAATTCTGCAAAGTCAAATTCTCTTGTCTAAGGGTACGATTATTCTGAGTCTGAAACAGACCTGAGAGGAAAAACATGGACCTGGGCACCAGGCTTTGCTTTTCTTCCTAACTCTGCCTTGATGTGCTTTCCTACAACTTATCCTTGATCAGTCGTCTTTTGACCCTTATCTGTCACTCGTCTTATTACTTACTAGTGTGTTTTAAAGTGTTACAACTTAGAAAGAAGCCAACCCTGAATAGCATTTCCCTTGGTCAAAAACTTTCTCTGGCAAAGAGAAAAGACTGTAAAGATCAAAATAAATGGAAATCAATACAATGAAGACATTGAAATTCCAGCCCATTTGCTACTGTCACCTGCACAGGGCAGACGGCCTGGTAGCAAAGAGGAAGCAAGAATTGTTGAAAACAAGTTAGAAACAACAAAGTTTGCCAAGTCAGGGGTCCTCTCTGGGCTTGTGTGGTCCCTGCTATGGCTGTATGGCCCTTTCTCAATGCTGGACATTATTACTGCATGGTGTCTTACCGGAGCTTGGGTTCACTTAGATGCCCCACCTCCCTCTTGTGCCCCTGCAGAGGTGGAGAGTGAAGGAGAAGCTTCTGAGTTCTCTCAGTGACGCAGACAAGTCAGAGCTCTGAACAGCAGTCAGAGAGGGACAGGCAGGGTCCCAAGAAAATAGCATGACAGTTTTTTAGAAAGACAGCTAGAATCAAGTGACTAATAATCGAGAATAACTGGACATGCTTTTGGTGGAATGAAAGAGATGATTAATCTGTTGTGAATGCTACTACCTTATAAGAGGGTTGGGTTGGTAACACTGAAATAAGACAGGGTTATTTTTTAAGATAAGACAGGGTTCTTTGAAGGTGAAATGAAGGTAAAGGTATCCCGATGTTTCCTGGCTTATAGCTAGGAAACATTTACTATACTAATCTTTGAAGGCACAACTTATAGCCACAGGTGCTAAGTTTTCACCCTTTCTGTGTTAAGATAGTTCCCAGTTGGTATTATTCTTCAGTAAAAATCCAAACCATGTGGTTCATTCCTTCAGGTAAACTGCCCCTGTGACCAGCAACCCTACACTAAGAAGTGCACTGACAGACATAAATAGCCTAATAATTAACAGGCCAACCTGACCTACCCACCACCATCAAAAGTATTGATTCCAGATCACAAACTGGATGTCTGCCAGCCAAATCCTAGCAAAAATGTTTTGTTTGTGACACACCTTTGTTTTAGGTTATTGTAAATTAGTTACAATTATTTAAATACTAGAATATTTTAGAAGTGCAGAATTTCTACTTAAAAAAACTTAGACGTTCTGGAAATATTGGGGATTTGGGGGCCAACATTTTGCATGACAACAGTTAGATGGAGGCTGCCTGCTTTACATGGGGCATGCACTGTACGTTATTTCCCTCTTATATTCAGCTTATTACTTTATCCATTAATATTCCTGGCTGGATATAATCAGAAATTAAGTTGACAAACCAGGTAGACACTAATTTTTAAAGTTGATATGTATCAGAAAGTTCATCTTGATAGTTTCATACAGCCTTTGAAGGTAAATAGAATTTCCATAGTACCAAGCGCTGCCATCACTAATCAAGAAATTTCTGTCTTTTCAGTCTTGTTTTGTTTTGTTTTACTTCTCTGTGTTCAGTTTGTTCAGTAGTCAAAAGCAATGGCTACAGATTAGTTTCCTCATCTGTAAGATGAGATCATAACTCAGAAGATGTTATATAATTAAATAAAAGTAATGCACATAAAACTTTTGGGGTAGTTACTGTAATCTCATAAGTGTAAAATAATGTTCTTTGTGTATTTATTAACTTTGTTGCATTAAAAAACAAAAACAAAACAACAACAACAACAAAACCTGCCTCAAAACTCAATGGGTTAAAACCACCATTTATTTAACAAAGTTATTTGGGTTGGTTGCTTAGTTTTTCTGGTCTGGAGTAGTTCAGTTGGTCTTTCCTGGGCTTGCTTATACTTCTACAGTCAACTGTCAGGTCACAAAATCACATCATGGCTTGACTGGTGGCTGGATGATCTAGGATGGCCTTACTCACATATATGGCTAATAACTGATAGGGCAATGAGGTGACTGGGAAATATGTCTCTCATCATCCAAGAGGCCGGCCCAGACTGCTTCACATACAGTTTGAGGTTTTCAAGAGCAACAAGGGTAAGAAGCCTCTCTATGAAAGCCATTTCTGAGTCTCTAATGGGTCGGATGGTTGAATTAACCAAAGGATATCACATACCAAACAAAGACTCAGTGATTAGAGAAATTCATTTTTCCTCTTGATAGGAGTTGTTGCAGAGTTATTTTGCAAAGGGATGCACATACAGGGATGGAGAAAATTTGTGGCCAGTTTTGCAATCTACCATTATTGCTTTTGTAGTCAGCTTTTTTATTATTATCATAATCTAAATAAGAATATTTGAACATTTGGCCATTTAACTTCCTGCTTCACTCCTCTCATTGGCTCTCCATTATCATAGGAAAAAAGCCCTGTAAAGTCTTTATCTAGCATTGGGAGGATCCTTTGGGATTTGACTCCGTGTACCTCTCTAGCCTCATCCTATCTTCACTATATACTGCATGGGTTCCACTCATTCTGAACTACTTGCTGGATCCCAATATTATACTTTCAAAACTGTGTACCTTTTATATATCACCTGGTGCTCAATGACCACCTAAGAAACTCCCATTCAGATCTCAACATTTTGCTCACACTTGAATTCCTCCATAAAAGCTTTCTTGACCCTTCTTTCTTGCCCACAGAGTAAGTTTCTCCTTGCTTAATAAGACCTTTATTACACGTTAATGAAAATGCCTGCATAACTGCAAATCTGGTGTAACTGTAGGCGGGGACCTCATTTTATCTATCTCTGAGATCTACCACTTGGCAAAATGTCTAAAAATCTAGCAGATAATCCATGAATGCCTGGGAAATGAGGAAACAAATAATAGAGTGGCATACAAATTACATGTCCTTAAATGTCCTCTAGAATCAGGGTTGAAGAAACCACCATTAATACATCCTACAGTATGTGAGAGAGTTAAATATCCAGGTCATATTTGTGTGGCCAGATTTCCTTGACCTCAGATAACCCACTCTTTACTCCTCCAAATGTATTTCATAACAAGGGAAACTCTCTCTCCTTTCACTCTCAGTGAGAATAAATGCTTTGTCTAAAGTAGACCGTTCCCTGCTATGAATTGATAGGATAGGGTCAAGCATTTTCCAGATCCTGAAACTAAGTTCTGTGCGCAAGTGCATAAATGCTGTTGGGAATGTATCTGGAGAATAGAATGTAGCCGGTCTGTGCCAGGGGACAGACTGCTCTGTGAGAACGATTTATGATCTGTCAGGTGGGAACTTTATGGTGCTGTGCTAAGAGACAAAGAAATTTTAGGAGCTGCTAAAAGCAACACAAAATATGCTTTCAAGCTTAATGAGGAGAGGCGATAAAATCGGGTTGGCATGTATGGCTGGCTCCATGTGTTAGAGAAAAGCTGAAATGTTCTTAGTGTTACATATTTTGATTTTGCTAAATTTGTTTTGGGCAGAATGGATATTTATGTCCCTGCACTATGAGCAGCAATTTCAATGTCTATCAATATAATAGAGTTTTATTTGAAAATTGTGCCCCACGAACAGTTTTTATGTGAGTTTGTCATAATTTTTTTTTCGCACAAAAGCTTTTTTTTTAAGGAAAAGTAGATAATAAATCCATTTTTCATTGTCTTGGCTAAAGAAAATAGCCATACACTAGCTGAATATCATTTTTATTTCACTGATTGAAAAACATTCCCATAGGAATGGGTTTAAATGGGTAAAGTGTTCAGATTGACAATATTTCTAAACATTTTTCTCTACAGTCTGTTGATCTAACCACTAACTAATAAGGAGTTTCTAGAATAGAATAAACTTCAGGATGGGCAGTAGTAACAGACAGATTCAAGCAGAGCACAGCCATAAAACTTGGAATAGAAAAGCCCTGTTAGGACATTTTAACCTGAACCAATCATATTAAGCATGAGAACACAAAGGTCAAAGCAGTTTAAGTGATAGACTAAGGTTCAAATAGCTCAAATATATGTCGAGCATAAAGGACAAATTCTTTCCACATTTAGGACTGTTGTTTGGTGTCTTAATTAAATGTTGACAAAACCGTATTTCTAGTTATTCTAATCAGACTGCATAGAATACTCTCAACTTCACTATAAACTAGTGGAAGAAATAACTGATTCAGTAGAATTCACTTCAATATCGTTTGCAATTTTGAAGGCACCCAAACAACCATGCCTCATACTTGATACCATAATACCACAGGTGTGCATAACACTTTGTGTTGATTGATTTAGGAAGCAGTGAAAAGAAAAGTATCAATAGCTTACAAAAATTATACTTCTTTTATGACAAAAAGAAGAAGCATGATTAATGTTTTCCAGATCTTGATGCTATCTGTCTATCTATCTATCTATCTATCTATCTATCTATCTATCTATCTATCATCTATCATCATCTATTATTTTCAAAGATATAAATTATTTTCAAAGATAAATATGAAGTGTTGTATTCATCAATTCATATATCCATCTGAAAAAGCACATACTTGTGTGTTTAAGTTCTCCTGCAGTAATGCATATTGGTATTTGAAAACTGCTTAGAACTGTAGGGTGACTGTTAAACAGGTAGCTAAATCCTAAACCAGGAATCCTGGTTGTCCCCTTGAATCAAAAAGTCTTCAAGTGCAAGCAGTCTTGTTTCATAAGCTGGTGACCATCCAAGTGGCCCAGATGGAAATGCTTCAACTCCTGTATTAGTGGATTGCAGAGATTTTGATTCAGCTTATCTGCAGTGTTGTGGGGGAGTACAAAAATTTGCACTTTTTACATTATCACAGGTGAAACTTTAATGTGGTCTACAAGTACTTTGAGAATCATTGCTCTGTGCTTGAAATCATTTTTGCTAACTTGAGAAAGCCTATGGGGTCCTGAATCAGAGGTTTCTCCCTGTAGCCTGATGAATTGTTGTGCATTTGGAACAAGTGGGACAATAGCATCCGGCACAGAATAACTGGCTTACATAGATAGATAAGAGAGGGTGAGTGGCAGAGAGAGAGAGAGAGAGAGAGAGAGCAATCATTGGAGCTAAAAGCGTGTGTTTGTGTCCTAACTGCACCACAAATTAGCTCCGTGACCTTGGGCAAATAAATTAATCTCCTTGAATCTCAAATTTCTTGGCGCAATAGAGCTAATAATCCTTACCTCATGAAGTTGTTTTGTTGATTAAATTAATTGACAAAAAAAGAGAGAAAGAGAGAAGAATACTAAGAAGAGTGTCTGCCACATAGTAAGTTCACAGTACAGATCTTCCTTGACTTATGAGGAGGTTATGTCCAGAGAAACCCCCTCATAAATTGAAAGTATCATAAGTTGAAAATGCATTTCACATACCTAAACTATTGAACATCATCATAGCTTAGACTTGCCTGCCTTGTACGTGCTCAGAACACATACATTAGCCTACGGTTGGGCCAAATAATCTAACACAAAGCCTATTTTATACTAAACTGTTGAATATTTCATGTAATTCATTGAAGACTATACTGAAAATGAAGAACAGAATTTTTGTATGGGTGCAGAGGGTTGTCAGTGTGTTGGTTGTTCACCCTCGGGATTATGTGGCTGACTGGGTGCTCTGCTCACTGTCGCTGCCCAGCATCACGAGAGAGGGTCATCCTGCATATCGCTAGCCCAGGGGAAAGATCCAAATTCAAAATCTGAAGTACGGTTTTTACCAAATGCATATTGCTCTCACATCATTGTAAAGTTGAAAAATTGTGTCCAACCATTGTAAATCAGGGACCATCCGTGATAGAGAAATTCACTAAATTGAGGTATAAATGTAGGAAGAAGTACTAGTTCTATTGAAATCCTTTATTTTTGTGGAGAATGAATTTACTTAAAAATGAAGAAAGTAAGAAGGCCTCAGAAAGCCTTTCCCATAACCTGAAAAAGGAATCAATGTGCGAGGGAGGATATTGGAGAAAGTAATAAAGGATTCACCATCATGCAAGGTTGACTATCTTGATCCTTTTCTCTGTTCTCCCTTGCAAATCCATGGGTAGACACATGCTCTTTAGAGAGCATACTCAAGGGAGCACCCCTTCAATGTCTGGCAATTATTTCCCAATGGACGCGATCTTGTAGAGAGTTGAAGTAATTGAGAGATGGAGCTATAGTGTGTATATTTTTTACAGGCTGTGATCCTGAGTCTGACATCTAGCTCTGGTTATATCAAACAGTAGAAGAAAGGGATTATGAACTGAAATTCAACAAAAGCAATATAGATGTGTTTCTCCTAGCTGAGGAAGATTCTCTCTCTAAGATTATATAGGGATATACTTTGAAAAATGCATTGGCAGATACAAAAGGATTTGCACTGAAAAAGCAGACAGTATATTGTTTTTTAAACAATCTTTCACTGAAACGATATTTATTCTTAAAAAATATTAATGTGCTGCAGTAGCAGAAATAACATCTTGCATTCTCCAATACTGAGGGATTATACAATTGATAACATTTTGGAGTGTGTCAAGTCTTTTGAAAAGCTCACTATATAGCCATCTATGAAGATTATACTGGATATTTGATTTATATCCCATTTTGTTCATAAAACATGGCCTCATGACTGAGTTCCTGTATCTTTAAAATTAGTTTAAAACCAAATTTGTATTGATGCCCTCTAATGGAGATGGAAGCCTTCTGCTTTTTGAAGAGTATATTGTTTTTAATTCTTCTCTCTTACAAACAATTATTTGTGTAATAAATTGTTCTAGAAATGCAATTCCAATTTATTTATCAAGTAATAGTACAAGGGAAAGTCCATTTTTCTGCACCCTTTAAACGCTGAGTATAGATGAATTTTTTTTAATTTGTAAATTAGCTAGTAAAATAAAAAGACTCACCATTACTGTTTTGTTCTGAATCCATTGTTTGCTAGAGAGAAGTAAACTTAGTTTTAACCAACTGAGGATATAGAATTTGGAAATGAAAATTTGATGCCAACTTTTATGATCTGCCTTGGATTCTTGACTTCTATCCCTGCTGGTTGGGATTAAAAATGAGCCTGTCACCATCTGTCTGTGTCTGTCCCATTTCTGTTTCTCAGAGTCATGCATGGGCGCAATCACACAGACACCCCTTGATTCCACACATAATCAAGAGGAAAATTTAAAACCCCAGGAAAAAAGCTTTTCACAGAACAGGAATTGCGTCCTCGATCTTTACATGCTAGAAACAGTCTTCAATTTTCTCCATGGAGATCTGTTTTATGTGTTATTTTGGTTTGCTTCTAACCCTGTTTTCTACTGCAAAAGGCAATTTCTATTACTGGACTCTTGATTCGATGTGCAGTTAAATGCTACATCACAGCCGAGTTTCGATATTTCACAGTGGATGGGAAAGTATTAACAAAGTTTGTGTTTTCCTCCGCATGTAATAACTACTAATTCACGGGAGTTAGGGGTTTCAGTGGGCTGACTCTGTACTTCCATAACAGCAGATTTTCTACCTTTTTCATCAGAATTTCACCCAAATATAGTGTTTGTCAGAAAACCCTCTGGTTTGACTATTTGACAGAATGTCAGTCTCTTAGTCATTTAACGCAAGTGCTTCAAACTTCTGATGCACTTGGCCAGTGGAAGGCCAACAAAACGCCTCAAGGACAAGAGTCAATTCCTGGTTCAGTCTGTTCTTAACAAAGCTTTGCATTTTATCATGTAGTTGTGCTACCATTGTCTGTTTTCTGTGTTAGATAAGTCTTCCCCCCAAAAAAAGTCACTTAGAGGGGCCAGTAAAATCCAACTGATATCTGTAAAATTGTCTCGAAGATGGCAGTGAAGAATTCAGTTTCTGAAAGCTATCAGGGTTCCTTCCTGGTCAAGGAGCTTCATTTTATATGTTCCAATTTAGGAGTGCTAAGTGACCTTAAATATGAATAGATATTCTGAGTGATACAAATCAGTGAAAGATGTGGACTCTTAGTGGAAGTCCAGGAGCAGAGAATGAACCCCAGAATGAGAAATCAGAAACTCAGATGAAATGGAGAGGTGGAGGAGCAAGCATCACTCTTAAGGGAAATGTTTTTATTGTTGTTGTTTTGTTTGATTTTTAGTATTTTCTCACTGACTTCTCTATAGGTTTCTCTATTCTCCAAAACTATACCAAATTCCTCAAGGGCAGTTTGGACCCTGACAGATTTGAATTGTAAATCAAGGCTCACCAATTAGTAGCTGTGTGACATCAGAAAATATATTTAATCTTTTTCTCTTAAACTTAGTTTCCCCATGGGTTAAGAAAATATATATAATAGCATTTCTATGGGGATTAAATATAATAATATATACAAGTGCCTACCATATAGCTTGGAACTTAATGAGAATTAATATATGGTAGCTGTTTTTAAATATTATTCTTTTGAATCTCTACAACCTTAAAATTAGTTTGGCTATAGGATCAGCATTTAATTTTTGTTAGAAGAGAGGAGTTTTGCAATCAGCTGGAGTATTTGAGTATTTTAGTATCTCTTACTAATGTATTTATCCTTTGGAATACCAAACCCTTCATACTTGAAAGATTTGTTTAAATATGTCATGAAAACAGAAATGATAGAAGGGAGAAAAACAAGTCATATTATTTTGAAAACAGTGGTTGGCACACAGTAGGCACTAAATAAGTATTTGCTGAGTGAATAAACATATGTGCATATTCCAAGCTACTCAGCTCAGTAGAGGAAATTATGTGTTTTAGTCATTGGTCTCAAGTATGGTATAGAGGTGAGGAATGCAGGATTACCAGATATGCACCGGATATGTACTAGAAGTTTTAGTCAGCTAAATGCAGAGCATCTAATGAATTATAAATTTGTCTTATTGAGAAATTAGTCTCTCTAAGGAAGAACCTTAAACAAGGGTCTATCTCTGTCTAACAAGGAAGATTTATGTATTAAAAGCCAAAGTACCTTGGAAGAAAGAGAGCATAATATCCAAAATTAATAATAGCTGGGAAAAGAGTACTGGATTTTGGGCATCTAAGATGTTGAAAACCAAGAGAAAAAAAAATTCATAATGCAAATTTTTAAATGGGGAGGTGATTCAGTCTTGCATGGGATATCTCAAAAATGAATTCTGAGTCTATAGTCAGTAAATGCTTTAGGTGAACAATACAGTGAAGATTCCTTAGAGTCCCTACAACAATGCCAAGGAGCTCAGAAACTGAGTCAGATTTTGAAAGGTGAATAAGAAATGGAGTGAGAAAAGCATACAGCAAAGATCATTTGAAATGATGTACAAATTCTTCTTACTCTTTAATAAGTTAACTTTTAAGAGTTGCCTGGATTTCCGATTACCATTCTGATCCTGCTACCACTCCCACCCATCCATTGGCACTGTTTCATTTACAAACATTAGTCAAAAAGAAAATAAAGTCAGTCCTCAGCTTGCTTCTCCTTGCATCTTTAACTGTCTTGTGATTTCTCCTCAGTCTTCTGTGCCAATTCTTGAAATGAATTTCTTTAGCAAGCCTTGAAATGTCGGCATTTCTCAATGGTCTGTCCTAGGCTCCCTATCTTACCATTCTGTGTTTTCTCTTGCAACAGACTTTTCACAACCTCGTTTATTTCAATTTTTCTATATGCTAACTGCAATACAGATCTGCTTCTTAAATTCAGGTGTACAACTCCGTTTTCTCTTCTGGGCTGTTTACTTGGCAGCTCCATCCAAATTCAACAAATTCTGCAGGTCCAAAATTGGACTCATGACCTTCCCATGATCTTTTTAAAGGCCGAAGTTCATTCTCTTTTTTTGTGTTCACAACCATCTACTCAGTCAATCATGCACTAGAAACATTTAACTATTCTCAATCCGTCTCAGCAATTATCACCAGATATTTCCCTTCTGAATATGTCTTAATTAAGACCAAATCTCCTCAGGTTACTGATCACTCTGTTCCCAAGCTATCATCTTTCACTTGAACTAGATGGAGAGCCTAAAAAACATCTACATTCTGTCTTTATAGTTGAATAATTTGAAGACATTTCTTCCAGGGTTGCTACTGAACACCTGATGTCATTCTGTCTCTTGATTCTTTTCATGCAATCTATTCTTTCCCTTCTCTGGAAGCTTTGAAGGTCTTCTATTCATTACTGATGTTTTGAAGTTTCATAATGAAGTGTCTCTGGGTCAGGTCTCTATTTATTTTGTGGGGAATTCAATGGTTCAATTCAATGGTTCCTTTTAATTCAAAGATAACTTTCATAGGACACTTTCTTAAATAATTTCATGAATTATGTTCTTTGGTCCATATCTTCTAACCCAAGACAATCAGCAAAATCTGTAATTGAAAATGTTGGTTTTATTGTCTTTTGTCGGTGTTGGAGAATATACACCATGATGAACCATGGGGCATTTCAGGAATAAGGTGTAAGAAAGGACAAATTATAGAATTTGGGCTTGTGGTGAGAGGGTCTGGGGAAGGTAAAATGAGGTGGGTTCTGCTCTAGAGTGGATGCTGTCAGGAAGTAGGGATAATTTTTTGGAATATCCTAGTCATTCTCATCTCAGATGAAGCCTTGCTCAAAGGCTTGAAGAAACAGCAATTACTCATAGTAGTTAGGAAAGGAAGCTGTTTGGGTATTTTTGTGATTTAGACAATGTTCTCATTTCTGTCTGTGCCCATCATGCCTATGGAGTTGTCTTGTCTTTCTCTTGCTCCATCGTGGTCAGAAAGTAGTTTTGTCTGATGTTAATGTTTGGTTTTTTTTGTGTGTGTGAAATTATTTATGTTCAACAGGAGAGCAACAAAGCCTAGCCTACCCTGAGCTCTTGGTCACCTCCTCCCAGTACTGTGGTCCAGCTCTCAGCTGCTTTTCTCTCTCATTTCTATTTTTTTCTTCATTGTGGAATTTATATTGTTTGGTTGTTGAACAAGGTGGGTTAGCCCTTTAATTATCTTTCACTTCTGTTTTGTCTTTGCTGCTTTCCATCTTTGTCTATTTTTGTTTTCTTTCTGGGAGATTTCCTAAATTTAACTTGCATCTTTTCCAGTGAATTTAATCTTTAAGAGCTCTTTCTGGCTCTCCAGACATTTCTTTTCATGGCATTCTGTTCATGTTCATGCATGGAATACCTTATTTTATTGCTGTAAAGCAAAGAGAATTTAAAGAAGGCTGTGCCTTTGTTTTGCTTTATTTTTGTTTATGTTTTAAGCTTTTATCCCTCTGCATTTTTTTGTCTTTATTCATACATCTTTTTCTCTAGTTCATTCTTCCCCCTTCTATTGATTTTTGTTTCTCCTTTATTATTTAGCAGTAAAACACTAGAAATCTCTATGCACAGAAGTGTTTTTTCCATATTGGTGGACTTCGCTGTAGGGTGACATAGTTGGTCTGTTTTATTGGAGCACCTACAACTATTGCTATCTATAACTCTAGTTAGTTAAGTTAGTTATTTCATTTTGTCTGCATATAGATATCATATCTGTCTGGGAGTCCAAATCTGGCTGGTGGGGATTAAGGGGAAGCAAGTCAGCTAAGGAAGCTTCAGGTTTCAAACTCATTATCTACATTTTTTCATTATTTTCCCTTTTGAGTACATCATCCCTGCCCTGTGCTTGTCCAAGTATTCCAAATCCAGAATCACATGATAGAAAGGTCAGGAACAGCTGCCCATTTTTACATGGTCAGTAAGGTAGGAATGTTTTTTAGAGAATCTAACTGCTTCTCGTAGACTTTTGGCCATTTCTCCTGAGCTTCACTTGGACCTCACTTTCAGAAATTACTGAACCTCTAATGTGTGTGTATGTGTGTGTGTGTTTTCTGGCATATATTCACATCCATCTGATTCTTGTTATTCTCATTGCTAGCTTATATATTTATTCTCTGGGTACATTAGTGAGGTACTACCTGTTCATCTATCCTCCACCTTCTAATTTTTTTTATTCCTTTTTCCTCTTGCTTTGTCACTGAGGATTTGGAGGTTACCAAAAGGAATTAATGGAGCTCAAGCCTTCATGTTTAACTAGAATTTTGAGTTCCTACTTTAGAAGAAAAAAATTAGATTCTGAAATTTGAGATGGTTATGGGATGGACACTGAGCTAAAATCTAAAATGAGATATTAAAAAGAAAATATATATGCAATCATCATGTTATTACATAATTATATTATATATTAATATTACATAATTATATATAATATATTAATATTACATAATTGTATTATTATATATATAATGGGTAGTGGGGAGTAACGTAGGAAACAAAATTGACCATGAGTTGATAATCCCATAATCAGATGACTTAATGCTATATATTAGACACAATATCCCAAAATGTATATACTAAAGCAATAGGGCAAATTAAAGTATTACATTTATTGGAGTGTAAATGTAACCCAGAACGTGGGCCAAAAAGGAAGGTAATGGAATCCATAGATGATAATTATTCTGTCTTGGCTCAATCAAAGAAAGTTTTCATAAAGATTTTTAAAGTTTGTTAGTATTCTAATGAACCTGTCATCTTTCTTTGTGTTTGCCCTGGATCTGTGTCTTATTTGAGCAAGTGACCTTGTACTATGGAGTTCCACATTTCCCACAGCACTTAGCACAGAGCCAACCATGTAAAATATCCTCAGAAAGACTTATTAAATTAATTTTCTTAAATCCCTTCTGGACTGCCCATTTGCCTTCATTAATTATGTTAGACCGAGAGGAGATGACCTCTACTTGCTGTCATGATTGAATTACATCTTAGACTTGTGGATTCTTTGAACAATAAAATTTTTGAGGGGAAGAGATAAACTACAAGTGTTAGAGCATATTCATTTTACAGATGAGGATACAGACGTTCTTTATCAAGCGTGGATTTTTCTACCTCTCTCCCTAAACACCTATATGCATTCATGTCCTCCTTACTTTCTCTCCTAATCATTTCTAGCTGCAAAAGAATGGGTTGGAAATGAGAATGGAGATACGCCTTCTCCTTTGTCTTTTTAGCTGGCAAACTACAAATAATATCAGTCTTAACTATTGTAATGCAAAATACAAATATGCCATGTCAAATTACTTTTTAAATGATAGATTTTCATTTTTTAATTACACCAAGTATTTCTTTTGAGATTTAAGAGATTTTAAGCTTTATGAGCATTAATACCTTTGTGATTGTGATTTGTGTGCCCCTAATTAAAAAGAATCAGGAGCAGAGTTGGGAGAGAATTTTGGTGCACCAGGAAAACTTATGAAGAAGGCAGCTACTTGTTTTTTTCCTTTTGTTTCAAAGATCAGCAACCAGCACATGGCAGAAATGAGGCAGATCTGTGATGACGGGATAATTGTGACTGTAGCCTCTGTTCCATCATTCATTAACAACGGGATAAATATGAATCCTGGGTTTTGCTAATCTGATGGTCTTGGCTCTGTTTTTGGTAAACAGTATACATTATTTCCAGAAGAGCTGTGGAGAAAGTGTGATATATTATTGCAGAATCCAACATTCTCACAAAACTTACAAAATTTCTTTCTGGCCCAGGAGACACTAACTACCTATGTGTCTTCAGGAGCCTAGGGGAGGACATCAGACAGGCTCTCTCACACTCAGTACCCTCGTCCCAGTTCTGGTTGCACCTGGATGAAAGAGAGTCTGCCAGCATTTCTTTAGCAGGCTTCTGGCTGTCAAAACAAACTAAAGCCTCATGGGGATGCTCACACTTGCCTGCTGAGGAGAAAACACTGTGTTAAGTGTTTTACACACATTATCCTATTATATCCTTACAAAGCCTTTTGAGTAGAGTCTCCATTAAACAAATGAGATTGTTAATACCGTATGTCTTTTAAATGGAAAGGCTGGGATGTGAGCCTCTGTTGCTTGGTACTGAAGAGGGCAGTGTAATGTACCAGTTCCCAGAACTGGTCTGTTGTTAACAGTATCCCTAGGACCCTCCTCATTCCATTCCATTCCTTTGATGCTTGAGATTAACTGGTGAATGAATTAAGGTATTCCAAGTGATGTAAAGAAAGTCTTTCTAGCCCATTGTGTCCTAAGAATGCTGTTGTTACATGACTATAGTGGCAGTTAATTAAAATATTATTAAAGCTGGAATGCAGGCTCCATGAGGGCGGGATATCTGTCTGTTTAGGTCAATGCTGTATCTCAAATTCCTAGAAGAGTATTTGACAAAAAGAAGAAACCTAAGAAATAACTGTGGGATGAATGAATTTTCCAGGTTGAGATGACTTCCAATGCCAACTTCAGAGTGCTCACCATTATTTTTGTTTTGTTGCAGAAAAGAAAGGTTGCACTTTGGAGAAATAAATGAACCTTTTAGAATTCACTGAGAAAAAAAAAAGTAATAGGAGTTCCTACAAGCCACAACTAAATAGACATAAAGTCTCCAGCTGCTCCTTCAGAGTGGTTCACCACTGGTCGTAAACTATAGGCATTTTTGCTTCCAATCCACTAAAAGCATTCATTTTTCTTCAGAATAAGTTTTAGTCCATTAATCACACCCCCACCAGCAACGGTTGGTGCACACATGGTAGGAAGAAAAGGTTGCCTTGGCCTAAACAACCAGAATGCCAGCTCTGCCCAAAGAAACAACTTTCTTTTCAGAGAAATTGTTTGCTTGTTTGTTCCTAATTAATTTCTCTCTAGTAAGGATGAAATTCAAAGAGATATCTGACTTGCACAGGGTTCCAGTAGCTGCTTTCCTTGTGTATGTGCATTTAAAACCAAGAGAGAGGAGAACACATTTTTTAAAATGATAGAAAGGCATAAAGGGGGAGGAAAGAGAGAGCAGAAATACAGAAAAAGAGAGAGCAAAATACAGAAGATAGGAAGCATGAAGGTTGACAAGAAAAGGAATTCCACTATACTTCAAAGTAAATGAGTCTGAAAGTTGACTATCGGGATGTGATGAAAAATATTATGTCCATTGAGGAAAACAATGTTGCGAGCTAATGAGTTCTGCCATATTTTCGATTATCCACATCTGAATTGCACAGCCATCTGCCATCATCTGGTCACAGCTGACCCCCCTGAAGGCATGGTATCTAGGAGGAAATAAGCAAAAGCAAATATAAACATTTTAAATGTGTTAATTCCCTGATTTGTATTTTTCACAATGATCCCCATTTACTTGTATGAAAAATAGACTTTTCACCACTGTGTGGTGTTACTGGGAAAAGGAAAGATTGCGGACTTTTCTTCTAACTATAGCATGCAGGCTTTGCAATAAAATAGGTAGTTTGATCATTTATAAAATCATTATTTTTAAGGGAGCAATTCAATCCCCAAATTAAAGAGCGGATGTATGTAAACAGATATGATGCTCCCTTAACACTCTCATTGAGGAGTTACTTTTTAATTGCTTTGCTTATAATTTCAACTTCAAAGCCAGTAATAGCTTTCGAATTAATAGCTCATAGCCCATTTGATACACTGATATTTAATTAATGAGTTCATAACTCAAGTGGCACATTGCCTTTCTGACAGCTTCTCCAGGTTGTTAGATTCCATACTGCTGACTGTGGTCTGCTGTCCATTCTTAGAGAGGTCGTTTTGCTTGTGTGATCCTTTCCACTGAATGGTGAAAAAGAATGGGCTCAGTCAGAGGGAAAGGTACCCCTTTCCTGCTCGGTGGAGTAGCTAAGCTTTGTTAGGCCTCTGGGGAGAGCTGGAATTGGTTTTTATTGGTTTTTCTTTCAACTTTAAGATTATTCTACACTGATGTTTTCCACAATACCACTAACTAAATAATTGTACCTCTATAGGGTACCTCCTCTATTGGGGAGGTGGATGAATCAGTCCACATCTCTGCCTTCTTCTTTCAAGATAACTTCCCAAACCATCCTGTAGCCCACCATGTTCTTCCCCCTCCCAGGACTCTCCTAGTCACTTTGTAGGGGTTGACAAACAGTGGCATTGGAGTTAAAAAATGTGTTTTAAATTTTTAAAGGATTGCAACCAAAAACAAAAAAAGAGAGAGAGGGAAAGAAAGAAAATGATGAAAATTATGCAAGACTTTTACAGAAAAAGTTTTCTGACCCCTGAAGGATAATTTACACTTGCCATCAGCTTCTATAATTGAAATCCTTTTTCACTGGGCATGGCTTGGCCAATTTTCCTCTCCAATTCACAAAACACATTTTCTCTGGGTGTTGATGACAATGACGAGGCCCCTCCACAAAGGCTACCCCTACTAACAGGCTCTTCCTGCTGAGGAGGGAGACAGCCACTCGCAGGTCTACCTGGCACTCATCATCCCTCCTTTCAGGTGAATTAGCACCACCTAGTACTGTGGCCTCTCACAGGGTTTCCAAGTAAAATAAAAGTCTCTATTACTGGATCTCCCTCTACAAAATTCCCCCCAGATGCCTTCAGTTATGACTACCGGCAATGGGACCACCATTTGAAATCAGCTTTGTTGACTTTTAAATTTTGACCTTTAAGAGGTCTCTGCTGATGAGCAGTGACTCTGGGAACATTCACATCTACACTTGTAAATGGCCCACGTCACCCACCAGGGGTTGGTTGGTTGCCAGCTGAAAGCCAGCGCCAGAGAGGGTATGACACAGGACAAGGGCTGAGAGAGGGACAAAGGACCACACCTTGGTGTGTATCAGCCAATTTCCCTTGCTGAGAATTAATTTATGCCAAACCTTTCCAGGAGCAGATCTCCACAGGAGAAAGGAAAGAATAATACCAAAGGAATAGAGGAAAAGAAGCACATGCAAGTATGTCTACTTGCAGTTTAACTGAGGGCCGGCCCAGCCAGAACATTATAGATTGCTATGAAGTTAGAAGTAATTAATGATAATTGAAATAGCTGTGAGTTATTAGTAGTATTTGGATTATTAAGATAAAGATAATTATAATAAAATTAGGTACTACAAATAGTGATTGCATTAATGATCTTAACTTTAATGATTGCTTTAGAAGTGTGCTGGAAATAGATTTTCTATAAATGGACTAATAATAATAACGATAATAATAATACTTACCATTTATCGAGTGCTTACCACGCATCAGGAACTATGCTATGTTCCGCATATACATTATCTTAACTGATTAAAAACGTGTTGATGATGTGGATTCATGAGAAGAGGGACCCTATATGAGATTTGTGGGAGTATATGCCTAAAGAGGAGAGAATTAGCTGAAGAGGAGAGAATTAGCTGAAGAAAGGTTTCATTAGAATTCTACATGTGAGGACTTTCCATTAAAACGGTAGCACTTCTGAGGTGCATCTACCTGAGATCAGCAAGGAGAGAATATTTGAAATGGACTCTGAGGACTGCTGTGCCGGAGGCTTATTTCCACATGCGTGGAAAGGAGGCTGCAGCACAAGCAACCTCGGGAGGAGTCCTTACTCTGAATTACCCACCAAAGCTATAGCAAAAGTCATTTCTGCTTTGTCCTGAGTCTGGCATATTGTGTCTGTTATCAGCTTCTGAAAACGTTGAGCATTTGTGCAAAGGGAGTTCAGGTATGTGCAATTATATATAAAAGTTTGTGATAAATAAACATGACATAAAACTGAAATATCCTTTATATATGGATGATGTTTGAATTTATCTCTAAAGATATTTCATCAAAAAAGAGATGAACAAAACAATAATAACGGTTGTTATTTTGTGAATGTTTAGAATGTGCATCTGGTGTGTGCTGTAACATTTGAGTGAGTTGGTAAAAGAATCTCCTCTTGTAAGGAACTGAAGCTTAAAGAGGTTTCTTAATTCCCCGCATGCCGTGCAAACGATATGTAGTGTAGCCAGGATTTAGGTGCATATTTATAGGGTCTTTTAGCCAGTAACCCATCAATTGTTCAGTTTGGTGGTTTGATGTGGAGTGTGTGTGTGTGTGTGTGTGTGTGTGTGTGTGTGTGTGTGTGTAAGTGTATGTGCCTTTGCATTATGAGCCCAGGAGAATAGGGGCAGCCGGGATCACAGCACCAGGCAGTGTTATGCATTTAATTATCACAAGCTTAGATGGTGTCGGTAACATGCAGTATTTTCCTCTTTCCTGCTCTGGGATATCTATGGCCATGGATCAGCCTCCTTCCTCTTTGTACTACTGGGAAACTAGCCTTAAGGAGTATCAGGAAAGGAAAATCATTCATCTAATTTCAGTTTCTCACTCTGCTTTTGTTTTCTCTTTTTGTATGTGAGCAGAGCTAGCTGCTCTAGAACTCTGAGGATTCCAAAGCCCTCCTCTCTATTGAGTTAAAATCCTTCCCCTCCACTGAGTCTGAACTAGCGTCTTTTTCTAATCGAAAGCCTTATGAAAAGCTAATGGATAAAGAAGCGTTACTGTAGAACGACTACTTATTTTTTATGCCATTCAGATTTTGTTCAACACACCAGGGTTGGGAATTGGGTAAAAACTCTTAAAGTCATTATATACATTAATACAAAACCTAGGCATTAAAACAAAGAGGGGTTATTTCTTGAGCCCTCTGGAGGTAATTTTCAAAATGCCTTTGTTCCTCCACAGAGATACATTTTGTAAGCATCAAGCTCCTTCCTTGGCACAAAATCAGGACAAGATGGCCCATTGTGTGGGCACATTAGTTTGAACACAGTCGAACTGAAGCCCAAATGACATTCCAAGCAAAGATCACTGGAAACTTCCATTACTCTTAATGGTCTTTTGGAATGTGTAGTACCTTTTTTTTTTTTTTTTTTTGGTTTATGGGATGGTAGCTTGCAGTTGGCAAAGCAAATCAGAGGAACACCCAAAGTTAAATGTGTGAATAAAATACAAGAAAAACATAGTAATGACTAATAAGATGTAAATGCCAAGAAATTTTCTTGTCTTTTAAATTAGACATCTGTGCCCTATTTTTACATGCTCATCACCATAAGCGCTTTAGCATGTTTTCCCCAATCTGTCAGCACAGACATATTCCGAAGGCCTTGGAGCTTTAACACCTTCACTGCTACAGAAATGCCCTGGCAGCCACTCTCACGGAACATCTGCTGAAAGCAAGAGATGTGTGATGCGGACCCCGCCCTCGAGCGCTTTGTTGGAGGGGTTGGCGCAGTGTTTCTGGGTCGCATCTGTAGGAAGATCAGCTTGGGGGACACCACATCTCCCTGACAGGCCCCCTTGTCATATGGATTCACCAGTTCAGAACTTGGCCTTGTGTCTGCACAGGAGGAGACGAGCAGATGAAGGGCTGTCTCAAAACCGAGCTGCTTCAAGCCCACACATGTTCACACAGCTTGCAGGCGTGTGGGCTGGTCCTATCTGCAGAGAAACAGTTGCTCTGGAGTGCTTACATCTGACCAGAGAAGGTACCTGCACTTGACTTGGTGAGAGCCAGGGACCGAGGGCCCTGCTTTGCCCACTAGGGAGAGAGCCTTATCTGAAGGCAGAATGTCTTAGAGGACCTCCAGATCTGACGCTTCCAAAGCTTCTCGTTCACCTTCCAGACACCTCAGAACCTACCTCTCTCTACCAGACCCTGGAAAAATTTGTCTTTCAGCAGTGTGAGATGGCCTTAAAAAACAAACCCCCTGGTGTGGGAAAGAGACAGTACATGTGTACTGTCATTTCTACAATGAAGTAGAAATGTCTGATAAATTGTTCTAGAGAGAAAGATGTGGACATAGACTGGATGAAAGGTTGTGTGAAGAGTGAGGAGAACAGAGGCAGAAATCAGACAAAAGACAAAGTTAAGGACGCCAAGATCTATTTGTGGCTACATTATTCAAGCTCAAGGCCAAATGCATATTCTATTTTAAAATGTACCTGTTCCTTTGTTGAGCATTTTACATTATATTCACCAACTTGTTAATTTAACCAACAGTCCTATGAGGTTCTTTCCATTTTATAGATGAAAAAACTCAGGCTCAGGAAAGATCAGGGATTGGCACAAAGTTAGCTAAGAGATATGTGTGGATTATAGTGGAAAGAAAATGGAACTTGGAATCAGGCCTGAGATGTAAATCCTAGTTTCAGAAATGATGAGTATTTGACCTTGAGCAAGGTGCTTCAGCTCTCCGTGCATCTGTACTATAGGGATGAGACTATCCTTTCTTGACACTAAAAGGTTAAATGACTTGCCCAAGTTTACACAACTGGTGAGGAGTCAGCACATAAAGCACAAACTACAATTCTCAACACATGGCAAGTGGTGAATAAATGTTTGCTAGTATTAGAAGTGGCAGAGCCCGGATTTAAATTTCTCAGGTTTATGTGTTTTATGTCCTGTCACCTGTTATACTATTATATTCACAAAGGATGATTGCACAGGAACAAGGAATATTTTGCCGTTTATGCTTTTTTTTAGGCACAATTGTGGCCAATGACAATGTCAAGATATATCCAGGGAAAATTATTCATATTGATCATCACCCTCTGTTTGGGAGATAAAAGCAATTTCTGGAAATGAATCTCAGTATAACTTAGGAGAATAAAGAAGCATTTCCATACACACAAGGTTTAGTCTGGTGATCTGTGTTTCCTGCAGCACCTCATTTACTCACCCTCCCCTGCACCTTTCCCTCAGCGCAGCCCACTGATTTCAGCTTCTTCTGAGTTCTTACAGAACTTAACGTCTTTGATACAAATTCTCATTCATTTATTCTTCTAAAAATATTTGTTGGGCTTCTGTTTTGTGTCAGGCACCATTTGGAGTGCTGAAGATAGAGCAGTGAACAAAATAGACAAGGCCTCTGCTTTCATGGACCGTGCATTCCAGCGTATGGATAGGGGCCCACAAACACATAAGTGGAAAGCATATTAGTCTCCAGTGGCTTCTGTGACAAATTACCACACGCTGGATGGTTTGAAACAACAGAAATGTATTCTATCACAGTTCTAGAGGCCCAAAATCTGGAATCAGTATTATTGGGATGAAATAAGGGTATTAGCAGGCCACACTCCCTACAGATTCTGTAAGGGAGATTACAGTCTTTCCCTCTTTCAGCTGCTGGTGACTGCTGACATTCTTTGGCTTGTGGCCACGTCAGTCTCTGCCTTCCCCTATGTGTGCACGTGTGTGCGTGCATGTGTGTGTGTGTGCATGTGTGTGTGTTTCTATAGAGGGAAAGAAGGGCCAAGAAGGCCTCCTAAGAAGTTTAACTCAGAAAATCTTTTCTCACTACTCTTTGCCTGAAAAACTCTTGCTTCTTCTCTGAGAAAAACTCAAAATACTTCATCTCTGATCTTCTGTCCTTTCTCATTTCTGCATTGACCCGGAACCAATACCTTTCTTTCCTTCTTTAGCTCAGTATTTAGTTCTGTCACCAGAAGTCCATGGTCAATCACCTGAGGGCAAGGCTTTATATCTTATCCTTGTCTTCTTGCTCTCTGGAATATTATAGCATACGCATGTAAAACCTCCTCTTTGAAACATTTTATTTTTCAGATTTTGGTAATGCTGCATCCTCCAGGTTTATTTCTTCTGACCACACTGCCAGCAACTTCTAATTTCATGTGCCTAACCCTCTGCCATGCTAGGCTTCCAAGTGTTGTGCTAGCCCTGCTAGCTTTCTAAAAGTTTCTTTTCTTGTCAAACTATCCTGACTGTGTAATCATATCCCATCCCACAAACACAGCTATAACCCACAAGCTGCAACAGCTGTGGAAGATGACTAGTTGTCCTTCCACATATCTGTTGGCTCCAACCTCCCCAGTGATTGGATTTTAGCTGGATTAGATTTCCCAGGCTCCCTTATAGTTAGGTGAGAACAAATAAATAAGTTTTCATCAATGAAATGTGAAAGAGAGGATCAGTGCAACATTCATGCCATTTTTTTCAAGCTTCTTTTTCATTTCCTCTGTTCTTCCATTTCTACTGGTTTGGGAATGGTTCCAACTAGAGCAGCCAGCATAGACCCAGAAAGGAGAGCCACATGTCAAAGAGAGTAATCTACAGAAGATAGTCTCTGCAGATCCTTTCCAAGATGTCTTAAAAATTTTTTGAGTCTTCCTTCCAGTACTTTGGCTTTCAACTCTGCATCTGGAAATCTTCAGAGAACTGACTATGTTCACTTGAGTTGTTCTGGCTGCAAACATTTGTAGAAAGAAAAATGTGTCTAAGAATTTAGGTACAACCTATACCCAAGATGTTAGTAGGCAATGGTGACATCTAAGTCTCAGGTTGACATAAACATTGAAGCAAAATGTGCATTCCTAAAGAATGTTCTCCTACAGGATAATGCTGATGGTATAATCAAGATAGACTTTGCCTAAAATTGTACGTATTTTTGTCTTTCCCCTTTCCTGTCCTGCCTCACCTGTCCACTTACAGGTTTCTCGTGGAAGTATTTTCTTAACAAAGCACTTGCATACAAATTCAATCAGAGGGTGTGCTTCTGTGCAAACCACTGTTCATATTCTAATTCAGTACCTTAGCCTATCTCCTACTCAATCATACAACAAATAGCAGGTCAAAGAAAAATTCCTCTATATAAAAAGGAACACACACACACTCATACACCATCATCATAGGGACAGTAAGAACTACAGGGAACTTAGGACAGCCAAACCTTAAGACATTCAAGGTATACACTCTTACTGTAAAATGCAATAAAAATAAACTCAAGGGAGCACCTGGATGGCTCCATTGGTTAAGCATCGGCCTTCAGCTCAGGTCATGATCCCAGAGTCCTGGGATGGAGCCTCACATCAGGCTCCCTGCTCAGCAGGGGAATCTGCTTCTCCCTCTCCCTCTCCCTCTGCCCCTGCTCCTGTACTCTCTTGTTCACTCTGTCTCTCAAATAAAGAAATAAAATCTTAAAAAAAAAAAAAAAGAAAGAAAAGAAACCTTCATAAAATCAAGAATAATATGCTATCACAATCATGGTATGAATAGAGGTTTAAAAAAATCAGGAGACAATAACAAAATTCCATGCACATATGGGTTTGCAGTCAGAATTTCTACTATGCAGGTAGACTTAAAACTTAAGGAAGAGAAATTGGTTTAAAGAAATCCTGACTTGGTAGTGTTCTTAGCTTCCTTAAAGAAGAAAACACAAATATTCTCTGGAGAAAAGCACCATCAAGCTAGGCCTCAAGGAATTCTCACAGAAAAACTACTAACGAATATGAATTGACTGTCAAAATTAACAGAACGAGCAAAGAAAAAAAAAAAAGATATCATGAGGGAGAGCCAGCAAAAATACAGATAACAAAGAAGCACTTTTTTTTACATTTTTCAAAGCAAATTATTGAGTATAAAACAAATGTATGTATTTCAAGAAATTTAAAAAAAAAGTGAAATATATTATTGAGGAGGGAGATATGAAAACAACTCCTATAGTCTGATTGTGTCCCCCAGATTCACAAGTTAGAACCTTAACACCCAACTTGACAATTTTAGAATGTGGGACCTCTGGGGGATAGTTAGGTTATGAGGGTGGATGGTGTACTTATGAAAGATACTCCACATATCTCCCTACTTCTTCTGCCATGTGAAGATACACCAAGAAGTCTGCAAGCTGGAAGAGGGCCACTGCCTGGCCATGCTGACGCTGTGATCTTGAACATCCAGCATCTAGAACTGTGAAAAATGAGGTACCCAGCCTGTGGTATTTTGTCACAGCAGCCTGAATGGACTAAGGCAGAAACTAAGTTAAAAATAATCAAGCAGAACTTCTAGAAATAAAATATGAAATACAGAAGAAACAATTATGGCCTGAAAGATAGATCTATATAAACTGTCCAGAATACAGCACACAGAAACAAAGACATGGGGAATGTGAGAAAATAAGAGAAATTGAAGCTAGAATGCAGAGATCTAACATTTGTCTAGCTAGAGTTCTGGAAGAGAGGATAAATAATGGCTGAAATATTTTCCATTAATCATAAACCCTCAGATTCAGTAAGCCCTATGAAACCTAGGCAGGTTAAAAAAAAAGTGTCTACATCTGGACTGAAAAATAATAAGACTGAAGAATACTAAAGAAAAAAAAAAAAAACCTGGATACAGTGGAATATCATCAGTGAGTTGAGAAAAAAATAACTGTTAATCTTGAATTTTATACCCAGCAAAATTATTTTTAAGTAACTATTAAAATTACATTCTGTACCTGGGAAATTTATATTTTCAAAAACAAGGGAAATTTTAAAACATTTTTTTCCCATCAAGAACAGGGAGTATTTTCCCCTACACACACACACACACACACACACACACACACACACACACTTACACACATTCACAAAAGGAAATTTTCATAAAGGTAAGATGGAAGAACTAAGATACAGGAGAAATGATAGCAAAGAAAATGGTGAATGTAAATAAATGCAAAACAACAATTTCCTAAAAAAGCTGTCTTGTGGGGTTAAAATAAAGTAAAATAAAAATAAGCAAAAACAATGACATAGAAGTTGAGATGTGAGTGATTGGTAATATAAATATCTGTATAGTTTGGGAGTAGAGCAAAAGCAGGTTTTTTTTTTTTCCTTTATTTTATTAAGAAGACATTAACATTTCTTGGGTACCAATAAAAAAAAATAGAGCATATAACTTCCAAATTGGTACAGATGAAAACAAAATGAGAAATACAATAAAAAAGCAGGCCAAAAAAGAGAAAGAAATATAAAAGTTTGTATAGATGAAACTATTGAATAGTTTTAAAATGAATACAAATATATTAGAAATTACAGTAATGTAAATTGATTAAGTACTCCAGCTAAAAGATAAAGATTGTTAAATTGGATATTAAAAACTAAAATATAACTGTATGCCATTACAAGAAATGCATCTAAAATATACTAAGACAAATAATTAACATAAAAAAGTTGCCACATACTAATAAAAATAGTCAATTCACCAGGAGTACATAGTAATACTAAACTTACGTGATCTAGTAACTGACTAAACATATAAGCTATCATGCTGGGAGAGTTAGATATACTTCTTTCAGTAATGCATAAATTACGTAGGCAAAGTAGGTGAATAATTTTATAGGAGAATTGAATTGCAAAATTAGCTACATTGATCCAATTAACATTCATGGAATGTTGAACCCAAGAAATGATTAATACATATTATTATCAAGTACTCAGAGAACATTTATGAAAATTAATCACATATTGAAACATGAAACAAATTTAAAGACACATTAAAAAAAATGGTTTTATACAGACCATATTCTGTGATCTTAATGAATGTAGGTTAGAATTCAGCAATAAAAATATGTTGCTAAAAACACTGTTACTTTTTAGAAATTAAAAATCTAATTTCTTAACACACAGAAAAGAAATAATTATGGAATTTAGAATATGCTTAGAACTACATGATGCATATGCCACATATCAAAATTGTTGAAATAGTTACAGTGGAACTTGGATGGAAAATTGTAACCTTAAATATTAAAAATGTCTGTAAGTGAATGATCTAAGCATCCAAATTGAGATTTTTTTGTTGTCTTGGGAGTAGGGGGATGAAAGTGGGAAGGGTCCACAATAAGATAAAATGAAAAGAAAAATGATAAAGACAAGGAAGAGCAGAAGAGCATGGTAAACTTGCAGCAAGATTTATCGAGAATAAAAGAAAATGCTCGAAAAATCAATATTGTGATATTAAGAAGACATAACCACAGTTAGCTGTAGAGATTAAAAAATTAATTAATGGACATGGTGAACAACTTCACACTAATAATTTGAGAACTTTGATGAAATGGACAAATGTCTAAGAAAACATAACTTATCAGATCTATCGCAATAAGAAATAGAAAATGGAAGAACAGTTCTACAACCATTAAAAAATAACCAGTGTTTTAAATTATTTTCATAGAGAAAACATCAGACAGAATCCTTTATGCAAACACTCAAAGTAATCATAAAATATATATAATGAATAAAAGAATGTAATAGATCATGAATGCATTGGATTTTCTCAGATACATAATACTGGAATTTTAGATTGAAATTTGGTACTTAGATTTAATATTTGGATTGGTATTTAGATTAGGAAATCTATTGAAATTATTCACCCTGCTAAGGTGCAAAAGCCATACATTAAGTCAACAATTTAATTTAACATCTATTCATGATGGGAAAAAATATTAGCAAAATAAAAGTAAAAGGAATAGAACAATCTTCCTTAATATAATAAAGGGTATATTTAAATCCCTAAACAAATATTCCTAATGGAGAAATGTTGAAAGCAATTTGTTCAGTATCAGGGCAAAGAAGAGAGTGCATGTTATTGCCACTTCTAGTTCATGTTATATTGGTCAAAGTTCTAACCAGGCCTATAAAGCATAATAAAATTTTTAGTGAATAAGTTAATTTATAAACTGGTAAGGCTTTAAATGAAAGAATCAAAATTGTGTGTGTATATTTGCAGTTGATTTATCTATGAAGAATCTAATGAAGATACCGGTAATTAATAGAATTAGTAAAGTTATTTACTATGGTTGCTATAGAGGGTCAATATATGTAAGAAATCAATTGGCATTTTATAGAACTCAAAGAAATATATAAGATAAATTAAGTGTTGTGTTTAATGAGTGACTAAAAAAATACTCTGAAACAAATGTAATCAAAGTTTTAAGACATCTATGAAAAGTGTAAATTGGTATCACATTATGTTAAAAACTAAATAGTGAGATATCTGATGTTTATGGATAAAATGACTAAATATCCAAAAGATGTCAATTCTTCCCCTAAAATGATCTATAATCCAGCACAATTACAATCAAAATTCTGAGTGATTTTTTTTTGTTGTTGATTGTGATAAGCTGAATCTTAATTTTATGGAAAAATAGAGGGCCAAAATTAGCAGACCCTTCTAAATAAGAACAAGAGGGGGATATTTTATATATTTTGGATTAATGGCAGCTGCTACTATTTCTAAGGGATGTGCCTCCTGTATTGCTTATTCACCAAAAGTTATAAGAACATGGCTCTGGAAGGAGGGCACCAAGTACAAGTCTTTTGTCCAACCACTCAGCAGGACTTCTGGGAAGAAGGTTACCTTGCCTTTTATAGAGTATTCTTTGCCCAACTCATCCAGTGGACACCAAATACTGCCATTATGTTGCCTACTTATGAGTTAATTGTGTACTTGTTAGAAAGCCATACTCAGTGACAGGCCAGAAAACTGTGTTCTAGAAGAGTAATACTGGAAAAAACTCTAGAAAAAAATACAGGGTTTCAGACCTTTAGAGTCAGGATGAATTATACCACTGATATTCTCCAGCTTGCAAAGGGCAAATTATGAGATTCCTTGGTCCCCATAACCATGTGAGCCACTTCCTATAATAAATTTTCATTCATATATTTCTCTATATATTCCATTGGTTTTGTTTCTCTGGAGAAGTCTAACACACCCAGAGGATAGCATCTATTGGTATATGTTCTGTGGCACTTGAAAACAATTTGTATTATGTTATTTTTAAGTGGAGTATTGTGTAAGTGATTAGATCATGTTGATTAGATCCTGTTGGTTGATGGCATGTTGAGTTCTTCTACATCATTGTTGATTTTCATCTCATTGTTTTATTAACTGTTGAGAGAGGGGTATTCAAGTCTCCAACTTTAGCTGTAGATTTGTCTATTTCTCCTTTTTGTACTATCAGTTTCTATTTCACGTGTTTTGCAGCTTTTTTTGTTTTGTGCATTCACATTTAGGATTGCTATATCTTTTTGGTGGATTGGCACTTTTATCATTATATAACTTCCCTCTGTCCATAGTAATTTACTTTGCTCTGAATTCTACTTTATCTGATATTAATATAGCCACTCCTGGTTTCCTTTGATTAATGTTTGTATGATACATCTATTTTTGTCTTTTTACTTTCAACCTACCAATGTTGTTATATTTGAAGTAAATTTCTTTGTAGATAATATATTGGGTTGGGTCATGTTTTTTACGATCTGCTTTGCTAATCTCTGTCCTTTAATTAGTATGTTTAGACCATTTGTATGTAATATAATTATTGATCTGTAAGGACTTAAGTTTGCTGTTTTAATTTTTTTTTCCGTTTTCCCTCTCTGTTTTTGTTCTGTTGTCTTCTGTCTTCCAATGGGTTATTTGAACTTTAAAAAAAAAATTTTAAGAATTCCATTTTGATTTACCTACACTGTTTTTGACTGTATCTCTTTCTATAGCCTTTTCAGTGTTGCTCTGGGTATTACATTATATATACATAACTTATTGCAGTCTAACTTTTTGTTGGCTCCCACTGGTGTTTCCAAGTTCTTGGTTTCTTCAGTTCCATGTCTAGGCTATATGAGTGAAAGGAAAATCCAGGAAATTTACCACTTCTTTGCATCTTGAGGTGTCTAAGTAGGCTGCTTTCTTTACCCCACCTTTTCAGGTTTTCTTATGGTTGTTGTACATATGATGTTCACAGTTTGTACCTTTTGACTACTTTCATACATTTTACCCCTTCCTTTTTTAAAGCCAGCAATTATAGCACTCTGACTTCTGCTTCTATTGTTGCATTTTTTTAATCTGTTTCTTACTCCCCTGTCTCCCTCTTTCACATATAGGAATCATTTTATTTACATTGGCCTCACCCAGAATAATCTTCCCATCTCAAGATGAGAATTTAATCACAGCCGTAAAATCCCTTTTGCTATGAGAAGGTAACATATTCACAAGTTCTGGAAATTAGGACATGGATCTCTTTGGAAGGTCCTTTTTCAGTTTTATTTGGAAGAGCTCTCTCCTCTCACTTTTAAGCCATAAATACATTTCATGTAGTTTTGAATCAAATAAATATGGTATTTTTCTTGGTTAAACAAGTGTAAACAAGCTTTTTTTTTTTTAAAGATTTTATTTATTTATTTGACAGAGATAGAGACAGCCAGCGAGAGAGGGAACACAAGCAGGGGGAGTGGGAGAGGAAGAAGCAGGCTCATAGCGGAGGAGCCTGATGTGGGGCTCGATCCCAGAACGCCGGGATCACGCCCTGAGCCGAAGGCAGACGCTTTAACCACTGTGCCACCCAGACGCCCCTTTTGTTTTGTTTTTAAAACAGATTTAGCAAAATCCTTACTATGTTAATACCAATGGCTTAATGTCTTCCTATGACAGGTCTTTTGAAAAGGAATATCAAATGCATCATTTCTTGGAGATATATAGTTGTTTTTTTTAACTTGTAGGATTTATTTTTGTGCAGAATCCATTAAAATGCCTTTCTTCTTTTCTCAAACATCATGGAGATGACGGTCTTAGACTGGTTATGTGGTAGTATGCTGCATGTATCTAGAACACAACCCACTTTCTTGAGACATGCCTGGCATGTTATGAGCTCCTTTGGTTTGACAAATGCTCCAAATGACTACTTTGCCACATTACCCGAAAAAAAAAAAATCTCATTTATTACAACATGGGCATAAAGAATTGCAAACTTCTATATTGATCTCAAGAATCAGAGATCTTGGCATATACTTGCTGCAAAGATGACAAAAACATAGTTGTTATTTTGTCCATTTGTCATTTAGTAGCCATTCACTGAGCATTCACCATGTTCCATGCTGAAAACTAAGCATGCAGCGTGTAAAAATTTGGAAAAATATGGGCCTTGCCTGTCAGGAGCAGAGTTCAGTAGAATCACGGAGTGAAGCCAAGGAACAAGACTTGGCCTGTTTAGAAAGAGGATGGGAGGAGACTCAGAAAAGCTCCCATGAGTTGGTCTTATTCTTAAAGAAGGAATATAAGTGAGATGCTGACTAGGAGAGTCAAAGGGGGAAGTTGGCTAAGTGATTGGTTAGCCGACAGAAGAGAATAAAAATGATCCAAGACAGATGGCATAGGCAGTGTCAGGAAATTTCAGAGGTAAGTTCTGAAGAGCTTTAAGAGATTTAATGATTTGGAGTGGGAATGTGAGGGAAGGAGTGGCAGGAGATGAGACTGCAGAAGTATTTAGGGCTAGATCAGGGAAAATAGTATTTTCATTACTGTATTCCATGTAAAAAAACAGAATCATCAAAGGTTTTTTGAACTTCCCAAGCTGCACATTATTCTTCCTTGAGACAATTAGACCTGAGATGAGTGATCTATAGGGCTCAGTTTACCCAGCAACATTTATGTTTATAACCATTGTCCCAGTGTAATCATCAATAGTGCACACTTTCACTCTCAAAAGTGTCCTTCTCATTCAAAAGTGTCCTGTCTTGACTTATAAATCATACAATAACATTTAGACAATTGCATTATTTACTGAAGAAACATAAAAGCATTACATAATTAATGGTGTGTCTCATTTTATTCCTTTTTACAATCCCTGCCATCTGAGACTGAACTTCTGAAAACAAAATTGGATTGATCCTTAGAAAAGGAGGTTGGACAACTTATTATACCTCCCTACCCACTCCCTAATACTCATCTTATAGTATTATTATAAGAATTAAAACACTAAGCATGCATAAAACATTTACAGCAGTATTTGGCATAAACTAACACTTGATTTTCTATTATCTAAGTGGTTTGCTTATCCTAAATTCTAATCTTGACTTTGCTGCTGTGTAATACCCAGAGAGTCCATGAGGGGTCAGCTCCTTCAGGAGGTCACAACTTACCCTGTTAAAACTGATAACAAAGTCGCCATCAATACCATTACACTTGACCCAGTTTATTGTTTCCTCCAGTGTCATTTCCACTACTAGTTTGTGGGCTCCCCAAAGGCAGGGCAAAATCTTCTTACTCAAAGTTACATCCTTAGAGCCTTAAACAATTGTGCCTGCAAAATAGCAGATGCTAAATGGATGTTTTTGAAAGAAATAAAGAATGAATGAATGAATAAGTTGATCCTACTATTTTTTTGTGGTAGAGTGAGGTTCCTGGAGGATTATCTGTAACCTGGGTTCTCTGTGCTTTTTCTGACATGCTAGAGAACCAGAATGATGCCTCATATGACTTTTAGTAAATTGCCTTAAGTCAGTGGTCTCAATCAGGGGCTATTTTGCCCCCCACGGGACATTTGGCAATGTCTGGAGAGTTTGGGTTGTCACATTTGGAGGAGTGTTACTGGCATCTAGTGGGTACAAGCCAGGGATGCTGCTTAGCATCCCACAATATACCAGGCAGCTTCCAAAGAATTATCTGGCCCCAAATGTCAGTGTGCTGACATCGGAAACCTTTATAGAGTCATGGATATAGCACATAATTTGTGTGACCTTACCACATCTTTTTGATACACCGCTGATTTCAGTTTAATGCCAGTGCCCTACTTTAAACCCATATGATATTTTGTTTTGTTTGTTTATATGCTTGTTTGCCTCAGGAATTTATTTCCCGAAAGCTTAGGAACTTGGTTAGCCTAAAATTACGTGTACTGGGCAACCTGGAAGTGGGAGGAAATTAACAGTCTTGGAGAACAACATTAAACAATGTGGGATAGAAGTTGGAGGATAAAAGGCTGAGCCTCCAGATAGTTCAAAAGACAATTTTTTACCTCCTTCTACATGGTTGTTCAGATGCTTCCCTGTGGGATGGAGACCCAGTTGCCCCAAGTGGTAACCTGCACACTTCATTAGATTTTTCTCCTCCCATTCTTGCTCTCTTTGCTCCACCATTCCCACTCCCAGAAAAATTACTAGTAGTCAAGTCCCTGTCTTGGCTCTGCTTTTGGTTGAACCAAACGTAGGCAATGGATCTTCCTTTATAAAACAAGTAACAATTCCCAGAAGTAGTGGGGAAGAGGTATCAAAATTTAGCTATTCCAAATCCACTGTTGGACATACTGGAAATATAAGAGTGAAATGAAATAGTCAAGTCGAACAGGTTACTGTGGGTCGATTTCACTGATGTCAGTCATTTATCTGACTAAGGCATAAGAAACAAAAGTTCATGTGCCCTGAGAACTGAAGCAGTGCTAGAATAATTACTAATTTAGAAGTAGTATCTATCATTCTTGCTTACTCCTTATCTTTGTCCTGAGTGGAGTGTGAGATATGGGGCAAAGAAAAAGACCCACCTATTAGAATAATCCAGAAAGAGGAGAGGAGACAATTGGTATTCATTTACAGCATCTTCTCCTGTGCAGATGTCATAGATGCTCTTTGAATCACTGCACAAATTTATAGACTCCGTCGTTCAGTGGAAAGCATTAATGAAACCCCATTGAAGGCATTATATTGTGAAAAAGGACATGGAGAAATAAGGAGGACATTTAAGTCTTCTAGATCGAGTCAGATTCCACACGAGAAGTCTCATAGTATAAATTTATGCATAATTTTCCTGAAGGTTGGTAAGAGTTGTCTTAGCAGGTAGAGGTAGCTGGGGACCTTGCAATATTGTGATCCTGACATCCAAAAGCTTTCAGGGTTCAATGCAATCAGTCATATGAGTGCCTACATGCAATATTATTCTGCCTGGAATTCTTCATGCATTATATATAGGTTAAAAGAGGTTGCCATAAATAGTAGGTTCATAGAAAGGACAGATTGAACGTTTGAACTCTTTGCAAAAAAAAAAAAAAAAAAAAACAAGTAAGAGAGAGAGAAAGACTGGTTTTTCACTTTCTTCCTGGACTCCCCCATCACCCCGCTAATGTGGGAGACTGCAGAAGCATTCGTTCAACATTAAAATCCAATAAGCTTTTTTGTTGATTCCAGTCTGACAGTTCTCCCGCATGGCAGAGAAGCCACAAGGCTGAACGGGTTTCTTAACAAATTGGGTCAGATGTTGCTTTTGCTTGACTCACTTAAGACTGATTGGTAATTAAGAGATTTAAAATTGGTACTTTCCTAGTAGAGCAAAGTTGGAGCAGGGCTTTGCAGGTTTTTTGAGACCTTTAGAGGGTTGGGGATAAAAACAAATAATAGTGAAGAGACATAGATGTTTTCGAAGGGTTTTGGTGTCAAAAGAAGAATGGGATGTGGTTTACTTTTTTGAACATAACTCAAACATGGGGAAGATACATTTAATGATGGAGAAGCACTCCGTCATTGGAATTATAGGGGCTAACGAGTGCTTTATCTTCTGGAGAATGCAGAAAAATAAATGTGCATGCACCATCCTCAAATCAAAATCAGTGGTTTATGGACTGACCATCATATACGGGATGGAATGGACTCTCTCTGGTGGCCTAGATAACGTTTGGTAAGTGAGTGCAGAGAATGAAGTAGGGGAAAATGTAATCCGGGAAGAAGCCTAAGTGGGAGTCCTGGGTGGGCAGGTCATCTCAGGGTGAGACTAAATAGATCGTGGAGCAGATTATTCAGGACTTGATAGAGTACAACTACGCATTACTAAAAATCACAAAGTCACCCCTTTTGTATGCCTGTGAAAAATGTAGAAATGGGTGCATAACTATCTTTTATTAGCTATATGGAAATTATACATATTATAAAATATGTGTTTATTTGTTTATCTCAACCCCTAGCATATGCATTCTGATAATTCTACTGTGTCTATTCCAAGGTGATAGGTGTTATTTATTTTTATTTCTCTAAAATCTGATGCAGACTTCTATAGAACTTGGTGCAAGCTTAAATCTTCAATAATATTTAGGGCCGATCAGAAGCCATTGTTGTCATTGTTGTTGTTTTTCTGGGGGAGCAAGGGCATAGAGAATTTTATCTGGTTTTATATTTTGAGGTTCCTGGAAATGTCAAAAGTACTTCTAATGCATACATTAATCTAATGAAAGTTTCTGGAGAATAAATAGTTGCAAGATGCTGAAGGAGAAAAGACAATCAACCAGACAGGAATCCTATCTTTAAAAAGCTTATATATTCTACAGGTAATAAGATGATACTGACTCTGTAAGGTAAACCATTATAGGGTAAAAAAGTACAAAGTATTTATTAGTTGGATTAAGTAGAGACTTTAATAGGAGAAACATCAGGGAAAGCCCTGGGAAATGGACAAAAGTTGACCTTAAATTGGAGGGTTGGTGGGATTTGAATTTGTATAATTTGAATGTACTAGGTAAAGAATTAAAAAATATATATATGTGGGGAAGAGTAGGGATAGGTACACAGAGCATCAGGTGACTTGGTACAATGTACGGACTAGAGGAAAATAAAAGAATGAGGTGGGAGAGATTGTCTATGATTTGGATGGTCAAGGGCCTTGTGTGGCAATTTGAGAATCTGAGGCTCTACCCAATGATCAACGGAGACCTACTGAGGATTGATGATCTGTGTTACACCCAAGGTAGATTAATCCGGTAATGGTATTTAGGATGGATTCAAATAGGGAGATTGCAGTTGGGCAGTCTGAATTAGCATCGAAAGTGTGCCAGAAGAGAAGTACAATGGGCACAAAGCACTGGCTCAGTGGAGGAGGAGAAAGATCAGAGAGCAGGTGATTTCAGACATGCTGAATTCAAGTACCAAAACCAAGTACTTCAATGAAGAGGACGTGATTTTCAGATCCTTTGATTACCCATTGTTATGCCAAAGAAACTATATGTAATGACACTTTTTTAAAAGTGAGTTTCTTAATCTCACTAAGCTCTATATTAACCCTAAGAATTACTTTCATGCTCTAAACAAGTATTTTTCGACCTGGGCTATATATTTAAATCTCCTGACGTGTTCTTAAAACTGAGAAAGCCTGGAGAACCACTCCATACTTGCTTGGGATGGGGCCCAGGAATCTGTATTTGCAATGTTCCAGAGCCCATTCAGATGTGTATCCTAGCAAAATTGGACAATAGTGCTCGCTTTGTAAGTTTATACTCCCATGTGGAAAGTATTGCTATATTACATGCTGCCTGTGTCTGCAGAAAGGGACGTAAATTAATGCAATCACAGATACTTAAGTTGGGTGATTCACAGAACATTTTTAAATTTTATGAGTTCCTTAACACAGTTTACGGTTATGCATTTTGAGAGGCTTTTTTTCCCTTTCTTTACTATTTGGTGACTAGCATTATTCTTGAAAAATCATTATTAAATGCTTATTTTTGAGTTATTATTTTAAAATCTCACTATCTTTTGATTGGAGTTAGAAAATGCTTCTTAGTGTCCATCCAAAACTGGTTTTTTGGTTTCCAGTGTGTATATTGAAGAGTGTTCTAAGAAGGGGAGCAGAGAGCACTCTGAAAATGGTTGTCATACTATTGAATTGGAATCTCAGTTAGTTGTGTCTAAAAACATTAAATTTTAAACACGATCTAAAAAGTTATTTATTCTGAAGAAAAAAATTAAAAAGAGTCTACCGTCAACCATTTTATATTTCTGTGAAATATAAGTTATTTCATTTTGCCTTCTGATTCCTGTTCATGTATGTACATTTTTGCATGTTATTATGCAGATTTTCAGTAAGATTTCCTTCTTTTTCATGAATTAGATTAGTTGCCCTTATATCACTAAGATTTTTCAGCATTTCAATGTATTTGATTTTATAATAGCATTTTAATGAGTGTGTAATACTTCATCAAATGTATACACTGTAATTAACAGTTAATTTCCCCCCATCAGTGGAAACTTGGGTTGTTGTTTTTGTTGATAAACAATGCTGCTGTGAAATATAGTCTCTTTTCCTTTTGAATTAAAATATTTATGAAACAATGATTCATAGTACTTACTGATGGGGAGAGATTCAGATGTAAATAAACTATCTGGCTTCAGGGAGCTGACAATCTCATAGGAAATTATATGAACCATAAAATTATATCAATATAGATGAATATATAAATATGAAAACACAATGGAGGAAAACTTAATAATTATATGTGGATCAAAGACAGGTGACAGAAAGAAATAACACTTGCATTTAGTCCTAAAGGATAAAGAAGGGGTCAGTAGGAAGACAAGGTAGGTAGGGAGCCCATTCTGAAGAAGCTAAATAAGACTTTTGTGGAAGTTTGAAGCTTATGGAAAGGAATAAAGGTTAAATTGGTAGGACCAGGTTGTTTGGTGTCATGGTAGTTTAGAATGGTAGATAATGCATGTAGTTAGAATGGTAGATAATGCATGTGGAAAGAGAGGAAAGATCTTAATCTTCCATACTTTTTCTTTATAATAAAATGAAAGTAGTAATACTTTGGGTTCAAAAGGAAAGAACAATTTTTATAGCTCTAGATATGTATTGCTACGTACTTTGGCAAAGTTGTGCACGAGCACACAGATTCACCAGCACATTGTATGTGCTACAAATGTAATTAGCAACTTAGGTGTGCTGTATAATGCTTTGGTTAATGTCACATGGTTAAGTTTTTTATTGTGAAATATATCATACACACTGAAAAGTACATACTATCTATAGCAGAGTAAAATAATAAGAATTGAGTACACATGTATCATCCAACAATGATTTTAATAAATAAAATTTCTCCAGTGAATCAGAAGCCCTTCCGTCTTATCTTATACTCTTTACTGTTCCCCTACAGGGATAACTACTTCCCTAAATGCAGTTTTATTTTTTTTCTCTTTCTATAGAGTTCTAATATGTATGTGTATAATTCTTAATAATATTTTGTGAAATTTAGTCCACTTTAAACTTTGCATACATAGAATTGTATGTTAAACATTTCCTTTGACCAGCTATTTTGGCTAAACATTTTATTCTTGAGATCCATGTTGTGACTGCTTTGCTATAGTTCATTTATTTTCACTGCTTTATAATGCCATATGAATGGAATATATACCACAATTTATTTACTCACTTATGTGTCTTATCAATCGTTGGTGAACATTTGCATCATTATTACTGTTTTGACATTTCATCTATGACTCCTGGTGGCCAGTCTTGCTGGGATATATATCTAGGTATAAAAAGGCCAAGTGTAGGTAGGTGCGTCTTCAGCTCTACTAGCTGATGTCAAACCCTTTCCAATGTAACTGTGACAGTTGACACTCCCACCACCAAGTGTGGAAGTTTCATTGATCTATCGTTCCACATCATCACTACATTTTCATTTAGGTTACTCCAGTGTAGTAATGTGTCATTATTGTGTCAGTATGTATCAATAATATGTCTAAAATGATTTCATTGTAGATTTCCTTGATTTCAAGTAGTATTCAACAGCATCAGTGTTTTTGAACCATTTGTGTTCCTTATCCTAGTCACTACTACCCCATTGTGCCCTTCGCCGTTTTTTTTTTCCTGTTGAAATTTTGGTTTTTTAAAAATACACTTTACGTATAATCGGCTTTTTATGTCTCACGTTCTCCCAATTTGTTGCTTGTCTTTTTTATTTACATGTTTCCAATGGGCATTAAAAAGAGAACTTTGTGCAGTCATCTTATATGAGACAGAAGGACATACTTCAGAATTGAGATAGCAAAGTAGATTTATGTAGGGAGAGTAGAAGCAGGCCCTGATCACTTTGTTTGAACCCTGAGCCAAGGTGTGCCTAAATATTGTCCCTGGAATATCCAGATTCTAGTAGACTCCATTTTTTACTCAAGCCCATCCAGGTTAGGTTTTCTCTTAATTGCAACTTCTATTGTTTGTAACGGACAGTGATATCTATCAGCTAGGATTTTACGTACATTACTGCATGTCTCCAAGTTCGAATTACTATACAGTTGTTAAATAAAAACCCAACTAACTTTCATTTGTCTCATTTCAAAATCTGGTGATTTTTCTCTGCACAATCCCTCAGGATTCTTCATTATTTTTCCAAGCATGTTTCTTACTTGCCTTGAATGTAGGCAACTCTTGAATGTAGGTCTTTGTGAACCAGAACAAACTTCTCCCTTAGGGATTCTGAGAGGTGAAAAAAAAAAAAATGCATTTCACATTTCTGCTCTGAAGGACGTTTTCTTCGAGATGAATTGGTAACCTTCAAATATTGGATGACTGACTTTTCAGGTCTAATTTAGAAAAGAATGACTTCAAATCCTATGAAAAAGACATCGCCTACCAAAAGACCCCT
Source organism: Ursus maritimus (assembly GCF_017311325.1). Classification (NCBI taxonomy): domain Eukaryota; kingdom Metazoa; phylum Chordata; class Mammalia; order Carnivora; family Ursidae; genus Ursus; species Ursus maritimus. Next base: position 16,870,307 of record NW_024426774.1, on the reverse strand, counting down.
CTGGTGGGTCAGTCTCTCCCCTTGGACCCTGGATCTCAATCCTCCTCGCCTTGTCAAGGGCTTTGTTCCTTCATTTATTTCTTCTCTTCTGTCCCAGTAGTCTCTGTTCTATTGTTTTCTTATTTCTATAAACAAGGAAACATGCTTTAGAATCTCTCATTAAGAAAGAAACAAAAACTAACAAGCAAAACAAAACAAAGTCCCTTTTCTCCTCATGTCCCTCTGGCTACATTCCCATTTCTTTGCTCCCCTTTTGGAGTAATACTTTTCAAAACAGTTCCCTATGCATGATGTTTCCAGTTCCTTCCCTGTCAATCAAATCCTTATCACTCCAGTGAAAATGTTCTTGTCCATGGTCACTTTTCTTTCCTTGTCCAACCTGACCTCTTCAGTTTCTCCTTTATGAAGGATGTTCCTCTCTTGGCCAACATGACACCATACCCTCTTCCTGGCTTTCATTTGACTATTTTCCTTGACTCATTTCTCCTCTTTTACTATTTGCCTAATAGAGGAACTGTGTCACAGAATAATATAGAACCTTATCTATCTTCACTTTTACCCCTCAGGTGATCCATTTCTTACCATACCTTTGATGGTATTTACATGATAACAACTGCAATCAAGGCCATTTCAAGTTTAACATGAGCAAAACTTCTCATTTTGAAACTTTTCCAGAAAACACTTTCTCCCTTATTCTTCCTCATCTCTTTAAGAGTGCCATTATTACTTACTTGACCAAATAACAAACCTGAAATACATCCTTGATTCTTCTCCTTCCCTCATTCACAAAATCAAGTTTATTGACAAGTCACAAGTGTCTCCACAGAATATGCCTTGCGCTTGCCCTTTCGTCTTGACACGTACTTCTACGATCACGTTTTCAGAAACAGTCGTATCTTATCAAGACAGTTTCTATAGCTTCCTAATTGGTCTTTCACATTTACTCCACCATGTTTCATTTTCTTCGTAACAACCAGACTGAGATTTTTTCCAACATAAGTAAAACAATATCAATTCCCAGTTTAAAAAACTATCGGTGACGCCCATTTTGGAAGAAAACTCAAACTCCTTTCCTTGCCCTGCTTGGCCCTGCCTGATCTTGTCCTGATCTCTCTATTCTGACTTCATGATAGTCTCTCCCTCTTTTGGTCTTGTCCTTTCTGACTTCAGAGGCTGAATTTTCCAGATCCTTTGCCTGAATTCTAGCACCATTACACCATACTTCATTCTTACAAGACTGGCTCTTTCTCATCCTTCAGGTTTCATCAAAACTGACAACTGCTTCATCTCAAGTAGTTCACCTGAACATGTGATTTTTCTATCACTCTCCTTTCTTATATTAATGATACCACTTGCCACAAGTTTAGAATTATTCATATGTTTGCCTGGCACATTAGAGATACTTAATAAGTATTTGTTGAATGAATTAATAGCAATGATTTACTAGAATTGAGAAAAAACAAGATGTATATATGGAAATTATCAGTTTCACATTGGCATGAATTTCTTCACAAAGCTGTGACTTCTTTGCGCTGGCACTATTCACCCAGTCTATAGGTCATAACCCGGAGGGGTGCTCTAAGGTGCTTGCCTCTACTTTGTAGGAGGTTGGACTAATTTGCCAATAAAGTTAAAGTTTGGATGAACTAATCTACGTAATTAAAATACTAATGAAAAATTTTAAATGACAAAATTGTATTGCTCAAAAAGTAGATAAGCAAGAAAAGTAAGCAAATAAGGAAAATTTTACTTGGCAGTAATTTTTACACTTATTGTGAACCTGCCAACTCTCATTTGGTTTTCTGGAAACCAGGTGGTACTCAGGTGGTCCCAGTGCCAGGTGCCCCAGGCCAGGGGCAATGGGTTGTTATTCCCCAGTCCAGAGGCTAACTGGCAACTACAGAAATTCAGGTTTATGTTCCTAAACTTTTCTATTCTTTCCCATTTTCCCTTAGAAATTTTTGCTAATATATTTCAGAGTCTGGCTGCAATTTTCTTGACATCTGGCTCTTATTTAAGCTTTTTATATTTGTGTGTAGTTTTTCCTTCTAATTTACTCCAGTTCCTCAAACAAGAAAGTGAGCGTCACAATTACAAAACATGATGATCTGATAAAAGAAAATTAAAGTGTTTATGATTTTGAGGTTATTTGGGGTCTACATCTGGAGTAAGTCTAGAAATGTGTATAGTTATAAGCTAATTTAAAGAATGTTGGAAGGTAGTGAAAAATGTTCCATAAATCACCAAACATGGATTCTCATTTTGTTAACTGCAGTGAGACTCACCTTAATAAATGGCTGAAGGGCCCAGGATCCATGATACCATTCTTATCTTTATGAGTAAACACAAATTTGGAGAATTGCCATAAAGGAATCGTGAGAATTCATTATAAAGAAACAAAGGGCATTCTTAGCCATACCATGTGTTGATATAAAACAAGGGAAAGGTGCATGGCTAGGGCTAATTAGGCACGTACAACAGCTGAGAAAAATTAATATCCAAAGTTGTTGTTCATTGTACCAGGAAGTTCCAAGTTGTGAACTACGTTATTTATTCTAGTGCTCTAAGTTCACTGCCAGATAATGAGTAGCTTAAGACATATGGCTTATTCATATTTACATCATGGATACATGACAAAGCTTTTTGGCATACAGTAGCAATTTTTGGAATGAAAGAAATATTATTTGTCCAACCTTCATTGTTTTTTGTTAAATAATCAAATTTTACAGTCACTACTTTTAACTTCAATAATAATAGCTATCATTTCTGCTATTTGGTTTTGGGTTGTGTGTCCTTTTGGGGAGAGGCTATATGAAATTCTGTAAAGAAGTGAGCATATATTCAACAGACCCTTTTCTTGCCCTAAATGTACTTTCGTTTATATTGCAAATATGCTAGTCTCTACTTCTATTTGTTTTTTTGTTTTGGGAATTGATAGTATGCTAAAAATATAGTATACATAAAGGTAAGCATAGATCTGTTTTAAGTAAATGTTATTCTAAATCTCAGACAAAGGAAAATGGCATATTTCAAGAATATTCTGATGATAAAACTTTAAGCAGATGTTAAAGTTCTAACAAATCTAAAATTTAGGAGCATCTTTTACTCTTGTTATTAACCCGATAAATTATGTTAGCGATCAGGGTAAAAAGACTGAACAAAATTATCCAAAAGTTTGATAGACTCCCTACGAATGCACATAGGAATATATTAGATAGGGAGAAGAAATAAGAGCCACAATGAAGCTGTTTTTAACTAAAGCATGGATGTACATCAATAAGTAAAACAGCAACGTGGAAAATTTTTAGGGATGTTACATGGCAAGTAGGCAACAAGGTTAAGTCCCTGTTAAAAGTTAAAGTGCCACTTAAGGACTACGCCTGGTCCATGTATGGTATTTTTTTGTTGCTGTTATTTTGCTTTTTACTTTTTTTTTATAATGGGACAATATTCTCTCTGTCCATGCTTATCACTGAAATAAAGGAAGATTAGAAAGCTTCTAAATTTAAGAAGGGAGTTGGGAGAAATTTGTTATTTAGATCAGGGAGATATAATCAGATTTAAATTATTGAGTAATAGATAACAGCTGAGATTTACTGTGAGCTATTGCAAATTATCACCAGGTGTTTCTACTTTTAACCTTATTCTAGATTTTATCTTAAATGTGATATGCAAAAATGGTAGGGATTTATTATTATTACTATTATCATACTAAAGATATTGGTGCAGACTAATTTAAATGCATGCTATTTAATGACCTCACAGATACTTTTGCTCATTAGAAACCTAACTGCCCCCAACAAGTGCGAACAGTGTCTCTCTTCACCCGGTGGCAATGAGTGGAACAATTAACACAGTTCTGAAAATGACACAGATTTTAGGAAGCTGATTTTATTCAAGAAAGCATAAGAAATGTCTGTCATTATAAACAATCCTTTGACTAAAGAATCTGTTGTATTTTTATTAAAAAATGAAGCAATTTAGCATTGTCAACTCAATTAGAAAAATTTTATTTACAACAGAAGATATTATAGGTGGTAGCTTATAAGGAAGAGGTCACAAGAAACCACTGCTAGTTTTAAATGAGATGTAGCTGCATCTTGTGTGTACATTTGATACAGCACACAAGTTCTGCCCAGGTATAGGTTAAGCATGTGTCTTAGCCTTTTCCTTATGGATTCTGATCCAACAGTTCCAGGTAAAAGTGTTTGATGGGGTTCCGATTTTGGTTCTTGAAGGAAAATATATTGATTGAAGAATGGATTTAGAATACCCTCCCCACCAGCAAAGACCTGGAAGGTGCCTCCGTAAGGCCTTTCTCTTGTTCTACTGAATTTTTCCCCTTATCCCGCATGTTCATCATTACATTCTGAAATGTTTGCAGATCACCTTCACAAGTAAACACTTCTTCTCAGTGCTCACTACCTGTCTTTTATTGCCTTAACACACTGAACTATGTTTCTTTTACTTTTTACTGTTCTCAACTAGTTTGTAAGCATTTTGAGGTCAGGGACCAGAACTCTTTTTTCTTCTAATGTATTTTTTTAAAATCCTTGGTGCAAAGGATACTGTCTAGTGTATTTGATGCACTCTATACATAGTTATATGTATATATTACACATACATACTGAAATGAGTGGGTAAAAACAACTAATAATCTAGGGTTATCTCTGTATAAACACGACTGTGGCTTTGAAAGAATATGAAACACATGGAAAACATCATTTTGTAGGATCTATGTTCTTCCTCTGTGCCATAGTTCATCATCATTTTTCGTTCTCTGCATATTTTTTAAGAACATAAGTCCTTGGCAGATATCCTGGTTTATAACTCAAGTAACAAGTGTCTGAGAGTCCAGAGTCATTAGTATCTATTGTGTATATCTATATTTAGTATCATAAAATCTAATGGAATCCCAAATTACTGATCATAAGAAATGGCTGATTTTTAAATACTGAAAGTAAAACATCATGCTAAGTGCTTTAATTATTTTTTCCTTTAAACGGATGGTTTTATTGTATCTGACACTATTAAGAAAAATGAATTCTTTGGGGAACTAAAATCTGAAAAAGCTGCACATTTTAAGTGCTTTCTCTTTGGATGAAGATTTATTTTATTTTAATGTGGGACCACTTAGTGAGTGAGGAGGTTGTAAAAGAATTTTGTGTGCACATTAAAATTTTACATGCTCTGTGTTCTTAATATTTTACAATGTATATCATTATATATTTCCTGAAAAAGCAGAGGATCCCTCAGAATGGAAGTAATAATACTTAAAATTGCTATTTGTGTGTACCTACTGTGTGAGAAACACTCACATGCTTGCTTTATGTAATATATTTGGAAGGGTTCAATGGGATATGGTTTTTCTTGGTGGGTGGTTTTATTATTGAACAAGAGACTTAAAAGTTTGAACAGACCTTCTAAATGGCACCTGCTTGAGTTCTTTAATTAATACTGTTAAAGAGGATATACTTGTATTCATCTGATTTTTAAGAAAGACCTATGATCATGAGAAAGATGCTTGATTGCACGTATATAATGACAATGGGACATAACTTTGGAAATTGGAACTGCTTTGAAAAATCTAAGGAGAGTGATCACTAGAACTAGCAGTGTGGGTTTTCTCTTGCTCTCAGGAAGCTATGTGCCTATATAATCCCATGTCTATTGTTGGCTGGAAACATGTTACCTCTTCACCTGGAAACACTTAGGTAAAACTAAAAATGCTGTTAGTCAGTAAGAGATGTAGTCTCAACCTGGTTTAAGGAAACTTTTCTGAGGGAGACCTTCTGGTCATGGGAATACAAGGCTGAGTGAAAGTAAATTTGAGGTCAGATTTCTTACTTCATATAATAGATGACTTTGTATTTCCATTTTTCTTTGTGGACCCAAGGCAGAGGATCCGTTTTTAAGTACATCAAATATGATATATTTTCCAATAATTTCTCTTGCATTCAGAATGTATTTGGCTTTATCTTGTGTCACTTGAGTTAATATAATCCCAAGATGCAGCCTCTCTCAAAACTTCACCTACACATTTCTTTCCCAGTTTGAAAACAAAAGAGTTTCTGCTCCACAATTTTCTCTTTTCTTGTTACTCAAAATGAGTAACTACTGCCAGTAGCTACTGAAAAAAATAAAATAAAAAGATTTGGATGAAAGATTATATTTGCAAAAATGTGGCTAAGTTTAAAGGAAGCATGCTGAATTCTACATTGCTATTAAAGGCATATTCCAGTAGAGCATTAAATTCTAGGAAAAAGGATTTTCTGTAGAAAGTATGTATTTTGGAATAAAAGCTTAGATTCAAATACTGTTCTTGCACTCGTAGCTGGAGGACTTGGGAAGCTCTACTTCTCTGAGATTGAATTTACTAACTTGTGGTATTTGTGAAATAAAATTATATCTACCTAAAGTAGTTGCTGTAGATGTAAAATGAGTCAAGAGATTTAAGCACATACTCCAGTGTCGGGCACACATTAGCAACCTCAGATGTGTTAGTTTGCATTATTTCTTCCAGCCTGGACTGAGTGTCTTACCCGTGCTGGTGTTGAGGAAAAATAAAAAAGCACCAAGTTAACATTTAATCAAATATACACAATACACCTCTGTGCTTTAAAGCTTTCGCAAGTGTGTATAATCAGTTAAACAGAGCAACACAGTAACCGGTCATACAACAGATGCATTTCATTCAATACATCTCCATCATAGCATCATAAAGTCCTCTCACCCCCTCCTTTACCACTGCTGTGTGTGTGTCTGTGTGTGTAGGTGTGTGTGTGTGTTTTCATGGCAGTAGCAAAACTGAGTAGTGTGGAACATCTTCATTAGAATTATCAAATTCAAAAGGATTTTTTAAAGAAACATATACCTGTGTTTCAAATTCAAAACATTTATAATTTTTTATAAATTATAATTTTATAACTTTTTTTGAGAGAGAGAGAGGATACGCGAGCCAGGTGGGGAGGACATGGGGAAAGGGAAAGGGAGAGGGAGAGAGAATCTCAAGCAGGCTCCATGCCTAGTTCAGAGCCCAGTGTGGGGCTCAATCTCACAACCCTGAGATCATGACCTGAGCCGAAGTCAAGTCGGATGCTTAACCCACTCTGCCACCAAGGCACCCCTAATGTGTGTGTGTGTGTGTGTGTGTGTGTGTGTGGTGTATGTTTAAAGAGACTATTGCTTGGGTATGTTCAAGAAAATTAATTGGGGAAGTATTATATAATACTTAATAACATATATAGATAATATAATCTGTATCTAGACATCCATCCATCAGTCTTTGTCTGATTCTCTGTTAGGATCTAAATCTCAGGTTTTGTGGTCTCAAATAAAAATGTCTATGTGTTGTAGAGATCTCAGGCAAGAAATTTTTCAGAAAAACACCCAGAATGGGTAAAAGACATGGGACTGTGGGAACTAAAATACAAAACTGCCTGTTAGGTATTCCTCCATTGTCCAGAGCTTACACAGGGTGTGGGATGATACTGAGGAGGAGTTCAATGTGCTGAAAAGGCGTAGGGTTCTAACCTCTATCTACACATAGGGAACTGGGTTCTTGTTTCCTACCAAGCATGTGATGCATTTGCCTTCTGTTTCTTGATTGACATTGAAAATTGGTCCAATCATCTCTATGTGGTCCTGACTTTCCATAGATCCTTTGGGTTTTTCTCTCTGTATTACTCAGAAATTGTGCTTATGACTTTGAGTAGAGGCATTTCTTTATCTATTTCAAATTTTACAATATATTTCTTCTATCATGTCTATATGTCTTGAATGGAGGCTTAGATTTTACATTGTTTACAATTTCCATTTTGTAATTTTCTTTTTTTAAAGGCAAAATTCCTGAGTCATTATTAATGTGTGTTATTTCCTAGTTATAAATATAGTGTGTGTTAGTTATAAAAATAAAAACATTTGTGAATTACATTTTAACATCTTTCCTAGAAAATAGGATACTTTGAATGGCATTAAACGTAGTGCTATGATGCCAGCAGTAATCTTTCAACCAAATAATGCAAAGACATTTAAAAAGCAATTGTATATTAACTATTTTCTTCCATTCTTTTAATCAATCTGGGCACGTTTTGAGTTTGTTCTGATGGTCACTGATGCCTCATATTCCATTATTCAGGCCAATTTTCTAGCAATATTGACTGACAAATTACACATTTTGATATTTACAGAGCACCCATCCCAGGTTTATCACTAATGTCACCTTGAGTGGAAGAATGATGCTCAAACATTATTTAAATTTATGGCAACAAGCAAAAGCAATTATTATTATTATTTTTAGTTTAGAAATTGATGCAAAGAATTCGTCTCAAATGGCTATTGCATAGAATATTCATAACCCTGCATTACTGTCACCTTTTCTATGAAGAAAAGGAGTTTAAGAAAGCTAGTAACCACAACAATTAAAGCAGGAGCCCTAAAATAAAATACTACCCATTCTTATCTTGCTTTTCTGGAAATAAACTTGTATTCCCAAGATTCTTAAAAGACCGAGGAAGAGGAGCATTGCTTTCTAAGTTGCCCCAAACCTGGGGATATAGTGGTGGGGACTGGCCTTCTTTGCAGAAACACAAAGAGAAGGAGGAGGAGACAGAACTTTCGAACGAGGTATAGCAACTAGAGTTCAGCTGCTACTCTTCTGTTCAAGGTGACCCTGAAAGAAAGGGAAAAATAAAGCATGGGCCCTCTTTCTACTTTCTGCGAATTTCAGCTGTGCACATTGCCATACAGTCAAGGACTGTATTTCACAAACTCCATTGCAGATAAGTGTGGCCATATAATTAAATTTTGGTCAAGGCAAAATGAGAGCAAGTGCTTCCTTTTGACTAAATCATGTCCTTGTGAAGGAAAAGTGTGTCCTCCCCTTACAATTTTTCCCTTCTTGCCAGAAATGTGCTTTCATTATGGTGGGAGCTGGATCTGTCATCCTGGAATATGAGATAGAAGTTTTAAGGTCCACAGAGAAACAAAATAAAAAAAGAGCTTGGATCTCTTACAACACAGAGCCATGGCACCAGCCCTGTTATGGCGACCTGGACTTTTATATCAGAGATAATGGTGTATCTATCTTGTGTGAGGCACTGTATTTTAGTGCCATTCTGTTTTAGTACCTTAACCTGTATCCCGATTAATATGCATCATGGACTACGATAACACCAGTCTGCAAAAGTTAATACCAGCTATAAAATGTAGAATAGATAAAACACTGGAAATCAATGATGAAAGATATCCCACTGTTAAAAATGTACAAATATTATGAACAGGCAACTCATAGAAAAGGAACCTTGAAAAGCAGCTACACATATGAAAAGCCATTCAACATCCTTAATAACAGGGATTGTAGATTAAAACAATAGTGATGGCTTTTCAGTAGTCAAATTTTCAATCAATAACATTTTTGAAAATAGCAAGTTTTTGGAAGGGAAATTGGCACTTTTGTAAATTGTTTTGGGAAGTGTAAATTGTTGCAACCACTTTGGAAAGCAATTTTGCACTGTCTAGTAACATTAAAAATGTACATGTTCCATGTCTCAATAATTTCCATTTTTGGATAAGTGCATCCCCTACTGCATGGTTTATTGTAACAAAAAAAATCTGGAAATAACTTAGATGCCAATTAGACATAAACAGATATTACAATGTGGTCTGTTTATAGTATGGAATAGACCCAAACTCACAGACAACACACACATACATAGTGAAACCATGAAACTGAGAGATAAAAGCAAGCTGATATGGATAAACAGGTACAGCACTACTTATCACAGGTGTTTAAGTACATATACAAAACAGGCCATATTGTATGTATAATGAAGACTAGAAAGATTTTAAATCTATGGTGTCTGTTGCCGCTGAGAAGGAGCATAGGTAATGGAATTGGCCACGAGAGGAAAAACAAGATTATCTCCAAAGATATATTTTTAATTAAATGCATGACAAAATTAAAAATAAAAAGACAAAATGTAAACTAAGTCACCAATTTAGGATGTTGGAAATGTAAGTGTCGTAACATTATTTCTAGTTTTCTGACTTTTTTCCTAAAAATAGCACTGAAAATTTTTGATAAATATTACAAAGCCATTGTTAGAGGCTCCCACATTTTATTTTGGAAAATTACATATCACTTTGATTAACATGAAAATTAGAGGCACTGTTCTGTGAGATCTATACACACTGAGGCAGACAGAATTTTCTAGAACCAAATTATTCAAAGTTCTAATACTCATACATTCTAGTTTCTGCCTCCATGCCCAGAAGAGACCTAACTTTCAACATGTGAACAGACTCAGCTTATGATTTTGTGTGTGTGTGTGTCCAGGACGTTCCAAAATATTTTCCATATTCTTTAGCTTTCCCTCCTGGAAACTCCAGCATTACTTTTAAAATTTGACTCCCTCCTCAAAGTGAAAATGGTGCTCTTCTCTGACTACCTGGTACAAGAACACACAGTGATCCACTAAAATGATTTTGTATGCAGGGAGAGAGGCTTAAACATTTTATTTTGTGTAAGAAATACCTCCAGAACAATTAATTTCAAAGTGGTGATTAAAGACATCCTGGATGTGGGTTTGTGTGATTATGAAGTAGTAAGAAAATTGGGGGAACAATGTTCATGGCAGCATTGTCCACAATAGCTAAACGGTGGAAGGAGCCGAGATGCCCTTCAACAGATGAGTGGATAAAGAAGATGTGGTCCATATATACAATGGAATATTACTCAGCCATCAGAAAGGCTGATTACCCAACATTTGTAGCAACATGGACTGGACTGGAGGAGATTATACTAAGTGAAATAAGTCAAGCAGAGAAAGACAATTATCATATGGTTTCACTCATTTGTGGAACATAAGGAATAGCAGGGAGATCGGTAGGAGAAGGAAGGGAAGAATGAAGTGGGGGTAAACAGAAGGGGGAATGAACATGAGAAACTATGGACTCTGGAAAATAAACTGAGGGTTTTAGAGGGGAGAGGGTTGGGGGGATGGGCTAGCCCGGTGATGGGTATTAAGGAGGGCATGTACTGCATGGAGCACTGGGTGTTATACGCAAACAAGGAATCATGGAGCACTACATCAAAACCTAATGATGTACTGTATGGTGACCAATGTAACATAATAAAAAATTTTTAAAAAATTGGGGGAAGTTCTCTGCATATAGGATGTTTGCACTTCTTTTAGGGACTCAAAGCAGAGACCCAGGAATAATGAGAGCACAGAGTAGCAGCAGGTACCAACCTTGGGGGAGCACTCAAAGTCAGGAGAAGTGGGAGAGAGGGAGGACCCGGGATAGGAATCCAGAACTGAGCTGGAGAAGAGGCAAGACAGAGCTCTCCACAGACAAGAGAACATCCTGTTACATTAAGGAGGTTCAGAGGAGAAACCAAGCAGATGAGAGAAAGGACACATGCTGAAGAGCAGTGGAGGTCAAGTTTGTGTAAAGTTGGATCTGGTCACCCAAGGTCCTGCAAGCCTGGTGAAAACTGAAGTTCAGTCCAAGATCAAGGGCCCTGGAAATCTCCAAGCTTGGGAGTGAAGATAGTCACACCAGGGGCTTGAGGGCCAAACTGAAAACCTTCGGTGCCTGGATAGTGAAGAGTTCTTTTCTGTGTTGGTCCCGGATAGAACTGGAAACGTCCGGTTAAAGGATACACTTAAGAATTGTAACCAACAGCCGCAAGAGTGTAGCAAGAATTCCTCAGAAAGAAACCGAGTTCAAGAAATCAGATTCAGTAACTTCCCTTGCCACTTGGAATGTCAATCCGGCAGCTTATTTTTCTTTTCCTGACAACGGAGCTGGTTAAGGAGAAAAAGCTGTACATGGGGAGTGTCTGCTTACCTGCCAGACATGAGCACGTGTGGTTTGACTACTCACAACAAGACAAGTGGATGCTGTTACTGCTGTGTAACCGAGGAAGCGGAGACACAGAGACTGCCAGCCGGGTTCCCAGGGCCACACAGGGAACACACGTTCAAGCCCGGATCACAACTCAGGTCTGGAAGGTTTTGAATTCTGTGTTCTTTCAGTTACCACTGCCTCCCGAAAAGCCGAGAGCTATTGTACCGAGAACCACGGCTAAACTAGGATTCCAGCCACAAATTCTGCTTACAGATCCGTGTGTTAGCCACTTGAGAGACTGCTCTGCTCTTTTTGTGAAGGAAGCCTCAAGACAGTGATTTAGAAGATGAAATGGGCAGTACTTGGGGGTGGGGGAGAAGCACAATTTGACCAAAGACAAGCATGGCTGTATCTGGAAACAAACGCTCTGGTTCACTACCTCCTGACTCTGTGTGGATATTCCCCCGGGAGCACGCAGGGGACTATTGCATGCCGTGCTTAGATTATCAGTAAGTGCTGGGTACAGCTCTGTGGTGGGCGTCTCTCTGAGTTGCTGAAGCAAGAGATAAGCTTGAGGCTCATTCAATTGTGAAATTGGTTAAAGGGGAGAAAACAAATATCACCCCCCAACCCATACACACATACATACTCAATGCCAACCATCTTCGTAGGAAAAAGTGATTCTCCTGATGCTGAAATTAACCATTTTGTTACTGCCACGGGCTTCTCCCTGTCTTTGTTTGAGAAATACGTAAATAACTTGTAGGGAGACCAAGATACTTCTAAAAGTAAATGGTTACTGGAGAGGCAAAGTAGAAAGGAATTACAAATTATAATTAAAAATCTAAGATTTTTATTTTATTTTATTTGAGAAAGAGAGAAAGCATGAGAAGGAGGGAGGAGCAGAGGGAGAGGGAGAAGCAGACTCCATGCTGAGCAAGGAGCCCAATGCAGAACTTAATCCCAGAACCTGAGATCATGACCTGAGCCAAAGGGAGAGGCTTAACCTTCTGAGCCACCCAGGCGCCCCTATAATTGAGAATCTAAATAGTCTATAGTTTAGCTAATCGTAATGTACTAATGTTTATTTCATCATTTTGGCGATGCATCATGGTTGTGAAAGACGTTATCATTTAAAAAATATAACTGAGGTCATTTGGACAAACAGGGTGTATCTTTCTGGAGAAAGATACACTGTCGGGTTGCCTTAGTATAGAGGTCAGAGACCCTAAACTCATGTTTGGAAAGTGTGCTCTTGACAGGTGAAGCGCTAACACTTGGGCCAGAACTGATGCACTCTTCACCCAGGAAGTCTCCACACATTTTCTTGTTTATTAACATAGGACCTCCTGCAATGGGAAACTTGCCCCAGCAGAGCACAGAACACCCAGTTCAATGTACTGATGCCTCAGCAGCTTTCTGAACCTTCCTCAGCCTTCAGCGTTGCCAACGGACCTTAATTGTCAGGAAACGTACACATATACGCCCTTATTCTAAAATGTTCTTGGGATTTCTTGAATGGGATAACATCCACAGTTTCATACAAATTTCCTACAGTTAAGTCTGCATATTACTTTGTAGATAACTGACTTTTTGTTTGTTAGATTTACTATTTGTTAGAGTTTATGATTATTTAGACTTATTATTTGTCTGAGTCTGACTCTCTGCTTTTAAGAGAGGAATTAGTTAGAGATGCCTGGGGGGCTCAGTGGGTTAAGCATCCGACTCTTGGATTGGGCTCAGGTTGTGATCTCATGGGTCCTGAGATGGAGCCCTGTGTCAGGCTGCGCACTCAGACTCTCAGTCCGCTTGAGAGTCTCTCTCCTGCCCCTCCCCCTGCTCACATGTGCTCTCTCTCTCACTCTCTCTCATTCTCGATCTCTCTCTCAAATTAATAAATAGATCTTTAAACAAAGAGGAACTAGTTAAAGAGTTTCAGAAGAGACAAGAGGATTTTAATGAGGATGAAGTAACTCTGGGTTCAGTAGGGCTTTTGTAAGCATATCTAAATACCTTAGTTCCTTCAAATAATTGGCATTAAAAAGTGGGCCAAAGATTTCGGTTTGCCTGGAACAGTCCTGATTTCTACTTGTTAATCCCAGTGCCCTCTTTCACCCACAAAGTGGTGATTAACTAAATTATCACCTAATTAGATCAAATAACAGCACTTCTTCATTTTGCCATGAGGGAAAACAGTGATCCCATAGGATTGGAAGATTCACACGAGGCCACCCAGATCTCTTAGCCCTCAAATCATCTCTGTAGTGGGCTAGGTCTCTTAATAGTGAATGAGGACAGGAGATAGATAGTATTGAGGTGGACATTTTGTGAAAACCCAAGCATGAGCTGTTCATCTTGTCTTAACACTCAACCAGGAAAACCAGAGCACCCCTGGATCAAAACTGAATGTGTCTTTATGTGATCTGTGTCACCAGGGAAGCATTTCAATCAGTGATGTCACAGACACATTTGAATGAGAAGCACTTGCCATATGCTAACTATTTTAATAATATAAATTCTATTTAACTTACAAGGGACTTTATCACAGGGGAGTAGGGGGAAGTAGCTATTCATAATAGTGAATTAATTGGGAATTGCTTCCTCAAAAGCAGCTGTGTTTGCAGCTACAGAACACCTCCTCCCCTCCGTTCTCCTCCTCGGCTGCCCGTGATAGGAGGCAAGGAGCGTAATGCACAGTTAAGTGTTCACAGACGCAAAGCAATCTAGTCCTAGAGCTGGATGGGCTCCAGTTCCTACGAACTATCCGCAGCAAAGCTGCAGCATTAAATATGACAAAGGTCTTCCGCATACAGCCGCTGTGATAGCAGAGGGCCAGTCGCGGCTGACCTTTAGATGAACTTAATTACAATCAGCAAGAGAAAAATGCGAGGCCTTTTATGCAACATAATGGAGTTGCTCTAATTTGTTTACCCGCCATGCCCAGCAAGGGCCTTCTCCCAACAGAAGGCTTTGGTGTGCAGAGAAGAATCCAGGCAACCACATTTTAGAGAATCTGGCAGGTTAGGCTGTGAGGTGTGCGTATTACAGCTGGAGCAAGAGTCCTGGAAGACGAATCCCTTTTGCAGTCTGCTGTCACTTTGGGGGTTATTGTCTAACTGGATATTCCGAATTCATTCAGTACTACTTATAAAACCATTTAAAATCATCGATGGCAACAGGCAACAAAAGTTTCCGATTATTAGGGTCTTGTAGGGATTTTGAGTGACAGATAAGTAATTTTCAAGCTCACAGAAGCGACATTTCTTACATAACAACTTAGATTTTTTTCTTTATAAACTAGGAGAGAAGAGTAGAATTTTTTTTCTGTTTAATATCTATTGGTCTAAAATCAAATTCTAATATAATTTAAATATACATTAATGAAGAAGAAAGTGATTGGAAAATCTAAATTTTTTTCTAAATGTCATAGACTCTATTTCCCCATTCTTCTCTTCTAAGGTTATGTCATGTGCACGCGCACACACACACATTATATACCAGAGAACTCTGGCTGCAAGTGCAAGAGGAATATTAGGATAGACTGTATGTATTTTTCTTTGTTCACCTTGCAACTTGGCTGAGTGCACCACTGCCATTGTAAAGTTTACTGATATGGTGGAGGCTTGGTAACTGAATGCAGAAGTAAATACTTCTCTAGCTAGCAAATGACAGAAGGATCGAAGTATTACACATTATATACTTTGTAAGCAAAAGCACCATACCATGAGCCTTTTGTGCTGGTGAATTCTGGCCTGCTTTGATGGTTGGGTTTGGCCACATGTACTCTAGGATAGTGTTCTCAAACTGTCTGTAGTGAAGAACTTTTCTTTTTCTTTAATTTTCATTCCCTCATCCACTGATAAAATAAAAACAAATTGCAAAGGGAAGATTACTTAAAAATTATAACAAGTAAAATAAAATGCAAAATACAAGTCCAATGTTTTAGTTATTATAATATGCAACAGACATTAACATTACTTTGCCAAATTGCTATAGAAGTTTCTAAATGTTTACTCTCAATTTCTGTGTTTATTGAATCACAAACTGACATCTTCGCACAGACCACAATTTGATTAGCAGTGCTCTAAGGCATACTGAGTTTAATATTCTTGTCTTCTTTCCATGCTTTAGACCAGGGATTGGCAAACTTTTCCTGACAAGGTCCAGATAGTAAATAGCACTGGCTTTGCAGGCCATATGGTCCCTGTTGCAACTACTCAACCCTGCAACTGTAGCATGAAAGCAGCCATAGACAGTATGTCAACCAATGATCATGGCTGTGTTCCAATAAAACTTTATTTATAAAAGCAGGCTACAGTTCAGATTTGGCCAATGGACTGCAGTATGCCTGCTTTAGATAGTTTGAACTATATTTCCACATGCCCTAAATATTTTATTTGTGTTTTCAAAAGACATTTTAAAACAGAGTACTCACAGCTGTTGCTGTACATTTTAAACACACATTTTGCTTTGGTTTTCACACCTTTTGGAAATGCTACCAATAAAAAGAAGTTATAATATTTTAAGGATTAAAATTTTCTGGAGGGGGAAGAAAAAAAAAAAAAAAACAC
This sequence comes from Ursus maritimus, assembly GCF_017311325.1. Taxonomy (NCBI): domain Eukaryota; kingdom Metazoa; phylum Chordata; class Mammalia; order Carnivora; family Ursidae; genus Ursus; species Ursus maritimus. The sequence continues at coordinate 16,853,883 of NW_024426774.1, read as the reverse complement.
CATGACAAAGTAGCAGAGAAAGAACCCCAAACCAGATTTTACATAGATATAAACTTTCTTGCCTAAAGCGGCTGGGAGTTTTCAGTATTAGACAGTGTGGGTGGAGGGTGGTGGGCTGGGAAGGTCTCTGAATCTTTGCAGACTCAGCACAAATCCCACACTCTCTTTCATTCTGGCCTGCATTATGGCTCCTCAGAATGTTTTTTAGTGGAACATTCTATGTGGGAGAGATTGTGGCCCTCTGTGAGACCTGCCTTCCTGTTTCCCCTAGGAAGTGGCAAACATTACTTCCCCACAAACTCCTACCATTTATCAAATTGAACAGGGCTGTCTGTTTATATGTTCCTTTATCCTCATAGACTGAGCTCTTGAAGATAGATTCAAGTCTCTCCAAAGGCTCTTTGTTTTTCCCAATGCCTAACATAGAACTGGAAACACATAATATAATATTACATAGTATGATGATATTATGTAATATCAATAATATATATAATTCATATATATATAATGTGTACATATATAAAATATATATTATTAAACTATTGTGTAGTGTATATTATTATATCATATGATAAAATTACATGTATCTTATAATTTTTATAATATAACATAAAATATAAAATACATGTAATATATAATATACACATATATACAATATATATGGACATAGATCATATATATGTATATATACACATCTGTGTGTATGTGTGTGTGTACTTTTATGTGTCAGTCTTTAATATGTGAAGAGAATAACTTGAAGTGAATAACCCCCACAATAGTTGCAAAATGCAACTGGGATTATATATAAGGAAATGTTTGGAATCTATGAGTAATTATGCAAATGGGCTGCTGGGATAGCTTTTCTTTGCTAGTTCAGCTCTGAATTCTCTTTTCTCCCATCCCTCCACTTTGTATTACTTTCTAAAGAAGAATTTTGGTATAAGCCCCCTTACTCTAATATCTGCGATGGCTCCTTACTCCATAATCCATCCACCCTATGCTGTATTCTAATATTCAGGGCTAGTCCCAACTTTCCTTTTAAGACATAAATCCCAGGGCACCTGGGTGACTCAGTTGGTTAAGCATCCAACTCTTGCTTTCGGCTCAGATCATGATCTCAGTATTGTGAGATCGAGGCCCGAGTCAGGCTCTGCACTGGGCGTGGAGTCCGCTTGAGATTCTCTCTCTACCTCTGCCCCTCTCCCCCACCCTTGCTCACTCTCTCTCTCTCTTAAAAACAAACAAAACAAAACATAAACCCCACTCCTCTCTCAAATGCCCTAGTTTAATAGTACCTTTAATATTTTCCCCAAATCCACCCAACTTTTCCCTATGTTTTTTCCATCTCTGCTTAGGTGATACCCGCTACCTGCCATGATCTTGTAAATGTCTATGGCTGAAGGTGTCATTTCTGCCTTAAGCCTCTCAGAATCACCTCGCCTGTGAGTTTTCTTTGGACCTTACAGTTGAAAGATTTTCTCCACATTTTCTTCTGTAGTTTTTCTGTCTCCTTCTTAAAGAACACATCACTTTCCACCATTTGAAACTGTGGGGTATGCACATGATACTCACTGTATATGACCACGACCATTGCAAGGCCAGTGATCTTGCCTGTTCACCCCAATCTTCTTTAGTTCCGATCCCTTAGTATTTTTTGCCTAACTGAAGAAAGAGAAGAATGTCAAATTTGAAATGAGATGTACTGAATATCTTGTCAAAATCTCTCCTCCCTTTCCTACTCATCCCTACCTACAATCCCCTACCACCTGGGTAAGTCGGCTTTACCTCCTGCCCTCAGTGTCCTGTTGTCTGAATGGATCCGTCCCTTTGTTGAAGCGGTGGCTCCACAGTATTCTTCTTTGAATCCAGCAGACGCTCTGGCCAATTAGCCTTTGGGAAGGTCTGAAAATTTGGGGAAGGTTTGTACATTTGTAAAAACCAATCCAATTCAGGTGAATGTGCTCTGGCTTGTGTCTGACCCACAATTGTTGCCTACCTTTATTCCTGGTCTGGGAAATGCAACCAGTTGAGCTTTTTAAAAAGACTTTTTGAGTCTTTTTGATACTTCTCTCTATGCAGTAGCATTCACTTCCAGGACATGCTGGCTCAAGTCCTGTGATTAATTCTTACGGTCACCCAAAGGGTGAACGGGCAGGTGAGGACTGGTCTGGCAGTGCTGCCACAACATGGCTAATGAACACAGCAGTCGCCTTGTGTTATGGTGGGGAGCTTGTGGAGTCCTTTGGGGACAGTAATTTCTGTTTCTTCTACCCGCAAACTGCATGATACTACACACACGTTGGGAGGTTTAGTATCTATTCAGTCTCACCTTGCCATCTCTGGCACCACGTCAAGATCAACCCACCTCCCACAAAGCATCTCAACTCAACAGTTCAGGATTTTGTTTAGGAGCAGGACAGTAAAACAGGATACTGAGGAAACAAGTCTTAGGAAAATATACAAATCCTTAGATTGGTCAGGCAATATCCCTTCTTGGAATTTCTTGATGACAGGTGGCTTTGGAAGAAATAAGTGAGGTATGCCCACACAAATTTGTTAATTTCTCTCATTACACATGTTAGAATAGGATAGTTGGGATACTGAAAAAAATTCAGTTGCTGACACATTATTACTTTTTACTTTTTTATTACTCATAAACCAGGTATATCAATAAGAAAAGTTAGGTATACATATGTATAAATCAGTGGTTTTGCTGTCAACGCCTGGGGACTTTTACTTTTAGAAACAGGTTTGCAATGTTGAGGGAGGGGGCATTTCAGACAGTCTGAGAAGTTGAGAGCTGAGGAGTACCTGCTAATAACTCTGTCCTTCTGGAAAATGTGAAGTCTAGAAGAAAAAGAAAGAGCAAGGGTGGGCTGAATCTGAGAAGAGAACAGATGGGCCACGGTTATGCCTGCCAGAGGCATGGGCAGAAAGAAATGAAAAACTGTTTCTGCTCTCCTTCCCCTCTAAACAGAGAACGTGTACACCAGAGCTCCTTGTGGGTTGGGGCAGATGGGATGCTTAGAGGAAAAAAGTCTGCCAATGCCTTCGTCAGAAGAAGAGGAGGCAAGCCCATGAGCCTCACTTCCTCAGAAACCACAGTCTGGCCTCTGCTCTGTATCTTGGCAAGGAAAACTTATCAGGAAAGGAGGCTATTAAGAGTCTGCAAGTAGAGCAGACAGCATGTCCCATTCTCTAAGAATTATTCCTGATTTGGAAAGATTTATTTGTGTCAATACTTTATGATGGGTAACACTTGATAGTTTCCACTCATGGATACTGCCGTGATGTACTGCAGCCTGCATCAGGAGTCTGGTCTCAATCCCTGTGATACACTAGCATCACTGTGAACTTGTTGCAAATTCTTGGGCACCATCAGACCCACTGAATCAGAAACCTTGGGGGTGGAGCTCAGGAATGTGAATTTGGTGCAGGATGAAGAGGCTGAAAGTTGAGAACCACTGTAATAGTGTTTAGGGATAGGAGCTCTCAGTGGAAATCTTGGATCACTCCTTTACCAGCATTGTGACTTGGGCAGATTTCTCACACTCTCCAAAGCCTCTATCTTGGGTTGTTGAGAGAGACAAATGGGATAATCCATGTGCTGCTTAACAACTGAAAAGCAAACAAACAACTGAAAAGCAAACAAACAAACACCTCCGAACAGATACCTGTTTATGAGAGAGAGAGGCAGACAAGAGACAAACTCCAGAGAAGCCACTCCAGTCTCTTCAGGAGAGAAAAGCAATAACCTGTTTGCTCCTCCATATTTCCCAGCCTCCCTTGAAGTTAGTTTGAGGCCTGGTAACTGGTAAGTAGTTCCGGGGAATGGCCTGTGAGAAGTGATATGTGTCACTACCAGCCAGAGGCATTAGCACAGGGGTCCTTCCTTCATCCTTTTGTTCCCCTGCTGTGAAGCATACTTCCTGTCCTACTCCTGTGAGCCAGGAATAAATCTTTGTTGTGTTCAGCTACTGAGATTCCAGGAGTGATATGTTGTGGCCGCTTGTATAAATTATCCGGGTCAGCAGTGTAGAAGGAAAAGCAATGAGAAAGAGTAAGATTGACAGAGAGATGTCAGAGCCAGGGTGAAGCTGGTTCAAAGAGAGAGAATGATATTGTCTCCTGATGATAGGAAGGAGACACGGGGCCATGTCTTTATTTCCATAAGTCCTGGGAAGAAGACAGAGATCTCTAAAAGACTAACACCAAAGGAAGGGCAGATAAATTTCTAGACCATTATGGTCTAATCAATGGCTTGTGAACACGACCAATTCAGGCAGCTGTTCTCATTCTTTGGTTGTAGAGTGAGAAGGGGATGGGGGGATGGTTGAGCTTGCTTCCCATAAAAACCTACAGATTCTATATTTTAAAAACAAACACTATGCCAAGTCTCCTAATGGATTTCTGTGTGCATTTGCATATTATCAACCCATTCTCTATAATGCATTTCTTTTCTTTTTTTCTTTTTTTTTTTCTTTTGGCACCAAAAAGGGGTCAGAAATCAATTTATGATCTGGTTTCCTTCCATTTACCCCTTCCAGTTCCATTTCTTGACATGTCTCTGAATTCCTTCTTATTTTAAATTTCAGTCGGACCACTGGTGTTTTAGTGAATGCATCCTACCCTTTCTAACTTTACTATATGTATCTATCTTCCTGCAAAGTTTGACTTTTAGGGGCCAGATTGTGATATTGCTTCTTTCCAGAAAGTCTTCTCTGACTCCATAATATTAAGTAAGTTGTTTATCTGATGTGATTTCTCAAGGTGTATATCTAATGCACTTCCACTGAGGAGGGCAAATAGAATGATAGCTTCTCCTGTACCTACGGATGGAGAGTTCAGGTCAGTTGGAGGAAACTTCCTATTTGGAAATCTCTCTATTTTTTTAAGATTTTATTTATTTATTTGAGAGAGAGCACAAGCAGGGGGAGCAGCAGAGGGGGAGGGAGAAATCGGAGCCCTATGTGGGGCTCCACCCCGGGATCCTGACCTCAGCCGAAGGCAGACGCTTAACCAACAGATCCACCCAGGTGCCCCTATTCAGAAATCTCTTGATGAACACTTTTAGTTACAATAACACAAGGCATGTAGATGACCATGGTCCTGGACATAAGAAGCCAAAGGAATCTTTATTGGCTTGAAACTGCAGTTTGCAAAACTGGTATCTCTGGAGAGGACATTGATTAATCTATACTCAGACATCAAGAACCTCTTTCTCCTGCTTTTTCTTACAGACTTTATTTACGTGTTTCTACTTGGGATTATTTTATTAAGGTCTGACGTTAAGATCAGAATTTAATTGAAGTATGCTGGTAATTTTATTTAGTCTTTAGGTTTCTGAATATATATTTATTTCTGCTTAAATTTAAAATATATTTTTGCTATGTATAGAATTCTAATTTGACAGTCATTTTTTCCAGAATATTAAAAAAATCATTTGTCTTCTGTCTTTCATAATTTCTGTTGAGACATTAATTTTGCTGTTGTAATTTTGAAGCAAAATCTCTCCAAATTTTGCTATTTTCAGATTATTTTCTTTTCTGCAGATTTCAACAGTTTCACTTTATTTGCATACTGGTATGATTTTCTTTGTACTTATTTTGTTTAGGGTGCGCACAAGTTCATGAAATATCATGATATTGTGTATTGATGTCTTTATCAATTATCTACCTAACATTTCTTATTTGTTCAAGCATTGCTTTCTCCCCTTCTCTCCACTCTCTCTCTCTTTTCACCACTCATAGACTTTTTTTTGTTGTAATGAAAAAATTATAGGTGACCTGAATCATATTATCTTTCTCAAGAGAATGTTCACCATTTTTCTGCTATGCAGATAGAGTGAGAACCTACTCATATAAATTCTTAGGGACTGAGTTGACTTGAGGCAGGTTTACATTTTAGGTGAGTTTTTTATTTCTGATTCATCGCTTCTCCTAGGGCATATCCCTGTAGGAATTATAACTAAGAGCCTGTGGTGTTCATTGCAGCCTCTTCCTCTACTGGGTCCTGAGCTCTAGTCCTTGGTCCTTCAGCACCAAAGACTGCCAGATACACTCTCTCCACTTTTTGGAGGTTTTTGTTTTGTTTTGTTTTGTTTGTTTTTTGTTTTTCCTTTTCTTAGCTTATTAGTCTCTTTGAATGTGCAACTTAAGAATTTGGCAAATATCTCATTGTAGGACTCAGTGATATTCCTTCCATCTTCATGAAGTTTTTAGCTACTCAGATCTCTAGGTTTTCATTTTCATTGTTTGCTCATTTTGCTTGTCTCACTAATTCCTTGAAAGTTCTAGCTCAATTCATTTTTCTCTACCTTTTTAGTATCATATCCTGTGCTTGGGCCTTTTGTAGACGCTCACCCTCTTGCCTAGTGCCCAGAATCCATAAAGGCCCCAAGGTGAAAAGCAGCTACAGACTGTTTCCTTGAAGTTTCCCCAGCTGTTAGATCCTGTTCTCTAAATTCTTCGATGCCACACAAAACTTTAATGTCTTCAAACAGATTTATTTTCCAATTTTTCTGATTTTCCTGTTTGGTCCTGGTGATGGCATTATTTAGCCACAAACTAGGCACCCTCACCTCCCATTTTACCTGCAAGAGGCAGTGCCTGCCTCAATGTCTGGCAGTTCTCTGTTTATTAGTGAATTTATGCATCGGATTATATACTTGATGGCCAACTAGATACACAATCTATGTATTATGCATTCTCATAATTTCCATGTTTATATCATATTTTTTGTGTTTCTTACTAACCTTCAGGAATTATTATTATTAAGTAGGTTCCACGCCCAATGTGGGACTTGAACTCAAAACCCTGAGATTAAGAGTCTCATGCTGTACTGACTAAGCCAGTGAGGCACCCCAGGAATTATTATTTATATATACTTCAGATGTTAATTCTCTGTCCATAGAAACATTTCAAAGGGCTAATAATAAACTCTCACATCTCTGTTTATACCATGATACCTTCCAATGAACATAATTTTTTTTTAAATATAGGCAGTTTAATTATTTTTCCCTCATGTTTTGCTTTTTTATTTTTATTAAAGAAATTCTTCCCTACTCTAAGGGCCTCCTTTGGTATCCTTCTATGTTCTCTATTATTAACTTCATTGTTTTACATTTCCCTTCTACAAAGGATTTAGGCAATAGGGAATAGCTGTGAAAACTGAGACTCAGATCTTGGTTTCTAATATTATTCTCCCATAAAAGGAACCAAGTTTCCTTGGAGAGGTGGTTGATTCTATAACTAGGATTGCAAATATACAAAATAAGCTGGAATATCTTCCATTGTCATAATGTAAGGAAATACACACACACACACACACACACACACACACACACAAAGATGGATGACAGTACAATTCTCGACAGAAACAATGCAAGTGAGAAGAAAGTGGGGGAAAATATTTAAAGTATTGAAAGAAAAAAAACTGCCATCCTAGATTTTATACCCATTGAAAATATTTTTTCAAAAACTGACATGAAATAGAGTTCTTCATAAATACAAAAGAGAAAAAAATTCATCAGCAGCAGACCTGCATGATAAGAAATATTAAAGGAGATCCCTGAGGAGGAGGAAAATGACACCAGAAGGATATATGGACAATGATACCAAGGAGCAGGAACATTCAATATAGTAAGTATATGGGCAACTACATAAGATTTTTTTTTTATTATTATTTAAAGATCTTTAAAAGACAACAGACTGCTTAAACAAAAATAATAGCAATGTAGTGGGGGATTTATCATATATTTAATTGGAAAAGTTATGGCAACACTATCTTAAAGGCCTGGAGGGACAAAATGGAAGTAGAGTATCATAATATTCTTATATGTGAAGTAGTATAATAGCAGTCAAAAGTAGACTGTGATAAATTAAAGATATATAGAAATGAAAATGACCACTAAGATAAAAAAACAAAGAAATATAGTTGATAAGCCAGCAAAGGGTGTTAAATAGAATAATTTAAAAATCTATTAATATGAAAGAAAGTAGAAAAAGAAAAAATGGGATAAAAATTAGAAAAATAGAAAAACAAACAGTGAGACGATGGAGATAAACCTAACTACATGAATTATCACATTACATATAAGTGGTCTAAGCACCCCAAGTGAAAGGCAGCAGTTCTCATTTTTTATTAAAACCATACAAGACTCACCTATATGCTGCAAGCAAATAGAATATTTTAAAAATATAGTCACTGCTAGGCAAAAAATAGAGGGAAAGAAAAGATAAACTTTGCTCACATGAATTGAAAGAAAGCTGCAGTTGCTATATTAATATCAAAGTATAATTCAGAGCAAAGATTATCTTAGATAAAGAATGTCATTTCATACTGATAAAGGAGTCAATTTATCCAATATTCGAAAAAGTTTATGTATTAATAGCAGTATTCAAAATACATGAGGCAAAAACTAGTGTTAAGTGCAAGGAGAAAGAGACAAAACCAAATTAGAGCTGGAGATTTCAATAACACTCTCTCCATAACTGATAGAACCAGTAGATACGAAATCATAAAGGACATACAAGCCTAGAACAGCAATATCTACCAACTTACCTATTGATATTTATGGAACACTCCAACCAACAAGAGAATACACATTCTTTCCAAGAGCACATGAAATATTTACCAAAATAGACCCCATTCCAGGCCATAAAAAAATGCCTCAATAAATTTAAAAGGATTCAAGTCATACAAAGTATGTTCTTGTGCCACAATGGATTTAAATTAGAAATCAATAACAGAAAGCTCTCTGGAAAATCCCTAGGTATTTGAAAACTATATAAAACAGTTCTAAATAATCCAAGAACCAAAGGGGAAGAGGGAAATCGCAACATGTTTTGAACTGAAAGAAATGCAAGAACACAACATATCAAAAATTGTGGGATGTCATTGAAGGAGAATTTAGTGGGAAATTGATCGCACAAAGGTATACATTAGAAAAGATGAGTGGTCTTAAATCAATGACCTCAGCTTCTACCTTATGAGCAAAATAAGAAGAACAAATTAAACCCAAAGTAAGCAGAATAAAGGAAATAATAAAGACAGAGTTAAATTCAGTGAAATTAAAAAAAGAGAGACAATTAAATCAAATTCTGGTTCTTTCAGAAGATCAATAAGCTTGATAAAATTTTAGACAGGCTAATAAGGAAAAAGAGAGAAGATACAAATGACCAATATTGGGAATGACAGTTGATGTCACTACATATCCTAAGAGATATTAAGAGGATAATATGAGAACATTATGAACAAAATTGTCAATAAAATTGGCAACTTAGATGAAATGAACAACTTCTTTAAAAGACATAAACTATCAAAGCTCCCTCAAAGACGAAATAGATGATCTGAATAGACGTATCATTTATTAAATAAATTGAATTTATACTTAAAACCTTTATGTAAAGAAAACTCCAGGCCAAGATATTCTCACTTGTAAATTCTACCAAGTGAAGGAGAAATGAAATTATTTATACACAAAGTGATTTAGAAAATTGAAAAGGTAAGAATATTCCCAACTCCGTGCATGGTACCAGAACTATTCTGATACCAAAACAAGACAAAGACATAAAGATCACCACAACAAACACTTGAGTATAATATCCCTCATAAATATTGTTTTAAAATTTTTATTAAATCATATCCAAGAGTATATAAAAAAGATAATAGGTCATGATCAGTTCAGGGGTGAATCCCAGAAATGCAATGTTGGGTTAGCATCCAAGGTCCATCAGTGCAATTTAACGTACTGACAGACTAAGAAAGAAAATATATGATCGTCTTCAAAGGATGCAGACAAGCATTTGTTAAAATTCAAGATCCATTCCTGATAAAACTCTCAACAAACTAGGACTAGCAGGAAACCTTCCCAAACTGATAAACGAAATTGATTAATAACCTATAGCTAATATCTTACTTACTCAATGTAATCAAAACTGGTGCAGCCACTTTGGAAGACAGTTTGGTGGTTTCTTATAAAAGTAAATATAGTCTTTCCATAAGATCCAGCCATCATACCTCTTGGTATTAACCCAAATGAGTTGAAAGCCTATGTACACACAAATGCTGCACAGAGATGTTTATAGCGGCTTTATCCATAATTGCCAAAACTTGGAAGCAGCCAAGATGTCTTTCAGTAGGTGAATGGATGAAATGTGGTACATCCATACATTGGAATATTATTCAGCTCTAAAAAAAGATACGAATAATGAAACAATGAAAAGACATGGAGGAAACCTAAAAGCATCTTACTAAGGGAAAGAAGCCAGTCTGAAAAGGCTGCATACTGTATGTATGATTCTAACTGTACAGTGCTCTGCAAAAGGCAAAACTATGTAGACATTAAAAAGATGAGTGGTTGCTAGGTGTTAAGGGAGGGGGTGGTAAATAGCCAGAGCACAGAGGCTTTTTAGGGCAGTACTCTATATGATGCTGTAATGATGGACACATGTCATTATACATTTGTCCAAACTCAGAACATGCAACACCAAGAACGAACACACACACACACACACACACACACACACACACACACACACACCAAATATATAGTTGTTTCATCAAACAAATGCTTTGTAGGACAAACCTTGGGGAAATCTTAAGGGAATGAATTCAGGTCTATAAATTGTTTTTCTGATAGTTTGTGAAGTGTCTTGCAGCTGAATAATCCTGAGAATCATTCAGAAGATGGAAAATCTTAAAGAAGGGCATGGATGCTTATTTTTTAAAATGAATGTTAGGAAATAACAGTGGGCAATAAAAATAATGTAGTGATACGTAAAAATGGCATGCAGCCTAACTTAGTCACCAAGCCACCCTCCTCACACAAGATTCATTAGTCTCCCCATCAGTTCTGCTATTGAGTACCTTTCTAGAAATGCATGCAATGTAATGGAAATGTACCTGTACCTTATTATACAAGTCTTCCGAATATAAATAATGCAAGAGGCCTGTTCTTTGCAAAAAGATGTTGTGTTAGAAAATGAAAACTGTAAACAGATTTCCAGTGATAGGTGTTGTATATGCTCCAGACAGCATCAAGCTGTAATGCATGTGCTAGTTTTAAGTGAGATGTGCACTCACACACACACACACACACACACACACGCTACACACACGCACTCCTTTAACCGTACTGGATTTTTTCGTTTTGTTTTGTTTTCTTTTTCCCCTCTTTCTTCTTTTCTATTCCTCAGTGAATCTGTACAGAATCTGTAATGTGAGTGTTCTTTGTTCATGATATTGTATACAAGGTTCCTCTGAAAATTAATAAGGCTGTCTCCAACTCACAGCCCTATTTGCATACTTCTCCCCTACCAGTTAGCTTTTGATTTTCCTCTGTATCTCTTTATCTTCAGGCTATAGCTGAATGGTTTCTCTGCCAAATTCCCAAACAGCCTTTCATATGGATCCCTTGTAGTACTTTTCTTCCATTCTGGACCATGTATTTGGTGTATTTGCTCCTATACGGTTCATCTGATTATTTTATAGTTATTTTCCTTTAAAAAGTAAAATATGTAAGTGCCAAATTAAATTGATAAGGCACTGCTAATGGGTTAATAAAAACAGAATGCTAGAATCATAATTAGGATTAGAACCAAGAGCTTTCCAGTGAAGCTACAGTGCGACTAACCCTTTAAGAGTATACTATGAAGCCAGATCTAATTTAGTAGAGTGTACAATTAATAAATCTTGGTCCCTTTTTTCCTTGCTACTGGGATTGTCTCTGAGAAGAACTCAGTGAGAGGAATACTTATCTGCTCCTTCGAGGCCCAAGATAACTGAAGTCTTTGATACATGGACAAATGGACCTGCTGAGGACAGGTTTCCAACATTTTCTCTTATTGGAGTAACTTTTGTTTCCCAAGAAGGTTTTATTATACATCATTATCATTAGTTTAGTGTTTATAGGACCATTATTTAGTAACTCATGATTTTGAAGTTGAGATTAGCAGTCCTTTTTAACCTGCAAAAGGTATATCATTCCCCTTGGTGAGAGTATATTCAGCTCTTAAAAATTCATGGCCTTTGGCCTCTCCCAGGATTCTGAAAATTCTCCCCTCCCCATGAAATCTCATCCTTTTTTTTATCATCGCAAAGACATCCTAGGATAGGCGATATGCACATACTTGTCTTTCTAGTCAGAAGAAGAAGAACGCTCACATACTTTACTCTCTTAGATTAAATTGGTTGCACCTTGGATGCCAACGCAAAGTCCATGGAGAGGCAGCCATTAAGAAAGCTATAATTAAAATTTTGAATTGTCTCAAAAGATAAATTGAAAAAAGAATGTAAAATATTTCCATTTTAAAGCTCCTCCTGGGCATTTCTTGTTGGTGAAGAGCGGCGAAGGGAACAAGGATGCTTTTGTAATAGGTTACTGCTCACGGGTCAGTAGGCACAGAAGTGCCGTGTGCAAGCAACGTAAAACAGAGGACAGCTGCCCTGCTTTGTACGAATTGCACACCTGTGTAAAGTTCTGCCTCTGCCAGGGTTTTGAGCAGCTGAACAGACTTGGTGACAGTTAAGAAAACTTTTATCTTCCTCTAGGTGGATTTTTACTTTTCTGTCTCAGAAAATGAAAGGTTTGCCTTTGGAAGTGGGATCTGTGTTTGACTCAATAGTTACCATTTGGAGGCTCAGGAAGAGTGAGCAATCACGTCTGCCCTTCACACTAATGGGGAGATATCACAGGGGCCAGGCGGGGACTGAGCACCAGGTTTATCCTCGCTTGTTCTCGAGCCATCCTCCCCTTTCCTACATGTGCTGTGGTGTTATTACAGTATGAATTACTTGTGCTTTGGAAAACATCCTGAAGCAAATCGGTATATAGATTTTCTCAGTGAGGGGAGAATTGGATGGATTTTAAAGTCAGATAAGCCCACTCAGATAAACAACTTGGGTTTTTCTAAAAGGAGGAGGGATTCACATTGTTAAGGTGAGAACAAGAGACACCCTCTCAGCAGGTAATGGACTCCAGACAGGGGAGTAAGCTGAAACCGCAGTGTTTCTACAAGACAACTCATGTGAAAGGTACCGTTTTTGTGGTTTTTGCCCCCTTTGGACCAGAAGGTTAGTCATATGCAACACGCAGTTTTTACTTTGAAATATTCTTGAATACATTGCAAATTCCTTTTATTACCCAAACTCCTCAGTAAAACCCATATTGCCATAGAAAGCTGTCACTGTATTGTGGGGAATTAAACACTGGGCCCTTAAAGAGAGCATAGTGTGCCCCATCACCTTCCTGCCTGACTTTGAAGTCTGTGAGGAAGGAACAGCACATTGTAGAGGAAGAGTGTGGTAATGGAAGCTCTAGGTGGTACCAATATTAATAACCCCAAGGAAACTGGGCAGAGCACGAATTCAGAGGCACACAACAGAGATGAGGACTAGCCCAGGGATACAATTCAGGGGCTGAAGGAAAACAATTCCCTCTTTCTCAAACACCTCACAGGAAATTTACCCTTAAAACCAAGATTATATTTTCCTATACACCTAAAACTTGACAGCAATGTTTACACCTTTATTAAATATCTTTTATAGGTATGATGAACTCTCATTACGGCCTTTGAGAAACACCAAGAAATGCAAGGTGATTTTTCTTCTTTAAAATGTCCCGAGACTATGGTGCTTTGGGGATCTGCTTTGATTTCCCCTATGGGCTTTGTCTGTTGTACCAGTCCTCAGACTCACTTCTTTCCAAACAGTAGGCCTGTCCCTACAGATTTATTCCTTTCTATATAATCTCTCTATTCTAATCAGGTATGAACTGGAAGGCAAGTATAGTGAACTAGAATAGGAGAAAAAGATATTGTAAGTTGTGCCTGAATGAATTGTTTATGAGTAAAAAGCAGATCAGGTCTTAAGATAGATGTCAGCTTCTCTGGGCAGGGACATCCCTGCAGGTGCTCCCGGGAGCCCACATAGCACTCCCTATGTAGTCGTCTCGCATCTCTCAACACAGTGCTCTGTGTCCGTGTGTTTCCTTGACAGTCTCTATCCCTAGACTCTATGTTCCTTGAATTCTGGGATTGGGCCAGTTGCAATGACTATTTAGCCCCATCCCCATAACTTATCAAAAAGCCTGGCATAGTGTAGGTTTTCAGTGATGTTTTTAGACCCAAAAATGAATGGAACATAATACGGCATTTAAAAAATTGTGTTCTTCAGCTCACTCCTATCTCCATCAGCCATGTCCATAAGCAGCCCCCCCCCCCCACACACACACACAAATCTTAAACTAGGGTTCTCAACCCTGCACTTCAGAATCACTGAGAGCGGTCTATGTTCTCATGTCTGCCCCCTACCAAGAGCAGCAATTCAATCACCTGTGAATACTTTTTTTTTTAAGATTTTATTTATTGATTTGACAGAGATAGAGACAGCCAGCGAGAGAGGGAACACAAGCAGGGGGAGTGGGAGAGGAAGAAGCAGGCTCCCAACGGAGGAGCCCTATGCGGGGCTCTATCCCAGAACGCCAGGATCACGCCCTGAGCCGAAGGCAGACGCTTAACCAACTGCACCACCCAGGCGCCCCCACCTGTGAATACTTTTATGTATGCATTTGTTAAATGTTTTAATGCTACAAAATAATTAAAATGTGTAGCCATAATTGAGAATTGCCAAGTTAGTCTATTTGGTTTTACTGGTTTCCATGCTTATCACCATGTATTTTGTAGGTATCATATTCATCATTTTGTTTTAGTTTATTTGAATATTTTTTTATTATTTTTTTGAGAAGTGAATGTAAATGGTATACTTTAAATTTTTTTTTCATGTCTTTTCTGTTGCCAGTAAGTACAAATGAAAATTTGGTGAAATTTATAATTATTGGCTACAAACATTTTTTCTTCTTCAGCAATTCATAGAAGTCCCATTAACTTCTATCATTTACTGGCATCAAGGGAAATGGGATATATCAGAGCAGTTGCTACATTTCCATGAGTAATTCCTTTAGCTTTGTAAATAAAATATCCCCTTGAATGTCTTTGCAAATAGGAATTAGATAATTTCTAAACTTTTTTGATAGAATAACTGCTTCTGTTTCAACTCTGCAGAGTTTGCAGAAGGTGGCATTTGAATTCTTTCTTCATATTGGTTTCCTTCTTTGAAACTTTTGAATGGGGGCACCTGGGTGGCTCAGTCGTTAAGCGTCTGCCTTTGGCTCAGGTCATGATCCCAGGGTCCTGGGATTGAGCCCTGCATTGGGCTCCCTGCTTTTCCTTCTCCCTCTGCTTGTGCTCGCTCTCTCTCTCAAATAAATAAGTGAAATCTTAAAACAAAACAAAACAAAAAACCGTTGAATGTTTTCATGTGTCTGGTAGTTTTTCTCAGTTGGGACTATTTGTCCAAAATTGGGATTAAGCATGGTTTCTGAGGGTCTCCGTCAGAAGTTTTGTGAGTTCCTACCCAATCTCTTAGGCCCCAGCGAAGGAACAGATGCTTAAACCAACTAAGCCATTTTTTTTAAATAAATATGAGTTCCAGGTGCTCACTGAGTTGAAGAAATAAGCTCCAGCTGGAGGCTGCCTGACCAGCGAATCACTGCTGGGCCAAAGATTGTCTCCCCGTGTCCCGGCGAGACTAAGGCACTATTTCAGAAGCTGCCTATGGTCTGCACCTGTGGCCTCAGGAGAAGCTGGGATTCACAGGCGCCCACTGCTCTTTTGTTTGGAAAACACCGTCGCGGACATTTTGCCAGGCAGCAGGGTTTCTCTTGGTGGAAGAAACTACGACAAAAGGAGGTG
The DNA here is from genome assembly GCF_017311325.1 of Ursus maritimus. NCBI lineage: Eukaryota > Metazoa > Chordata > Mammalia > Carnivora > Ursidae > Ursus > Ursus maritimus. The sequence continues at coordinate 16,838,131 of NW_024426774.1, read as the reverse complement.
AGTTGGCTTGCGCGGCGGATTAAAAGGAGCTAGAGTTATGTTCTGGAGACCGGAAAAAGGAGGCAAGGGAAGAAAGAATGGGCTCGGGAAGAAAACAGGGCCCTCGGTCTGCCGGGATAGCTAGGAAATTCCATACTTAGCCTGACAGTTAATGTTAAGTTGTTCGCTCTTGTTCGCTGTGCTTTAGAACTCCTTAGTCATACCCACATCTTTAGAAAAATACCTGACCAAAAATGGGCTTGTGCCGCTGGTGCTTTAAGGAACGTAGATGGAAGGACTGTGTCGGGTTGGAGTTCCCTTCGGAGGGATTGTGGAGTAAGAGTTGGAGAAACGAGTTTGTCCCGTTCCTAGGTATCTTCTGAAATGTTGGGCCAGATCCTGGACTTTCTGTGGTGCAGTAAAAGTAGACTGCAGTCATTGTGATTTCCACAAGATAGCACATTCTGGAGGAATTAGAGGCAAAAGATTATGCTTGCTTTTGGAAGTGGAAATGAGTCAGCTCTTGAACTTTTCAGAATACTCCAAACGACCACCATTATGCTCTTTGCCTGGGATGTTGGTAGGGCCAAGGGTAAGTTAGGACTAAGTCTTCAGTCCCTAAATCCTAGGACTCACGACTCAAGGCTGTAATTTAACTGATAATTCCCCAATTCGTGCTTCCTTCAGCCCCAGCTGCCTGATTGAGGTGGTGTACGCATGATTCCTCTGGGGGCTCTTTCCTCTCTCCCCAGATAGAGTTTTTATTCCGATATTTAAGTTTTACAGAGTTTTTCATAAACTTCCATCTGCTATAATTTGTTATATGTCTTATAGGAATGATCTTTTCTATGGATGGGACTCCTACATTTCAGTAATTTTATTTTATGCTTTGTATTCCTGTGGATCTAAGAGGGCAGCTGGATAATCCACTCTTTCTCTTGTATAATCAGTTTACTTCATGTTTTTGTGGGGGAAAGGTCAAAATTCCCTATTTAAACAAACGATTTTTTCTTAAATATAAGCAGGGAGTAGTGCAACTGTTGTGGTATTTAATTAGATTATCCCTAGTGCCTTGGGATAGAAATGAGAAAATATAAGGTACTGATGAATTTATTCTGGGGAGAGATTGGTGAATGTATTTGTTTCCTATTACTGCTGTATTACTACAAATCTAGCATATTACTGTTCTGGAGGTCAGAAATCTAAAATTGATCAGCAGGGCTGTGTTCCTTCTGCAGGTTCTCAGGGAGAATCCATTGCCTTTGCCTTTTCCAGCTTTTAGAAGTTCCCTCCATTTCTTGGCTTGTAGCCCCTCCCTCCATCCTCAAATACCGTATCCTAGCATTTAGAAATCTCTATCTCTATTTTTCTCTTTCATTGGCCTCTACTTTTTTCATGACCTCTCCTTCTCTGTGACCTCCCTGTCCCACTCTCATAAATCACTTAGTGAGTACATTGTGCCCACCTGTATAATACAGGCTAATCTTCTCAGCTCAACATCCTTAACTTAATCACATTTGCAAAGTCCTTTTTGCCCTGTTGGGTAACATACTCACAGATTCTAGGGATGGGTTGTGAACATCTTTGGAGTGCGTTTATTCTGTCTACTACAGTGAATGAATCCCTCATGACCTGCATGCATATATTAGGACAACTGTTGAGATTTGCAGTGCATGGAGAATCCCACCTCAGTGTTGAATTATTGGGCCTAAAAAATGCTCCCCAGAACAAACACCACTCTCAGGGAACCATCTGACAGCATGGAATAAGTAGACCTACAGTTACCCCAAATGATAACCTCAGAAGATAAGGAATCATTTCATCAAAAACATTGTGCTTGCTCTTACCTCCAGCCTCCAAAGAGCCAATGTTGTCTACATAGAACACTTTTTACCATATCCCCATTTTTCTACTCATCCTTCAGATCTTAAAGTTAATTAATGTTGAAGCATTGTCAGATGGAGTTTTGCAGGCCTGATGATTTTGGACAACACTTTGTATGTTAGTACCTCATCGTCTCTGGAGTTGCTTGCTGAGTAATTTTAGATGACTAATAACCTCATAATTAGATAAATAATTGATATGGTTCAATTATCTGCTACTTTACAACTTTATTAATATTCGTGTTGGAGCTGTAGATGCCTTTCTGCCCTTTATCTGCCTGGGAGAAAACCTAATCCTCCCCAGATTTGGTGAGACGTGCTAGAGAACCCTTGCTAGAATCCAGGATATGTAAATTAGCCATCTTGTTCGCAAGCATTAGCAGCTGTTGTTTTTAATCATTAATGAGATGGTTAGTATTTGCTGTAGGAGAGTGAAACCAAATGAATGGGTTTGGTGTTCATATCATTTAAAATCATTTTATTATTCAAAAATTCTTCACCAAAGTAGTTGAGCTCCCCAGAGGTGGCCAGAAGACCGCTGGCTTTGGTAGTTTGTGTCTAGGCTATGCATGGGGTTGCTTTGTTGCATTCTTCTTGGGGGTTGGCCTCTTGCAAGCTAGACTGTAGTCAATAAGGAATAATAACTCAACAAAATATCAGTTGAAATAATAAATGACAGTATTTATGAAAATGCAAAAGACACTTTTTTTATTGCCTATCATTAACTGGAAAAGCATTATAGAAATTTTAAACTACGGAAGATTTTACACATAGCTAGATTAAGTATAGAAAACAGTAAAAGCAAATGGGTAAAAGTGGTGAAAAGGTACAAACTTCCAGTTATAAGATAAATAAGTCCTGGAGATGTAATGTACAGCATGGTGACTAGAGTTAGCAATACTATATTGTATATTTGAAAGATGCTAAGAGAGATCTTAAAAATTCTCATCACAAGAAAGAAATTGTAACTCTGTGTGGTGATGGGTGTCAACTAATTGTGGTAATCACTTCAAAATATATGCATGTATCAAATCATTATGTTGTTTTCATAAAACTAATACAATATTACATGTCAACTGTATGTCAATAAAAAATCACATCTGAGTGCTGAAAGGGGGAAAAACAGTAAACAAAATATCTGCTGATTTTTCTTAAAGGCACTACCTTAAAACTCGATTTTATTAATCATCATTTTTATATCTTTAAAATTGTCATGTATATGCTATATCACGATCTTATTTTAAGGGAGAAAACATAATTTCTATTTTTTCCGGTTTACCCTGGGAGGGTCTATGTGTTTGATAACCACACTCAAATTATCTTGTTCTCTGACATAATATACATTTGATTTTAAAAGAAATTTATGAAGTAACTTTCACAAGCAAAAAAATAGCCATTGATACTGCACTGCAGAAGATTGGAGAAAGAAATCAGCATTTGCTTTGAAATTTTCTTAATGAATTAGCTTCATGGGTTTAGCACAGAAGTATATAAGAAATTAAGTATTTACTCTGTTGATTCAAATTATATTAGTTCAGAAAGATCTAATTAGATGATTAGTGATTTAGATTATAGAGCTCCAATTGGTAGATAGACTCTTTCTCCAGAACTTTAAGCTGTTTTCAGGCAGATGTTTTCACATGATCAAGATACATGCCATGGTTCTACATATACCAATATATGTTTGTTTTATGCTATCAGTGACTTCTTTGTGCTTTACATGAATTGGTAACTAGGTTAGCGTGTGCAAAGTTTGCAATTAAACAACAACAACAACAAAAATAAAGTGGTCAGAAGTAGGTGGTATAGGCAATGTCCAGGAAATAGGAGGGATTAATAGGGAGAAATTTTTCACCAGCTGTTATCGTGGACTCTTATTTACTGATGAGGATGGCATTCCTTGGATCTGACATTCAATTAAGAGGATATAGCAAAATGACATGTTATTTTTGGAGTCTGAATGTTTGCTGTAGATGTTGGTTTGACAGATAATTGTGGAGAAGATCAATACTCCCTGATTAGAAACAAGTTGGTCTGTACAGGGAGACATGGACATGCTAAAGGTGGGCTTGTTAACAAAGGCCACTCATCATAGGGCTGTGATGCTCCATTGGTTGGAGACATTTAAGATCATTTGGAGTGAAGATTCTCCCTGACTACTTACTCTTGTGCCATTTTAACTTTTAATCAGCTGGTTCCTGATTAGTCAGAAACTTGAACTCTTTATAGCCATGAGAATGAAGATAAATAATCGGTGGTCAGTGACCATGTTAAATGACTGTTTTATTAATACCTTAAGCAAGTAGGGTGAGGAAGAGACTAACAGAATCTAGCTGGGATAGCTGGTTGCTCAGTGAAGACATGCAGCCATTGAACCTATGACCTTGCTGAAGGTGGGTAGAAGCTGGGTCTACCAAGAACACCAGCAACTTCACACACACGAAGTCTTGCTTCCCCACTTCCTATTCTTAGGATATTTAGGAATTTTCCCTATTCTCACCTGTAGGAAGACCTAACACTTTGAAAGTGTTCATCTTGTTGTTGTTTTGTTTTAAGTTGTTTCCACATGGGGCTCGAACTCATGACCCTGAGATGAAGACCTGAGCCGAAATCCAGAGTTAGACACTTACCCCACTGAGCCACCCAGGTACCCCCAAAGTGTTCCTCTTTTATGCATATTAAGAATCAAGTCCTCAGAACATGCAAATGTGCTCTAGGTCCAGTGCCTTCCAGCAAGGAGGGGTGGTGGAAATGTTGTTGAGTGTCAAGTTCCACATGGTTTTATAGAAGCGCAAACCAGTAGTTATCGCCAGTCATCCCAAGTAGGAGGAAGGGGTAAGGACATGTAGGAGAGGTGCTGTGCTGGACACGCGGCAGCCGCTCCAGCTCATCTTCACTGCCTCAGTGTCCAGCCTTTCTGTACAGTGACCTTTCATGTCAGCTGTGTATTTAAGACCTGGAAAGGACTGTCATCTCCCCAGTCTGTCTGAAAGTAGAAAAAACAATCCTCCTTTCATTCTTAGAGGAGTTAGTTGTTGCAATGATAAAATAAGGTGATTCTTTAAAACACTTTGTGGTCAGAATTGGGCAGTTGAGACATTATATTTTTTTTTAAGCTGATTTCATGTAATGCTTTTCTGTCAATAAGAACCATAATGCTGCTTTTTCATCAAGGAAGTAATTTTACAACTCCTCAAATCCAGTACACATTGCATATTCAATGAGTAAAGATGATTAGAAATACAGGACTAATCTCGTAATAGAAATGTGTCCCTCTTGCTAGCAAAACCAGAAGTATGAAACTCTCCCTCCCACTGGCAGGGACTGGGGGAGGGAACTGCATTCTGCGAAGTCATAAACTGTAATTTCAAAGTTTAAGTGAAATCTTTGGGAATACTAAAGGAGGCCTTGAACTAAGTTTGAGGTGGATGCTGTAGGGACCTGAACTGAATAGCTCTGCTTACAAAAATGAAAGTACTTTGGTTTGGTTTTGTCTTTCCTTTATTTGTTTTTAGGGCGATGGAGAAGAGCGAGCCAGTAGGGAAAAAAGGGAAAGAAGAGACAGAGCAACTGACTTAACTGTGTGAAAAAAAACAATGCTCACGAGGACAGGAGAGACATTCATTGTCTCATGAGAAGTCTCTGGAGTTGTTAAATATACGCCTGCTTTGTCTCTTCAAGGCAGAATGAGTTCCCTGCCCTGTAGAATTAAATGTCATTGTGCATGAGCGCATGCAGGAGAGCACGGGGGCATTGTGGCTAGGATAACAGTACATCAGCAGGTAGGTATGTAATAGATAAAATAGGTACTCGTGAAAAGCGCTCTGAAGATCTCATGGAATTTTGATAGCTACTACTATCAGAGGGTACCATTCTTATACCGGGTGGTCTGGAGAGGCCTGCCTGAGAAGGAAGGGCTCAGATCTACAGAACACTAAGGTAATGGAGTTCCAGGATGAGCAGATAACAAGTTCAAAGTCAACATTCAGGTGTCTAGGAGTATGCATTTTTATTAATCATAGAGCAAGCATTCAATCAATTTCTTCAATGAATGATCAAATAAAAGGACAAATGAAAAAATAAACTCTATATAAACACTTTAGCTTGACAGTGGTTTCCAAACCAAAACAAATTTACAGTGCATTTTCTCATAAAAATCTAAAATAGGTTTATGGCAGGTAGAAATTATGAATAGGAGATCATATTAGTAGGAGCAGCCCTCATGATGAACTGTCAGAATTAATGGAGATAGTTAGTCATCTCCGATTTTGTTTTAAGTGGGACAATCTTTGTTAGGCAATATGGATTGTGCCACTTAAATAAAATTGTAGTTTTGTGAATAACTTATTCCTAAATTTGCGGCTTCTTCAGTGCTAATCTCAAGTGCCAAACAAATCTGAATCACAGTCTCTGGGAGGTTAAAGGTTCCAGTGGGGGAATGCTCTATTTTGTCATTGTGTCATTTAGAATTGTTTTATGCATCTCAGTGCAAAGTAAAAATGTAAAAAGGATCATCACTTAGTAATAAACTGTAGACTTCTAGACAAACATTTTAACTGATTTACATCTGTTTTTCCTCTAGGATAGCTATAGTATTTGATAAATCTATTCTCCAAGTGATCAGTGATAGCTGGGGGAACATTTCTTTAGCTGTATGCAAATTGACCATGAAATGCAGAAATCCAGGCTATATGCCCACGGAGTGAGATCTGTTATGAATATCAGCTGTAGAAATACTGAGCCGTTCATCAAACAAACAGCACACTGAAGACCTTAAGAGTAATTGATTGGTTGAGTCACATGATAGTGTCAGGACATGTACTTAAAAGAGCCCTGAGCACTCCTGGGATGTTCAATAATTGATCAAAAGTAGCATTATCAGAGACGAATCAGAAATCAATCATCACTTCATTGTTTGGATACATAGAGACAGCTCCACTTAAAGTATTTGTCTTGCCAAATTTCTGAGAGAGGAAAAATATAGAATTTAAGTTGTCGACAAACTAAAAGGTAAAAATCAAAAACTGTTTCCCTATATTCAGGGAAACAGGGTTTAAGCCACCTTATTTTGGGTCACTACTATATTTTTAGGCTTTCACCTCCTGACATCTAAGCAAAGGGGAAAACGTAAGAATAGAGAAACCTAATTTACCAGTGACCCATATGAAGGTAAGAAAATAATGCAAGATTACTGAGGAATGGGGCATTTGTATCAAAAGCTTTGACAAGTTTGGGGGCGTCTGGGTGGCACAGCGGTTAAGCGTCTGCCTTCGGCTCAGGGCGTGATCCCGGCATTATGGGATCGAGCCCCACATCAGGCTCCTCCGCTATGAGCCTGCTTCTTCCTCTCCCACTCCCCCTGCTTGTGTTCCCTCTCTCGCTGGCTGTTTCTATCTCTGTCGAATAAATAAATAAAATCTTTAAAAAAAAAAAAAAGCTTTGACAAGTTTGAGAAAAACTTGAGTCTCCATTCCGACTTTCTGCCGAAGGGGTCAGGAACTCCCTCAGGAACCGGGCAGGTGGGGTTTAAATCTGAGCTCTGCGTTCCATTACTAATCATGTTTGATGTTGTGCAAGATACTTAACTTTTACATCAGTGTTCTTATGTATAAAAGATATCAATTATTATCTCCAGAATTATCAAAAGGATTAAGTGAGGTAATGTATTCCTAGCATTTACTTCGTAGCTATATAAGTGTTCAAAAGTGGCATTAAATAGTTATAATAATACTAGTAACAATAACCACATTTCTTTCATAAACATAAGGATGAATAATTATGGAAAAAAGTGAACAGGGATGTAGTAGAAGAAAGCACAAATGTGTCAGAACAATACTATGTGCATCAAAAACATTGTTTGGAGATTTTTAGGGATAGAACCAGGACTTTGGGATATATTTTTGGCAATAATAACTCAGGCATCCTCTGGCACCTGTGTTGCTAAAACACCTTGGCTCTTGGCTGGGAGTGGGGACAGTGGAGGGCAAAAAATGATTCTATGAGCCCAGAACATGCTGCTGCTGCAGACCTACCTCCTTTTCAGTCCCCTTGAACCTTAAGAGTCCAATGCTGGGATTAGCAGCTGCACCATGGGGAAGCAAGTGCTTGTCAGGGTTAGACATCAAGAACTCCAAAGACTACAGCGGGCGAATTTTATACCACTGTAGAGAAAGATCGCACCTGTGGTGTCTCGTTGGACCAGTTCGTGTAGACTAGTAAATACGAAAGCAGGTACCAAATTAACTGGACTGAAGGATTCTGATTATTAAGGGGAAATAGGTTTGTTGTAGTACAGTGAGAAGCAGCAGAAGTATATCTGGACAAGAAAGCCTGGGGGAGGCAGAGTAGTTCTTAGGACACTTCAGAAATCCATACAAGGACTCACTCTTCAGGAATGGAAGTTTGAGTTGTGCAAGAAGTATAAGACCCTCAACAACAGATGTGTGGCTGAGGGTAAAGGAATCTGGAAATGTCATGTGAAAGACAGAAATTAGAAATACCAACCACGGCCACATGATCAGTTGCAGAAACAAGAATAGCAATTATGGATGTTTCTTTTCTTTGTTATATACATATTTTTTAATAAACAATTTGTGTTCTCTCACTTATTTTATATAAGGTATGTTACTAGTTTAAACTTCATAGTCTGATCTTTAGGTGATAGTATCTCAAGGTGGGATTTTGACAAAATGAGGAATGAACAATATGGAGGAATAGAAATGGACACTGAAGGACCATGGGTTTCCTCTTTCAGGGAGGGAATGAGTAGGTTTCATGTGTACAAGAGATCATTGCACTACATGAAACAGAAGCAAGTGGATCTTGCTATGAGCCCCACTGAAGGTGGTGGACATGTATCTAGAAGACTGTGTATGTCTGTGGAGGAGCTGAATGTTTGGATTGGCCCTCTTGACCTCTATTTCACATTCCTTCTATTTGGAAGATTTGAAAGCTAAAAATGAAATTTCCAGACTCTTTTGCAGATAGGGTTCTGGGCATTAATTAGTTTCTACCAATTAAATGTACTCACATGAGATTAGGACCACAGACCCATCTCTCTGTGTCTGTGTAAACTCTACCACACATGAGTGTCGGGAAGGGATTTACTTGTTTGTCCTCAGCTTCTTGGGTTTGAGACTGTTGTGGTGGGGACAACATCAGCAGCGGTATGGAAGCAGGTACTTCCTGCTGCTGGGTCTGTGTCATGAAGGTGTCACCTTGAAAAGCAGATTTAGTAGGAGCCCCTTGACTTCAGCTCTCTAGCCTCTTCAGTGATTTCTACATTAAACCCAATTTTGCTTGAAAAAGTTAGAATGGTGTTTTTTTCCTGCACTGAACCTGTGGTGTTTAGGAATTTCTTTTGAAAGAGCTACAGTGAAACCTCTAGAACAAATAACTTGAGACCTAGGTACATTCCACGGCTCCAAGTGAATCAGAACTCCATCATTAGGAGCGTAGCATCAAAGAGGAATACAGAAGCTTCAAAAACAAAGTTGTTTGATGGGCGGATTGATGAGAGTACTTTAAGAAAATAAAAGGGAGAATTAATAGGAAAAGGAAGTTATTTGAGATGTAATCTGCTTCTAAAAATACAAGTGACTTTTAGAAATAATTAACAACTGAATGAATTAAGGTCGATAGAGAATAAATTCTAGAGGAAATTAGAGCTATTTGTTAAGTCCTTTACTGTGTACAGGCATTGTACTAACTGATTCTCGAGCATAATTTCATTTAAGCCTCATAACCACTACATAAGGTAAGTGCTATGATTATTGCCATTTGCAGATGCAGAAACTAAAATGCCCAGGTGTTAGGTTCTGTAGTATTGAACACATGTGGTAGACCTTGGATTTAGAACCCCAAAGGTTTACTGTTAGATTGTGTCTCATTAGTGATTACACTATGTTGCCTGTCAGTGATCCGTAGGGCATATTTTCTGAACAGATAGCTAGAGAACATGCCAGCTAGAATGGTACCTAAAGTTTGATTTGTCCAGTGGTTTTCTACCAGCGGCAGTTTTGCACGTAGGGGACATTTTGAAATGTCTGGAGATATTTTTTAGTGTCATGATTGGGGGCAGGAGGTGTGCTAGCCAATATTTAGTGGGCAGAGGCCAGAGCGGCTACCATATATTCTACAGTGTGAAGATTATTGCGCACAAACAAAGAATTATCTGATTGGAAATATCAATAGTGTCAAGATTGAGAAACCCTGAGTTAGCCAAACATTTCCCAAACCGTCCTATGGAATTTCTGTATGCTACAAAAAAGAGCTTTGTAGTTCAAAAAATAATAATAATTTTTGCGACATGCTACATATTCTATTCCCTTTTTGAATAATCTCTGTGAGGATTATATTTCAAATCTTATTTTAGCATATAATTTAAAATTCTGAAAAGTCCTCCAGCAAAGACACCTGCTTACCTTTTACTCCATAGAGAGATGCATAGTTCGGATTGCAGATGGTGGTACTCATGCCAATCATAAGTGACTTCACCAAAGTATTGGGAGAAAGAGCCAAAATCAAAATGCTATTCTCTTGACACCAACTCTAGAAGCTGTGAGATATTTTTTCTGGCAAAGTATACATTACCCTTAATTTAAAGAGTTGAATATTTAAATCAAAAGTGATCCAATAAAATGTAATAAACCGCAGATTATAAATCCTATTTCATCCAGTTGGCAGGGATCAAATCAACTTCATATGTGTACAAGGTTCTATTATCTGTATCAACACATCCCTCCCAGTTGAAGGCAGAGAGAGGGGAAGTGACTATGGACCTATACAGAGGTTCTACCTATTAATAGCCTATCTTTTACCCCCCGGTATGACAAATAGAGTTAGTTTTATAAGCGGGACAGGGGCTAATGGCAGGTGATGGGTTAACCTTACAAGGCTATTTCTGCTTGTGTCTTATCTTTGATTATTAAGCTATGTGTCTGCCTTGACCTTTGCTTTCTTTGGAAGACTATACACAGTCTGTTAGTTCTTCCTTTACATCCTGCCACTGTCCAGTATTGCATGTTGGATATGCAATGTCCTCGTGTTCCCTTGCAGGATCCTTAGAAGACTAGAAGGTAACACAAAGCTATTTAGCAGTGTTTTTCTTGAATTGAAAGATGCAGATAAATTGCTTTTCAATGAAGTCTGAAAGGAACCCATCAGGAAAAAGAAAAGCCTTAGAATGGTATTTCTCGCTATGCTCCAGATTGAGTTGGAAGAGAAGTGTCTGCCATGCCGATTTCTGACTGACTCCTTTTCTGCACAGCCTAATGGATGGTTTGGCATACCTCTGGGTTCCTTCAGACTTGGGCACAAGTGCTTTTTTCTTTGTCATAATGAGATTTAATCAAGCAAAGCCAAAACCATTGCTGCAAGTTAAACACTCCCCAGGGAGGGGGAGCCAATGACTGGGGGAGTAATGAACCTCTATTTAACTTTCAGATTTTGTTAATAACAGTTTGACTTGTACTGGTTGGAGCTAATTAGTTGCTGCAGCTTCTCCATTAGTGGCTTATAAAATGGGGCTTACCTTGTGCATGTTAAGCAATTTTCTCAGTGTGGGTCATTTTAGAGAAAACAGAAGGAAACTAAGTGTCTTAAACATGCACGATTATTGCATTTTGTTGTGATTTCCTTTCATATGGAGTTTTGAGAATGTCTGCAGATCCAATTCTGACAACTTCAGAAACATGTCTAAGATTAAATAACTTGGGTTTATTTGGGGATCAGTCCAGTTAGTTGTGAGGCATTAAGAAATGAAGTTTATCTGTATCTCATAGAAGACAACCCTGGCGTGGTGTAAATTCTGTTTTGGTAGCAGTGTGAAAGGTAGGGTGCTGTTGATATTGAATAATAAGTTGAAGCTTCTCCTCAGAATGAATGGTATTCACTGTATCCATAGGCTTATGATGTTTGGCATTGTTCCCAAAGCAGACTGCATTCACCATTTTATTCTCTCCTAGAATAGTATTCTCAAGTAAAACTAGCAAGGAGCTTGATCACAACATTTAAAAGACACTGGAATAGGGATGACACAATATCAGGGCAAGGAGCAAGGAAGCAGTGGTCATGACCCCAGGCCCTAGTGGTTTTAGGAGATGTTTATGATAATTATGAAACGTGCCTTGAGACCAGGATATTTTAAATCCCAGTGTGATATTCTAAACCCCTGTGTCACTAGATTGCAAACCGAATTTGGAGGTGGAGGCCATGCAAAGTAAGAGTGGGGGACAGAACGGAAGCCTGTACGTGCTGTGAATCACTGGGGTATAGGTATATCTCCCTCAACCCTTTTAGCCTGGGCTAATCTTGAAAACTTCTCTCTGGGCTGATGTTTTGTGTTCTATGTGGTCCTTTCCACATGTCTTTGTGTCCTATGTCTCATCTTCTCAACTTCTAAAGATTTGGAATCTGATCTTTATAGTATTTGGGGTTCTATAATGAATAGCATTAACATGCTATTAGGCTGTATTAGCTAGGTAGCTTGATTTCCTAACAGGAGGGGCTCTACTAGGCTGTTTTAAGTCCTGGGCATCTGATGGTGCAGGAACAATTGAGGAAGGAAAAGTGAGAAGGAACTTGGGGTGGTCTTGATTTAGAAAGAGCAAAATTAGACTCATAATGCCATCTACTAAACCTAGTAATACACCAGCATTGGGTTTTAAACCACTCACTCAGCATAAGCAGGCAAAGTCGAGTAAACTTGGTCCTGATGTTGAGTACTTGACTACTGCATCCATTCCTGAAGTCTATAAAACCTTCATTTCTACAGGTGTCACATCTTAAAATCCAAAATGTGACATACTCAACTATATTAACAGATTTTCAATTAAGTAAGTTATACCCAAGGGTTGTAACGTCTCCATCTCTGGTGCCAGAATGACAAACAGAATGTTAACAAACAGAATGAAAAACTAACTTGGTGACGTACATAATGAAATGTACTTTTAGTTCTGGTTGTTCATTTCACATTAACAAAATGGGTTAATCCTTTAAATGACACTGAAATCCCTCTGTGTGGCCATCAGTGTATCTGATAGTTAACAATCCAATGCTTACCCATCTGATGCATGATATGCGCTGGAAAGTAGTCCTTATTCCTCAGGGAAGCTGGTGCCTTGTAACAGGTTTAGCCCGAGAACTCTCTTTGGTATAAAACAGACCCTGAATACATTGCTTTTAGGTGCTGAGGATGCAAAACCTATACTCTGAAGAAACACATGAATACTTTTTGTGCATATTAAAGGGTTTGTATGACATACACAAATGCTCCAGGGACATAATATTAATCATACTAAAGTCTACTATTCAAGTAGGAAGTTTTGGAACCCGGAGGACTAGAAATATGTCTTCATTTACATTGTACTACCCTCTATTCTTCTCTCTCTTTGGGCTTTAGGGGTGAAGCATTTCTTCCCTAAGGCTAGATGCTTCTCAGCTTTGGCACAGATTGTCCTGTTTACTTACCATAGCTTTCCATCTGATACAAAACATAACGTAGCAAAGAGGAATACAGAATGCGGTGATTTTATGGAATGTAAAAGGAAGAGATGGAGGCTTTGGGGACAATTAACCATCAAAAATCTCTAAGAATCCATGGTTTCTTGAATTTTCTTGAGGACAGTGGAAGACATATTTGTGAGAAGACTGGAAATGGAAGGAGACATTGTATGGAAATCAACATTCTCCATTAAGTTCTCTGTAGAGTCAGTTGGAAAGTATGTATTCCATGTAGGTACCGCTAGCCCTGGGATAGGAGTATAGTTCAAGATTTGGTGAACCACCCCTACGTTGCCTTCAGGACTGAAAGAGACCACTACTAGGAAAGGTCCTGGTATTAAAGTTTTAATATTCTCTACCGCTGTATCTTTATCCTTTGAGAGTTTGTTTATTAGAATGAGCCCTGAGTCAGGGCTCAGAGATGAGGTCAGGGTACATAAATTTGTAAAGTATTTCATTAACCCGGTAGTTTATTAATTAGAATTAATATATGCCTGTGGGTAAAAAATAATCCACTCATCAAAGAAAAATAAAAAATACAAATTAAAAGTTTCCTTCCCCCACTCAAAAAACTTAGTCTCGTTCCTGAGAGACAAATGGTGTTAAGGGCTTTTTGTTTTTCTTTTGATGTGGTGATCTTTTTTCTTTAAACAGGGAACTCCTAGGTCTGCCCGTGCCATATCATCAATACATAGAATTTTTTAAATGACCATGAAAATTGGAGATGCATAATATTTATACCATTAAACACCTGCCCCCCCAACTTTACTGCCTAATTGTTAGAACATACATCGAATGAGTGAGAAAGTGTTTCATTTCTCTTTTGACTGATGTCATTAATTAAAATAGTAAGTTTAAACTATAATTTCCTGATGTATCAATTTTAGAAAGAATTTGTTGCTCTTTGCTTAGTGAAAGATGTAGAATTAGGGCACTCACTGTCCCTTACTAATATTCCCATTAATTCTTTTCCATTTTTTTCCCCTTGGTCATTTTGTTATTTTACATCAAGGGTTATAACATCACATTATCTCTTGTATTTATAATTGAATTTTTTATTGTCTGTAGTTTGTTTTTAGAAGATGATCTCAATATAAACCTTCAAGCACAATTCACTACAGACCTAAATAGAATGTGTGTATCTTTAGAGAAGGAAATATAATCTAATGTCATTAAAAGTTATTGCTTAAAGAAGAATCTCTCCAGTGTCAATAACTGATGAGCTCTCATTTCTGGATTAGGTTCGGTTACCAATCTTTTAATCATGTATACAGACTTCTTTTGCATTTGTTCCCAATACCTCCTGGCTATTAATGATTTGATCTACACATCTATGGAAAACATTTTTCATCAAAATTTTGAAGATATAATTTTTCCATGGATCCAGTATTACTGATACGAAGTCTGGTAGTCTGGAATAAGTAACCTGTTTTACTTTTGAGACATTTTATAATGTTCTCTTTTTCCTTGGAGTTGTGAAAAATCATGAATGAATGTCCAGGTTTAATGGTATTTTTTTGCCATTTTCTTTTTCAAGTTTTTATTTAAATTCCAAAAACATACAGTGTAATATTAGTTTCAGGTATAGAACTTAGTGATTCATCACTTATATACAACACCCAGTGCTCATCACAAATGCCGTCCTTAATCCCATCACCCATTTAGTCCATTCCCACTCACCTCCCCCCACCCCCAGCAATCCTCAGTTTATTCTCTATATTCCCTATAGTGGGAATATACCACTATATTATACCTCTATATTCCCTATAGTCTTGTTTTCTGGTGTGCCCCCCCACACCATTAATTCTATTTCAGAAACCATAGACATTTAATATCTGACGATGTTTTCCCCTAGATCCATTGTTTCTTTGATTATTTCCTCCCTTCCATTGTTTCTGCTTTTTCATTCTGGAATTTTTATTAGGAATAAGTTGAAAACTTATAACTAATATCTCAGTACATTTACTTTGCATTCTTCTTCCACTGCTTTGTTCTTTGTTTCTCTATATTTTGGACACTTATTTCAACTACATTTGTAGATAACCGTCTTGCTTTTTTAATTCATGTCCATTTTGTAATTCAGATGATCTACTCTTTGAAAATTTAAGCAACTTACCAGTATGTATTTTATAATTAGTACATAACACATTATATAATTATTTTATATATATAATGTATATGGACATATACATTTTTCTTCTCAGATTAGTCCATTTAAAACAGTCTGTTCTTGTTTTATGAGTACATTTTTTAAAGTGTGTGTCTGTTTACTGGCTTGTCTATTTTCCTCAGACAAGAGTCCTTGTTTACTCTTGTTAGCATTCTCTTTCAAATTTATTTTTTTTTCCTTCTCAGATGCTTAATAATTTCTAGATATCTTTGGATATCCGTGAACAAATAATTATGCTAGAAGGATATTACGAAGAAAAAAAATGCAATCATGGTGGATGACCATCTTTTGCGTCAGCTGGAAGGCTCTCTTTTTTTGAACTGAGATCCAATATGAAAATAATGAGGCTTTTCTTTTTTGTCCTACAGATTTTCTTTGGTATTAACGAAAGTAGGAATTTCCAATTAAACAATGACATCATCACTAGAAGCACAATATACAAAAATGATGGCTCTTTCAAGGAAAAAGAAATCTCATTTAGATACAAAATCCAAGTCTGTCAGTGTTATTTTTAGTTTGGAGAGTTGTAACTCATAAAATATCAGATAAAAATAGGAAATCATACTTCATACTTGATATTATTTTAGTGTGCTTCGTGTTCAAAAAATTTTATCAATATGTTTGGGTATCTCATCCCACTGATACGAACATTCTGTGAAAAAGCAGTTTTGTCTAGGTCTGGGAGTACAGCCCTAAATCTAGTCGTTCGTTCGTTCATTCATTCATTCATTCATTCATTCATTCATTCATGTATTTAACTAGTGTTTGTTGTGTACAATGCTTGGTACTATGTACCAAGCATGTCACTGCATACTGGCTTTATAGTGATGAACAAAACACAGTGGATTTCTTTCCATGGCAGATGAGGAAAAAATAAAACAGACTGACAACCAATAAGTTGCAGATGTAATACATGATGGAAAATTATAAGGTTCTAAGAGAAAATAAATGAGTAATCAAATATTATCCTTTAGAGAAATGATATTTAAACTTAATAAAATTAGGAGGAGGAGAAGAGAAGGGCCTCTGATAATAGAGTGTGGTCATGTGAACATTCCAGGAAGATGAAATAGCAGATGGGAAAGCCTGGTACAGGATCAGACAGGTACATTATAGGACTAATCAAAGGCCAGTGTCACTTGGAAGGAAGAAAATTTTTCAAGGCAAGGTTGGAGAGCAAGAGAAAGGCCACAAAATGTAGGACTTGTCCTGAGGAAAATTAGAAGTTACTGGATTATTTAAAATGTGTGGGTAGAGTGATCAGATTTGCAATTTAAAAATTAATTTGCTTCCCTGCAGATGGTGAATAAGTCAATGGAATAGAAGTGAGAGTCCAAAAATACACCTATACATCTATGATCAATTGATTCTCAACAGGGTTCAAGACACTTCATTGAAGAAAAAATAGTTTTTTTCAACAAAGGATAAGGGCAACTTTAATCTATATTTAATCCAGATGTCATACTATGCTCAAAGATTATTAACTCAAAACGGGTCAAATCTAAATGTAAGAGAAACAACTATAACAGTCTCTCAAGTAAAATAAGCCTCTGACATTGGATTAAGGTATAGTTGCTCAGATATGACATCAAAAATATGTCACCAAAGAAAAAAGCTAGGGAAATTGGATTTCATCGACATTAATAATGTCAAAAGACACTATCAAGGAAGGGAAAAGACAAAACACAACATAAGATAATATTTGCAAAACATATGTCTGATTTAGGTCCCATATGCAGAACATAAAAAGAACTCCTAAAGCTCAAAAATAAAAGACAATCCAATTTTAAAAAAATGAGCAAAGCGTTTGAATAGATTTTTCATCAAAGGAGACAGACAACCAATAAGCAAGCACAGGGAAAGAACATGACTAGTCATTAGGGAAACTCAAATCAAAACCACAGTAGGTCACTACTTCATACTCAGAGGATGGCTGTAATCACTAGATGAGTAACAACAAGTGTTGGTGAGGATATAGTGAAATTGGATGGCTTATGTAATGTTGGTGGCAACATAAAATGGTCTGGCCACATTGGAAAGTTCAGTGGTTTTTTAAAAATTTAAACACGGAATTAATGTATGACCCAGCAGTTCTGTTACGTATATACTCAGAAGAATTGAAAACCTGTGTCCCCAAGAAATTTGTACAGAGATGTTCATAAGCAGTATTATTCATAATAGTCCAAATATGAAGACAATCCAAATGTTCATCAGCTGATGAATGGATAACAAAATATGGCATATCCATACAGACATGATTCCATT
Organism: Ursus maritimus; assembly: GCF_017311325.1. NCBI lineage: Eukaryota > Metazoa > Chordata > Mammalia > Carnivora > Ursidae > Ursus > Ursus maritimus. The sequence goes on along the minus strand of NW_024426774.1, from coordinate 16,820,332 downwards.
TACATGAAACGTCCAGACTAGGCAAATCTATAGAAATAGGAAGTAGCTTGGTGGTTGCCAGGGGCTGGGGCAAGGGTGAACGGGAAGATACAGTGTTTCTTTTGGGGTTCTGAAAATATTTTGGAATGTACGCACAAACTTGCAAATATATCAAAACCTTCTGAATTGTACGCTTTAGAAGGGTAGATTTTTGGTGTATGTGTATTTGTTTCCTGGGGATGTCATAATGAATTACCACTACTTGGAACAGCAGAAATGTATTTTCTCACAGCTCTGGAGTCTAGAAGTCCAAAAGGAAAGTTCTGGCAGGGCCATACATTCCCTGAAGTCTCAAGGGGGAATCTTCCTCAGCCTTTCTCAGCTTCTGGTGGGCATGGCTGTTCCTTATGTTTGTGCAGCGTTGTTCCAGTCTCTGTCACCTCCTTCCCTGTGTGTCTGTGTATGTTCCCTCTCTCCTTCCTTCCAATTATAAAGCCATCAGTTACTGGATTTAGGGTCCACCCTCAGTCCAGGATTATTTTGTTCTGAGATACTCGTTTAAATCTGCCCTGTTTCCAAATAAGGTCACACTTTGAGGTTTGAGTGGACATGAATTTAGGGGGACACAATTCAATCCACTATAGTATATAAATCAAATCTGAATTAAAAAGTAGATAGTAAGGACTACGAAATAGTTAAATATCAAATGCCTAGCTCAGGTCCTACACTCTTGTCAAAATCTTCCTTAATGGCCCAAGATGAGGAAACAGTCTCCATTAAATTTCATATTCTCAGTGCCTTAAACCAGGAAACAAAACAGCACTTGTATTTAGGCAATAATGATCAGGAGAGTGACTGCACTGGCCAGAAATATGAACAAGATAGACTCAGTCTGAGCAGTTCTGGATCTAATAGTCTTAACCATGTCTTTTTTTTTTTTAATATTTTTTTATTATATTATGTTAGTCACCATACAGTACATCCCTGGTTTCTGATGTAAAGTTCGATGATTCATTAGTTGTGTCTAACACCCAGTGCACCATGCAATACGTGCCCTCCTTACTACCCATCACCAGCCTATCCCATTCCCCCACCCCCCTCCCCTCCGAAGCCCGCAGTCTTAAACCAAAAAGCAATGTAACCATGTTTCAAAGATTAATATGTTTTTCTTTCAGTGTAATATTTTATATGTTACACGGTTATATACGTATTCATTCAGTTATACAGTCTTTTCCCTGGGGCCATATTGGCATATATATAAAACCATTATTTGAGCACTGTTGTGCAGGGCACTATATCAAGCCTGTGTTAGTTCACTAATTTCTTACAATAATATTATAAAATGTACACTTTGTATTATCTTAATTTTATAGATAAAAAAATACGAGACTGTGTATAGCTGAACAGCTCTCTCATGGACACACAACTATTAAATGAGTTTCAGAATTTATCTTCCGTGGGTGTGGATTTCAACTCGATAGATCTTTATTGTTCATCCACAACATGCAAGTTTTTATCTGATTGAAGAGTAATTAATTTTCCTAAAGGAAAACTGCTTTTTCTGGTAATACATGGTCCCCTTTTAACATGACAAATTTCAGGATCTAATTGTATTGAATTGCCATTTGGTCATGCTTTTTACATTGCAGTTCACTTTTTAATGGGTTTTCATTTGATCCCCACAGCAACACTGAAACAGGGTTTAACAGGAATTATTATCCCCATTTTACAAATGAGGAAAAGAAGGTTCATGTGGAGGTTATTCAGCCAGCCCACGGGCTTACATTTACTCTGAAGCTGACTCAACTGGCTTCAAGGCCAGTTGTATAATCCACAATATTATGTCTGTCTACGTTTCTAATGTTTCATTAAGGCTGTGAATAATTCATACAAGTAAACTTTATTAATAATGATTTCTCCACTCTGTCAGATAATGAAACACTATGGAGTTCTCTATTTTTATCGCACACGAATTGTTCAACGCTGAGCTGTCCTCACACATTTCATTGTCCATCATTACAACGCTGCCCTAGATCTCAGGGGAGAGAAACTTTCCACTCCCTCAACAACCCAACGATAAAAGGGACTAGAGGATACAATGCCCAAACAATTACCAATAGAGACCTAAGGTGTACTGATTGGACACACACTAAAAGAGGGTGACAGACTTAATGTGTTAGGAAAATGGAGACAAGAATTGAATTTATTTCATGCCATTCTGTTTCGGCTCTGAAGAGAGTCAAAGCTAAGATGTCAGTGTTGGCAGTAAGAAAGAGGAGGCTGGTGAGCCGGCATGTAAAATCAAGGAAAAGGAAGAGAAATTTACAACTCTAAAGGGTTCAATGGAGCTCCATCCCCTGGGCAATTGATGAAGTTTCCACACAAACATGCATTGGCAGATGGGTGGCTCTGAACCCAGCCTTTCCTGAGACTGATCAATAATTTTAGAAACTTCAGCTGATCTGGGAGTAGCGGCCCCTGGGAAGAGTAACTGAATAGAAAGTGTGGATTTCTGAGACATAATTTCAGAACAGATTCAGCAGTTTAAAATGCACAGTTCAAAAGAGTCTCAGAGAAAATGGCCTTTCACTAATGGGAGATTGTGGAAAGCAAGTAAGTAGAGCTGAGGTTTTGAAATATTTACCTTGAGGATAAGACCGGAATAGTCCCTCTGACTACAGGGAGTTTGGGGCTGAACTTTAAAGCTTCCTGGGCAGCTTTAAGCTTGCCCTAAGGCAGAGGCAGTCTCCCCAGTATACCATAAAATATCTCTTTGGTTTTACTAATAAAAAATAATGAGCTTCCAAATTTTCCTTTTCAGTCTCTGTTTAATTGTCTGGAAACACACTGTACTTCAGGGCTCCGCCCACCTGGGGGTAAGGTCTTATTTTAATACAATCATAAAAAATCTGTTTAATTTTCCATTACGCTCATAGAATTTTTCAAGAAATTTTAATTATCTTAACAGACTCCTCAAGTACTGCATTATCTAAAAAACACAATTTTGGTTTATAAACAATCAAAATAAATTTCGACCAGCTATACTCGTTAACTTTTCTTAAAAGAGAACCTTCCGGTTGGGTGTTTGCATCTGTCCAGAAATCTCACCATGCATTTCCCCAGTCCTCACACGTACGTACGGACTGGGAGGATTGATCATCCCCTAACTGTACTCAGCTAGGTGCTGAGAGCTTGGTGGGCAATTAAGTTTGTATTAAGTAAATGAATGAATGAAGCAAGAGCCCATTTAATCTAAGATTTTCAAAGATACGGCTTTCTGGAAGGCTTTGAAATCTGCTAATGCATTCAGGACACCAAGCACTACACCGTCAGGAGAAATCAGGTCTTTGATTTTCATACGGCATCATATCATTGAGAAATTTATGGTGTTTAAGGTCCTAATCAGGCACACGGAGTAGATACTCACAAATTTCGAAATGATTCTGAAAATCAGATGGCATTAGCCTCATGTTGCTGACAGGAACCTTAAGCCCAGAGAGGGCAAGAGGATTCCCCAGGTTCCTCCAGCCAGAAGGTAGCTGAGCCTGCATGGGGGTCCACTTCTCCGCTCCATGACCCTGCAAAGCCTTGTTTTTGTTTTTGTTTTTTGTTTTGTTTTTTCCAGTAGCCAGGGCTCGCTCTCCCTCAATTACCATTTTATGAGGCTTGGAGAAATGTCTTGTAGTTTGTTTCTATATTTTGGATTCTAGGATAAACGTTTTACCACATCAAAGCCCAATTCCCACTGGTGTTATTTCCTGGAGCCTCTTCACGAAACAATGAGCCAGACGTGCTATGCTAGGCCCTTTCTCTCACTTTTGTGTTCTAGCAGCTGGAAGAATCTGTGTGCAGCCTCCTTGTAAACATAAGAAAACCCTGCCCTTTCATTTGGACGGTGCCTCAGAACAAGTGATTTTTTTGCGACAGAGTTTATGATTTTGGTCTGGTGAATGAATAAAATTGAAGACTGAGAGGATTTGGCTGTTCTTACGTCTTCAATGTAAAATGTTTCTAAAGCCAGTGTTCCTGCCTCACAAACGAGCGTCGAAGTGTGCAGCACTGTGATACCAACGCTTAATGTGGCCAGACCTTGAACTTTCTGTCTCCATCTGACTCGCTAACATTTAGCGGCTGGAATACAAAACGGTCTGCCGAGGCTCTGCCTCCCGGGTGTCGGCAAGAGCAAATGCTGAAGGACTTTCAACTCAGTGGGCTTCACACAAACCATACCCCAGAGAGAAAATCTAAGCAGTGCTTCCGGCAGGTGCATGATGTGGTTCAGAAGCAGAAAACATTCGATTCATGAACAGGAGGCACTAACATAGAGGTTGGGGAAGAAAGGAGGGATCAAGCGGAGATGGAAGCCGTCGTCTGCCTGAGTTCCAACGCTTGCACCGCTCCACCCGCCATGTCTTCCCCGAGCTTGGAGGCTCGGAACAGATCAGAGGGAGCGGGCGAGGCAGAGGGTGCAGCGTGGAGCAGACCGATCCCAAGGCGTCCTGGAGAGGGAAGGAGGCACGGCTCCTTCCAAGGGGGGGAGAAGGAGACTTGCCTTTGGTTTTACTAAGAAAGAGCTTTCCCGCACCTTGTGATTAGCTCAAAGGGCAAAAGGCATTAAGTGGGTATTTTCTAATTTCCTTGCAGAACAGAAGAAATTGGTGATGTAGGTGTTGCTGCTGTGAGGCTCCCCCTCCCCCTCCCCCTCCTCCATCTTCAGCATCATCTTTTCCCTTCTTAGAACACACACAAACTTTGTTGTTCTGAAATAGGCTTGGCAGAATTTGTAACAAAGTGTTTATTTTTTGTTTTGTTTTGTTTTGTTTTGTTTTTAACACACTGTGCAAGTAAAACTTAGTTTGTGTGTTGCTCTCTAACAAACCAATGTTGTTAAGTGACTGCTAGCCGCTGGGACTGGGGCTGTTTTCAGGTTTGGGGCGGGGGTGGATTTTCACAGATTTAGGGACAGCCTGGTGGTTTGCGTTTGCTCAGGAGAGGACCTTCTTGGACATCCTTTTTGGGACAAAATCCTTGTATGTGAATACTCTGTGATCAGACACTTTTCATGATCTCCCGGTTTCATCCTCCCATAAGGAAGACTATGGCTGGAATCTAGGAATCTGAATGGCAGGCAGCACAGGACCCGTGGCAATGAAAACGGAACTCCCTAAAGTCAAGAAACCTTCGGCTCTACCAAGCGCTCTGCTTAGCCCTCAGGGAGTAGTTGGGAATACAAAAATGGATTTAGCCTGGTGTTTACTCTTGTTGGTGACCTCATTTTATTTCATTTGTTTATATGGTGAAATTAGTCCCAAAACAGAACTCCTTTAAGAAAAAGTCAGATTGGGCAGGATAAACTGTGAAGCAACGCGAATGTTGTTTTGATCCTTGTTAATACAGAGCTCCCCAAAGGTGGCGTATCAGATGCTTTAAAGCTGCTAGCCGTATTGATCCTTTCAGCTCCTATGGAGGCCGGGACAAGCCTTGAGGCAGCCATAGCCCCTGGGCTTGTCACCTCTGGCTTCAAACAGTCTCATCAAATTACTACAGTGTGCTGTACAAATATTATTATATTCTGAGTATACTGATGTCACGAAGGCCCATGCCACCTTCTAAACTCTAGACATTTGATGTCAACAGACATGCAAAAGAATAAACAAAATAGCGGAAGCCCTTCCTTTCTAGTCCCGTAAGACTGTATTCATACTGCTCACGAGGTGAGTTTTGTCAAAAAGTGTCCTGAAACTTTATCTAGATTATTGTTCCATGTTGGAAGCGATAGTAGCAGCCCTTTGCAACTTAATTTTCCCCATAAAAGATTATCCGCTTGACAATTATTCTTCTTGATCATCTGTATGTAGATGACTCATCCATTTGAATTGCTGCAAGTTATACAGCCGGCTGTGTCTCTCCATTTTATTTCGCTGTGATGGTCATTTAGGCTCGAATTTGTCACTGTAAATGACAACACTGCCATGAATATCTGCATGTATGCAAATATGCTGGAACTACTTCAGGGAAATGGTTCACACGTGGAGGGATATACTCCTCCTGGGGTGTGTTTGGAGATGCGCGTGTGTGGCTTGCTCATGGTGATGTCTGGAGGACACTACTGGCAATTGATTCTAGGGGCCCAAGGATGCTTCACGTTCTATGATAAATATCTGGCATAATAAACAGCCATCCGAAACACCAATATCTCCCCTCTGGAAAAACCGCGTGCTAGGGTGTGTGCTTAAAAGTGAAATTGCTGGATGTGATCGATGTCGTAGATTCAGGCTCAATGGGCATGTGAAACTTCTCCTTGTTTCCCTGACCTATAGCAGAGCTTGGAACGTTAGAAGCTCCCTTCTGTTGCGGTTGCTGATTTGTGGTAGCTTTCCCCATCAGATGTTCAAACGGAGACTTGGAAGGGAAACAGCAGGGTGAAGGTGGGCTGCTCTGCTGACAAACAGGCACAGAAAGAGGCCATTTAGTGATTTATCTTTCCGGCAGCAGATGCTGTCTCACTGTCAAGAGCCAGCATACAGGCAACATTTTTCTCCCTGTGAGCCAGCAGATGTGTTGTGGCCCTGGAGCTGACAGTTGTGGGGACAGCTTCCTGACCCTGGGGTAACAGCTATGTGGTGGTACGTTCCATCCCCGCTCCCAGGATCCTTGCTGTGGCAGGGACATAGCAGCATCCCAGGTGGGCCAGAGAGAGAGCTGCTGCGGAGTCATTCCCAAAGGCCCTGCATGGGGCCCTTCCTTCAGCCTTTCTGAGAATTTTATATGCCCCTACACTCCTGTTCCAGATAGCTTTCTGCTTCAGACATCTAGATTTGTTTTCATTATATTCCACCGAACCATGGCTGAAGCATTAGGTTTTAGGAATTAGATATCTTTGTTTTTACTAGATTCTGCCATATTGCTCTTTCAAAATATTGGATCAATTTACACCACCACATATATGAGTTCCTGTTTCTTCACACCCTCAACATTTGAGATTGTCAGTTGTCAGATTATTACTACTTCTCCTCCTCTTTCTCATTATCTTTATTATTTGTCCGTCTGATAATGGTAAAATAGCAAACTGGTGTCTCTTTTAAGTGCCCTAATTATTCGTAAACTGAACAGTTTTTTCACGTTTATTGTTTGCTTTCCTTTTTAAAATAATGCCTGATGATCTCTCAAATCTATTGTGCTATTGATTTGTTTATACTTTTTAAAAAAATGTTTATTTATTTATTTTAGACAGTGAGCAAGCAGGGGGAGGGGCAGGGGGAGAGGGAGAGAGACACTTAAGCAGATTCCATGCTGGCTCAGAGCCCAATGTGAAGCTCAATTTCATGACCCTGAGATCAGGACCTGAGCCGAAACCAAGAGTCAGATACTTAACTGACTAAGCCACCCAGGTGCCCCATGATTTGTTTATAATTTTCTATGTCAATGTGTAGAAGTTCATAGTATCCCTGCCATTTCCAGTCATTGGCTGGAAGCAGCTCAGGGGAGCATGATCTTGGGAAAACTCAGCAGTCAATTCCACAGCTCAGTAGCGGAGGCCCTGGTCAGCCCTGTGTGGTAAGAGGTTGGTGAGGCCCATTCTTACAGCTACCTCACTCCTCCCTGCACTGTTCAGATCGGCTTCTTCATACAGGTTTGAGGAACAGCTCCTCTGTGTGTCCCCTGTCCTTCTTTCCTGGGGGGGGGGGTTGGGGGAATGAGAAGAACAGGGTTAATGGGATAAACTAGAGGCCCCCTTGCTGCAGATGATCCCAAACTGTAACTGATGCTCTAGTCTCCATTCTGAAACTCCTTGGCCGTCAGCTACCCGACTCATCAGGTCTTGGTGGCTCACCTCGTGGTGTGATCCCAACCTTCACTTCTGAAGGTCCAAAGTTTTGATAGTCCTTCTCTTTTCGGTTGTGGAGTACTGCACATAGCCAAATACACTTAATTGTAGGCAGGAAATACCAGGAAGTGTCCTAGGTTTTGCAGGTGTTTCTCCTTGCCCCCACATTGTGTAAAAGGAGCCTTATCTCATCCTGATAATCAAGGCCAATTACTCCTGCTAATATTGTGACCCCTTTAGTGCCTGCTTTTCCCTGGGCGCAGAGTCCAAAGTTCCCTGGTAGCTGGTATAACTTATAGTTCAGTAGGATTCTTAGCTGTGTACCGTAGCAAGAATGTCTACCTTTGTGGACCAGGATCTCTAACCCAGAAGAGCCTAGAGTTATAGGAACAGAAATCATAAGGTCCCCCAGTGAATCATTGGGAGCGATGGTAAGTGGCGCCACCCATACCTCTACCCCTTGGTTTCTGAGCACATGTATCCTTCCTTTTGGGGGCAGACCACCATACAGAGAGACATTTAATAAATGCATTGCACTGTGAAGAGTCATACTTGCTTCTTTCAGACTATTCACTCAGAGCTGGCATTTTATTTCACCTTTAGGAGGTCATTCTTGTATTCTATAAAAGGCCAGAAGCCTCCCGATGGCATAGTATATAATATAACCAATGAATCTCATAGTCATGGGCCACTCCAGCACCTTCTTCCCATCCATCACTCAACACCAGTCTCCTGATCTGATAAGATGTGTAGAGAAGTTCATGCCAATGGATCAGGCATTCTGTTAGCCCTCAGATAGTGGTGTTGGCTATGACTGTTGCTGTCTGGGCAGGAGAGGAATGCCCATATTCACAACTTATTTATTATCCCTGTGAAGTTGAACAGATGATCTTTTCAGGATAGAGGAAACTCAATGTCATCAGCTTGTCAAAGAGTAGCCAGTTCCTGTCCTCGAGGAATGGTGCCATATTGGATATGCAAGTGTTGGTCTCTGTTACTGATAAATTAGGAATTCAGAGTTATCAATAGATCTGCCTTGGTAAGTGGGATTCTGTGCTGTTGGGCCCGTTTATAGCCTCTGGCTCTGTTACCATGACCACTCCACTGATGTCCTCATTATACCAGTTGTGGATGGCTGATGACAAAGGATGGCTAAAGATAACTGGCTCAGTCACATTGTCTACTTGGTTGTTCAGACAAGTGCCTCTCCTGTGCTTTATGTTCTCCTATGGGAGTTAACAAAATAATTACATTTTGTGCCCACTTCTGTACGACCTCCACAGGCCTCGACCTGGAAGATGTCTCCAGTATTCCAGTTCTTTTCCTCCAAGGCCCTTCACTGTCACTTTGGGTCATTTCTCCTCCCACAAAAAAAAGACAAGTAGATTAACTGTTCATAGTTTAGCCCATTTTGGAAATTATCACTCTTGACCATCTTTTAGGACCACCCCTGAAGATGGATCTGCAGTCATTGCTCATTTTCAGTTTGTACCCACATACCGACCTGAACTATTCATAAACCAAGACTAGTTCCTTCCTTCCTCCTTCAGCTGGTTGCGTAGAAACCCCATCTGGTCATTGGTACAAGTTGATGGAGGGACACTGGTGTAACTCTTCAGGTGACGCAAGGTCTGGACTTGATGTTCATGGATGTGACTTGTACCCCCTGGCCCTGCTCAGATTCATTCCCAGATGCACATTTTCATTATATAATAGCTGCTGCTAGGCCTACCAGCGGTGGTGGGCCTGGTGGAACCTAGCTCATAATGGGAAATTCCGAGGGCACTGTCACTTCATGTCCCATGTTTAAGTGCTCCATCAGTAAGATGTCAAAGGTATTTATTTCTTAAGGGACTTATCATTCTCTTGTAGTTCACACTGCCCCAGAATCCCAGGGGTCTACATTGTGATTCTGCACTAGAGCTTGCCATAAGGTCCCCGCTGCATCCTTTCCCACTGCTGACACTTCCAACACCACAGTGTTTGCTGGATTGTGTGGTCCAGGTGGCAGCTATGGTTTGGACCCACTGCAGCGTCTTTTCCTACACCATGAAACCCAACAGTCTTTCATGTTTCCTGATAATTATTCTTAGGAGTGAATGTGTTGCCTGTAGATCCACAGGCAATGTGTTTCCTTCTTCATGATGCAAGCTGCACCAAATTTCGTTTTACTTTGAAAGGCATACCCTAGTACTCTCCTGACACTAGAATCTCCCACATGCCATGGAGGTATCCAGCCCCTGAATCTTTGCAGGGTTTATTTTCCCTTCTCTGGGTTGCACATACCTTACCGAGGCCTGTAGAAGACTAGCCACTTCTTTCTCACCTTGCCAGCTCCACATGATGTTGTTGGTGTCGTGAAACACTGCAGCATTCTTTGAGATGTCCAAGTGGCCCAGATCTTTTAGGATTCCTGACAGAGGACGAGAGACTTAACATAGTCCTGAGACATAATCATGAGTAAATATTGTTGTCTGTCCTATGTGAATGCGAACGATATCTGATCTTGTTTTCTAATTTGAATGGAAAAGAACCTGTTTGCCAAACCAATGGCACATCCCATGTACCTGAGACGTTGTTAATCGGTTATAGCAACAATAGCACATTGAGTGCTGCAGCTGTAGCGGGGCTTAGTGTTTGATTAAGTCTGGCATAGAATACAGTCGTCCTCCAGGATCCTGGAGTCATCCTCCAGGTCCATTCAGTTTCTGAAGGAGTCAAATTGTTAAAGATATGAGAGGGACCACCACACGACTCTTAGGTATTTAGAGATTGGACTCATCTCTACCATCCCCTGAAGAATATATTATTTAAAAAAATAATTTATTGATGTGAAATTCACAAAACACAAAATGTATTGTTTATAAATGAGCAAGTAAGTGGCATTTGGTACAATATTTTACTGAATGTTAGTTACAGCGTTATGCAACCATTACCCTTATGTAGTTCCAAAACATTTCCATCACTCCAAAGTAAAAACCCCTACATATCAAGAGTTTTTCCCTGTATCCGCCTCCTCCAGCTTGTGTCAAGCAATAATCTGTGTTCTTTCTCCATGGTTTTATCTATAATGAATATTTAATACAATGAGAATCAATAAGTATGTGACCTTACATGTTGAAGTTTCATCCATTCTGCTGTATGTGTTAGTACTTCATTTCTTTTTATGGCTGAATAATATTCCATTATGTATATATAACAAAATTTCTTTATCCGTTCCTTCATTGGTGAACCTTGGGATTGTTTTCACCTTTTAGCTTCACTATTGGGAATAGTACTACTATGAAGACACATGTATGTATTTTTGTATGTGTTTGAGCACCTGTTTTCAATTATTTTGGGTATGCACCTAGGAGTAGAATTGTAGGGGTCATATGGTAATTCTATCTTCAACTTTTTGAGGAACCAACAAATGTTTTTCAGCAGTAGTCAAGCCATTTTGCATTGGACCAGCATGTACAAGGGTTTCATTTTCTCTACTTCCTCCAATTGCCAATACTTATTTTCCGTTTTTCTGATTCCAGTGATCCTAGTGGGTATAAAATGGTATCCCATTATGGTTTTGCTTTACATTTTCATAATGACTAGAAATGTTGAGTATCTTTTCATGTGTTTACCGAGACTTTGTGTATCTTCTTTGGAGAAGTGTTAATTCTAGTCCTCAGCCCATTTTTTAATTTTATTGTCTCTGTTGTTGAGTTGTCAGAGTGTTTTATATATCCTGGATACTAGACCTTTAAGAGCTATATGATTTGCCAATATTTTCTCCCATTCTAAAAGATGTCTTTTCACTTTCTGGATGTTTTTTGATGCTCAAACAAAAATTTTTTTTTTTTTAATTTTAATGAGGTCTGACTTATCTATTTATTTTTTTGTGCATGTCTTTAGTGTCATATCTAACCAGGTCATTATTATTTTTGTGTTAGCTTCAGCACTCACCAAATGACTTTCACATAACTGGCCTGTCCTGCGTTTTTACAAACTTATTTTAAAACTGGGTTTTGTTCTGTCCTAATATGGCATGGGCTCAATCTAGTGATCATTGTGACTTTTGAGTGTCCTTTAAATAGCTTTCTTCATTCTTTAATATTAAAAGTGATATGAGTACTTTCAAAGGGATAAGTGTAAGTTTCCAAGGTGTCCAGTTTACTGAGAAGTTTAATATCTTGGGGCTAGAAATGTATTTAAGGTCTCACATCTCAGCTTCTACCAATGCAGGATTCCCTTTGATTCTGTTCCTCTTGGGCGACTGTCACACTTGAATTCTTCCAGTAACAAGGAGACTAGTGCTTCAGAAGGGTTTAGTTATGTCATTGAACAGCATTAATTATTACAAAAAATTTTTTTTTGAAAAGATATAAACTCAGGGGCATCTGGGTGGTACGGTTGGTTAAGCGTCTGACTCTTGATTTCTGCTCAGGTCATGACCTCAGGGTCATGAGATCACGCTGAGCACAGAGCCTGCTTAAGACTTTCTCTCCCTCTCCCTCTCCCTCTGCCCCTCCCCCCTCAAATAAATATATAAATAAATCCTTTTTAAAAAACGATATAAACTCTAACGTATTTCGACTTTATTCCATTTGACCTACTTTTGTTATCTAAAGCTACACAATATGAAGCTATTTTTTTTCCTTTTTTTATGGTAGTGCCTCAGATGTGTACAACTGTACAGTCTTTCCTATGTATTCAAGCTAAGCAATTACCGTACGAATAGCTCTTCCTCATTTCTAATTTGGATTCTCGATATTTCATCCTCCAGATCATCCTCTTCTAACAAAACTTCATTTTGTCAATGTTCTTCAAGTGTAGGAGTCAGAATAAAACAAAATGCTCAACTATGATCAAAGGCAAGAAACGTAATTATTTGTACATCATGATTTTATTAATGAAACTCTGGTCGCTAACTTCCTTATTAGTAAGCCTCACGTAGATCAAGCCCATTTTATGTACTGTCATTTATTTTTGCCCTAGTGACAATAGCAACCCTTATGGAGAGCTCTGTGTCTCCGCATGTGAATTAAAGTGCTATTCCCTCATTCTGAAGTATATTATCAGGGCTTCCAGGACCACACAGGAAGGCTCAGAATACCTTACAAGGAAAATGTACCATTTTAACATCAGACTGCATGAAACATATTGTATCTTGGCCATGAAATGGATCCTATTTGTGTGTCAGTTTCTGATTTATTCTTTTAGAATATATTGGCTTATCCCTGCTCTGCATCTAAGAGAATACTGGAATCATACTGCAGTTGGGGTGTGTGTGTGTGTGTGTGTGTGTGTGTGTGTGTGTGTGTGTGTGAGAGAGAGAGAGAGACAGAGACAGAGACTGGCTTATTTTACTTAGCATAATGTTCTTAAAGTTCATTCAATGTCTCTACTCGTAATCTTATATCTTCCTCTATCCAGACTTTCTTTGTAGTAGTATGGTTTGTGTGTGTGTGTGTGTGTGTGTGTGTGAGAGAGAGAGAGAGAGAGAGAGAGAGAGAGAGAGAGAGAGAATGCATTAATATGTGGAGAAGAATTTTTACATGTAGTCACCAACACCAATAAAATGAGATTACATGGAGTTTCATCCAGATATTCGTCAAAAAATTTTTTTGGTTCCTATCTAATTATATTTCTTTTAAAAACTAAGTGATTATGTTTTTGCCCATTTTTAAAAATATGGCAAAATATAAAACATAAAATTTATCATCTTAACCATTTCTTTAAAAGATTTTATTTATTTATTTGACAGAGAGAGAGAGCACAAGCAGGGGGAGTGGGAGAGGGAGAAGCAGGCTCCCTGCTCAGCAGGGAGCCCAATGTGGGACTTGATCCCAGGACCCTGAGATCATGACCTGAGCTGAAGGCAGATGCTTAACCGACTGAGCCACCCAGGCGCTCTGTCTTAACCATTTTTAAGTGTGTGGTTCAGTGGTATTAAATACGTGCATAGTGTGTTACCATTGCCACCATCCATCTCTAGAATTCTCTTCATCTTGTAAAGCTGCAATTCTGTTCCCATTAAACAATAGACTCCCTCCTCCTTTCTCCCCAGACCCTGAGAAACATCATTCTGCATTTTGTCTCCATGATATTACTGCTCTAATTACCTCATATAAGTGGAATCATACTGTAGTTGTCGTGTGTGTGTGTGTGCGCGCGCGCACGTGTATGAGAGAGAGAAAGAGGGAGAGAGAGAGAGAGACTGGCTTATTTCACTTAGCATAATGTTCTTAAAGTTCATCCACGTTGTAGCATATGTCAGAGTTCCCTTCCTTTTTAAGGCTAAATAATATTCCCTTATATGTATATGCTACATTTTGCTTATCTATTCATCTGTCAATAAAACTTTGGTTGTTTTCCTGTTGTAGCTATTACAAATAATGCTGCTATAAATATGGGTGTAGAAATCCTATTTTCAATTTTTTGGAGTATATGTTTGGAAATGGAATTGCTGGATCATATGTTAATTATATATTTAATGTTGACGAACTGTCATACTGTATTTTCCATAGCGACTGCACAATTTTGCATTCCCATCAACAGCATACAAGGGTCTTAATTTCTCTCCACATTTTCACTGCCACTTGTTTTTTTCTGTATTATTATTTTTTAATAGTAGACATCCTAATGGGGGTGAGGTGGTATCTCATTATAACTTTGATTTGCATTTGCCTAATGATTAGTGATGTAAGTGTTTTTTAAGCTTATTTTGGATGAGGCTTGAGGCTTAACAGGTATGATTTTTATCAAAAACATAGCTGGTAGTGTTAGAATGTGAATTCATATGTAGTAACGTAAAAGTTGGCAGTCACTGCAATGATCCATTGGTCAGCTTTGGTGGATTAATATTCCAGTAATTCTCAGTTGCAGGAACAATTGCTTCTGGTTTCTGTCCTTATCTACAAAAGACTTGAAGGGACTTACTCCAATCTCTGGTGAGAATATTCAGAATGAATCAGCATTTGAGTAATGTATATCATTGTCAGTATAAAATAATAAAGACTAGACAGAAAATCAGCTTAGGGCAGTGTAAAGCTAATTTTCTGTGTGGGTGTGATAAGAAGCAGAGGGAGTTCTTCCTGTGTGATATATCCAGGTGATAATGTGCCCCATTAGGACAATTTGTTTTATATTTCTTAAAATAGATATGACTGAGAAAATGACAGATGGAGGTCAGGAAAAAATTCATGAAGTCCTTCACCTTATATTCATAAATCAATGACTTGGTCCCAGAGAGGTGGCTAAAAATATATTTCTCTTTCAGATGAAGGAGATTAGGTTGTGAAAAGAAGAATGTGTTGACTGAAATGACTGAGAACATCACCTCTGTCATTCACACCGTACTATAGCATTATGCAGAACACAAGGAACGTGAATTTTTTTCTTTCACTTGTACCTTTCCAGTAACACACAAATCTCTCCCCTCTCTCCCACCGTCTCCCCCTCTTTCCCTGTCTCTCCCTCTCTTCCCCCGCCCCCCCTTCCCCTGCCCCCCCCCCACCCGCCAGTCTCTCTGTCTCTCTCTGTCTCTCACACACACAGGTACAGATTTCCATTTTATAGATGAAACCACATGAGTTTATAGTCAGAAAAATAATTGGGTTCAGCTAAATGTTTGGTCCCTGGCAGGGAAATAGTTAAGGAAGAAATAATTTAATGAAATTGCACCAAAAATTTCCATGGGGGAAGAATTAGAAAAAAATACCCAGAAGAGATTATGTTGAAACAATACTAATGCCTGAAAAAATAAGACTTTAGATGTTTTTCACTCTTAGAAGGCAATACCAGCATCAACTCCCAAAAGAGATCAGTATGTGAAATGACAATCTTGGGTTGAGAATGAAATCTTTAAAGTTCAATGTGAAATACTGATTTTTTAAAAAAATAATTCCTTTTTGAAATATCTGTAATCTTTTAAACTTATAATCAGGTACAACCTAAACTATAATGAAGGTACTTAACATGTCAGGAAACAAGGAGAAAGAGTCAAATGGCAAGGTAGCATTATGAATTTCTAGTGAGATTTGCACTCTTGCTTCTGTTTTTTATTGCATTCCATAAGCGTCACAGAAAAAAAAATCCCTTAAAGAAATACATTCTACAGCTTATCACTCATGTCGGAGATAACTCGTTTAATGCTTTTGTTGGCCATGATACTGAAAATAAGTCTTGATTGAAGCAAGCACAGTCATATATTGAAGTACACAAATAGACGCATTTACTTGGTTTATTCTACCACCTTGCTGCAAGAATGCAAATGAGCTTTTCCAAGCCCAGTTTCAAGCTGTCAAGTGACAAAGGGGGGGAGGGATGAGGGGCAAGGAAAAAAAAAATCAATTGAGTTAACCTAGCACAGAAGTCTACAGATTAATTATGTTTTAAAAAACTGAAAACAATGTGTTTTTTGTTGGCAACTTGAAAGATTGGTGCCTGAAATACTCCTTAATATTATGTAAACAAATGGAGCTTAATCAATTGCAGCGACAGCAGTCACCATACCTGTAAAGGGTATAGAGTAAGGTGTTACTTTCCTTTCAAATAAATGAACAGGGCAGAGAAGACAGGAGTTCTCTTGCAGCTGCAGATAGAATTTATATATTGCTTACAGGATGGTGACAGATTGGCACTGTGACTTCAAATGCCAAGTAGGTATCAGTGTGCTTACTCTTTCTGTTGGGACTCCAGAATCTGACGGATTTGAGGGCAGTTAAGCAGACAGTCTCATTTTATCCCTAGCATTTCATAGTAGAGACATGACTTCTGAGGCTTATAAAGGTGTGGAACCTCCGGATGACTGTTTTTGGTTCACTTGGGTGGACTAAGCCCACTTTAGTAGGATTGTTATTCAGCCATCAATTCCGTAAATCAAAAGCATACATTACTTTGGTTCTTGACCCAACCCTAACTTAAATATTGGGAAATTTACTTATTGATTAACTACTTGATGTTGATTGAGAATCCAAGGATGGTTAGCTCTGTGGGCTAGAATAGCAGAGAGGTCAAGTTGAGCTCTGACTCTACAGCACTTTGGGAAGGGAAAACTGACTCCAGGCAAAGTAGCAAAGGCTGTCCTTTAGAAAATAGCGGGACCCTGAAAATAACAGATGCCTTTGAGGTTTACCTAGAGCATTCAAGCATTCAAGGCTTTTTAGTAATTAAAAAGTACTTGACTATGAATGGTAGAAAGATCCAGAGGACAGTAAAATGATTTGGTATGGTTTCGAATGGCAGATGTTCACCAATTGGCAGCAAGAAGTTAAGGCAACTAGAGGAGATGGGGATAAAAGGAGACAAGTTAATTTGTTTGAAATGCAAGGAAGATAACTTTAGTCTTCACAATTTTAAATGAGATCAGGGATGTTGCAGAGATAAGATACAGGTTTTGTGGAGAAGCACTAAAGATAACTTTCCGAGATTATTTTTACTTTTATGAAATGAAAAATTAGAGAATTTGGCAATGCACTGAAAGTAGAGGATACTTTGAAGACATTTTCCTGCTTTCAGTTGGAAGTTAAATGAGTGTGGTTAGATTACAGCTGAATATAGAACATTGGCTAAAATCTGCAACAGGAAATAGCAAAGAGCAAATTATTAATTAGGACTCTTGTTTTTACCCAGTGTTTTCAGTAGTTTTCCATTTATTTCATTAAAAATATATCCATTACCTTAAACCCCCTACTGATAAGGAATAAGCAAAATTATATATTTTGTTGCATTAACTCATAATTACCTAGCACGTCATGCTGTATAATCTCAGGCTTCACTGTATTAGTAAATATGTTTTATAATTGTGCAGCCCACACAGCCTCATTTGAATGGTTTGAATGTGTTTTCCCTCCTGCATTTATTATATTGACGTTGGTTAATAGCCATTTTGCATTTGTTGAATAGGGTCTTAATGCAGATTTTTTTTTTATTCTTTTCTGTTAGATTCATCTTCTCGTCCCTATCCTATAAGGAATAAACATATCACAAAGAAAATTCAATGCAAAGTATGTGCCCATTAAATTCTGTTGATGAATACACAAAATGCCTGAGTAACTAAACGGTATACAGATATGAAAAATCCCTGTATAGTCTTATAATGCATGCACACGCACACACACACATATATGTATGCACACACGTATACAGACAGACAGACAGACAGACATTTAGATGTGAAGGTTGACATCCTAAAAATAAATTTTCTTTCTCACAGTAAGCCAAGTTACAGTACTTTGTTAAGCAAAAGCATTAAATTATTCTCATTTTATGCATTGCCATCTGGCATACTTGTACTTTTTTTGTGAATCACAGAAAAAGCAATTCAAAACCAGACATTAAATACACTCATAAGTAATTATCGACATATTAAGTAGTTTCTGAAGACAGGTTTGAACACATACATTCCAACAGGATTTTCTTAGGTTGATAGCCATAAGCGTTTTCATTGAGAAAAAATATTTTATAATATTATTGTAAAATAATTTGGCAAACTGTTTCTATGTGCATCTGCTTGAGTCTTCTTAAAACATGCCACATTACAAAAGTAATTCTGTTCTATGATTCACGCTTATCCCCTTTTCTGTGACATTTTTCCACGTTTTATTAATGGGGAAGGAATCCTCATAATGAAAAAAGTGTCTTCGTCCTGAAAACACCCAGATTGTTCCGCCATATACATCTCAGGATCCTGCACATTTGGGAGGAGAATGGGTGGAGTTAATTTACATTCTTTGTGGAACAGGGCTCATACCATAGGGACCACTCAGATGCTCTCCCAATTGCTTGTGAAAGTAACATAATGATGTCACAGGAAAACTGGTTCCATTTTTTTTATAGTCCTGATCGTAAGAAATATGCCTTTATATTTAACCAAAACAGATGCCTCTGCTAACAAGGGAGGAGTTTGTGATGCCACATGGCAGCCATTTGTAATTTTGGTCACACTAGTTTATAGGTCGTTGAGCCTCTTGAAATGTGGTCCTTGGAACCAAGCACAATGGTCCAAACACTGGGGTCCAAGAACAGAGGGGTTCTCAATTTCAGTTTTCCTGATAAAAATATTAGTCATTCACAGACTACATTCATCTTGTCAGGAGACACAGCAAACTGTTGCCTAAAACTGATCTTGACTCATTAAGATCATGAATATTTATTAAATGTTTTTGTCTTCTCTCTGTATACCTAAACTGTGTATACCTAACATAGACATTTGTAATAAACCATATTAGATCCCATTCTATTAGTTGTTTCTGATTTTAAAGATTAGGAAATCCTTTAACAACCATAAAAATAAAATACTTTTTAGGACAGAAAAAGTGAAAACAATAGGACAAAATAGATAAATATTAGACATAAGTAGGATAAAAAATGTATATAAAATGCCTAAGACACCACCATCACCATTATATGTGTAAGAATTTTATATGCCACTTTTTTTCCCACTTAGAATTACTTTATGAATATTTTATTGTATTATTTAATATTCTTTTGAAATCTGATTTCCAGGAAGAACTGAATAATATTTGACAAAATGGGTATATTTCGTTAAATAGTAGATTGTTATTAAGGGTGTGTTTGTCAATTTTTTTCTATTGAAAATAATACTTCTAAAAACATTCTTATACTTAAAATTTTGCATACATTTCTCAATAACTTTAGAATAAATTACTGGATACAGACTCCTTGGATTAAAATTGTGAATATTTAGAGGAAATCTTAATGCATATTGCCAAACTGAAATTCACTCTCAAGGTGAATTTTATTTTCCAATATGTAAATCCATAAAATAAATATGTATGTGTATATATAATTATAACATATATGTATATACAACATATAAATTTATATGTATATATACATGTGTATATAAGTTTATGTATATTTACATATATATGCACATGTATATGTGTATGCATAAATATAGATATCTGGAGTGGGTAGAAAGAAGGAGAGAACCTGGAAAGAGTCTACCAGGTATTATTATGACCAATCTTATAGCTGACTCTTAACCGTGGAGTTGAATTTGTTATGTCAGGGTAAGTGTTACATTATGCAATCAGACTAGTCCAAAAATTTATACCCTGGGTGTATGGGATACAGAGGTACTATGATGGACCCGACCTGCTTTTACCTTTCCTGTTTCTTTGACAAACATTTTGGTAACAAATGGAGCAATGAAAGCCTAAAATTTTAGTAGGATATTACAATTGCATGAAAAGATTCATGTGTGAAATTCATCCAGAGGTAACAATAAAACTACAAGCTTTAATGGGGTATGGTAAAAATTGTTGCTGTTATTTTCTGAAAAGACAAATACTCCGTTGAAGCTTCCTTGGTGCTTGCAAAGTTTTATTTACGAGCATCGATGGACTATGCTGGGTTAGGCACTACCATTCATTCAGACTAATAAAAGTATGTTCCTTTTATTCTGAAGATCTTACTCTCTAAATGGGGATACTGAAAAGTAAACAGTGATCTATGCAGTGATACAGATATGTGCGGAGGTCTGAGAGTCTCTGGGACATGCAGTTCTGTCTTTAATCCTCCACTTTGGCATTCTCTTTCTTCCCTAGTCACCTATCTCTATTCTGTAGTGACCAAAATAGTATAATGGGACATGAAAGGATAATGGGTAGGCTAACAATGGACAAAAAAATCTAACTAAACAGAAGTACACCCTAACCTAGACCCTGTCTTCAAAGAAAATTAAATTACCTTTAGGCAAGACCAGTCCAAGAACTTGGCAGCAAATTTTGCTAATGACACATCCTGGCACGTGCTTGCAACTGTATGTATACCTGTTCTCTGCTTGCCGCTAAGCAGAGAAGGAGGGATATGCTGGGTGCCAGCCCAGGTCTGGTCCCTAAATAAATTGATGTATCTCTGCATGAGCACCACTCATTTCTGATTTACTGGTGAGAGTGTCTTTGTTGCATTTGCACACCTAGCCTGTGTAAGAGGGGAGCCTGGGTGGCTCAGTTGGTTAAGCGTCTGCCTTAGGCTCAGGTCATGATCCCAGAGTCCTGGCTCCAGTCCCATATCAGGCTCCCTGCTCAGCAGGGTGTCTGCTTCTCCCTCTGTCCCTCTCCCCGCTCATGCTTGTGTGCGTGCTCTCTCTCTGAAATAAATAAATAAAATAAAATCTTAAAAAAAAAAAAAACTGTGTAAGAGCTAAGAATGCAAACAAAAGACCAGAATGTCCAGCTATGCAAGTTAGGAGCCACAGGCTTCAGTCTTCTGCCAGAAAACTCCTAAGATTGTTATTTACAAGTCCCACCTTATTATTTCTATAAAATTGGGAACTATCATTCCTTCTCTGCAATCCACAGATTAGTAACTCAGATTGAGAACTCAAACTATTATCTGGACACCCGTAAAGGACTAAATGCAGAAAAAGGGTGCAGACGACACTACTGTCAACCTCTGTACCCGTAACAGGGAGACGATGAGGTAAAACAGATGGGAATAAAGGATCTGTTTATCAGGCTGCATCAGGAGTGGGCGCAAGAAGAAAACCCAGTTACACGATGAAGAACCGAAGGACCGTGGCAACCCAAATATTTCCTTAGCTACGTCGTCAATTACTAGTTCACTGTGAAGTTCCCACCGCACCTCGGGGTTGTGAAGAGAAAAGAACTCTAAAGCTATAGGTACATATGAGAAGGTAGAGGTGACAGTGGTGAATAGGGTTCCAAAAGAACTTCCTAGCAACTTCTGGGAAGCATCAGCAGATAGGTCCTCACCCAAGTCCTCATGATAGATGAGGTGACCAAGAACTGAATCCTCTGATAAGCAGTAAGTGAAAACCATTTAAGGAAAGAGCAGTACGTGAAGGAAAGCAACGCAAAGAGCAAGCTGAGAGGGAGAAAGAAACCTAGAGCTCAGGGAAAGACCATTTACAAAAACAGAGTGATTTAAAATAGCAAATATCAAGAAGACTCAGAGAAGTAGTCGGAGCAACAAAGGGCTGATAAATGATCACAGGAAAATGAGGTGTCAAGGGACAGAGAAGGCGAGGCCAGAGTGTTGGGAGTTGAACAAATGGGAGATGTGAAAATAAGAGACAGTAAGAGTAGACAGTTATTCCAGGATTATTTCATGGAATTTGATTTAGGATGAGAGAGACCTGAGGATGTTGAAGTGATTATGTGATGCATCAATATACGATAGCAAATAATTCCTCTCTCTCTGGTGTCACACATTTCAACCTTAATTCTAGCCCTTCCATTCTCAAGCAGCATGATTTTGGACATTTCTTTAGGTCAACTCTCTTCATCTGTGAATGTGGGTCCACATCCTCTCAACCAATGTTAGCTAATTGTTTTCTTTGAATTCACTGCAGAAGAGGGAAAAATCAATGCAGCCAGGTCTCCTGGGAGGCAGCAGGCTATAGATTTGAGAACTCTGGCGAATGAATTAATCTTTCAAAGGGAGAAGGTCTCTCTTACACTGTGGTACGTGTAAAAGACAAAAATAAGAGTTCAGGTACATTTACCTTTATGGGTTTGACATGAACAGATTTCCAATTGTAATGGCATTTGTTTGTTCTGAAATTAGCGATAGAATTATTAGCTCCAAGTAGGTTACAGGGCTAGTGATTTGAAGGCTGCAGGAAGACGAAGATTTAAAATAGCTAGCAGAGTGATGGTGAGAGCTTACTGAGACAGCAGAGTTGTCAGACAGTCTTGGTGCCCAGTCGATGCTAGAGAAAATGCACTTAAAGGAACAGACTTTGTGGGGTTCTGGTTTTTCTCTGAACAGTGTCCCTACTCTGGTGTTTGGTTAGGGAAATACCACTGAAATCTACATGGAGTGAAATATGATAGAAATAGATAACAGAAAAGTAGAATAGAAGGATGGAGATCTTGGTCAGATGAAAGGCAAGTTGGAATAAAACTAGAGAGCTAGGAGGGTAGAAAAATGTGTGAAAGCGAACAAACAAAAAAACTAGGGTGTTTATAAGGAAAAGTTTTCTAGATTTTACAGACCAGGCATGTATCTGTGTGATTGATTATTTCAGGCGGTTAAAGTCAAAGGTGAGGTCATTCATCTTACCCTTGTTGTCCTTAAATCATCATTAATGGTTCCTCTTTCATTTTTGTCCTAATCAAATATTTAATAAATTATTTGTGAATCAATAAATACACTAAATCTGAAAATGTGAAAACTGAAGACTATATTCCTGGTCCATAGGCACGCAGGAAACTCCAACTGCACATAGATATGAATGTTTCATAGATTGCATAATCACTGCAGGCATGTACCCCAGATGCACATTGTTGATAATCTCATTTATGCCACCAACTCTCCTCAAAAAGGATGAGTTCTGCTTAGTTCTAGTTGATGTGATCTAAATCCCAAACTAATGAAGTTTTACCATATCTGAGGACCACTCTTTGGCTGATGTGCTGACCCCTTCAGTCATTTGTTTCTTGCTTACGTATGCATACATGGGTAAGCGTTTGTGTGGGGGGGTTCTGAAGTTTATAACAACAATATACTGTTAGTGACTGGCACAGAAAGTTGTTTGAAATGACTCTGCAGCCCTTTTCTAAACTTGTAGTTCCGTTGATTTTACAGTCCTCACTCAAGTCTAGACAACTCTCACACACAGGAGAAAAACACCGGGACCCTAAATCAGCGTAGTTATTCACAATATTTTGCTTCAAATAAGATTCATATTTAAACATGAGTCAAGAAATTAATCCACGTGGTTTGAGAGATTTTAGAATCCTATGTTTTGACCCTGTCTTTTTGAAGAAAGGTGACACATAATTTCTGGATAATTTAGATAAAAGTGATGACCTTTCCAGCTAGTTTTAAAATGAACACATTTTTTCTGTCAGATTTCTAAATTTATCTTTCTGAATTCACTGGTTTCTGGAAGTTGCCGTAAATGAAGTTCTTAAACCTAGGAAAGTACCAGGCACTATGTAACCCAGCCCAAGAATGGACAAATCTAAGAGTCTTAGATTTGTGTATCAATTTGGGGAAAACAATTGATTCCCCCAAATCCTAAAATCCTGTGTGGGGAAGAGCCCAATATCCCAGGCTGTACCCTCACCCCCAGCCTACTTCATGTTCCATTATGAAGCCTTAAAAAGTTCTGTCTTATGGATAACTGTGGCCTAGTCCCAAAGACTTCTCAAGAGACAACATCTTTACCACTAATCCCTTATATACCAAAGTGGCTGGAGAAGAAGTACACTTTAATTACACAGCACCAAATATAACTACCAATTTATTTTTTATCTGGAAAAAGTATTTTAAGAGGCTCTGAAAGAGGAGAGAAACTACGAATCGCAAGATTAAAGGGTATTTAAAATTTTAATATTAAATCTTTCACACAAACTTTTTCTCCTTACATGAAAAGTACTAAATAAGTTACATTTAAATGCCCTACTTATATAAAAATAAAATCAGGTACTTCTCATTTAAGAGAAAGTGGATAAGATTTAAAATATAAGGAATAGGAGTAAAGGATGAGCAGTATATCCAATCTAAATTATATCAAAAATCAAATATAAAATATAGATAGAACTTACATTTTCCTAAAAGGAAGTAAATATTCACTACCAACTCCAATAGGGAAATTACACTGATGAGAAGAAAGATACATGAACTAAGATACTTTCTTGCTCTGACATTTTTTAAAAAATGATACATTTCATGTTCGTCTAAATGTTTAGGTTTATACTGTTAGAAATATATGATTCTGCTTTTATGGACAGGTCAACTAGGGGAAATATCACAATTATTTGAATTAGTTGCCTTCATACTGGGTAGGGCTTGCTTCTCTCTCTCAGCTTTATCAAGGTATAACTGATATAAATTACAAACAAATTACATGTGTTAATGTATACATTTTGGTAAGTTTGGACATAAGCATACACCCGTGCTATTACCACCACAATCAAGGTCCTAAACATATCCATCAGCTCTAACAATTTCCTTGTGTGTTTGTGTGTGTGTGTGTGTGTGTGTGTGTGTGTGTGTGTATTTTGTGTGGAGGGGTGTAAGAATACTTAACATGAGATCTTGGGGATGTACTGTATGGTGACTAGTATAACAAAATAAAAATTTTTTAAAAAAAGAATACTTAACATGAGATCCACTTTCAATGATACATGTTAACAGTATGCACTATGTTTTACAGCAGATCTCTAGGACTGATCT
Organism: Ursus maritimus; assembly: GCF_017311325.1. Lineage (NCBI taxonomy): Eukaryota > Metazoa > Chordata > Mammalia > Carnivora > Ursidae > Ursus > Ursus maritimus. The sequence continues at coordinate 16,795,371 of NW_024426774.1, read as the reverse complement.
TGCATACTTCTTTTTAAGCCTCTTTGCACGTATAAAACATACCATAAGATGTCCTATATTCAGTGGACAGTGCATCTATTTTTAGGTCGACCTTGGCAAATCCCATGAGAATCAATGGCATTAAGGAGAAAACGAGATTCCATACTTTATTCTTTGTCTCACGGTTTTTCACAAACTCCTTGACATCTTGGCTGCTGTAAGTGATGCAATTAGAAGTCCATGGCTGAGAATAGTGTTTACTTTGTTAGAATTGGCAGGTTTGTGTGATCATCATTTTCTTCAACAGTATGACTCTTTGGAACCATCCACTGTAGTTTTTTTGTTTATTATTATTATTATTATTGTTGTTGTTGTTGTTGTTATTATTACTACTTACAATCAGGAACATCAAAGCCCTCTTCTACTTGTGTTGGCTTTCCTAGATTGTTTTTTACATTTTCTCTCTTCATGAAGCTACTTCTCACCAATTGCCCAACATCTGTTGCAGTGGGGCGCAAGGGGAAGATTCATTTTATTTCATAAATTATGCTTCTGGCAGTCTGCTGAGGAAATTTAAGGATCTTCTCCTAGTGAATCCATATCATTCTGTCCTGCCTGATTTACCTCGATATATCTCATCATCTTCCTCTGAGAGTTATTCTCCTTCACTAAGGCTATAATCTTCTGAATCAAGACTCAACTTCAAATTCTACAACGAAGTCATCTGAAACTGAATCTTGATCCAACCATCCGAATGTTCACTTACACCAGCATCAAGATCGGGATTTGCTGGAGTCTCTGGATTCCCCTGCTACTGCTTCTTCACAGTGTATCTCCCTTATTACACATAAAGTGAGGCTTTCATCAAAGAAAGGGAAATACTGTCAGATTTCTGGTGCTTTCTTTTTCATTCACCAGGTAATTCATCCGAATTTTCATCTAGTCAGAAGTCATCTCTTCTTTTTCTGAATTCCCCAAATACTCTTCTATCCCAGGCCTGTATGTGTGTGAACACACTAGGTCCAGAGGACGAGGCCCCTGGCAGTGAAAGCAGCCAGACCTCAGTCAGAGGGGCTAGGGCTGCCCGCCAGCTGGCCTTCTCGCTCTGTCTTCCTCCCCCTCACTAAGGCGCTGAGGTTCCCTAGTGCACCTCTAGGGTGTTTGTGCGTGTGCACTCAGGCCAGGGTGCACTAGCCTCACTAGGTTCTCCTTTCATTTTCAAAAGTGCCCAGATTTGATCACAAAATCTGTTTCCATACTATGTAAAGATCATCGGAAAGTAGAAGCCAGAGAAAGACAAGGGCTGGGTACTTGAAGGATCACCGTAATGGGTGCAGAATTCATGGCCCAGCCGCGAGGGAAAAATAGAGGGCTTGAGTAAGAATACTCATAAACGAGTACATATTTATAAAACATTTTTATTTTTTTCGTATTAATAAAACATAATTGGATGAAAGCTAAAAACTGAAGTTGGAGTCCTCACACACTATAGACAGCAGTCCAGTGGAACATCTGGGCACCTAATATGAAGCACGCATCTAATATTCACAGTGGTGAATGAGTCCATAGGATGCTTCTCTGATTTAATTACCTTCAGAAGTCCAAGTTTGATTCCTTCCAAAAGTTAGCATCTATTGCAAGCCTAACGAGTTAAAAGTTTGAGCTGGAGAATAGAGCCATTACAAAATAAAAGTAATCAAACAACTCTTACAGATCTCCTAAAGCAATGATTCACACAGGATTTCACACAAAACTCCCATTAATGCTAATGAAATTGGGGAAGTTACAGGCTGAAACTCTCCCATACACTGATAGGTGAATAGTTCCCTGAGGTACTTACTTAGATGAGGGAACTTAATTTTCTCTCCACTAATCCTCTCTGGATGAAAAATAAGAAATAATGCTTCACAAGTTCGGTTTCTTTTTAAAGTAGATGGCACAAATTTGGAATCATTGGCGTGAATTAATCAAAAGCCACATTAGGACATCGACTAGCTCATTTTCAACCAATCAAACCATCTTCCACTCAGATAGATACCAGTCGGCCAGAGTCTTGAGAAGTCAGTCTTATTTGTGGCTCTGAAAGTAACCCATTAAATCCATTCCATCTTGCTTCTTCAAGATTCTAGAAAAAGGAACTGTGCAATTATGTGAGGGAACTAGTTGAAAAGAAATAGAAATTCCTGATTGCCTGAGTATGAATTGAAGAGTTCAGCTGCTGATTTAATTAGCTGCCTAGGGAAGGAAAGATCATGAAATGTTGAGTTAGAAATAATATAAGATCATTCAAAGACATACAAGTGATAGTACAGGTATAATTAAGCTTCTGGGGCAGAAGTGGTGTGTGTGTATGTGTGGTTCAGAAGTAGCAACTTTCACTAGCATGTGAGTGTTTTTGCTTGATAATAATCATTAGGATGATATCAATTCAGTTGTGTACAACTCTTGACATAGTCATCTGCTCATTTATTACAACTTCCCAAAATATAGGCAGGGTTGTGGTCACTATGTTATTTTACAACTGACAGAATGAGGCTCAATTTAGTAAGTTACTTCATAGAATAAAAGTGGTAGGCTCCCGAAAATGCGTATGAAGTCAAACAAATGTAAATGAAATAAATTTGCTGATTTTGATGAGAATGATGTCACAGAAAGTAAAGATTCTTAAAATCTCATTTAATCTCCCCTTCTCTCTTCTACAACTGATGCACTTGAGCCTTAAAATGGGAATTTTCTAGAAACCATCACCTAGGATCTTAATGTCAGAAGAAACTTTGGGGCACCTGGGTGGCTCAGTCAGTTGAGTCCCTGGCTTTTGACTTCGGCTCAGGTCATGATCTCAGAGTCATGAGATCAAGCCCCATGTGGGGCTCTGCACTCGGTGGGCAGTCTGCTTGAAATTCTCTCTCTCCCTCTCCTGCTACTCCTGCTAGCACTTATGCTCTCTTTCAAATAAATCTTAAAAAAAAAAAAAACCTAGTGTGTTGCCTTTTGATTAGTGATATCTAGAAAGTTTGTTGAATAGAGATAGATCCCCAAATACCAAAATATGTGTTTGATTTAATTACACATGGAATGCATAAATAGTTGTTACCATGTGCTGCTTGATGAAAAGTATCTGGTGCTTCTTATTTCGACTAAGACCCAAATTACATTGAATTCAAGCATCAGCAGACACATTTGGTGAATTATATGGCTTTAAATAAGTAAAAGAAAATTTGCCAATTTATTAGACATTAAGAATCGATGCCACTACACATGGCATTTTAAAAATGACTAGTCTAGGGGCGCCTGGGTGGCGCAGTTGTTAAGTGTCTGCCTTCGGCTCAGGGCGTGATCCCGGCGTTCTGGGATGGAGCCCCACATCAGGCTCCTCCTCTGGGAGCCTGCTTCTTCCTCTCCCACTCCCCTTGCTTGTGTTCCCTCTCTCACTGGCTGTTTCTCTCTGTCAAATAAATAAATAAAATCTTTAAAAAAAATGACTAGTCTACAATCCACAATTATAGTTGGAGGTGTTTTAGTAATTGATAAAACAAGTAAAGTGAAAATCAGTAAGCAAATAAGACCTGATAAACACTATCAACTAATTTGACCTAATTGACCTTCACAGGACAAAAGGAGAAACCCAACAGAACACACTTTTTTTTTCTTTTTGAAGTGCATACACACTAGTGACCAAGATAGACCACTTCTGTGTTACAAAAATTCTAGAATGAAATTGCCCAATATGTATCCTCAGACCACAACAGGAGGAAACTAGAAATCAGTAGAAAATAATTGAAAAATACTCAAATATTTGGAAGTTTAAAAACACACTTCTGAATAAACCCTATGTCAAAGAAGAAAACAAAAATGGAATTAGGAAATATTCTGAATTAAATTAAAATGAATATACATCAACTTTTATGTGTTGCAGCTTAAGTAGTGCTTAAAAAATATAGGATTAGGTAAGTCTGGCTAGGGGTTTATCAACCTTGTTAATTCTTTTGAAGAATCAGCTCCTAGTTTTGTTGATCTGTTCTACTGGGTTTTTGTTTTGTTTTGGTTTGATTTTTGTTTTGTTGTTGTTGTTGTTTTTTGTATAGCATTGATTTCTGCTCTAGTCTTTATTATTTCTCTCCTCTTGCTGGATTTAGGCTTTATTTGCTGTTCTTTTTCCAGCTTCTTTAGGTGTAAGGTTAGCTTGTATATTTGAGACTTTTCTTGCTTCTTGAGGAAGGCCTGTATTGCTATATGTTTCCCTCTTAGGACTGGCTTTGCTGCATCCTAAAGGTTTTGAACTGTCTTGTTTTCATTTTCATTTGCTTCCATGTATTTTTTTTAATTCGTATTTAATTTCCTGGTTGACCCATTCATTCTTTAGTAGGATGTTCTTTAATTGGAATGTATTTGTGGTCCTGCCAAATTTTTTCTTGTGGTTGACCTCAATCTCATAGCACTGCAGTGTGAAAATATGCATGGTATTATCTCAGTCTTTTTGTACCAATTGAGACTTGATCTGTGACCCAGGATGTGATCTATTCTGGAGAATGTTTCATGTGCACTTGAAAAGAATGTGTATTCTGTTGCTTTAGGATGAAATGTTCTGAATATATCTGTTAAGTCCGTCTGGTCTAGTGTGTCATTCGAAGCCCTAGTTTCTTTGTTATCTTCTGCTTAGATGATCTTTCCATTGCTGTGAATGGTGGGGTATTAAAGTTTCCTACTATTATTGTATTATTATCAATGAGCTTCTTTAAGTTTGTTATTAATTGATGTATATATTTGGCTGTTCCCAAGTTAGGGGCATAAATATTTGTAAGTGTTAGATCTTCTTGTTGGATAGACCCCTTTATTATGATAAAGTGTCTTCCTTTATCTCTTATTACAGTCTTCAGTTTAAAATCTAGTTTGTCCTGGGATCAAGCCCTGTGTTAAGCCTCCCTGCTCAGTGGGGAGTCTGCTTCTCCCTCTCCCTCTGCCCCTCTCGCTCATGCCCTCTCTCTCTTGCTGTGCTCTCTTTCTCTCTCAAGCAAATAAGTAAAATATTTAAAAAATAAAATAAAAATCTAGTTTGTTCCATGTAAGGATGGCTACTGTATGTACAGTGGAATATTACTCAGCAATCAAAAAGAATGAAATGTTGTCATTTGCAATGATGTGGATGGAACCAGAGGGTATTATGCTAAGTGAAGTCAGTCAGAGAAAGACAAATACCATATGATCTCATCATACGTGGAATTTAAGAAACAAAACAGATGAACATAGGAGAAGGGAAGGAAAAATAAGATAAAAACAGAGAGGGAGGCAAACCATAAGATCTCTCAACTATAGGAAACAAACAGGGTTGCTGGAGGGGAGGTGGATGGGGGATGGGGTAATTGGGTGATGGGCATTAAGGAGGGCACTTGATGTAATAAGCATGAGGTGTTTCATGCAACTGATGAATCACTAAATTCTACCCCTGAAACTAATATTATACTATATGTTAACTAAATTGAATTTAAATTTAAAAAAAATTTAAAAATCACTTTCCCACAAATGAAAAAAAAAAGGAGCAAATTGGATGCAAATGAAAAAGAAAAAAAGGAAATAAGATAACAAAAATCAGTGAAATTGAAAATATAAAAGAGAGAAAATTAAAAAAAAAAAAAAAACCAAACTGGTCCTTTGAAAAGATCAATAATAAAATTGATAAAACTCTGGCCAAACTGGGGCAGCTGGGTGGCTCTTCGTTAAGGATCCACCTTTGGCTCATGTCATGATCTCTGGGTCCTAGGATGAAGCCCTGCTTGGGGCTGCCTGCTCAGCAAGGAGTCTGCTTCTCCCTCTCCCTCACCCCCCCCCCCATGAGCTTGCTCTCTCTCTCTCTCAAATAAATTAAAATTAAAACAAAAACTCTGGCCAAACTGATTAAGAAAAAAAGAGCAAAGACATCAATTACCAATATTAAGAACAGAAAAGGGAAGATCACCTCAGGTCCTACAGATATTCAAAGTATAAAGGAACCTCATAAACAACATTATGACTATAAATTTGATAAGTCTGGTTAAATGGATCAATTCTTTGAGAGAAACAGCTAAAACAGGTGAATTTTATTAATAATTAAACTTTTATAGCCTTGACTAAAAATATAGATTGGCTGAAGAAAAGAAATAAAATGTACCACTGGTATGACTAACACCAGTGTGTTTTATTTCATGGTTTTGATGCCTCTGCCTGACATCTTTTGGCAACATGAAGATCTACAGGGGTACTCAAAGTTCAATCTCTTATTATCTGAGATGAGCATGTTTGTTTCCACACTCTCTCCTCCCCCATTCTTCTGCTTTAATAGATCTTGTATCTAAGACAATGCACTTCCACTTTTGAATGGTTTCTGGTACAAGACAATCTCTTGGATATAAGAAATAGAGCTAATAGTCATTTTCCTGCCTAGAATGTGGCAAGTCCATTGGGCTACCTTACTTAAGGTTTTTCTTAATTTGAACCTTAGGAATTTTACTAAATTGTATTAAACAAGAGTCTACATGGACTGATGTTTTTTGGGAAGATTTGAAATTATCACACTACTTTTTGTACCTCATCCTAGTTGTGGGCTTTTTGTGCTGGTAGTCAATCGCTAGTATAAAATAAAAATGCTTTCTAACATGAGCATTAAGTATTCATTAAGTTATTAATTCTCTAATAGATCCAGGAAGAGAAAAAAATAGATCAAGATAGTTTTTATTAGTCAGAGAGATAATCACACGATAGCTATAATTTATCGAACGCTTGTATGTGCCAGTGCGTTCTGCAATTTTCATTCATTACTTAAATTAATCCTCATAACATCATTAAAACATGAGAATAATTTTTATTGTATCACAAGGATCTGATACTAAAGACTAAGAAATAATCTGCCAAATAAATTAGCAAAACTTAAGGGGGGAAAAGATCCCCAGTTTTGGAAGTGGCTATTGGGAAATGTATACATTCGTACTTGCATATCAGTGAGAGGGAGCTTAATTTAGTAAAAACAATCTTATTAAGGGGCGCCTGGGTGGCACAGCGGTTAAGAGTCTGCCTTCGGCTCAGAGCGTGATCCTGGCGTTATGGGATCGAGTCCCACATCAGGCTCCTCTGCTATGAGCCTGCTTCTTCCTCTCCCACTCCCCCTGCTTGTGTTCCCTATCTCACTGGCTGTCTCTATCTCTGTCAAATAAATAAATAAAATCTAAAAAAAACAAACAAAAAAAAACAACAAAACAATCTTAAGTGATTTTTTTCCTATAGAAAAAAAAAAAACACCTGAATTAATTATATTAATTTGAGCAACAGCCATATTTTATTTATTTAGCAATATTTAACAATATTTATTTAGAAATTTATAGTATTTAACAATATGTAATATTTAATAATGAGTAAAATATAGTTACCTGATTTTATGTTAAATGCAACGTGGAATAAACATACACACATGTATGCATACACACGTATGTGTATAAAAATGAATACATAACAGTTCTGTATCTACATGTTCCTTGATTAAAACTATGTTCAAAGCATGATGCACAGACTAGCCCACAATTGGCTAAGAATTTTATTTCTAACATTTCTCACCACTTATGTTCTATTTCTGCAACAGTAAATTGCTTATAACACCCCAAATGAAACTGTGGCATATGCCTTGACTTACGGCATTTCTTTTTCCTAGAATGACCTTCCTATCCTTCCTGTCTTGAGTTAGCCCAGTTTATCCCTTTAGATAAAACTCGGGAATCCCCTTTCCTCAGAATCTTTCTCTGCCTCTTTTCATGAACCCCTAAGTTTCCCCTAATCATTCTATCCCAGAGTCTCAGGCATTACTCTCAAAAGTAATCACTTCGGAGGCTTTGTAGGAGACTGCCATCTCCCCTGGGATCCCTTGTGAACTCAGACACTATTCCAGTTCTTCTATATATTCCCAGGGTCTAGCAAGTCTTCGGTGTGCAGGGGCACCATGAGCTTCTCAAAAACAGAAACGGGAGGATCCAAAATGAAAGCCGTGTTTCTATTAAGATAGTATGATTATATTAAGAGAGTATGGTTCTCTTTTTTTCAATTTCTCATAATTTTCTACTGTGGTTATACTGTTTTTTAATGGCCAAAATAGATGCATTTAAACATGAAGCCAATACATGTAATATTTACAAATATCTATATTTGTAGCAGTACCAGCCTTCATCCAGCATATATATTTGATATATATTAAATATATCAAATATTTAGCATAATCATGCAGTCTGTGTGTATCCTGCTCCCACCATAGATACACAACACTACTTGAAATCCCTGCAGTTGTGATTTCTGGGAAGTAAGGGAGCAATAACAGTTAGGAAATTATTTTAAATTTCTTGCAGACACTTATTAATACAAGCTTCTTAGGTTTACTGCCCATCACCAGGGACAGATGAGGAGCTGTTTTTTGGCTTGAGTGGAGATCTGATTTAGGGAATATATACCGACTAATTGATTGTTGGGCATTAAAACAAGAACAAAACATCAAAACATGCGCAGGAATATTGAGCTTCTCTGAGGTGGTATTTCTCTTTCAAAACACCAACAATAGGGTACCATCTGACACATTAAAGGTTCTGGAGGCCAAAAAGTTTTTTTCAAGCAACACTGTTGTGACACCCTACGTAAAGGAATCTCTAAGAAGAGAGCACTGAAAAAAATGAGCACCCACCCCCCCAAAAAATCACAGAACAAAGGGAAATAACCAAATAAAGCACTAAGCCTAGAACAGAACATCTTTGATCCTAAACACATATCCAGAAACCATCAAAAGCAAATGTTACAGGTAAAAGCAATAAAAAGGATTACCTCAAGAGGGAAGAAAAAGGCACATATTTAGATGCACTGTTAGAAGAGAAAACGAAACCAGGCAAGCAGTGAAAGATCTGAAAATTGAAAGGGAAAATCAAATCAGTGGCTTTTCTGCCTCATCCATCTGCAGGCGTCCAGACAGCACACTTTGGAGTCCAATAGAGTGAAAACAAGATCGGGCAACTTCAGCAGAAACACATCCTCTCCATTTTTAAAATAATGAAAACGGTAACAGAGGCATGACCAGGAACCAAATGGAAGAAACGCCTGGGAAATTGCACAGGGGACAGTCAGAGAGGCAGTGAAAGGGAGTTTATTCACTGGAAGGAAAATTCAGCATGGCTAGACCAGGCCACATGGATCAATGGCCTGGAAGAAATGGGTTGAGAAAAATGTGAATTGGCTAATGATCACATTTGGTCAAGCAAGAAAAAGGTTCTGGGGCTGGTTGGGAAGAAGTGGATCGGGTTTTTGAAGTGATGTAATGAGACTGTTTAAATTCCCAGTCATGGCACTCAGAGTCCTTACCATCTACCCACAGGATTTTCCCCACAGCACCTCTGAATTCTTGGCATGGCCCCTCTGTCATTGTCACAGCTGCCTCTGAGAACAAACGCAGACCCTCTACTGCAGTTTAAAAGAACCTATGTCGTCTGGACCATGCCTTCATGCCAGCCTCTGTCATTCTCCCTGGTGTTTCCTATACTCAAGCCAGTCTAGTTCCACCAGAACTTGAAGCTCATTCATCAAATCCATGTCTCTACACATGTTAGTCCCACCGAAAAATGTTGTCTCCAGTTCCACTCATCTGGATATCACCGTACCAGAGAGGTCCCCTGACAACACTCTCCCCCCTTCACTATCACATCACACTTTTAATCACTCCATAAAATGTATCAACATTTGAAATAAGCATGGATAATTGGTTAGTTGGGAGTTTTTTTCTTTGTCTTAATGGAACTCCCACAAGAGTATAAACTCCAGGAAAGTAGAAAATCTGGTTTGTTTACTTCTCAATCCTAAGCAACCAGAACAGTGACTACTGCAGAGTAAGAATTCAATCAATGCTTCCTTTTTTATTATTATTAAAAATTTTATTTATTTGACACAGAAGTCATAGAAGCAGAGGGGAGGGGCAGGCAGAGGGGCAGGGAGAAGCTGGCTGTCTCTGAGGAGGAGTGGGGAGCCTGACATGGGGCTCGATCTCAGGACACTGGGATCATAACCTGAGCTGAAGGCAGACACTTAACTGACTGAGCCACCCGGGCATCCCATCCTGTTCTAATCAATTAGACTTTTAGAAAAAGAAAAAAAAAATCAACTCAAGATGCTGGCTATCACTTTTATGTATCTATTCTGTTTCTCTAAGGAATAAAGGCTTTTAGGGCAATATTCTTAGCTATTTCTTTTTTGCCTGCCCTGTGTCACCTCTGGCTCTACTATACCCTCTGCCCCTTGACCACTATGCCCCGCCCCCAAGCCCCTGGCCTCTCTTATCAACTACCCTCCTCTACCCCCCTGTGTCCTTATATCTCTTGCCCTAACTCGGAGCAAAGTTCTCTACACATCAAGAGACATAAACTCAATAATAAATCTGCATAAAAATAGGAGAAATTATAGTAAATAAACTTTCTTATTCCAGATACATGTCCATCATTTGTATGATAATGGCTGGAAGAATGAATAGGGCTACAGGAGTATTGAGAGTGAGTGGCATTCTCAATCGCTTCATTTGTCCTCGCCGGGTGACACAGCCTTATTCACAGTTCTGAGGTCACCTGCCTTTGAGAAACAATTTGCCTTGTAGTAACAAGCATGTGTCTCAGAGCAACACAGACCAGGGTTCACGTTCTGACTCTTCCTAATTTACTCTCAATTTTACCTGTTTACCTGTTCAATGTTAGACTCTTTGGCTCTAAAACGGAATTATTAAAATGCCCATTTCAAAAGATTCTTGTAAGGAATAATAGGACATATGGAGATTTCTTACCAAGAGGTCAGGCCCATAAAAAGCATTCAATAGCTACACTGTTCAAAACGGGTAGATGTTCCAACCCCTACCCCTCTGGAGGGTTTATACCATCAGGCTGTGGAGAAATTCCCTTTCCTCTTGGAAAACTGTATCAGAGTTCTCCAAAGGACCTCAACAGAATGAACATGTTTCCTTGCTTTTATCATGAGATATTACCTCCCAACTTCTGGCAAAAAGACACTATTCCTTTTCAGAAGGGTTGATACTGATATGAGTGAACACATGAAAATGCTCTCATTTCAAGAGAAGCCTTTTGTTACCACTAGTTCCCTTGGTTGGCTTTTTTTTTTTTTTTTTAACTTCTCAGTAATTAAAAATATGATTTTCCTGGTTATAACTATGTATAACCTCTCTGTCATTCATAGCTTTAATATCCACAATATTGATAATTTGTAAATATGATGGATGCCACTAGTTCTCACTGATAACTGGATCTCCATTCCTTTGTCAAACAAGAAAGGACTGAGACTGTAAAGCAAACCAAAAGCTTATTTGGGGTATTGAGGAATTCAAATCCAGGAGACAAAGATTCAGGAGGAAACTGAAATGTGCTCCAAGGAGGGAAGAGAAACAGGTTGATAAAGGCAAAAACTGCAGGTTATATAAGTTGTTTTGAAAGAATTATGATTGGCATAGGCAAAAATAATGAACGGTTTATATAGGATAGGTTGCTATGCCAGATACTAGGTTGGAGTTCAGTGAAGTAAGCCTCATTCTGAGAATTGCACCAGGATGTGGTAGTTGGTTTATGGTTGGCATAGTCTAAAAGCTCACATTTCACCAGGTGTGGACATGTAGGAGGCTAACCCCCCATTGGCCTCCTAGCTCCATTTTAGGGCCCCTTGATGTTCCTGAGTTCCTGACTTTATTTCAGATGTTTCTGTTCACACCTTTTTTCAGGGAGTCTGAAATCCCTGCTCCTTGCAGCTGGGTGGGGCCCTGTGAGAACCAATGAAATGTGAGCAGAAATAACATGTGTTACTGGCCGATGCTGTGAAGGGTTCTTCAGATTTTCTGTAAACTTCGCATAAATAGGGTTGGCAGGTTGTGGTGGTGAAATACTTGTGTTGTATTAAGTCAGTGAAATTAGGGTTTTTCATAGTTGTTTTCACAGTAGATTCTAACATGCATGTACAAGAAAAATTAATTCATCAGGTCTAAATTCCTTAAAACATGCACATTTCCAGAAGAGCCTATTTTCTTGAATGGCCCTCGGGGGGCTATTGGGAATTGAATGTTTGGAATGTCCTACTGATAAGAGTGTGTTGCATGCTTGGAGTTTTGAAGGAAATAATATGCAGTTTGTTTAGTTTATGCAAACAATGTGATTTATGATGGACACCTGCTTTCTTTTTGGAATTCTGCAGTTTTGGTAACTACAGTCAGTCATGAAGGTATTGTATGCTTTATGTGTGACCCTCATTAAAAACTCTTAGGTTCAAGCAAGCTTTCCTGGTAGACAGCACTTCATACATGTAGCTACAGTTCATAGCAGAAAGAATTAAGTGTCTCTTGGTTGACTCCACCAAGAGAAAACTCTTGGAATTTTGCTCCTAATTTCCTCCAAACTTGGCCTGATGTACCTGTTTTTGCTGATTGTGCTTTGTATCTTTTCATGGTAATAAACCGTAACCATGAGTATAATGACTTCAGAGTTCAATGAGTCCTTTTAGTACAACACTAAACCTGGGGATGATCCTGGGAACCACCAAGACACTCCCCCATAATACAGAAAATTAGTACTGCAGGTGAGATGCTCTCATAGCAAAAACCTCAAATGTGACATTGCTGTTAAAGGTGCCTGGAAATATGGTGATTCATAATAAGAAGTGGTAGAATATTTGTCATATATGATAGAGTGGTAAAATTCTTGCCTGGGGTAATTTTGTGAGTTAGACAATGAACTTATCTTCTTAACTTGAATGTCTAGAGAAAAAGGCTGGGAAATAGTATTTTAGTAGTGTATTTTGGATGAAGTTGGCCACATTTTATAGGACATTTCAAGAAACTGATGAGTTCAGGAAAGAATTGGCTATTGAATGGTGGAATTACAAACATTCCACGTTTTCCAATATTGGTGAGATGACTGCTTTTGATTTCAAACTATAAGTGATGAACATTGCAGAGACTTTGAAAGTCAAAAACCTATAAAAACCCAGCTATGCAACAGTGATTAAATTAAAAGCCTCCCCACCTTTTGGTAAAATTTCTCAAAAGACTGAAGTGCTTTAAAAAAATCAGATTAAGGGTCAAAGCCCAATAAGTTACTATCAATTTTTAAAATATCTACAGGTAAATATCAGATTTATGATATTTCATCTACCATTCAAAACAGACTCAATAAGTTGATAAAGAAAAATAAGGGGACAAAAAAATCAAAACCAGAGGAAAAAACCTGGACCTGGACATTTGTAAATGATATCTTTAAAACAACTGTGGTTTTGGTTCCTAGTACATGGATCTGAATAGATCCCAATATATAAAAGCCCTGGCATGTGTGTGTGTGTGTGTGTGTGTGTGTGTGTGTAGTATTGTGTTGCTAAAGAAACTGGTAGCCTAAATGGAAAAGCCCGTGGTTCTCTGAGACGTAAAAATGACCTTTCCATTTGTCAAAAACAGTGATTATGTTCAGCTACTCTAGGAATCACTTCTAACAATTCCTGAAACAATCCCTTTAACTCTGGTGTATAAAGACAAAAGAAATAAATGAAACATTACAGATTGGTATCAGACAGAGCAGGGTTTGAATCCAAGTTCCATTATGGACTAGCCATGGAACACTGGGCAATTTAAACAGGAATAATTATAATGCCATTTCAAAAGGCTATTGTGAGGATTAAATGCATGCAATTGCTTAGTATAATTTCTATCACATAGAAAGCATCCAATAAATGTTAACATTCATTGTTGAAATGATCCTTGGGCCCCCATGCTTCCACAGGCAGGTAGTGGATTGAGAAACTGTTATAGTCTCTATAAAGAGCTTAGTCCCTCAAGTCCACTTCAGATACAGACATGGAGGATAATGAGAGAGAGGGAAAAATGCTTTTAGAAGATGGAACTAGAAGGCTGCTAAGGACACTGGAAAGGGAACTTCTGGGACAACAGGATAAAAACCTCATCAAGGAATATTCTCTACCTTCAAGCTCTACCTTCAAGATAGGTGTTTCACTCAATGTTTGCCCACTGGGATTTCAGAATTTCTAAGGACCGATGACTATTATGTGTCTTTCATTCTTTCCTTTCAGAATGAGAATGTTTATTACAATTATTCTAGCCACATTCTACCATTATATACTAAGTGTGTATGGGAAGGATTGTAGGTAGAGTTCTAAGAGGAGCCACATCCAGATCTGATGGATAGAATATTATTGCACAACACCTAAACTTTAGAACTGTTTTTGGACAAGATCAGGATGGTCTTCCTTGGCAAGTGGGTGTATTTTTTGCAGAAAGATTAAACTTAATATATTAGAACTGAAAGAACAAACTGTAGCAGAATTTACCAGTGCTTATCAGTTTCTGGTTCTCCTTCCTTGCCTTGACTTACAGGAACTCCACTTCCCAACATCCATTTAGTGAAGTGAGGCCACATGAAGTCAGTTCTGGCTAATAAAATGAATCTCGAAAGAGATTTCTTCAGTGAAAACATATGCTATTTATTGTCAATTTGTCCTCCAAAGGCCAGGGTAGCTACAGCATATTAAACATTAAAAGCGTGGTACAAGAGAAGTTCTAATTTAGGATGTTAAGATTATAAAGTATTTTTTCAGTTATGGAAATGAGTGTGGATATTTTTTAAAGCAATGGAAAGACATTGAAAAATATTAAGCAGAGGAGTGACATAATATACGGTTTATAAATATTCTGGGCCATATGAAGTTTAAAAATAAATAGGGGTAGCAGTTTTAGTGGCTATTATGGTTCTTCAAGAAAAAAAAAGTATGGTTTGAATTGGAGTGGTCACAGCACAGTTTGTGAGCTAGACGACTCCACATGTATTTTGTAGTTAGAAGTAATAAGACTTGCTGATCTTGAAAAGAAATGCACTAAAAACTTATTCCTCTTGAAGGAAATATAATTTTTAGAGAAGTCAAGAGGCTATACAAACTTTTCTGTATTTGCAAAGCTAGAAATTTGCTAAGATCTTGGGATTTATCCCTTGTAAATGTCAAGGGTCTTATGATATCTGCTTATTGAAGAAACTTGGAAAATACAGATGTACCCAAATGTCATTGAGAAGTGGGTATGAATTACATCTATGTCACAATTCCACTTTTTTCTCGCACTTCCAATTTCATCTTCTACTACATTTTCTTCCTCAGCACAGAAAGAAATATAGACCTCCTTGTAGCCCCCAATCCAGTGCCCATTATCTCTAGGAACATCCAGATGGGTGCTTCCTACCTGTCTCCAGAGATTTTTATAGTTCTTCATCATCTCTTAATTTGCCCCCAATCTTCAAATTACAGCCCCCACCACCACTACACACACACACACACGCACACGCACACGCACGCACGAACTCTTCAGGGAGTCTCATGGCTGATGCTTCTATAAACTGTCAAGTAAACACTAATATCTATAACAAGATATTTTTAAATGATAATTTATTTTTTTCATAGGAAAAATCTGTTTTTCACCTTCTGCCACTTACATCTCATCTAAACTCTCTCAAGAAAGCAATCCATTTATAACTGGGCCCTCAGCACTCTATTTATGTAATTGCATCCAAAGTCTATGGATTATAATTTTTCCTTTATCTCTGTTTTTACTATGATAATCAAGCCCACCATCATCTCTTTCTGGAACTACTGAAACAGGCTCCTAACAGGTATTCCTCCATCCAATCTTATTTACAACCAATCAGCACTCCAGAATAAACTGTCTGAAATGCTGACCTCTACCCCACAACTAGCCCCATTAAAATCTTCCTACCCTGTGGATAGATCCCAAGTTTCTGTATATGCTTCTAGGAACATTTAGGACTTGCCACTGCCTACTTCTAAAGGCTCATCTTTTTATTCTTTCCCCCAAAACATGCACCTGACAATCCAATTGAACACCGTTCAATTCCTCAATTGTGGCAGGGGTCTCTCATCTCAGGGCTTTTGTGCCTTGATCTTTCTTTTTGGACATATATTGCTCACATTTCTTTAGGATCTGAGTCTTAATAGCTCTTTCTCTATAAGTCTTTTGACTTTTTCCTTAGCCAGATCCTGTGTTTTTAATATGTAGTTTCCAAATACCTCACATTGTCCATTTTACCATTTATCACATTTGCATTGTTACTGCATTTTTTTAAATCATCTATAGACAGTACTTGACTCCATGAGGACAGGGCATCTCCATTGCCTAGCACATAGTAGGCACTTATGACAAGTGCTTACCGAAATTATTGTGTTGCTAGCTTCTTGTGTCCTGACTCCTCACTTGCCATGTGTATACAAGCCAAAATATACCTAAGTAACTAAACGTGTGCATTTTATGGAGAAGGCAAAATTATCTACCTTAGATACTAGTGGAGTATGTGTCCCCTCACCAAATTTCTCTGCTATACTGGGAAGCATATGAAAAAAAACAAAAACAGAAAATGGGTGGAGGGGTCCCTGTGTGATTCAGTCAGTTAAGTGTCTAACTTTGGCTCAGGTCATGATATCAGGGTCCTGGGATGGAGCCCTGCATCAGGCTCCCTGCTCAGCAGGGAGTCTGCTTATCCCTATGCTCCTCCCCCTATTCTGCTCTCTCTGTCTCTTTCTCTCAAATAAATAAAATCTTAAAAAAAGAAATAAAAAAGGAAAAAAAACCCTAATATCTGATTAGTTTCCTTGAAGTCTCCTATACCTGTCTGGTAGATAGACAGATTGAAAGCATAATTAGTTGGAGAGATCAATAGATGATACATATCTAGATGACTGGATAAATGATAATTATATTTGAAAACATGACTGCATGTAGAGTTTTTGGTTTTTGATTTTTGTTTTTTGAACTTATTTTACATGGTTTTTTTTCTTAACATCCGATGAAACTTTTTCATTTAATTAACAACTGTTCTTAATGCCCAGATGATATTCAAATATATATGATGCATGGCATTTATTTAGACTTCACATTCAGTAAAATATATTAATATCATTTTTTCTCATTATAAATAATCCCCTAGCAAACATTTCTGTCAAAATCTTTCCCTAAATCTGGATATAATATTAATCTTTCATACTTCTATGGTTCTTTTATCTGGTCCCTCATCTTCCTATGGGAACTTAGAAATCTTTTGGTGCACCTACACTGAGACCCATTTTCAGAAGCTAATGCTCCCCTTAGCTAATTCTTTTTAGCAACCTTCTCTAGAGTGGTGTAGTAGCATCCAAGCTCTTGAGTTTGAAGACCTCAATCCAATGGAATTGTGTGAACTTGAAAATCACTTAGATGCCTTGAATCTTGGTTTTCTCATTCATACAATGCAAATCATCCTACTACCTGTCCTGCTGCATAGCTATTATGTTTTAATTATCTGCCTCTATGTTTTATTGACCAATAAGGGAAGAAATATAAGTAAATTCATTTTAACTAGTGATATTGTGTGTTGGTGATAAGTTTTACTTTATTTTAAATGATTTTCATGCCCTTTGTATCACTTGGATTAAGTTCAGATGCTTGATTCATATACCGTGTGTTTGGATTACATCCAAGGTCTGAGGCTTGGCATGTAAGGCTCTTCTCAGCTTAACTCCAAGTTACAGCTACGAACTCATTCTGTGTTTATTTTGCTGTGCCAGATGTACTTTCCTTCCCATGTTTTACAAAATCTCAAGGTCCTTACAGCACATGGTGTCTTTCTACAAGCTCATTCCTCTACTTGGAATGTCATCTACCATGTAATCTCCCCCACTGGCAAATTGACACAAATCAAAGATGGAAAGAGATTGGCAAAAATCATTTTCAAACAAGTTGATGAAGATGTTGTGTGTATTGAGTGTACCACGTATATGTGATTTTTCAGAGTGTGAGTGAGTGTGCATGCAAATGTATATCAAATGTATGTGTGCGTGCATGTATGCATTTATGAATGTGTGGCGGAATATATATTTAGGATTAAAATAAAGTATGCTTTTCCCCCAGAGTTTCTAGGTATAAAACCTTTCAGCCAGTGAATTTCTAGTTAATGCAAAAATAAGGATAGGCTTGTGGTTCTCCTTAGGCTTTTACTTAGAAGGCAAATGGGTGATGGGTTACCTGAAGGCTACTTCACCTGCACTGCCTATTGCTATGTAAAGCTACTGTCATACATTCTATCAGGAGATGACCTCACACAGCAAGGTGTAGATGCTTCACTGTATTAGTTATAACAGTACATCAGAGAGGGAGAACAGACATGCATTATTGTAAGGAAAATTAACAACCAGCGTCTGAGAGAGAAAGAATTGAAAATGACAGGCCAGTTTGAAGAGGCCTTTTGTTTGGGCTTACATATTTCACCTAGAAATGGACACAATTACTGAAAATTAGAAGTGAAGCTGGGCTTTATACAATGAAATGAGATAATTTCACAGCCAAAACAAGTGGGCTTACGTTGAAAGGAAAGCCATTAAAATATACCTAAGCAGTAAGTTAATGGGGGAGAAATTCAATTTGAAAATGAGAGAACATTTTCAGATAGAAAGGGCAGGCAGTGGAACAGTGTGCTTAATGAGGTACAGTGGATATATTCAAGTTTAATCTAGATAATTTTAGATAATTACAGAAAAAGCTTAGGCTAGGATTTTTTTTTTCTTACTTTTTGCCCCACTGTTTGATGCCAAGTATTGGACTGGACCAGGAAAAAAAAATACACTATCATCCTATTATCATTGTCTTGTATAAGTTCTATTTTCAAAAACTGAAAGTTCAAAGAATTTTTCCCCAGGTGACTAGATGTCAGTCCCATGAAAGAACTTTAGTGCTCAGACAGGACCTTCAGTATTTTCATTGCTTCTGATCTTACACTTCTGTCCAGAGAGCAAGTTCCCCTTGGTGGTACTCCTCTCTTCACATCACAGATTATAAATCTGTACTAGGAAATAATGCGCCGGTGAGTGGCCACTCTCTGATAGTCAAAGGCTGCTTCTAGGGTGGAGATGGGATTTCCCAAAGATTAAAAACTTCTCAAAGTTAGCTCTTCCTTTATTGTGGTGTTTGCACTCGTTGTAACATCCTCCTCCTAATTTTCTTCAAATCTTTATTCAGGTTTTGTATTTTGCTGCAGGTATTTGGTGAACATTCATTAGCTCCTTAACAGCTTGTAAGATTATTTTTCTCCTCAGTACCAGGACTGTAATGCTTTATCATGGTGAGGGGGCATACCATGACATAGCCATAGGATCAAAGACAGAAAAGAGTGTTGTACAGGCGGGAGACAGTCTCAATCAACTTCCTTGTCTGCTGAGGCTTCAAACCTGTTGGGAAATACTTGCTGTCATCAGGCAGGCTCTGGTGGGCATCTCAGGTTCCATGACTTACACTTATTATTATTATTATTATTATTATTATTATTATTATTGTTATTTTTGCTCAGTTCTGCTAATATTTCTGATGAAGGGCTATATGAACTAGATTACCTGGGTCCTACTAAGAAGCACCTATCAGCTTGTATGCTAGGGTATTCTACTCCATAGGGAACATATAGTGAAATGGTTAAGGATGCAGATGTAGGAGAGATAATAAACCTGGCTTCAAGTTCCTATTTAGCCATTTATTACTGAATGTTCAGGGACTAGTTGCCTTATTTCTCCATAGCACTTCGTTTTCTTATCTTTTAAAACAGATGTAATAATTTTAACCAATTCTCAGGTTGTTAGGAGGAATAAATGCAAGAGTATATGAATTGCTTTTAAGTGTAGACCATCACCCAGTTTAATTTTAACTGATAACTAGTAGATAAATTTTAACTGGGCCTATGGTAATGAATAAAGTGATACACTTACTACTACTACTATTATTATTTCAGGTCAGAAATACTTAGGGAAGCTACTATCATACATTCAAGTTTAGTCCAGCTCCAAAAATATGTCTGTGGTATATATCAACTTACCTAAGGAGATAACAGCTTATTGCTATTATCTCAGCATAAATATTACCTTTTTTGAAGCATAGAATCAATTCCTGAGTGTGGCTACTGAAATGATAAGTCCCATATCTGGCACTTAAGTTAAGGCCCACAATC
The DNA here is from genome assembly GCF_017311325.1 of Ursus maritimus. NCBI lineage: Eukaryota > Metazoa > Chordata > Mammalia > Carnivora > Ursidae > Ursus > Ursus maritimus. Next base: position 16,775,329 of record NW_024426774.1, on the reverse strand, counting down.
TAGAACAACCCAGAAACCACAACCAATTGGAAATGACCTTCAAGGCGCTAAAACTAAGCCATAAACCCAGTGAAGACCACTAGGTAGACCATGTGAATGTATTGATTCCCCTAATAGTTTCTTACATGAAAACAATTGTGCTGGCTTTATTTGTTATAACACAAAGGGGTAATTAGCAATACCAAACCAATTCTCATATATGTTACTAATTAAGACTATGCTGTTCCTTCAGGGTGATGTTATTCTAGTTCTTCATCATTAGGGATATAGGTCTACAATAATTTTTCTTTTAATTCATAGCTCTTATTTCTGGAAAGTCAGTATAAATGCTGCTGGGATCTCAGAAATTATCTGCTGGTCAAAATACAGGAAATTGCTACTAAGTTCAGCTTATCTAAATCCCATACCACACCTTTTATCCAAAAAAAAAAAAATCCACATGTTTAATGTTATTGCTCTCTTGATTGCTTGCTTGTTTGCAAATGGAGCTATTACCCAATAATGGGCAAGATAAAGTAGGTTTAAGTTCTTTTTGCCTACCATCACTCCATAGGCAACTTCAGGAGCAGCAGAGATCTGCAATTGGTTCCAGCAGGTAAAAAGTATGACTTTGTCTCTTAATGGATCAAGGAAATTCAGAAAAGCATCTACACAGGCAAGAAGACCATGCTCTGGATCAAATTAACAGGATAGTAGGATCAGATGACCACAGATCTTCCTGTTACATTTGGATTTTCTGGTCTTATGTTTTTGTAAATGAGGACCCAAGGGAATTTTCTTTGATACAGAAATCTTGAGGACACAGTGGAACTTAATGTGAAAATGCTTTCTATTGGTCAAATGCCTTTCTTTGAAGAACATGGCAGAGTATGCTTATAAGTTCTAGAAGTGGAGCAGTTCTACTCCACTCCATTCCCATCCTGGTATTTCCATCAATATAAAGGAAGCTCTACCACCATACTTAGGGCCATTCTATGGCCCTTCCATAACTCAGACCCCCATGAGGGGAAAGGGGCTTATACTGCTAGTGAATTTGAAAGACGGAATACAATGGGGTACGTGGGTGGCTCAGTAGATTAAGCGTTCAATTCTTAGATTTGGCTCAGGTCATAATCTTGGGGTTTTGGGATTAAGCCCTGTGTCAGGCTCTGCCCTCACTGGGAAGTCTGCTTGGGATTCGCTCTCCCTCTGCTCCTCCCCCAGCTCATGCTTGTGCTCTCTCTCTCTCTCTGTAAAATAAAAAAAATAAAAATAAAAAAAAGATGGAATACAGCATGTATGGCCCACCTCCCTTCTGTCTCCTACCTGTGGGAAGTTGGCAATTGCTCGACTCTGTCTTAAGGTTTACAGTCATGGATTCTGCTCCCTTCAGTGTTAAGTCTGTGAGTTTATTGCACTCTCAGATCCTCACATCAGATTTGAGAGTTACAAGTGGAGAAATTCTGAAGAAACCAAGGCACACGGTATCTTATCTCTATGGTTTCCTTTAAGACTTATTAATACTGAGTTTAAAATAACTTCTTTATTTTTATTTTTATTCTTTTTGATGTGAAGTTCGATGATTCATTAGTTGCGTATAACACCCAGTGCACCATGCAATACGTGCCCTCCTTACTACCCATCACCAGCCTATCCCATTCCCCCACCCCCCTCCCCTCTGAAGCCCTCAGTTTGTATGCTTAGTAGCCTCTGTTTTATTTCTTAGTCGTATCTATAGGTCACTAAGAGATTTTTTAAAGCTTTGAGAATGTAACTACTATCTTTCACCAGAACTGAGACAAGACCAATTAAAATTTGTCTTCTTTAAAAATATTGACGTACTCTTAAAATTATAGTCCTTATTAGTTGATAGCTATGCTTGTGAATATTGGAAATTCAGATGGTAGTCCTATGAACTAAAATATGATAAACTTGATTAATGAGCAGACAAATAGAAATGGAGGCCCCAGCCAGGTCGAATATATAACCTTCCTTGGATAGAAGTAGAAAAGAGCTAATCAGAGATACTTGAACTACCTCTTCAATTATTATTATTCAAGAAAACTTATACCTTAGATGACCTAATCTTCAGAATTAGCATGTTATGGAAAAAGTGCTGGGGCATAGGGAACTGGTAGAGAAACTGAAAAATGCTTTATATGAATAGGAGATGGAATTTCAAGAAAAATCTCTTTGAAAATGACTGAGGAGGATCTAGGAGAACAAGCTAAAAGAGAAAAGGTATATACTTCAAAGAAATTCAAGGTTTCAGAGACTGTGATTCAAATGAAAGGAAAGAAATGTACTTAGGACACAATATACCAAGATTTAACTACTTTTATGGTTTTGGCTGGTTGAAGGAGAAATATTTTGATTGATGACCAGGCCAGAAAAAGTGATCAGGGCTTAAGAAACCTAACAGAAGCGGTGCTTGGGTGGCTCAGTCATTAAGCATCTGCCTTTGGCTCAGGGCATGATCCCCGGGTCCTGGGATGGAGCCCTGTATCAGGCTTCCTGCTCTGCTGGGAGCCTGCTTCTTCCTCTCCCACTCCCCCCATTTGTGTTCTGACTCTCGCTGGCTGTCTCCCTCTCTCTGTCAAATAAATAAATAAAATCATAAAAAAAAAAAAAAAAAGAACCTAACAGAAGAATATAATGGAGATCAGAGACCAGACAGCCATAATTCCCCTGGGATGGAGCTAGGCCTCAGAAACTATGGAGAAATGCCATCTCAAGGCTACAGACAGAGGGCATAGTAAAAGCTAATGGAAAACTGTGTTACTGAAGATTGTGGTGATTATAACAACAGCTTATAAACTATTTCCACAAATGTAATAGGCTATAACTAGCAGTATTGGTATAAAATGCTCAAATTATTGAATGAGTTTCAGGATAAATTGATTATGATAAGTAGAGACACAGGTATTAACTATTCTTTCAAGGAATATATTGTGGAAATTATGTAAAATAAGAAATCTAAGGCAAGAAAAATGATGGACAATATAAACTAGGGGAAGTCAGGCAGATCTCAAAGGTAGAATCAACACCTGGATTAGATTTGAGGTGGAAAGAAGAATAACTCTTAGGTATGAACACCCTACTCAGGAGAATGAAGGCAGAAATGTTTTGACAGGACCAGAAATGAAAAGCAACGTATTTCTTACTATAGGGGATCCCAGCAGGGTCTGAGGCATGTATTATTTAAAAAAATGTAAAAGACCATTCCATAGAGAAAATTAAGTGCAACTGTTTTCCCCCAAATCTAAACAATTAACACATTTATACATCAAGAGGGCTCCAAGGAATATTGTGAGGGCAACATCCAAGTTGGAAGAACAGACAGAATTAGGTTATAGATGTTTAGGGATATCAGGAAATTGAAGACACCCATATATGACTGAATGAGGTCAAGCACTATTTGGAGAGCAAATAACTGGAGTTGCCCAAATTATAAATCAATGTATTTTGCCAGGAGGATTGCCTGTCATCAGTATAAACACCCCTACTGTCAGGAGAAAGCGGCATCGGTAGAAAAGTTTTAGACTCAGAGTACAGAAAGAAAACTTGAAACTAGAAAAAACAGGCACTCCGATGCTTCAGATAATAGCAGGGCCAATCATAGGGAGGATCATTACTTCACATCCTGGTACTTGGTTAGGGCCAGAGTGTGGGCCACTGAGAGAATCCTCAGAAATTAACTTTTGATGTTGTGTCCTCATCCAGTAGGATTACATCTTCTCTTCTGGAGGAGAACTTGGGGACATGCTCTTCTTTTTCTTTTTTTCCTCCTCCTCTCCCTGGTCGTCGTCCTTCCTTTTCTCTCTTTTTAAAGGAACACAGAAATGTGTGACTTCTTACTTTCAGGAAAAAATGTAATAATGTAAGAAATGGTGACTGGATTTGTTTAATTTCAACATTTTCTTTTTTAGATTGACTAGAAAAATCACATATTTTAATTTATTTTCTTTGGCTTTGTATGTAACTTTATTCTGAAAAATCTGATAATGGAAAGTGATTTGTATTCAAATTGAGCCATAACTTTATTGAAATTTACATCAATCATGATATTGTCATTTGGTTCCATTATGGAATCTCTGGTAGACTGTTTGGGACAAAGTGGCTTGCAATAATTTGGGATGGAAAATTGGAAAATTCTGGCCGCAGATGCAGTATGGATCCAGGGCAGATTTGGTAAATGTGCTTTTATTATATATTTTAGATTTTGGGGTGGCAGAATCTCTATTATCTAGTAGTATTCCCAGGAAGATAATCAAGGAGAGTAGTTGGTTTTATTGGGGAAGTGGCCTTGATGAATAGAGCAGTAATGTTGATCCCCTCCATGATGGAAGAATAATCGTACTTTGGTTGACCATAAGCTTAGTGGCTAGGCCCAGAGATAGAAACACATGGAATATTTGGAGGACGCTTCCTCCCAAGCTGAGATTTTCTTACATGGGTTTAAAAACCTGTTATTGTAGCAATTCTTGCCCTTTACTATCTCCAAACACAGATGGAATAAGTCATTATATTCGTGAGTTTGAAAGAGAAACTAGGTTCAGGTAGCCAGCCGCCTTTATCCTCTTACTGAGGGACATGCTGACTAGAGAAGATACTTGCATTTCATTGCTTTTGATGGTGCATACAACACAGAGAAAGCTAACTCTTTTTCATGAAGGTAGGACTGGGGATATACTTCTCGGGAATAAATTCAATTCAGGGAATTGTCAATAGCAAGAAGTTATAGAAAGAGCAAGTTCTTCTTGAAGAGCCTCTCTGCTCATGTTCGAACATCATGATGCACTCTGCCTCATCAACAAAATGATGATGTAATGGGAAAGCAGTGGAGACTGACTGATGCAGGTACAAAACTGTGCTACTAACTCTAGCTACTAAAGTCAGGAGCTAATTCAAACAGAAGCACAGATGACATCCCGATGCTGGGGCAGGCATTCAAAATCTTTAAAATGATCCAATAAATGAGGACTGAGGCTGTTATTTATAAGTTATTTATAAGTGCTGAGTGTAATGGTGGGCATGTTAAATATATAGCCACGTAATTTCAAGCATTCTATCTTAGAAACAGTCTGTCCTTAAGGAGTCCCACTTATAGAAAATAGACTAAGCAAGAAGACCAGGGTCCCTTCAGCTGCATGTTCTATGAAAGTCAGGCAAGTGAGGCTGCCATCATAACTCATTCTTGAAACTTATGAGTCTCTAGTCATAGTCGATGGATGAGTAGCAATAACTTATTGAAATGACCACTGTTTTCAGAGGAATATGATTTTAACGTACTGACCAGTTGTCTTTTCATCATATCAAGAAGAGGTACCACCTATAGAGAACTGTGCACTTATTATTTATAATCCAAGTATTATCTGGGTCAGAGCTAAGGCAAAGCAAATTATATATGCATGATTTTAAGCTACTAAGTAATCAATAAGACAGAATTAGTCATGGGGTGTCTGTCCAGCTCAGGTCATGAACTCAGGGTCCTAGGCTAGAGCCCTGGCATAGGGCTCCCTGCTTAGTGGGGAGTCTGCTTATCCCTCTCCCTCTGCCCCTCCCCGTACTTGTGCATTTGCTCTCTTTCTCTCTCTCTCTCAAATAAATAAAATCTTTTAAAAAAAGAAAAGAATTAGTCATGATTACAAATTTTTTAAAAGCCATTAGACAATGCAGTTATATAGGAGTTTGACTTTTGATAGTATAAAAATTATCTACTTTGTTTAATTCAGTAAAAACTATACATATTTTGCAGATATCTTCCTATTTAAAAATGCATTAGCTTGTATTTAATAAATTACTGCAACAGCTTGTATTTTTATAATAAATAAATAATAAATTCACATTGAAGACAATATGAGAAACTTAAAATAATTGATTCCATAGCTAGCCAGTTTACCAGCTTTCTTTAGTAAGTTATTCAAAAAGTGACAACAAAAAGATTAATTTGCAAGCTGTTTTTCTTTCCAGTCTCTAAATGATTCCTAAGTTTATAATTAATGAGCCTAAAGAAATAACCCTTTTTTCAGTATCAGTAGATGTGTAAAGCATTAAAACATCAATCATTTAATTTATCATGTTTTCACACTATGTTTTGTAGATCACTGATGAGATCCTCTAACTTAATTTTTAGCAAATATGTACTGAATGATACCCAGAATAAATCTCAGAATTTATAGAAGAATATGTGTCAATGTCATAACTTCCTCATCCATATCTGATTGTTCTTCATCCTTAATAATATTCAATTTATTTTTCCTAAAGAAACTCATTCCCAGGAGAGGTCAGAACTTGACTTCATTCGGCAAACTTGATAGTTGGGTGTGTTTCTTTCACATTATTAACAACCAATTCATTTCTACACCTATGCTTCACAGATTAGTAAGTGAAAAGGCTTTCATTAATAATTAATGACATTTTCTTTATTTGCTGAAGACTAAAATTCAGTGAGATGAGAACTTAATCTTTTTAACAATATCTAGCAAAATTCTCTAAGTTCCATTATATTGTACTCCTATGACATTCTAGGGCTACTATACGTCTTATAGTCAAAATATTTTGAATAAGTTAATCAAATTTATCTAGTTTTTATTAAGCCTCCACTTGACAAAACAGTGTAGGATATAGAAATGGAAACTATGTGGGATTCTTTTTTTTCCCCCTCAGGTATTTCTTCAAGTGTAGTATTTCCGGATTTACTATATTCCTTCCATTAATTTATACATTCAAGAAATAGTTACTGAGCTCTTACTGTGTGTCAGCATCACTTCAGGATCTGAAGATTGAGCGGTGTTGAAAATACTGTTTTTGTCCTCTGCCCTTCAAATCCAGAAGACAGACAGGAAATAAGCAATAGATAGATAATTTAGTTTGAAATAACATAAGAATAATGTTCTTTAAAATGAAATATATCTGAAGTTACATTTATTTGTATAGTTTTTGTATTTGTAAGTTCTGAACGCTTGTCTAAAGTACAAATCAACGGGGCGCCTGGGTGGCACAGCGGTTAAGCGTCTGCCTTCCGCTCAGGGCATGATCCCTGCGTTATGGGATCGAGCCCCACATCAGGCTTCTCTGCTATGAGCCTGCTTCTTCCTCTCCCACTCCCCCTGCTTTGTTCCCTCTCTCTCTGGCTGTCTCTCTCTCTCTCTCTCTGTCAAATAAATAAATAAATCTTTTAAAAAAAATAAAGAAAGTACGAATCAAAACCTGTTTTTCTCAGTAGGAAAGCAATGGAAATAATTATTTAGCTTTCCAGGAGAACTACCCCAGAGGAGGAAGACTTTTATAAGCTTCCTAAAGACAGTGACCACATTTGTGTGGTTCATCAGGTATTCTGTGAACACAATAAAAGATTTTAGTATAAGAAGTAAAAATTAAATACTCTTTTGTGATTTAAAAAGTCACATTGTTGCATGTTTAAATGAAGTCTGTGCAGATTAGTATTTTAATTCTTGCTGACATTCTTATTGCGATCTCCTTGCTCATTACTTCCCAGATCATCGGGAAGGTAATATCATATCATAGTTTGTCCCCCAAAACCCCTCAAAACTTCTTTTCTTCCTCCATTTATAGCTGTTTCTTTATTTCCTAGTTTACTGAGAAAATAAAAGTGATTAAAATAGACATTTCTTGAGTTTCTATTTTTACATCTGGCCACCTATCTATAGTCCTGTTCTAATGATCTTTCTTTTCTGTTGTTATCGTAGAGGAATTCTTTCTGCTCCAAACAAAAGTTCATCAACTTCCACATGAGATTTCATGACTTTTGCCCATTCTAGGATACTGCTTCTCTCTTCTTCTCTCTCATACCATTAAACTTTCTCTTTACTGCACGTCTCCCGTCAGCATACACACATCCTATTCTCTTTATCCTACTTCTCTCTTGCTTTGTCTTTTTCTTTCCGTTTGAGCAAAACTCTTCACAAGTGTTGCCGTCACTACTACTTGTTTCTCCCCTCTCTTCATTCAGGATTTCACCCCCATCAGGCTTCTGAAAATGTTCTTTTCAAGGTCACCAATGGCCTCAACATTTCTAAATCAGTAATCAATTCTTGGGTCTTGTCTTACCTGGCCTATCAACAACATTTAACAACTGATTACTGTTTCCCCCTAGAAACATGCTTTTCTTTGATCAATTTCCAGGTTACTACATCTTTTGTTCTCCCTCCCACCTCACTACCACTCCTTGGTTTCCTTAGCTTGTTCTTCGCACCTCCACAAACATTTAAACTTCAGTGGTCAGTTGTCTTACCATCTTTCTTTATTCTATATATTTACTGCCTTGGTAATCATTTCCAGTTACATAATTTTGTATACTTTTTCTTCACCGATGATCCCCAACTATATTTCACCAGTCTGGACCTTATCACTGAACTCCAGACTTGTAGATGCAACTCGCTACTTGACCTCACCACTTGGATTTATAACTGGCGTTTCAAAGTAACATGGCAAGAAATTGAATTACTGAGCCATCCATCTCCTCCTCCATGAAAGTAAAAGCTCTTATACAGTCCTTCTATGCTTATTTGGTGATAAACCTATTTATTCATTTTTTCAGACCAAACCTTGGAATGATTCTTCACTCTACCCTTCTCTACTCCATACCTTCATTCCACCCTCTTCCTCACTGCATATGTTCTAACAGCAAATCTATTATCTCTCCTCTCAAAATATATCCAGAATTTAACTCTTTCTTGCTACCCTAAGTGCCCACCTTAACAAGCTCCCATCCTCTTTCCTTTGAAATGCCAAGCTGCCAGTGTAGTACAATTCCACGAGCAATGTGTTCTACATTCCCACCACATTTGGTATTGTCAGTCTTTTGTAGTAGATATGCAGTGACATTTTATTTTGATTTAATTTGCATTTCCCTGATTACTAATGAGTCTTCACACATTTTCCTATTAGCCATTTGGATATCTTTCGTGGAGTATCATTTTAAACTTTTTGCTAATACTGATTTGAAGACTTTTTTAAAATAGATCCTGGACACAAAACTTTGTTGATTATGTGAGTTGTAAATATCTCCTACTCAGTAGCTTGATTCTTTTGTTCTCTTTATTGTAGCTTTTGGTGAAGGTGTATTTTTGCTTTTGGTAGGCAAATTAATTGGTCTTTCTTTTATAGTTAGTGGTTTTCACTTTATTTTATTTTCCTACCCCAAGGTTATGATGATATTCTCCTATACAATCTTCTGAAAGTTGTGACTTTCACATAGAGATATATAATCTCCCAGAATTTGATTTTGTGTATACTGTGACAAAGGGACCACACAACAGTTGTTGTTGTTGTTCTTCCCATATGGATATCCAGTCTCCCTTTCAAGTAACTTTCCCCTTGGGCTCTCAGTTCATTCTACTGAAATAGGTGAAAAATCCAAAAGTCATAAGTGAAAATATTGATAAATTTGAGTATATATTATTAAAATAGATATGGCTTTAAAATTTCGTCCTGACATCGATATAAAAATCAAAGTCAAAAGATAAGCAACAAACTGAGGGAAATATGCTTGCCATATATATTATTGACCACAGGTTAGGCTTATTACTATACAGAACACTTCTTTGAATCAGTATGAAAATGATGAGCAACACAATGGTAAAAGAGGGAGAGGAAAAGAGGAGTAGAAAGTTTACCAGGAAATAAATGCAAAACAGTACATGAACATATAAAAACTTTTATTTTCTCCCTAGTTAAAAAATAAAACTTAGAACAACAATGAAATGCAATTTTATTGCTATCAGAATGGCAAAGGTTATTTATATGTTAGAGTATTCTGCTACCGAGGATGAATGAAAACTGGTACTTTCATATTTTATTGGTGGGAATGGAAATATGTGATAATTTCTAAGATGTACATCTATACTGACTTATATATTCTGCTTGTACATGTACTCATCAACTCATTTTATCCTCACAAAGCCCTATGAAGCCAGTACAATTATAATTTCATTTTACTCATGAGGAAACTAAAACAAAGGTAAAGTAACGACCCCACACCAAAGCTAGTTAAAAAAAAAAAAAGAAGAAAGAAAGAGAAGAAGAGAAGAGAAGAGAAGAGAAGAGAAGAGAAGAGAAGAGAAGAGAAGAGAAAAGAGAAGGAGGGTGCCTGGGTGGCTCAATCATTAAGCATCTGCCTTTGGCTCAGGTCGTGATCCCAGGGTCCTGAATCGGGATTGGGATCGAGCACTGAGTGGGGCTCCCTGCTCAGCGGGGAGCCTGCTTCTCCCTCTCCTTCTGCTGTTCCCCCTACTTGGTTCTCTCTCTCTCTCTCTGTCAAATAAATTAAAAAAATAAATTTAAAAAAAAATGTCCAATTTGATTCTAGATAGTCTGACTCTGGACTCCAGGCTCTTAAACAAATTTTATTAACTTCCATGGATGTGTAAAAATTTTCATTGTGGTAGCGTTATCAACACAGGATTAGATATAGCATAAATACCACACAATGTAGAAATTTACTTAAAAGTACCTTCATGCAGTGTAATACAAAGCGGTCATTAAGAAAAGAAATGGTATAAACCTTTAAGCACCGATTAAAAGGTTCATAAGAATCCTATATCAATGGTTAACTTTTTGGTATGTCCTGGAAACCTGGAGTTAAAGGCAGATTTATTTTTCATTATACTATATTCTTGTTTGGTTTTAACATTTTTTACTATAGGCATATGATGCAATTATGTATGTATTTTTCAAGAAATAAGCAGTGAAGTAATTCAAAACCTGTCTCAGTAATGAGAAATGTGATAAAAACAGATGATCAACTCTGTCTGGATCATGTCCACCCTAAGGCCTCAACTAGATATGCATGCTTTGTAAAGAAAGCTTTTCACTGATCTTTGCCCATGATCAATGTGGAATCCTAGGAACTGTGCCGAGAGCAGATTTGATATTGGAAACAGGCGGTGATTTAGCCCTTCAGTTAGTTATTAAGAGAAAAATATAAATGTAATTGTATCCATGACGTTCGGGAGGCAATTTGCGGAAGTGGTCCAAAGCTGTGGGGCTTCCTGCTGGGCTCTATCATGCCTTCCAAGAACCCTAATAGTTCATTCCTCAGAAGAAATGTCAAGCTGCTTGTGCTGTCAGCAGAGCAGATGCTCTGCTGACGTCTTTGGGGAACAGTGTCAAGTGACTGGAAAATGGATGCCAAAGATGAAATAAAAATTCTTACCCTCATCACTAAATTTCATGTGCCCCATGACCTAGTGTCTGGTTATCTACCCCAGGCCTCAGGGTTAGTAGCGTCTCCAGCTGGGGAGACTCAACCATGTTACTACTGGAACACTAGAGGACTTAGCTTTCTCTCTTGCACTTTCACAAGATGTTCTCTTAAAGAAGAGAATGTGTCTATTTAATTTGCTTTGTGAAAGTTTTTCCTCTTACCTGACAACTTCTATTTGGGAGATATCTTCTTTCCTTCAACATATGCCTTAAAATTTTTCTGTCCTTATATCTGTTGTCTTTTTTTTTTCTTCAGAAGGCTTTTATTAGGATCCAAAGTATACAATAAAAATATAGAAATTTTAAGTTTTTCCCCTGTGTTTTCTCATACATTACTTTATTTGAAATTTAAAAAAAAATCATAAGGCTCTTCGCCTTATAGAAAAAGAAAGTGAAATCCATGAATTCAAATAACTAGTCCAGAGTGACACAATGAATTAGAGATGAAGATGGGCTGAGAGCTCTAGTTGTCTGTATTTTCCCATATGCTAAAAACTCTGCTAGGTTCTCTACGATTGGTGTCTTCATCCTCATTAGAAAGTGTAGCTTAGGTTTAAAAATTCAAAAAACTGAAGTTGTGAATATAGTACAATCATACTGCAGAAAATTTGTAGAATTCTGGACAACAGAAGGATATGAAAGGGGAAGAGGAGGGAAGAGAATCATGAAGCAGAAAGGGAAGGAGAGGAACAGGAGGAAGAGGACCAGGAAGGAAAGAGGAAGCAAGAAAATTTAAAAAACATAATTGACCAAAGGCAAACACTATGAACATTTTCATTCTCTTTTAGGCATGCATTCGGTTTTATTTTGTAAATTATTATGGTCATATCATCTACATCTTGATGTTGTCACTTAATGTGGTAAAATCAGTTTTATAAGTTGATAGGTAACTCTTAAATTTTCATTTTCCACCTATATTCTTTTAAATAGATTTCCCCCATTTCCCTGTACAGGGAATTTATGATTAGCTTTACCTTTGCTATTATAATTCATATAGTGATTAAGTAATACATGGTATTTTGGCCAATGATATAGAAGGAGAACCAAGAGTATGATTCCTCAAAGTCAATTGAAGAAAGTGTATCAAGAAGAGAAAAAAAAATTAGTAGTGAAAATACTGCTGATAGGTGCTGACAGATAGTGACATTGTTTGCTTTGTCTTTATCATGAACACAAATCACGAAAAGTCTCCCTTATATTTGTAGGAGGAAAAGACACAGACCTATGATAAAATGTCATAGTCACCATCACACAGATTACATGTTTCTAATACCAGAAAATATGACTAGTGTCTCCTTTTCATATCAAAAGTTCATAATTCCCAAAACATTTATTTCACATAAATTTTTATTGGGGCACTGGGACAAAAAGGACAGAATTGAAAATCATTTGCATTTCTGTTTGAACAGCATGATTGATATGTCATCATTCATTGACCTGTAATTCAATATAATTTTCTGATAATCTTTTTGAATTGACATATAATTCACAGGCCATAAAATTTACCATTTCAAAAGCATGCTCTAGAGATTTTTAAGTTGTGCAGTCATCACAATTGATTTCAGAACATTTTTATCATTCCCCAAAGTAAAGCGTACCCATTAGCAGTCACTCTCTAACTTTATTTTTCCCATTTTCTCCCCACCCCACCAACCCCTGGCAGCCACTAATTCCCTTTCTGTCCCTATGGATTTGCCTATTATAAACATTTCATAAAAATGGAATCAGACAATATGTGGCCTTTTATGTCTGGCTTTGTTGACCTAGCATATTTTCAAGGTTCGTCCATGTTGTAGCATGTATCAATACTTCATTCCCTTTTAATGGCTGAATAATATTCCATTCTGTTTATCCACTCACCGGTTGATAGGCTTTTGAGTTGTTTCCACTTTTTTGCTGTTATAAATAGTGTTGTAATAAATATATGTGTAATTTTTCGTGTGTGAGTGTGTTTTTATTTTTCTTGGGTGTAGAATTAGGATTGGAAATGATGGATCATACGGTGACTCTATGTTTGACTTCTGGAAGAACAGTATGGGGAATATTGACTTCTAATCTATGAACACAGATGTCTTTCCATTTACTTAGGATCTTGATTTCTTTCAACATGTTTTGTAGTTTTCAGTGTGGCAGCCTTGTACTTGTTCAATGTATTCCTACATAAGCTAGGTTTTTGATGATATTGTAAATGAACTTATTTTCTTAATTTCATCTTGTTCTTTGCTACTGTATAGAAATACAATTGGCTCTTACAACAGTAGTTAATTACCAGAAACTAAGCAAAAAGTTCCCCTTTTTCCTTAATTTTTAGTTAAAAGTTACACTTGCTTGAACATGTGTATGTCTTTGCTTAATTTCCTTCTAAAATGAGGGAGAAATTCCTAATATTATCAAATATTTGGCTCAATTCCTCACTAGAAAGATGTTTCTTTTACCCCACCTTCTGAATAATGGCAGAAAGATTAATCCTGTATTATGGAAGAAACCTTCCATTTCAGGTAAGGATTTTCTATCTTCTCTTGGCCTGCTTATTTCTCTTTTGAAGCCTACCCATACTCTGATTCCTGCAGCTGCTGGAAATACTGACAGAGATGGAGATGAGAGATGGTTTAGAGTGGTGTGTGTGTGTGTGTGTGTGTGTGTGTGTGTGTGTATGTGCACATGTGTGCACACTCATGAGTAGGCAAATCTTTGATAATCTTCTATTTGAATATTAATAACAATGTCAACCTGAAATCCTAGAAGAATTTTTTTAATAACTACTAGGAATATGGCTGACTTTGAGAAAAGAGACATTTCCGGTATCAATTTTGTTGAGAAGGAAAGTTTATTTAAGCAGTGCCAAGATAGATAAATGAAGAATGCATCTGTTTTAACTTTAATACCAGCAAGAAACTCATTAATTTTTATGGAATACAGAGGAAGTTAAAACAAAAAAAATTGTTTTCCTCTTCTAAGAAGCTACTGGAATTTTTCTCTCTCAGCCTGCTTTTCTTATTCATGTGTGTGGAGCGTGATGGACTATTGACTCCTGACAACCTGTTGGATGAGATCCAACAATAACCAGTCAGATCAATGCAACCCAGATTGCCCTCATGGGACATGACAAGAAATTCAGCTGTTGTTTAGGATGCAATTACCCTGCTGGTTGCTGTAGAGAGTGACCTCCTTTACTCTGGTATTTATTGAATCCAGACCTAATGTCTGGTCTCATTTCAGAGTCCCTGTCTACAATGCCTATCCCAAGGCCAAGTACAGTAGACAGTGAACCACCATAGCTGCCAAGATTCAGTACTTTGAAAAGTGTCTTTGCCAGGAGATTATCATGCCTGTTCCCGTTAGAATCAACATTGCTTTTTCTGGCTCATTTAATGTAAAATGCAATTCAGCTTCAAAGATAAGTACTTAAATTCACAAATGGTTGACAGCAGTAGGATTATAGTGTAGGCTCTGAACTTAAAAATAGTTTGGGTCTGATTACAAGTATTTCTGTCCTGAGAAATATTTAACAGCATAGGAACTGAATAGAGGATATTAGTATTTGGCTTTATCAGCTCAAGAATAAAGACACATTGAAAGTATGACAATTGAGTAATGGGATTTGGAACTAAAGCCACGATCTTCTATTTCAGATTAAGAAACATTTTGAAGAAGTAATGTATAGGTTTCATTAAAATTTATGCTATGATTTATTTTATTAAACTTCTACAGTGATTTATTAGATGTAATTGCAAAGAAGAGGTAGTTCAGTTTTTCCCTATTTGGCTAGAAGTTAAGTACTCTTGAGTTTAAACTTGGGGGACATGTCCTTATTAAAATGGAACTCATAATTAACATTTCTGTGCATTTTCTATAATCCAAACATGCAAGAGGGAACATTTAAATGCCTAGCAATTAAAATGAAAACATTTTACTTTTACTGGCAGCCTTTTAACTTTTCAGTTCATCATATTTATAGTTATCATTATTAGACATCTGGAAAAATATAGTTATGCTTGCTATTTATATTACCAACTAAAAGACTTTGAATCACTTTGTAGACATGATCTCATTAACGCTCTCTACATCTCTGTGAGGTAAGTGCAATTATCTTCATTTTATTGAGTTTAAATTACTTTCTAAGGTGTCAAAGAAAATTGTGGCAGGATATGGAAAAAAAACCCAAGGTCTCTTAGTGTCCACTCTAACGGTAAATCCTGTTCAATAAAATCAGAAAGAAATGAATCCAGTTTTAAGTGCATGAGGCTTAATTTTCTACAAATACTCATTTGATGTAGCTATATGAGACATAACATTTTGTAGTTTTGCCATTTCCAGTATAATTTATCAGCCTGACCCATATTCTAATGCATTTGACAAACCAATGTTTTATGCAATGACACTTCCTTAAGTTTTCTGGAAGAAAGTTTTATAAAGAGGTGGAACTGAAACTTTCTCTGTGAATGTTGATTTTACTTTTTAAAGAGATTGTCATTTCCTTCCTAATTGTTTCTACTTTTTAAAATCTCCACCATCCACAGACACACTTGCAGTCTAGGCTTGGCTTTTAGGGGGTTGTTTAAAATGCATTCCTCTTTACATTTTGGGGAAAGGGCAAGAGCTTGCCTGTGTTCATTTTATGGGTTTACTGAATTGTTATAGAATTGATTGCCCTTACTCTAAATGCTTCCTATTTCTAGACTTGATCAGTGCTAAATATGTAGGCTAGCATTTTCTGCTCCAGTGTTGCTTCCTGATATAGTAACAGATGTTATAACCAATTATGTTTTAATTTCTTTTTTACTGTAAACATTAGCCCTCACATATATGGTCAGTTGACTTTCAACAAGGGCACTGAGACCATTCAATGTGACAAGAATAGTCTCTTCAACAAATGATGCTGGCCAAACTGGATATTCATATGCAGAAGAATGAAGTTAGATCCTTACCTGGCACTACATAAGAAAAGTAACTCAAAATGGATGGAAGACTTAAGAGCTTCATTAGAAAACTTATAGAGGAAAATTTCATGATCTTATTCCTGGCAATGGTTTCTTAAATAAGACACCAAAAACTTAGGCAACAAAGGAAAAATTATAAATAAATTGATCTTCATCAAAATTAAACCTGTTCATCCATTAAAAGGCATTATCAACATATTGGAAAGACAAACTGCAGAATGGAAGAAAATAAATTGTATTTGGTAAGAGTTTAATATCCGTATTATATAAAGAACACCTACAACTCAAAAATAAAAAGACAAACAACCCAATTAAAAATGGGCTCTAAAGACTTAAATTGATATTTCTCCAAAGAAAGTATTCAAATGGCAGTAGCATTTAAAAAATAATGTTCAACATCATTAGTCATTAGGGAAAGGCAAATCCAAATCATGATGAAGTACCACTTTACATCTGCTAGGATAACAATAATAATAATAGCATTAATAATAACAATAAGTAAGTGTGGAGGTTGTGGAGAAACTGGAATTGTCCTGGGAATGTTTGTGGGAAAGTAAACTAGGATAGCCACTGGGGAAAAATCAGTTCCTTAAAAAACTAAACGTAGAGTCACCATATGACCAAGTGATTCCAATTCTAGGTTATATTCCCCAAAAAATTGGGAACAAGGACTCAAACAAAAGCTAGTACATGAATGTTTATAGAAACATTATTCACAGTAGTCAAAAGGTGGAAATAATCCCAATGTCCATCTTAGATAAATCAATAGAAAAATGGAGTATGCCACACCACCAATGTGGTATATGATATGACAGAATGGAATAGAATGTTATTCAGTCAAAAAATGAAGTTTTGATGCATGCTATAACATGGATGGACTTTGAAAACATGCTAAATGAAATAAGCCAGACATAAAAAGACAAATATTTTATAATTCCACTTATATAAAATATCTAAAATTAGCAAATTCAGAGAGACAGAAAGTAGATTACAGGTTATCCAGGGCCAAGGAGAGGGAAGAATGGGGAGTCCTTGATTAATGACTACAGAGTGGCTTTGGAAATGGTGTTTGGAGTGGTTTTAGAAATAGTGATATGATGGCTGCACAACGTTGTGAATGTAATCCCACTGAATTGCACACTTAAAAATGCTTAAAAGGGGAAATTTTATGTTATTCATATTTTACCCCCCACCAAAAAATAAATAAAACCTACCCTTAGCATTTCAACCTAAGCTGCACAAGGTCTATTCAAGTGAAAAGCACATACTTAGTTGTGTTTTCTAAAATGGAAAGCTCTTGATTTGCTTTTATAGTTAAAATAATACAGAAAGGGTTGAAAATTTCTCTCCCATTTCAACCCCTTTAAATAAACATTTAATAGTTGCAGAAAACAAGCATTCTGTTAGTATTTTTGGAATATCTTTAGCCAAATACATGTTGTATATAATAGAAATAGTTACATTTTGTTATATATGAGAACTTAAAGTTCTTCTAGGAATAACCTACATAGATTTTAATGTATGCATTTGTGGTAACTGTTTTGGTTGCTCAGAGAGCCTATTAAATTATTTGTTTACTCTATTCAGAATAGGTAGATATATTATGGCTATGTTATTATTATATGATATGCAGCCACAAAAGGCATACATTCCAGCCCGCCAGGCAAAAGGCTGCTTCACAAATACAAATTTAAGAAAATCTTCTACTAAAATATGAGGTTCATAGTAAAACATCTTCAAAGTGAAAAATAAAACAATTATAAAAATTCTCAATTTGATTATAAAAACAAGCATTTAGCTCTTGGTAGGGGGAAACCCTACATTTTTTTTTCCAAAAAATAATTAGCAAACACCTAGTGTAGTTTATTTTGAACATTTTTATTGCTAATTGAATTGGCATAAAAATAAATACAGTAATCCAAAACTCCCATATGTAAATGTTATATAGACACATACATACACACCAAGCCAAAGTTTTCAGAAAACTGTTATTAGTATATCTTTATATGAAGTGTTCACAGGGGTATATCTTTTATGATTTATTTCTCTCTGCTTTATTTTAAAAAAAAAGATGTCCCAGCCTTGAGCCATTAATGGGTCACGACTAACAGCTAGGAAACCCTGAAAAAGTGAATTTCTGTAAAGGATTCATGGCATGAAGGTCGATAGGAGGTGTATTTAATGGGTAGCTGTACTTTTTCATTCCCATTGTCAGATGACAGCCCAAATTGTAATGATCAACTGAGCTGTTCTTTGCATCTATACGATTTTGTGCCAAGGAGAGATGAGCCGGGATTCCTAGAAACATTTCCATTATCTGTGGAAAGTAAAAGTATTGTCCTAACTAGCACTTTAATTAAATAAAGGAAAATGTTTTTGAAAAAAAAAAATATCTTGAAACGTACTATGGTGAGGCCTGGATATTGTTAAGGGGCACTGAAGCTTCAGAGAAAAGATAAAACCTCCTTTTCCCTCCCTCTTTCTCTTTGCCTGTCTCTCCTTACTTCTTCCACAGAGATAAAATGTTAAAGCAATTACTTTCTCTTGCCTTGCTGACAGTGTCTAGGACTTCCAGTCAGTGTTAGAAGATGATGGGAGCAGACATCTTTGTCTATTTCCAATCTTGCCAAATATCCACAAGTAGGTTCTTTATCAGACTGAGAAGTTTTCTTCTAGTTACTGAGAGCTCTTACTTGAATGGGCATTAGGATCCCGTAAGTGCTTTTTTTGCTATATATTCATATCATTTTGTGATTTTTTTTGCTCCTATTTGTATGACAGATTATGTATTCTGATTTGTTTGAATGTCAGACCAATCTGCCATGCATGATATGAATCTATCTTGTTTGTGACTGTCTGTCTATCTACATTTTGCTGTATTATTTACTAAAATCTCATTAGAAGTTTCTATGTCTATGTTCATGAGAGATATTGGTCTCTAGTTTTCTGTTCTTTTATGGCCTTTGATATCACAGTACTGCCAGCCTCATAAAATGAATTGAGAAGTGTTTCCTTCTTTTCTATTTGCTGGAAGATTTTTTTTTTTTTTAAGAGTAGGTTATAGTTTTTCTTACATCTTTGGTAGAATTCACCAGTGAAGCAAACCAGACCTGAAATATTCTTCATTTGAAAGTTTCAAACTGTGAATTCAATTTATTTAACAGATGTCATTCTATTTAGTTTATTTCATATCGAATGAGCTTTGGTAGTTTGTGTCTTTCAAGGAATTAGTTCATTCTAACTAAATTGGAAATATTTACTGGGAAAATTGTTTATAATCTCTTATTCTTGTAAAACTTAAATAAATTTTCGAATGGCTTTATGTTTAAAGAAAAGTTGCAAAGACAGAACAGATGGTTCGTGTATATCATATACCATTTTTCCTATTAGTATTTTACATTCCTATTGCATATTTGTTACCACTAATGAACCAATTATGATACATTATTATTAACTGAAATCCATACTTCGAGTTCCACTAGTTTTGATACCAACAAGCTGGGTTTGAGGACCGAGAGGGGGTCCCACAAGACCAGCCAAAAGGGTCTCTGGCTGGGTGCAGGATAGAGATCAAATGCAAGCCAGCAGGAGGTGGAAACAGAGTTTGTTGAAGGTGTGGAGAGAGTTCAGGTACAGACAGAGTGTCTGGGAGGGAGACTCAGAAAGGAAAGGGGCCTGGAGGTTTTTATTGAGAATTGTGGTCTGGTGTAGTATCCTCTTAGGCATCCAGGAATGGTTTAGAACAAAGATGAGGGCCCAGGTATTACTCCTTGGAGCTAGGGGTCTTGGTGCTGAGAGGTCTAGTGGTCTCAGATGTACGTTTGATGGCTTTATTTGGTCATTTTCACCTGGTTTTTCCTTAGTCTCTATTCTAAAGAAATCATTAACTTCTTGTCCTTTACAAGTAGGGCATACGTTATTTACTTTATGAGGCATGTGTGAAGTAGGGACAGGTCCCAGCAAGAATGGAAGTAGGAAAAGGGGCAAAAAGCAGATTTGTATGGTGTCCTTTGGGTTCTCTGTCTCAGTTATACCCTAATACTCTTTTTCTGTTCCAGGATCCCATCTAGGATACCACATTACTTCTAGTTACTAGGCCTCTTCAGGTTTCTCTAGGCTGTGACAGTTATCAGACTTTGGTTTGGTTACCTTGACAGTTTTGAGCAGTAGCGTTCATGCATTTTGTAGAATGTTCCTCAATTTGGGTTTGTCTAATGTTTTTCTCATGGTTAAACTGTGGTTATTGAATTTTGGGAAGACAACAGAGATTAATCATCATTCTCAACATATTTTATCAAAGGTACATGCTCTCAGTACAATTTGTCACAGAAAATATAAAGCATGTTTACATTTATTTATGTATCTGATATCTTTAGCTCAATTACATCATATTCTTCTGTGTTATTTTTCTGTGCACGTAATATTGACTGTGTTTCTTTCTGTAGTCTTTCTGTCTCCATGTCCTTCTCTCTTGATTTTCTCCATCTCAGTCTTATGGGCTCATCCTCTTGCTTTCTTGCACTCTCTTTAAAACAAACAAAAAAACCCACAAAAACCAGAATTTCATATTTAGGGCATTTTGTGTATATGTGGTAGTTACCTTTACATTAAAATACTGTTTGGAATGAACTTAGCCCCCTCTTTCCTTCCTTATGCTTTTCCTATTTGATTTGTCTGCTTCAATTTTCGCCCTTTCATTTCTACCCGTTACCTGTGTGCAATCAAGAGCTTATTCTAATTTCTCCTATCTTGCTTGATTCTCTTCCTGTTTAAAAAAGTCTTGATTTCTGTTAACTGAGCTAAGGTGAATCTGCCCCTTGGTGAGTTACGGATAGAGACTAACCAGGAGGAGTTGTCACACCAAGGAAACTTTATTTAGAGCAGATAAGGGGATCATGGGGAATAACTTCCAAAGCTATGATTTGAGTGGGGGTGAATGGATTCTTTTTATTTAGGGTAAGGATGAATATTCAGAAAGGGGAGCTTTGTCATTGCATGCAAAGGTGGACATAGGTCGCTTAGAAAACATGCCTATACATGCATAACATAACTTGTTATCTCAGTGAAACTTGTGCTCTTACCAGGGCGGAAACTTTAAAATTATAATGAAGAGAGGTAACTGTCAGACAAAGGAGAAAGCAATGGGCATAAACTGGATGGGGTCTTGGGCTCTTTATCTCAGATAAGGAATGCAGGGCCTTACTTATTTTTCAAACAACACTGGGAGTTTTACCACTGATTCATTGTCTCTGATTTGGGTAGGCTATTTCCAGGCTTGGTAGAGAGGATTAATTTTTGCGTTCCCTTTGTTCCCTTAGAATTCTTAACTACTAAGATTTTTGCATTTCTTTGTAATTCTGATACCTCTTGGGAAGTTGTACAAGAAGGGCAAGTGGAGATGATAAAGCATAGATCGGGGGCCTAATGGCCTCTCTTTTTCTGGGGATCCTTGACTCTGCTACCTTTCTACTGTGTGAGAATGTATAATATTCTGTACTCTTCATCCACTCTTGTCCCCATTTTTATTTAATCTTATAGCCACAATTAAATACATTTGCGTACCGTTAGGTCTTCTGCAGGATCCAAAGTCCCCTCTCCATTGACTAAAGTTTATTCTCCAGTGGATTCCTAGAGAACTATTATGAGTTGAGTCATCTGAGTTCTGCATTTCTTTGTTTTGATATCTTGTTGACAACTTGTTTGAAAATCTTAGGTTAACACTTCGTGTTCTTAAAATTTTGTTTTTGTTTTGTTTTTTTAATTTTGCTCCATTCTCGTCTTTCTACGCGGTTGGCTAGAAGTTTGATGTCAACTTGATTGTCTTTTCTTTGTTAAGTGACTTGGTCTTTTTGTCTGGAGACTCCAATAACTTTTTCTCTCCTATCTTTACAGTCCAGTGATTTTACTAAGATATATTTTGGGGTTGAATGTTCTGTCAATTTTTTTTTTCTTCAGTAATGGACCCTTATAGTGTGTAGATTCAGACCTTAAAATTTTACAGATTTTTCTTGGATAATAATTTTAAATATTAAGTTTCGGTGTTCTATTTTTGTTCTACAAGAAATCTAGTTACACATATGTGACTTTTTTTTTTTTTTGCTTTTTTTCTGTATCTGTCACGTTCTATCTGATGCATTTACCTCTTTTATGATTTTATTTTTATTGGTTCTTTTCGTGCCATTTCTCAATGTCTCAGTATATTTTCCACTAAGTCTACTTTTCCTTAGTCACCTTGCAATTCATGCTTTTCTACTGAGTTGATTTCTTTTTCCTCTTTCTCCTTTCTTTCTGAGTGTCCAAAATTTTCATTTCACAACTTCCTGTTTTTTTTTCCATTTCCCTTCCTATTAATTAATTAATTATTTTTAAAATCTCTGATTTAGAACTCTTTCATATCTGCAAATGCTTGTTTTAAGTTACTTAATTTTCCTTGGGTATTGCTACAAGTTTTTGCTGTCGTTATTTTGTGTGCACTTGTTTGTTTGTTTGTTTTTCCACTTTATTGTTGCTTGGGAGGATATTTTCTTTAGCTGAACTGTTTTAATTCTCATTTTCTTTTTTCTTCTTAAAGTAGCTGTGTAGGGATGTTACTTTCCAGTTTTGTTCATTTTTAAATGTCTTCTATTTTTTGAAAGTATCAATAGAGAGTGTCTCTATGGCAACTGGATGAGGGACTTGGTAGTATTATGTGTTTTTTACATTGAGAGTAACCTTGTCGGGTAGTAAAGTGAAACAGTTTCTTGATTGCTTGGCACATTTTCTTGGAATGGGTGATGTTGATGTGCATTCTGATTTTTCTC
The DNA here is from genome assembly GCF_017311325.1 of Ursus maritimus. Lineage (NCBI taxonomy): Eukaryota > Metazoa > Chordata > Mammalia > Carnivora > Ursidae > Ursus > Ursus maritimus. Next base: position 16,752,381 of record NW_024426774.1, on the reverse strand, counting down.
ATTTTTTTTCTCCTTAATTTCCACAATTTCCTTCCTTTTTTTTTTTTTTTTTTTTTTCTGTTTCCTTTCATACTCTGCCTCTAACTGGTATCCTCTGTTTGCAAGTTCCTTTACTTCTTCCTGGCAGGACTACTTCTCAAAACTGCCAACTTTTGATTCTTCATCAGTTAACATTCTGATCAACGCAGTAGTAATCATCAGCATTACAATATTTAGCCAATTTCCACAAACTGTATACTTCATCCAAATAAGTACATAGACTACACATATACCACAAATAATGTATTTTCTGTTACACTAGTCAGATTTCAAGATGATTGATTTATTTACTAAAGCAATATACTGTGGTAGTCTACCAGCACTAATAAGAGATAACAAGTAAAACGAATCCCCAGACTTACATTCTAAAAGATCCAAATAATAACCTGGTGGTTGTAGTGTCATAATATTTGTTTTGGAGGCCAGATTTATAGTTATTTGCCTTAGTTCACACATCAATTGTGGAGAAACAAAGATAAGTGTTTTGCTGTTAAGCTGAAAAGTAAGAGCTAGACAGAATGCCCCAGCCAAGAAAAAAACAATTGGTTCTTGCACTCAACAAAATTCAGAATGAATGTTAGTTTTCTATGTTATTTGTATTAGATTCTGTAATTGGACTACAATTGAAATAGTTTGAAGAACAAATTATTTTTCCCTAGTTGGTATCACAAAGAAGGGGCCATCTTCAAATGGATCTAGATAATAGTTTGAAGAAAGTCTTCTCCATAAAACCCAAGCTACGAATCAGCCATTCTTTGTATTGTTGTTCACAGACCTTTTCAAATGCTTATGCTTCTAACGTTCTTGACTTCCTTTATTACTATTATTATTATATTTTTTTTGGGCACCTTCTTACAGTGCCCTACAGATAAAGGTGCACAGGGCATATTTACCTTTATGTTTTGTTTCTGTTTTTGTAAGAAATGTGTGTCAAGTTGGCTCAGTCCTAACCTTAGAAACTTACTTCAATCTAAGGTAAATAGAGCAATCATAAAAATACCAAGTCAGTTATTAAATTAGTTTCCATAGTCTTCTGTTCTCCACTGAGTGCCTCCAGAGATGTACCTTAATATTTTGAGCCTGGATGAGTCACTTATCATATATTTCGGAAGTGTATTAAAAATAATGGTGAACCAAGCAAAGATTCTGAGAACTCCTCATTTGCAGCCATCTGTGAATTAATTCTTCACAACTCTTTGAAGAAATTTTAGTATGGTATTATTTTTTTTGTCTGTACTAAGACAGTATTCATCTTAAAGTACCTCAAGAAGTATGGACATTCTCATGCTCTTTCCACTCTTAGTAATGACGTTTCTGTTTTCTTCACCTTATCATTTTTTTTTAAAGATTTTATTTATTTATTCGACAGAGATAGAGACAGCCAGCGAGAGAGGGAACACAAACAGGGGGAGTGGGAGAGGAAGAAGCAGGCTCATAGCAGAGGAGCCCGATGTGGGGCTCGATCCCATAACGCCAGGATCACGCCCTGAGCCGAAGGCAGACGCTTAACCGCTGTGCCACCCAGGCGCCCCTTTCACCTTATCATTTTGTCGGGGTAAACTCTTATTCAGATTTAGTTTCAATTTCTTCTATATGCAAATGATGGTCCCATTCTCTGTGATTTAGCATCCGACATGTTGTTTGGCAAATAATAACCATTTGATAAATATTGAACTAAACTTGTAACACTTTATTTTATTCTCCTTCAAAACACAACCACAAAGAGATCAAAAGTACAGCTTGGGGGGGCGCCTGGGTGGCACAGCGGTTAAGCGTCTGCCTTCAGCTCAGGGTGTGATCCCGGCGTTATGGGATCGAGCCCCACATCAGGCTCCCCTGCTGTGAGCCTGCTTCCTCCTCTCCCACTCCCCCTGCTTGTGTTCCCTCTCTCACTGTCTGTCTCTATCTCTGTCAAATAAATAAATAAAATCTTAAAAAAAAAAAAGTACAGCTTGGGGAAGATAGTTAATGATATTGTAATAACGTTGTATGGTGACAGATGGGAGCTACACTTAGGTAGTGAGCAGAGTAATGTGTGGAACTCTCAAGTCAATGTGCTGTATACCTGAAACTCATATGGTATTGTATGTCAACTATACTTAATTTTTTTTAGGAAATAGAAAATAAGTTTATGAAATGTATATCACCCAGGTATCCTCATTAAGAACAAATATTAATATTGTGATATTGCTTCAGAATTTGGTTTCTTCTTAAAAAGAGAGTGAGCAGAGCACAGTTGGAATTAAAACCTGAGTTCTCACCCACAGGGATAACCTTTGATCTTTCTCAGATGTGACCGTTAATGTGAGTTTGATGAGTATTCTCCCTTCCATATTCTTAAGTTCTGCATATTTTTTTATAAATACTCTGTAGCATTGTTTACTATTTTTTAGATTAGCAAAATACTAAAGGCACATATAATGATAAATGAATTGTTCTATGACTTATTTTCATAACCTTATATTAAGATTATGTTAAGATTGATTAATCCTGATAACTATATAAAATGTATCTATTTTGTTGCTATAATAGTCTAACATAAAAATTTTTATGTACTTGTATATTGTTTGAATTTTGGTAGATTTTCTGTATTTTTCTTTATTACTAAAAATTGGGCCTCATTAAATACATCTTCGTGTACAAATGTACAACATTTTCTGTGGGGGACTTACCTACAAATTAAATTAGTTAAATCTCTAAAAAAGATGACAGGGTATGTGCATTTTCAGCTACAATTTTTTCAACTACAATATTTTTTTCCCATTTTGCATTCCAAACATTTTATAACATTGAACAGCACTAGTACCTGTATATGAGTTTTTCTCTACCTTTGTCACTGCCTACAAAAATTATTTTGGATTTTTTTTTTTTTTTTTTGGCCAAACATACATATTTGATATAGAATCTACTTCCTTACAATTTGATTTCTCTGGTTATTGTATATAATGCTATTAATTGCCTCTTTTGAAAATATCACCTATTTCATTACTGATTTGTAGAAATTTATTTATTCTTTCAAAAAAAATTTATTCTGTTAACACATTGAGTGCCTTCTACATTCAAGGCACCCTTTTAGGTTATAAGACTATAGCAGTAAACAGCATGAAGCCCTTGTCCTCACAGAGTTCACATTCTAATGGACAAACAGAAAATAATAGGATGATGAGGTGAAACTTGGAGTGAAGGTATAGAAATTTCTTGAAAGAACGTTCCAGAGAAAGGAAACATCAGGTGTAAAGGATTTGAAGTGGGGACATGCTTGGCCTCTCCAGGAGCAGCAAGGGCTAAGGCAGCTGCAGGGCAGTGATAATGAACAGTCATTGGAGGTGAAGTTGGGAGGACAGCGGGAGTTGGATCGTGTAGGGTTATGTTGGACATGGTAATGACATTGGACTTTAAATGTGTTGACAAATTATTGATGAATCACAAGAAGTATCACTTTGATCTGTTTGCATTTTAACAAAAGATCTAGATTCGTGGTTTTTAAAGGCAGTGATTTTTGCCCTCCAGGAGACATTTGGCGATGCCTGGATACTTTTCTTTCCTTAAACAACGAGATGGGTGCTAGTGTCCTCTAGTTGGTAGAGGTAAAGGATGCCACTAAGTATCCTAAAATGCACAGAGAAGCCAGTCCCCTCCTAACAAATAATTATCTGGCCCAAAATGTTAATAACGCTAGAAGTGATTGCTTTGGTCTAATCATCTATCAATACAAAATCAGTATATTTAGAGTATTATCTATTAGGGTAAGGTGATTAGTCATCTGCTAGTATTTTCTTTTTGGATTTTTCACTAGATCTCTAGATTTTTTTTCATACAAAGTTTAAATGCAACTTTTTTGGGGAAAAAATTACATGGCAATTTTAGAATAATTGACAATTTTGTGACATTACATCTTTCCATATACAATGTGGAGTACAAGTACCACATTTTTCTTTATTCTCATACATATGTGTGTATGCATAGATATGTATATATATTTGTGTATGTATAATTTTTATACAAATTCATTAGAATAATATACTTTTTTACACACCTCTATTATAGAACTTGACATGTTTTATGATACTTCTTTAGTTATACATTTGTTTCCCCTGCCCGACTGTAAACATAATGAAGTCAGGTGTTATATTATATTAATCTCAATGATGAGCATCAAGATATGTTTATTAAATATTTGTTAGGTATTTTGAGATCCTCAAGTAACAACAATATATGGGGTGTTTTCGGATTACTTTTTCTCCATAGCAGTTACGATGGTGTTTCAGAGAAGATAATATCAAATAGGTATAAGAACTGGGATAACAGGGTAGGATGTCTCAAGGGTGATTTGATTAAGATGAAGTGTATTGATGATCAAGTATAAGAAGTAGATGAGATGACCTATTGCCATATTCCTGACTCAAGGCATCTATAATTTACACCCTGCCTTGACAGTTTTTCAGTCTGTAGTATTAACTTTGGCAACTAGCCTTAGTGTCTATTTTAAGGTAATGCTCAAAATGCTTAAAACGTGCAGGTGTACCCATTGCTGCATAGTCTCCTGATTAAGCAGTGTTTGGAGTAGACAGTGACACGGCCCTTTTGTAATTATAGCATTAGTGGTTCATGATCTTCCTTGTCAGGTTCTCTTTGGTTATCTGTGAAGAAACAAAAGTATGGTCTTATTAATCCTTTCACAGTACTTTCCTCTTCTATCTACTTTTTAAATTTCATTTTCCATCATATTTTTCTCATTCATACTTTTTTTTTTTAGTATAATTGACACACAGTGTTACATTAGTTCCAGATGTACCACCACTCAGATTCCCACAGAGGATAACTTAGTTCAGAAGGACCAGGGCGTACTCACAACCACAAGAAATCCTGGAGATGGAGAGGTACCACCCATTCCACAACTGTGAAGATTCATTCATGAAAGTTACACCAAGCTTTTCTGTCATTGAACCTTTGGCCATGCCTTTATTTCCTTAAAAAAGGTGGGGGTGGGGGAAGAAGACTAGAGGCTCATAAACTATAAAAACAAGTGTATTTTGGCAATAAATATACAAAAAAGAATGGAGAAACATAGAAGTTATTATCTCAATAAAAACTCGTGTTAGAAAGGGGAATGATGGCAGGCTTCTAGAACTCACTAGTCCATAGAAATCCTAAAATCCCAGTGGGCAGATTTCCCAGGTACTATTACCTTGAAGGTAGGAAAGGTTCTTTGATTAAGCCCTGATTCTCCTCCTTCAGAGGAACTCCCCAGTGTATTTTTTCTATACGTCCTGACTCTGCTGTTTTGCAGCATTCTTCCTTTGCCTTCATGCTACTGGGCCACTGCTGAAAAGTCAGTAGAGAACATTTTCTTACTGATGGTTGAGCAGTTTTCTCAACCTGCTTCTTGTCTGTTAGAAGTTGAAGGACCAGAGGTATTTCATGACTTAAATGGTCTAGAACTCTTTAGATCAGGTTGGCAGTGCCTTTGCAAATACACCTCTCTTGGAAAAGTTTGTAAGTTTTGCATGATTTGATACTAATTAGCTCTATATACTAAAGCTGTACCTATAGCTCCTTTTGAGCTATGTTTCTCTCTTACGTTTAATTATGGCCTGAGTTCATTAAATGGGCTACCCATGCCATATTCCTGCCTTGGCAATACCCAAGTCCAAGAAAAGAAGCACATTTATGCAAGATTATTTTAAGCCCCTAAGCATGTTTAGATCATGTCTACTAGCATCATATTCGCCAAATCTAGTTACATGTCCATGCATAACATCAGACAAGCACAGAAATATATTCTTCCCATGAAGATCAAAGGGAGGTAGTGAATATTTGTTGAACAATAATTTAATATACCACACCTACCGTAAGAGTGGTATTTTCAGGGTTCCAGGGCTGAAAGAAAGAGCAAATATTTAGTCAATATAGTGATTAATTAAAGGCTGAACAGATCCTACATTCAATGATGTCACAGTTCGAGACAGAGACTAATTGCACTATGAAGTTCAGGAATTGGTCATTCTTATTGGCAGTATAGTAGATACAATGGAAAGAATGGAGTAAAACCAAATTTGAATCAAATAGACTATGTGGCTTTTTACAAGTTATGAACCAATCTGTACCTAGTTCTTGTTCAATTAAAAACGAATAATTATTGGGGTACCTGGGTGGCTTAGTTGGTTAAGTGTCTACCTTCAGCTCAGGTCATGATCCTAGAGTCCCAGGATCCCTGTTAGGCAGAGAGTCTGCTTCTCCCTCTGCCCCTCACCCCACTCGTGCTCCCTCTCTCTCTCTCTCTCTCTCAAATAAATAAATTCTTTTTTTAGAAAAAGGAATAATTGTCTAGTTTCTATGATTCTATAGAGAATATATATGTATTACAGAATATACAGAAATATATACATATATTGAGAGAGAAAGAAAGAGATTAACACTACATTTTTATCCTTATTTAAATGTTACGCCCTTCCAATTTCTACTTTTAGCACATAGCATACCTGCATTTCTTTTCTTTTTAGCTGACAAAGAAGATTCAATTTCAAAGAGAATTTTTGTTAACCCCAGTGGATGCAGTGAAGTATACAGTTGCAGTGGTAAGAGAAAGGGAAAATGTTATAAATGAAAGTCTTATATAATTAGGAATAATTATTTAATGTGATAGTAGATAAAATTGAGTACATCCTGGGCTGTGATTGGGGAAATACCTTAAGCTCCACTGTGCATATTCAATCTACATCTACAGTGAATATTTACACTAACTTTAATTATCACACTGGAGATTTATAAGTCAGGTTTCAATGATATTCTTTCTCTAAGGAAAAAAAAAGATAAATTTGTTAAACTCTGATGAAGACAGAACTATAGAACAATTTTCAGGCAACAGGCATAAAATCTTAGTAGATCAATCTGCACAATGCATTTAAAAACAATTCACTAAGCTTTTGTGTTAAAAGGGTAATTTGGGCATAGCCCTAAATATCCCCTTCTTGCTGTAAATGCATATGATGCTATATGAAATGTATAAAGGCACACATACACATTAAACTATGCATTTTCACCTAATAAAGAGAAAAGTGGAAAGAAGCACTTACTGGTGAGTGGGAAATGAGTCTGCACTTCCCTAGGAATCTGATATCACTATTAGGGGCTGGAGATTCAGTGCCAAAAGAGCATCAACATTAGCTCCATGTACATAGGATCCATGTTCACTTCTTGTAGTGAAGCTGGGGGTGGGCTTCCGGGCCTCCAAGCAATAGGTAGTAACAGTTATGTTCCTAGGAAAACATTTTTTGCTGCTGGAAGTGTGAATAATTTTTCCGAGACATGACAGAATCTTTAGTAACTAAAGACTTTTAAAAATCTGTTCAGGGTAAGTGTTCCTTGCAAGACTCTTCATAGCAGCAATCAGGAAGCCATTCATAGGGTAGTCTTTTCTATGTAAGAGATATTTGCAACAAATTCCAATCATCTAAGATTATACAGAACCTATCTTTGACCAGAATGAAAAACAAAACAAAGCAAAGCAATGGTCAACAACAAAATGAAAGCAGAATAACCAATCAAATAAACAACAACAAAAATATGTATGTGTGTGTGTGAATATAACAAAACTAATTTCTAAGTAATTCCTGGGATAAGATTAAAAAAGTGAAAACTGAAATGTTTGTGTTGCTTTTGTTTTTTTTTTTTTTTAAATGCTTAGCTTATTCAGATTCAGTAGATTGGTAATTAGAAGCAAAATCATAGCCTTAAATGCATTTTTAATACTGTATGAATATTTGAAAATGAATTAGCTAAACATTGTACCTAAAAAAAACAAAAACAAAAACAAACAAAAAAACCAGACTCAATTTTAGGAAAGCAAAAGAAAGGAAATAAAGCAAGGTGCAAGTTACTGACATAGGATAGGAATAGATGTAGAAATCAATGAAATAGAATCGAAGGATCCAAAAATAAATCCATGCATATATTGTCAATTGATTTTTCAAGAGTGTGCCAAAATAGTTAAATTGGGGAAGAACAGCCTTTTCAACACACCGTACTGAGTCAACTGGATGTTCACAGGCAATAAATTGAGTTTGAACTCATATCTTAAGCCATACACAAAGATTAACTTAAGAAGGATCAAGGACCTAAATGTAAATATAAAACAATAAAACACTCCAAGAAAATAGGTGTAATCTTTACAACCTTGGGTTAGGGAAAGTTTCTTCAGATATGGCACTGCAATCACAGGTATAATTAAAAAAAAAAAAAAAGTAAATTGAACTGTGTCAAAATTGGAAAATTTTGTGCTTCAAAAGACAAGAAAGTGAAAAGACAACAAAATATGAAAAATATATTTACAAACGATTAAGAAACTTGAATCTAGAATATGCAAATAACTCTTAGATCAACAATTTATATTTTATTTTGAGATTTTATGTATTTATTTATTTTAGAGAGAGTGTGTGAGTTGGGGGAGGGGGAAGAATCTCAAGGAGAATCCACACTGAGTGCAGAGACATGCAGGGCTCCATCCCTTGACCCCGAGATCATGACTTGAACTGAAACCAAGAGTTGGACACTTAACCAACTGAGCCATCCAGGTGCCCTTTAGCTCAACAATTTGGAAAAAATAACTCAAAAATAGGCAAAGGATTTGATTAGACATTTCTCTAAGAATATATTCAAATGGTTAAAAATCACACGAAAAGATTCTCAATATCATTTTTTATTTTATGGCTCATGCTTTTGGTATCTAAAAAGCTCTTTGCCTAATTCAAGGTCAAGAATTTTTTCTCCTGGGGGCACCTGGGTGGCACAGCGGTTAAGCGCCTGCCTTCGGCTCAGGGCGTGATCCCGGCCTTATGGGATCGAGCCCCACATCAGGCTCCTCCACTATGAGCCTGCTTCTTCCTCTCCCACTCCCCCTGCTTGTGTTCTCTCTCTCGCTGGCTGTCTCTATCTCTGTCAAATAAATAAATAAAATCTTAAAAAAAAAAAAGAATTTTTTCTCCTGTATTTTCTTTTATAGTGTTCTTACATTTAGACTATGATTTACTTCAAGTTAGTATTTATATATGGTGTGAGGCAAGGGGTTAAGTGTGTGTGTGTGTGTGTGTGTGTGTTTGCCTGTGATATCCAATTATCCCAGCACCACTGACTGAAAAGATTATTCTTCCTCATTTAGTTGTCTTGGCACATTTGTTAAAAATTTATCAAATGTGAATTAAACTTGAGTTTATTGATGTGAACTATCAATTCAGCTCCATTAATCTAAATGCCCATCCTTATGCCAATACTACACTATCTTAATTACTGAGGTTTTATAATATGCTTTGTAATCAAGTAACATAAGTCTTCCAATGTTTTTCTTCTCTTTCAAGATTTTTTTTTTTTTACTACTTTGGGTCCTTTGAATTTCCATATAAAGTTTAAGATCAGATTGTCAATTACTGCAGAAAATCCTACTAAGGTTTACATAGGGATTTCAGGAAATCTATACGTCAATGAAGAGAATTGCTATTATTATAGTGATATTAAATTTTAAGAGTCATGACTATGGGTGTCCCTTTATTTAAATCTTTGATAATTTCTCTCAGCAGTGTTTTATAATTTTCAGCGTACAAACCTTGTACTTCCATTATTTAGTTTATTTCCAAATATTTAATTTTATGACATTGTTAATATAATTGTTTACTTAGTTTCATTTTCAGAGTCTTTGTGACTAGTATATGAATTAGTTTGAAACATAAGTGAGACTTTTAACTTTCTAGAATAAATTTAATAGTATTTATTCAAAAACAAATAACTTTTATTTTATGAATTTATCATGTTATTGTAAGGCTTTATACATATAGATATTTATTAAATGTAATTAGACATATTGACTTGGAGGTGCACTATGTGGGTGAATACTCTTGCAGTGAATATGTATGTTTATTCTTCTTTCTTACTTTCATGTAACTTTAGTTTTGACCCTGACTTTGTTTCTTTCCTGCTTCTATTCAAAATTATAAAAGAGTATTTCCATGGAGAAAAGATGAATGGATAGTTTTGATGAGGTCCTAGCTATAGAGCTTTCTTATTTTACATGAATATCGCTGCATCTACCATTGATCCCACTGACATAGATTGTCATATCCTTTTGATTACTAATCCACTCAAACAGGAAGAATTCTAACTGTCCTAAACACTTTTCCGTGTTTCAACATGAAATTTACATTAGGACTATTACAGGAGAACAGTTCCCCTTCTGTTTGATTAAAAAAAAAAAAAAAACTGCAACTTTAATAGGTAGAGAACTATTTGCAAATAGTACAGATAAAATGTACTGCAGAACTATTTTCAGAAGTCCCAGAAAATTCTCCAGAATACAATCAAATTATAGCTGATCTGGAAAGTCAGTAGACTTATACCATGTATAATTCAAGAAATAACCAGAGAATTAGCTATGGTTTCAGAATCCCTACAAGCAAAAAACTCCAAGACTTAGGCAGAATAATTGGAGCAGAGCCCATAAGAGTCCAATTTAATACTTGTAAACCCTGAGCTAAACTTTCCCCAAATCTTCTTAAAACTAAAGCCAAGAAAAGTCTTTGGCCAATAGCAATCAGAAAAAAAAAAAAAAAGAGAGAGAGAGAGAGAAAAGTACTAGAAAAAAATGTCTATATACCTTCACACCAGTCCTTGTAATATGTTAAGCTAAAGGAAAAAAATAAAACGTAATGTTCAAGGATACATATTTGTCATAGATATGGAAAGCAATTAGAAAGTAGTTACACCTTGCTTCTCAGTAATGTCTGACCTAAACATAACACTTTAGATCAATCTGTAGCCAAAGTTTTATTATAATAGATTTATGCTCTGCTTCCTTTGTGGTCCCCACTGATAAGCATATCCAATACTTACTTGTTTTTACCTGGAAAAAACAATTTAGCTGGAAAGTTATGCTTTGACAATGAGTTATTAATACAATGCCAAAAGCATGCATCTTTAAAATAATTGATAAATTTGACTTTATTTAAATTAAAAACAACATTTGGCCTGTAGAAGACACAGTTAAGAGCATGAAAGACAAGCCACAAAATGTGAGAATATATTTTCAAAGCACATATCTGATAAAGGTCTTGTATTCAAAATATACAAAGAACTCTTAAAACAAGAAGAAAACAACTCAGTTAAGCAATGGGTGAAATATCTGTCCAGATACCTTACCAAAAAGATGCACATATGTATGTAAGTATAGGAAAGATACTCAATATGAGTGTTCATTATGGGATTCAAATTGAAATATCAATGAGACCCCACTCCATAACTGTTGTAATAGGTAAAGAAAAAAAAGCAATAGGAATTATTTGCATGAATGCTGAACAATAGCAGTGTTCATGATTGCTGGTGGGAATGTAAAATAAGAAAGTCTCTTTGGAAAATACTTTGTTTAAAAATGTAAACATAGGGTCATCATAAGATCCAACAATCCTGATATTAGACATTTACCTATATGAGTTGAACTCTTATGCCCACACAAAAACCTGCTTGAAAATGTTTATTGTAGTTTATTTATGATTGTCCAAAGCTGGAAGCAAACAAGGTGCTCTTCAATAAGTAAATGGATAAGCCCACTGAGGTATGTCTACTCAATGAGATATTATTCTATGATTTAAAAAGAAAAAAAAAGAACTCTCAAGCCATGAAAAGACATGGACGAATCTTAAATGCATATTGTTAAGTGAAGTAGCCAGTATTAAAAGGCTACATCTTCTGTGATTTCATGTATATAACATTCTGGAAATGGCAAATCTGTAATGCAGGTAAAAGTCAGTGATTTTAGGGCTTTAGGGGTTGGGGGAGAAGGCTACATTGATGAAGCCCAGGGGATTATTTTAGGGCAGTGATATTAGTTTGAATGATACTATAATGTTGGATATATGTCACTGTGTATTTCACAGCCCATAGAAATTTACAGCAGAAGGAGTGAAACAATGCATGCAAATTGAAAAGAAAAATATATTTATGCAGTCAGGGGATCCTCAGGTAGAATGCTGAATGTGACAAAACTATCTACTTGCATTACAAATTTATGAAAGAACCTTATTGGAGAACATAGAGGAAATAAGTACTGACCTAAGTAGTTCAGAAATGAGCTGATAAGACTAAAGGCAAAAGGAACTGCAAACAGGCACTGCATTCTAGTTTATATTCTTTCCTCAGAGGGCACAGGTTAACACTTCCAGTACTGCTGTACATGTATACTGGATTTGTACAATTAAATAAATGAAGAAAGTTGGAGCCAGGTCTCTCACTGTCGGAACTGGAGGCTACAAATAATCAAGGTATAAAGGCTAGAATAATCCATGTGGTAATAATGGATTAGAGCTGAAGACATCAGTAATAAGCTCATGTTTAGCAGATGGTGACGCGTAGGATTGTTTATGCTTGTGTGTATATACAAAAATTAGTTTTTATATATAAATACATTTTCGTTCTTTTAGCTGAGCGTGCCTCGAGGCAGTGACACCTCAGCCGCCATTTGCACACCAAGGGCCTGGATCCTGGGTTCTAATACTATTCTCTGATAAAAAGAACTAAGGCTTCTTGGAGAAATGGCTGATTCTAGGACTTAGATGAGATGGATAGATAGGCATAGATATAGAGAGAGAGATAAGTGGAGATATATATTTGTCATCTATCTATGTCCCTAGTAGCTTCTAGTGTCACAATAATAGGAGTACGTATAAGCGACATAGAGTCAACTGAACGAGCTCTCAGTGGCCAAATATTGGAAAATTATTTTCCTAGTTTGTTATTATTGAAGTTGTTACCTGACAGTTAAATTCTGAAGTTCCGCTGGGAGAACAAGCAGTTGAGAAATTCTGGGTCAACATGGTAGATTTTGCACATATGTTCAGTGTGCCAGCCAGACACACTAAAGAGAATGAGAGAAGGTTCAGCGTAACCAGATCAGTATGTTAACAAAGTCCTGGAGCCGTAGCATTTGTCAGGCTGAGGGTAGTTTTATATGCCCTCCACAAAGCTGGTGTTTGGTTTGTCTGGAGAAGATGGGTGTGAGGACTGGAAATAGTCTTTGGAAACCGAAGGGAGGTAGCGGCGGTGTACCTGTCTGCTCAGAGACAGAATGCCTATATAAGATTTAGTTAGGAATATATATTTATTTCTAAATAGCATAAAATCAGTTCCTGCTCTTTCTTAGAAGGAAGAGGAGGTCATTTGATAAGAAAGCAGTTTGTACAGGACACAAACTGGGATAGACCGACAGTATAAACAGGTGTTTTCAATGAGATTGGTTTTTTCTGAGGATAAATCACAGGCACAACAATCCCATCATTCTAAGGCTGGTTTTTCAATAGTTACACTCTGTTTTTTTTTAGGTGAGGGTTTCTTCCTTTGATATCTTATAGTCTTATATTTTAAAAGTTAAAATAGGTTTTCAAGATTGATTGGAGGGGAACGAAAAGTAAAATATAGCCTGAAACCAAACATTTAGACTTTTAAGTTATTCTTGTTTTCTTGATTTTTTTTCTTTAAAGGTGAATGGAATTGTCACTACAGAACTATGTTTTTTATTTGTCTCTGGAATGAACCTTGGTAATTCCACAAAGGCTACTGAGAGCTTTTAAAGAACAAGAGAACTGCATGCCTCCAGGGACTTGGCAGCACTTAGTATTGCTTGTTTTCTGTTCCCTTTGTTTTCAGTAAGAAACAAACTTTAGAATTTAAACAAGAAATACAGTCCTCATTAAGTATGAGCCTGTGTGGGAACAAAAGAAGCTAGAGACCTTCCATGGGACTTTGAACCAGTAGAGAAAAGTGCTGGGGGTTATAAATGCCAGGACTGGGTGCTCTGACTCCGGAGAGGCTTGTACCCTCCCAGAAACATTTATAGAGGTGTTAGAAATGGAGGTAAATCTGGAAAATTTGAGACCTGTTTATTTTTCTATACCTGTCCATTGCCCTAAAAGACATACATGAAGTTACATAAAAGACGTGTTTTCTGGAATCTTCTCCCAGTTACCATCTATGGAGGGTGAGTGGGCTTTAGTAAGGTTGCTCAAATCCCAAGAGTGTTCTCTTTGCTGTCCATTATATGTATATAGTATGTTTGAATTTATAGTATACTTTCACTATATGAATTTCTCTCTTTATTCTAAAAAACCCCTCTCCTGGGGCACCTGGGTGGCTCAGTCAGTTGAGCATCTGCCTTTGGCTCAGGTCATGATCTCAGGGTCCTGGGATTACTCCCTGCTCTGCCCGGTGTCTGCTTCTCACTCTTCCTCTGCCACTCCCCTCTCCTGTGTGCTCTTTCTCTCCCTCTCTCAATAAATAAAATCTTTAAAAAAAAACAAAAAAAAACCTCTTTTTCTTTTATTACCCAAATCTTGAATTTAAGCCCCTTCATTTTTTAAGGGGTGGTTTAACTCAACCCCACCACCCATTAATCCAGTAAAGTTAATATTTTAAATATTAAGTATATTGGTTTCTTTTCAAACTTTCCTATTTGACATCTCTGGAACGTCATGCCTATGTTCTGAATCGCTGCCTTAGCCTGGAATTCTTGCTGTGTTCCAGAACTTTATTTCCACAACCCATGAGCTTCCATCCTGGGATGTTCCATAGACGCAGAGTATTGTCATATGCAAAACCAAAATTGTCCTCTTTCCTTACAAACCTGCTGCTTTTATCTCTAAAGGCATAATGCAGTCATTCCACTAGAAATCATGGAGTCATCCTAGTCTCTTCCTTCTATTCCACTTTTACATTTAATTAGCTGCTGAGTCCTCTTGAATTCTCTTGGTAGATTTATCCAGTCAGTTCCCCTTTAATCATCCCTGTGAACTCTACTCTGGTTTAGGTTCTCTCCTTCCTTAGAGTTTCCTGGTTGATTATTCTCATGCAGTTTTTCTAAAGTGAAGATGTATCATGTGATTCTGATTCTTGATCATATTTATCTCCTCAGTGATCACAGGACAAAGTATACCCTTTTAGTCTCATGGACTCCATGTATTCACAACTAGGCCCCTGGGTACCATTAGCCTGGTCTCCATGGACTTCAGACCTCACCCTCTAAATGTCCCTTACACAGTCTAATGGTTTTTGATGCTGTTGAGTGATGTATTTTAGAATATTATACTCCTCATTTTGAAAAAAAAGGTTTTCATTTCAAAGACCAATTTAACATATCATTCAGTTGGTAAAGTCTTGTACTAATATACTCCTCTGTCCTCATTACTCCCTTGCAATAAATTTAATCATTCACTTCATGTGCTTTAAAGGCATTTTGTACCCCCCTTCAATCATTCCTTTCCCATGGTACTGGGAATTATATTTTCACACATCCCAGATCTGTAACTAGCTCTACAACCTTTTTCTCAGTAGTTGGGGGGGAAAATGAGGTGAAAGACATCCACATGTCATTCAACTTTGTATTCCCAGCATCTGGCAGCTTCCTGGTAACTTATAGGCACTCAAATACGTCTGAAAAATAAGTAGACGTACACCTAATTAGAAGCTCCACCAAGAATACAAGGTGAGTCACATCCAGCCTTATCACTAGCTTCTAGATGGTCCAATTCTTGAAAAACATGATATTTCTGCAAAGACCCAAAGAATATGACTCAGGCTGCAATGAAGATCTACCTATAACATTTCAAGTTGACTCTTCAGAGCTTGGAAAATTAGCTTTTCCCTTTTTTTTTTTTTTCCACATACCTGCCAAGCCATCAACTAAAGAGGATAATTTGTCTCTATCCAGAAGAGAAATTCAGAGTTTGAACTAGAAAATATCCAAGTTGCAAAGCTATGTTTTCCCTGAGATTAAAGAAAATTATATTAAGTACTACTGCTATAGTATTGTTACATAATGTAAATTATACATAATGTTATCGTTTCTAACCTTTTTCTTTTTTCTTTTTATATTTTCTGTTTTACCTTCCCCTTCACTACTTAATGGCCTTCTTGTTTTTCCTCTAGCCCTCCACAGAGTGGAGGTGGGGTTCGCATCTACCATGTATCCTGTGGTTCTCTATGTGGTCCTTCTATCCTCTGTTGTGTGGAGCTTTCAGTGAGCCCTCAGTTCTTCAGGAGGCTTTGTTCTATATGTAGGTGTAGATTCACTGTGTCCACAGGAGCAGGTGGGTTCCAGGTCTTCCTATATCACCATTTTGGAACCCCTCTGATCTACTTCTTGTTATTGAGGAAATAAAAACCGTAAGACAGTAAGCAAGTGATGTTCAATGTAAAAAAGACGACTAAAATTATCTAAATTATAATAGTTAAATTATAAAATGTTTATCCAGTACCAGGCTCTATTCTTAGAAGTTTGCAAAATATTTTCCTTGTATAGCACTTTATAAATATCTTATTTAGTATTTAGACGAACTCTAATGGAAAAGCACTATTATTATTTCCAGGATACAAATAAGCAACTGAGTCGTGGAAAGATTAACAAAATGCTCAAGGTCAAAGAACTAGTTACAGAGCTGGGATTTCAACCCAGGCAGTTTGTTCCACAGGATATGTTTTTAACCACTCTACGATACTGCTCCCTTGTTGGAAAAACGGGATTCAGGGGATTGAATTACATATTGAAGTTAGAACCCTTGGGTACCCATACACAGATATTTGATCACACAGGACATATCAAAGGTGAGGATATAAATAATGTGGAACTATTTAAAGATATTTCCCATTTATATGAATCACTTACAGGAAACTGTAATTATTCTAGAGTTAACCACTTATTAATATAGACAACTTAATCATAGTTGTTGACCCATGTGTTGTTTTTGAAAAGGACAGCAGGTTTAATTTATTAAAATTCACTGTGTAATGACCCAGAACCACATTTTAACAACAGGTGATTTAACCTGTATAAAAATAAACCCAATGGTATTAATGAATCAAGGAATCTCAAGGTGTTAGTGTGAGGTGGAGCTCAGAACAAAAGGTCCTTTAATAGTCATGCTTTACATGCTGTGATTTTTCAGTCTAATTTTATGTGATATAAAGGATTTGTTCAAGGACCAAAGTCATCCTTTGTATGTTTTGTAAATCTTATTAATTACACGTTACTTCCTTTGTGGTGATGAGCAATTTTGTTTTGCTTTGTTTTGTTTCTTCCTTCCTCAGACAAATTCATCCTAATAAGATGCTTGTGTATTCGTGTAGTCTAAATACCACACTAAACTTCAGTGTCCTTGATTTTGCTTCTCATATTTGTCATCCTTGTCAACTGCAGGCAGATAGCTCTCTCTGTGGATTAGCTGTAGCTCTACAGATGTGAGCTCACTTCACATTAAAATCCCTTTCCGTTATGTCCCCTCTCCACTTTTCTCTGTGGCTTTCTTGTTGCCCTGAAATCGCGTGTGCACCTGAAAATTACTCTTCCTTCTTCTTCTTCATGGCCTTGGTCACGTACAGGGGATCTTTGTTGTGTTCCCCACGGTTCCATCCAGAGCCCTCTCTCCATTCTATGCTGCACTGGGTGATTGTATTCAGGCCCATGGTCCAATGCACATAAATATGCCTGTAATTTATAATGATAGATTTTTAGATCCATCTTTTCTTTAAAAAAAGGGGGGGGGACACTGGACACCCCTACCCTGGGAAAACTCACACTTCAGTGGGAAAGAAACAAAGAGAAAGCTATAACTGAGAAATATATGAAAGCACAGAAGAGGGGCATCCAACACAGTCTGGAGTGTCAGAAAGATTCCAGGAGGCTGATGTATTGAGGATGAGTAATAGGAGCCAGCCGAGGAAATAGACAAATGGTGCAAAATCACTAAAGGCAACAGAGTGGAACTGCGCGAAACTTAGTCTGCCAGCAGCACAGTGAGTGAGAGGATAATGCAGAGAAATGTGGCTTCGGAGGTAAGCAGGGCCAGATTCTAAGAGGCTTACCCTTTGAATTCTGTTGGGTACATCCTTTAGGAATAGAACACTTAGTGTGGCTTTGAGGTTAGATTTTAAAGTAGCAAGACGGAGTCAAGACCAGCTATGCATTTATTGTACTAGTTCACATGACAGAGATGGATTGAATTATGGTAGTTAGCTATTACATTGGAGATAAGTTAAGTGGAGTCAATAAATAGTTTAAAAAGAAAAACTGACATAACTTTGCAATTGGATACCAGATGTATGGAAAAGGAGATCTCAAGGATGACATAAAATTATATGGCTTGAGTAACGAGAGAGATTCCCTATATGAATGTAGGAGCTTGGGTTGGAGATGTAAATTAGGATTGCATTTGAAATATGCTAAATAGGGGTTTCTATGCAACATGCAGGTGGAGATGCTGAACAGATACTTAGCTGTTTGGGTCTAGAGCTCTGGATAGTTATATGGGCTCAAGATTTGGTTTTAGATTTGGGGAGGAGCTGATATAAAGAGAATATGAAAAATCAGTGGTTGATTCTGAATATACCTCCCAGATTGGAAGGAAAACACAAGGATGTAAGGGATATAAAAGTATTTGTTGTTGGTGGGCACACTAGAAGTTGAGACAGGTCGTACGTATCTTAGTTCTTCGTGATACAGGAACTAATAATACCTACTAAATGTGGAGTGGATGGGACTGGATGGCAGCTTGAGGAAAGTATGAGATTTTGGAATGGTAATGAAGACGATGGAGAATGAATTGAGTAAAAGCAAGTCAGAAAGTTGCTAGATGGTATAGAGGGCTGTGCTTAGTGTGGAGAGTAGAAACTCATTGTGGAGCTTTGTGGGGTGACTGACAGTGATGTGGTCCAGGTTGTGACCATGGCCCCAAGATAGAGATGGATGTTATCAGCATCAACATGCTTATTCATAAGCACACCAAAAATAATCCCATACAGTAATACCACTATCATTTCCATTTTTAAGATGAAAAAAAAAATGTTTAGAGAGAATAAGTGGTTTGCTCAGGGAAACCCAGAAAGTCAGTGCTGAAACCACATTACATGTGGACAAATAATCTGTTTCTTAATTTGGTAAGCTTGCTTTCCTCATAAAGTGACTTCCATTGTGTGAGTGGCAATGGCCACCAATCTCTAGCCAGAGCCAGTCTCTGATCAGCCTGGTGACACCTGCTTCGGGGCACTGGAGGGATTTTTGCCCAGGACACAGTTGGATATGATGACCTCTGAAGCATCTTCTCAAGTTGAAATTCTGAGTATCCCTCTTTTAAATGCCAATGACAGTGTCTTTTTTTTTTAATTTAATTTCATGATGTAAAATTCCAGAGGTGTCTGAAATTTTAAGTAACTTAATTGCCTTCTTCACTTGCTGCTAAGATGAAATATGAGTTTGTTTAGTGTGGTTGTGTGTGTGTGTGCACAGAGCCAGAGATTTGACTTTTGCTCTTTATCGCATTCCTTAAACTAGCTACACTTGGCAATTCATTTACATCAATAATTGAAAAGCCATCAGTCTCCTCTTGTCTTAAACTCCTTGCTATGCACACTAATGATATGCATGATTGGCTATTGCCATAAAAATGCACCATAAATTTTTTAAAGATAATTCAACTACAGAGAATGAATCAATATGAACTATAGTGATAACATATGAGACAATCTCTATTGCCACTTCAAAGCAGTTAGTGCTCCTCTTGATGAGAACATATCATTGCTTCCAGTTGGAGTATTTAGGCAGTGGTTTAGGATTTTCCTCTTTCAAAACTTGCCGGAGGTGCTGTCTTCTCTTCAACACAGTTTTGTGTCTCATGCACCCCTAATGCTACCGCTTTTGTTCTGTGCTTTCTGGTTTCTACCATTCTTCAGTGCCCTGTAAGTAGAAAAGACCTGTTGTGTCTTACATGTGTCATAAAATTGGGCATGATAGACTGTATTCATTCATTCATTCATTCATTCATTCATTCATTCATTCATTCATCATTCCACAGACTGTCATTGTACTTAAACTGATAGTGGTCTCATATGTGCAATTATCATCCATTAAAAGACTCCAATGGCAATAGAAATCCGAAATAGAACCCACTCTGAGGCTGGTCAATGCTCAGACAGAGGTACAATGTCTACACTGAATGAAGATATTCTGCGTCCTATGCATGTGATGATTGTGATTGTTTTGCTATAGAAAGCTAGGCAATTCTATTTCCAGGTAATTCATCAGCCTGGAGAGCCACCCTGGGGGAAAGGGTCAGATGGCAGAAAATCTCCTTCTAGCATTGTCTGTCCTAGGTCTGTGACAAAAGGCTCTGTATAGAGACTAAGTGTCACACTTCAACATTTTAAGTAAGGAAGAGAGTACGGCCCATACTTAACCACCTTCTGTATGTAGGTGTTTTTCTGGTGTTTTATGTTTTTTATCATTAGATGGGAATGCAGTTCTGCTTGGGTAACAAAGATTTCCAAGTTCCTCTCCATTTTTCCTTTATAGGGTAGCCTTCTGTTGAAATGCACATTCGTAGCATGCACACACAGACACTTTGGAACTCAGTTTTGAGGTATGTGATTCACTCTCTAGAGCTGCCCTGCATGTATTGGCATAGAACTAGACCCAAAACTGTTTTATTAGAGTGGGATAAATACGTTTTCTTAAACCTCGAAGGGATTTATTTTTGAATCTCAGGTGCTAAAATCCAGTTTATTCTATTTTTGTTACCTAAAACTATAACCATTGACTAAAGGGATGTCTTGCTTTTTTTTTTTTTTCCTCCTGTTCCTCATCTCTGCTTATATCCCTCTTACTCATTAGTAGATCTCCCTTCTAAGATATAGAGTATGTCCATAACTATATATAAAAGGTAGTATTGTTCAGCAGGAAGAGCTTTAAATTGCATACATATTATCGTGCTTTAGTTTCATTATATTTCTTACATTATTCTTTTAAAGTAGATTTTTTAATCTATTTATATTGCAGTGTATTATATCTAGTGCTTTGTTTCCATAATATATTTCACTGCATCCACAATATATTACTTATCCATTCTCCTGCTAAGTATCCCTCAACTTTTTGCTTATAAAAACGTATGCATATACCCATACCCCACTGCAATCAGTTACTTTGTATAGATCCCCTGATAGAGCTTCTCTGAAATGTGTGTGTGTAGGAATGGAAGTGGTTAATCATAAGGCATAGCCTTGCTTAGTTATGCGAAGTACCTTCTGAATACTCCCCACCATGGCTGAGGACTGACATGATCAATGTGTCTGAGTTCTTGTCCGGCTACATCTTCACCAGTACCTGGCATCATGCACATTTCCAACTTTTGCTATTCGTATGAGTGTTGCCCAGTATGTCATTATTGTTGAATTTATATTTGTCTCATTTCAACTTAATCTGAATGATGTTTGAGAGAACTTACAGATATTTTAGCTTACATCCCTGTGGCTTATTTTTGCCCATTTTTCTGTTGGGTTTCTTTTTTTCTTTCTCTCTTTTTTTTTTTTTTTTAAGATTTTATTTATTTATTTGACAGCGAGAGAGGGAACACAAGCAGGGGGAGTGGGAGAGGAAGAAGCAGGCTCCCAGCTGCGGAGCCCGATGCGGGCGGGACTCGATCCCAGGACTCCGGGATCACGCCCTGAGCTGAAGGCAGACGCTTAACGACTGAGCCACCCAGGTGCCTCTCTGTTGGATTTCAAACCTATTTTTTCAGTGTTAGGAAAAATATGTTTAGGGGAGGCATACCAAAGTAATGGTAAAAAGTCGGGACTCTAGAGTCAGACAGAGTCCTGGATTCCTGGATTGACTATTTATAAGCTACGTGGCATTACATAAATTGTTTAAGCTTCTATTCTTTATACTGTGTGAAGTGGACAAAGTCTTAGGAATATAGGAGTCAACGTAGGCATCCATTTACTGTTGTTGCTGTATGGCCCGCAGTGACCATTTAAAATTTTAACTGATGTTATTTCTGTTAAAGAAGGCCTCATATTTTCTACTTTCTTCCCTCCCTACCTTATGGAAAATTTTTGCCAGAAGTATCAAGGTAAGCGTTGTTAGACTACCATCTTTATATTTATTGTTACTGTTACTTTCTTTTCCTTTTTTGACAAAGTAATATCCCGAAATATAATTATGTCTAATAAAATGCACAGATCTTAAATGTTCATTTCTATTTTTATGACAGTTTCACACATGCATGTAAAACCATTCAAAACATTTCAAACATTTCCATCATCTCAGATAGTTTCTTTATGCTTCCTTCTGGTCAACCATCTTTGCCCTTACACCTCTGACAAAATTGTTATTTTGATTACCACATGGCAGTCCTGCCTGTTCTTGGGCTTCATATAAATCTGTGTGTGCTCTGCTGTGTCCGGCTTCCCTGGCTCAGCACAATGTTTTCTAATCCACTCACGTCATTACAATTGTCGGCAGTTCGTTCCTTTTCATCACTGACTATGGTATGCACATACTGCAAGTAGTTTATACAGTCTCCTGTTGATAGACACTGGCTTATGTCCGGTTTGGGGTCTTTATGAAGAAGGCTGTTAGTGAAGATTCTTTATTAGAAGCTCTGTGTGTGTGTCTGTCTACCTATGCTTTAATCTATTTGGGGAAAATAGCAAGAGATGGACTAACTGGGCTTAGGATAGATGTCTGTCTAATTTTATTTTAAGAAACTACTAAATAGTGCTTCAAAATGATTATACCATTGTACATTCCTAGCAAAGTAATAGAGTGATGGTACCAGCTCATCCAGGCCTGACACCTGTTCTCTGGGACATAGGACAGGCCAAGCCAATTCCCACACACTGGCCATTCATATATGATTATACCATTTTACTTCCTAGCAAAGTAATAGAGCTCCAGCTGTTCCACATGTTTGTCAAAATTTGATTGCCTATCTTTTTTACTCTAACCAACCTACTGGGTATGAAAATGTTCTGTGGTTGTAATCTCATTGATGACTAATTCCCTATTTGTGCTTATTGGCCATTCCCCTGCAGCCTTGGTCCAGGGAATCTTCCCTGCCTTCCTCTCCTGGTTCCCCTGGCCCCTCCACCAGCCCTCCCTTTTTAGCTCTCTGTTATCCCTGGAGGTGGGGCGGGGGTGGGGTGGGGTCTGGTGGGTGTGGAGTGGTGCGAGGGCGAGGCTGGTGGGGGACCACATGTCTTCATTTGTGGAGTATCTATTCAAGTCTTGTTATGCATTTTTGTTTACATTGGATTGTCTTCTCTGTTGTCGAAATGTAGGAGTTCTTTATACTTCATACAAAGTCCATCTATATGTATATTAATATGTATAGATATAAAATATTTTGTGAATATTTCCTCCAATCTATGGCTTTTTTTTTGTTTTTACTTTTTAATATTATCTTTTAATGAGAAGAAAATTTAATTTCAATGAAATTCTTTTTTTTTCTTTTTTTCTTTGTGCTTTTGGGGTTTATTTTCTATTTAAGATACCTTATTCCAATGTCATGAAGACATTCTTTGGAATTCTTTTTTCATAGGATTTGTTGTTCTAGCACTTATGTTTAAGATGTTTCAATCTATGATTCATCTTTTTTTGTTTGGAGTGGAGTAGGGGCACACATTTTTCTTTACAAATATAATTCCAGTTGTTTCAACATTCCTTTTTATTTCAAGACTTCTTTCTTCCTATTTAATTGACTTGGCTTTGGTAAAAAAATCAATTGAATATGAGTGATTGTGATCTCTCTACTCTGTTTCATCAATCTTAGACCAATGCCACATGTTATTATCAGGGATTTATATTAATCTGAAATCAGGTAATATTAATCCTTTAATTTTTACCAAGATAATTTTGGCTATTTTAGACAATACGCATTTCCATATAAATTTTCTGATCAGCTTGTCAATTTCTTCAACAGCAAAAGCTTGGTGGGGTTTCCTTGCAGTTGTATTGTATCTATAGAAATTTAATGAGACTCGACATCGTAACAATATTCAATCTTCTAATCCATAAACATGACATATCTCCCTAGTTATGTAAGTCTTTAATTTCCCTCATCAGTATTTGGTAGTTTTCACTTTAGAGGACTTGAACATCTTTCATTAGGTTTATTCCTAGGGTTATGGTATTTTTTGGTAATTTTTTAAATAGCCTAATATATTTTTTCAGTTGTTTTTTTTCTTTTTTATATTATGTGAGATATCTATGCTATGTGAGTTATCGGTCAGTAATTTTTTAATGTTAATTCCAGTAAAGTTAACATACAGTGTTATGTTAGTTTCAGGTGTACAACATCATGATTCAACACTTCCATACAACACCTGATACTCATCATAGTAAGTACACTCTTTAATCCCTGTCACTTATTTCACCCATCCTCCCCCAACTCCGCCCCTGCCCCCACCAGCCCCCATAGCCATCAGTTTGTTCTCTATAGTTAAGAATCCGTTTCTTCATTTGCCTCCCTCTCTTTTTTCCCTTTGCTTGCTTGTTTTGTTTCTTAAATTCCACATATGAATGAAATCATATGGCATTTTTCTGTCTCTGATTTATTTTTTAGAATTTCTTTTCGCTATTGGAATTATGCTGGCCCTCTAAGATTATTGGGGATTGTTCCACCTGTTTCCTGAAAGAACTTCTGTAGGATTGGTATTATTTTTCCTTAAATGTTTAATAAAATTCATGGGTGAAGCCATGCAGGCCTAGAGCTTTCTATATGGGAATGTTTATGATTATGATTTAATTATTTTAATAGCTATTGAGCTATTACAGTTTTCCAGTCCTACTTGTATCACTTGTTTTTGAAGATATTCATTAATTTTATATAAAATGTTGAAATTATTGCTATAAAGTTGTTTCTAATATCTCCTTATTATCATTTTAATCTTTGTAAGATCCGTAGTAATGTTTCCTTTGTGTATTCCTAATATTAATAATTTGAATTTTGTCTTCTGTTACTTGATTAGTCATCGTGGGTTTTATCAGTTTTACTAATTTTTTTTCAAAGAAACACCTTTAAATTCACTGATTTTCATATTGTTTTTCCATTTTCTATTCAATTCATTTTTACTTTTATTCTTATTACCTTTTATTTCTTATTTTTCACTTTATTCTTCTTTTGTTACTTTTACATACTGGAATATTATTCATTTTGTATTTTTCTAACATAGGCATTTAAAGCTATAATACTCATTATAACTAATACTTCACTGCATTTCAAATATTTTGATAGTCTATGTTTTTATTATTATTTAGCTTGAAATATTCTCTACTTTTCCTTGTGATGTATGTTTTATTCATGAATTACTTGAAATGGTGTAAGTTTAATTTCACAATACTTGGAAATTTTCATCATGATATTATTGATTTTTAACTGCATACCACCGTAGTCAGAAAGTATGTTCTGAGTATAGTTCCATGATATTTATTAAACTTGATCTGTTCTTTATCTTAATGTTATAGTTTCCTTTAAAAGTAATGTGTATTTTTCAGTATCAGAGTATAAAGTTCTGTACATGCCAATTCAGTCAAGTTGGTTGAGAGACATTTCTTGGTTTTGAGGTTTATTTGTACATCCTCTATCCTTAATGACATTGAGATAAATGTCCCCTAATTACTGAAATTGTAGATTTATCTGTATTCCCAATATAAAATTTCTTTATAGTTCCCTTTAGTTCTGTCCATTTTCTGCTTTGTATTTTCTTAAAAAATATTGAGGTGAAATCCATATAACAAAATTGATCAGTTAGAGTGAACAATTTAAAGGCATTTAGTACATTCATAATGTTGCTCAACTGCCACTTTTATCTAGTTTTCGAATATTTCCATCACTTACCATTTAGCAGTTTCTCCCCATCCTTCCTTACCACAGCCCCTGGCAACCACAAATCTATTTCTGTCTCTGTGGGTTTATCTTTTCTGGATAGTTCATATAAATGGAATTATATAATATTTGTCCTTTTTTGTTCGGCTTCTTTCATTAGCATAAAGATTTTGTGGTATCTCCATGTGGTAGCATGTGTGAGTACTTCATTCTTCTTTTTGGTTAAATAGCATCGCATTGTATATCTGTATCTATATCATCTATATCTATATATACACAATAATTTTTATACAACATAAAAGAATTGTGTCATATATATTATATATGTCATATAATGTCTAACTCCAAAAGAGGGCATGCCACTTCTTCTGTTAATATTGGAGGAGAAGGTTTGAGTGAGTTTAATTTTTTGATGACTTGGGTGTGGGCATTATTATAGGTTTAACTGATTTAATTAATACTCTAATTTCAAAATTGTGAGGACCATATCAGGATTTTTCCTTTAGAATGGCTTGGGATAGGAACACTAAAGATATTCCAGAGATCTTTTTATGCTTTACAGACAAGCGTCCAACTTTCTGAATGCAAGGAGATCTCTCTGTACTTTACAGACTAGCTCTAAGCTTTTGGGTTGGTGAAGAATTCTCTTTTTATCTAATTCCTACCCACCTCCTGCTTCCTGTGCCTCCAGAGATCTTTCTCCTCTTCGTTGCCTCATTCCAACTTTCAGAAGACAGCAGCTGTATTCTTGTGAAAGAGAGATTTCTCTCAGCTTTCCCACCCTGCATGTAGCCTTTGGCACATTACCCCCTTACATTTGATATGGGAGTGAGTTTTTGTGCGCGTGCAGGCTCAATCTGTAGCTAGGGCTCCTTAGAATTCTCATCTGTTTTGCCAGGCCCCACATGTATTTCGTACATTTGTAGAAATTTGTCTTTTTCTTTAACATCCCGGCCTACGGCAAGTTTGTTCTCTCTGTGCTTCTTTGTTAGGGATTGTAGCAGTCTTGGGTCCTTTATTCTCCTATCAAGTGCTCATGACTATTAGAAATTTAGTTTATTTAGATTGTTTCAGCTATCCAGTGAGTTCCCAAAGAGCTACCTTGTTCTCATTGTTAGGTAGAAGCAATGTTCTCTTGAAAATATCTCCTCTGTGCTATGGTTTTGTATATGTGTATATTTATTTCTAAAATCAGGTTTCCCCCAAAAAGCCCAGACCAAGATCCACCATGCTTTGAGTCTTTAGATAATCACAAATTAGAGTTCACAAATGCAGTGTTAAAAAGACAAAATTCTGAGCATGATCGAGTTAGTATTTAGGGGTTTGGGAAGTTTAAATACAATATAAATATACCTCAGAAGCCAAGAAACCATGTATAACTGTTCTCCTTCTGGGCTATGAGCCCTCAGAATTCTCCCTTCTGACTACTTAATCTAGTGACTGCATAATCATAACTGTTCCTATATGACAACTTCCTAGGATAGCCCCTTACCTCTCTTGAATGAAGCAGAAAGGATGAGGGAATGAGCAAGATCCCAAATGGGAGAACTCTATAGAGGGGAAGGGAAAGGGATAGAGAAAAAGGCAGATAAGGGGAGAGGCAGTGAGTGGAGCTGGAATACAGGGAATGGAATAGTCAGGGAGGCTCTGGGGAGAACCCAGGCAGGCTTCCTAGCAGAGCAGGGAGCTGATGGCTAGAACCCAGTAACTCAGTTCCCATGAGTCCTCAGCATCATCTGTGGAGAAAGTCTGAGCAAAGGAGGGGAGGAGGCTGGCCTGTTCCCGTGAGTTATTTCTGAATGCATTATTCATATTTGATAAATCATTTAGAGGCAGCTACTTTATTAGCTTATAAAGCACATTATATGGTTTTAAATTGTTAATACAGGCTGTTGTGATGCATATTGTACCTCAGAAAAGCCATGCATCACTTTAATTCATAGCCTCATTATAAAGCTTGTTACAAAGTGCTGCATTATTGCATGAAGGATAGTGGAGTAACATTTCTGCAAGAAACCTGAATGTTTTATTTACATCATTGGTGGCTTGGTATAACCTATAAGAAATGCTTTGGAAGATGGAATCAGATCAGATTCTGAGTTTTGAGGACAGATACCTATTATCTGCCTCCTCCAGACTTCTCTTAATCCAGACTTAGCATCTGGTTCAAGGCTGCATACGTAAGTATCCAGAAAAGTCTTGCTTGAGTGATCACTTCCTTGGATGAGTCAGCTTGTCCACTTCTCTAGGATCCCCAGAAACATTTGTGCAAACCTGAGCCTAGGAATGGCTTTTCCTTTATTCATTTAAGAGACATTGATCCCCGTGTACTTGTTAGACACTGCGCTAGACACTGGAAATAAATGGTTAAGAGTATAGCCTGGGGGCGCCTGGTGACACAGCGGTTAAGGGTCTGCCTTCGGCTCAGGGCGTGGTCCCGGCGTTATGGGATGGAGCCCCACATCAGGCTCCTCCGCTATGAGCCTGCTTCTTCCTCTCCCACTCCCCCTGCTTGTGTTCCCTCTCTCGCTGGCTGTCTCTATCTCTGTCAAATAAATAAATAAAATCTTAAAAAAAAAAAAAGAGTATAGCCTTATTCCCTGATTTCAGGAAGTTTACCAGTGCTTCCAATAAGAAGGAGAGAAGGGTGGATTTTTGCTGGGGTACTGAAATTGAGTTACAATCTACATCTACAATTTGTAGGTGACAAGGGTAACATTCTAGTAAATAACCAAATTTTCAGAAGTCTGAGTGACCAACAGACCTTCATTCAAAATGAAATTCAGACCACCTCCTCCAGGAATCCCACCTTGACAAAGATGTCAAACAAATCTAAGTTGGAATCCTGGTTCACCTACTGGCTGTTTGTCCTTGGGTAGGTCACTTAACCTCATTGGTACTCAGCGTTCTCATCTGTAAAATGAGAATAATTATTGCCTTATCTCACTGACTCACTATGAATATTAAATAAAAGAGTTGAGAGTTTGAGACATTTCAGGTGCTCAATAAATTGTTGGTGTTTCAAACCATTCAGCAGCTGAAAGCAGAAGGTAGCAATGTGCCTCAAACTGACCTGAAACATGCTTAGGTACGCAGCATGGCATTCACGATTGTAAAGTATCACAGATGCAATTATATTTTAGGTTAGTGTTAAAGCCTTTGAAAATTAAAGACCCCCTTTAGATCAAGTATAATCTAATTCAGTATCTGTGCCTTGGCCTCTTTCTCCCCTTGTGAATTGTTACTCTGTGCAGGGCTTTCTAGAATTTAAAGGAGGGCACTGTCTCTCATTTGAAACCAATGGAAACACTAGTTAGCTCATGGTGAGGGTTCATATTGAAGAATAATTGAGAATGATGTAGGTCGGAAGAGGAAAAGTCATGAGGGGCATTAAACATTAGTTCAAAGAATGCAGGGTTGAAGAGAAGATAATAGGCAGCCAATGCTGCTACCCAGAGACCTAGAGAAAGGGTTACGTTATTAGAGCTTGACTTTGGAAGTCATGTGGGTCACGGTGTGGTTTTGGCATGGGGGTAGGTGGTGGGGGCTAAATTAGGGAGGACCAATCTTGACCAGTTTGGGTGGTAGAGCAGTCTTAGCATCTCCCAGATTCTGCAGTTACTGCCTCCCCCAATTTTCCTGACATCTCAACCATCAACTCATGTGGGGCACCCAAGTCCCCTGTTGGCATAGTCTTCCCTCCATAACACAGAGAAAAATAATGCCACCTACAACTCTCATTAAGAAATAAGTGCTTCTGTAAGTTTCTTGAGCAACTCTAGGAAAAGCAGAGTTAAGAAAACTTTGAAAAGGAAAGAAAATTCATATCCAAGCAACATTATACTAAACTTGGGAATTGGAAATACCTTCTTCATATATAATGAAAATGTGCAATAACATTTGCCTTTATGTTTATTGTTAGCATATAGAATGATGGAATGTAGATGTCTGTGCCCCCAAATCACCTGCATGCTGAAACTTACGTCTTACTAGAAATAATTTTTTATGATTTATGGAACACTTTTTTGAATGTCAAAAACAGAAAAAAAGACAAGACACATATTGGAGAGTTAATGAAGCTCAGTGTTAGCTAGTCATTTACATTAAAACTAAGCATAGAAGAGGAGGGAGAATCTGTGCAAATACCTTTTTTAGATGATACCTGTGCTAACAGGTGAATATTCAGACCAAACAAACTTTCTTATCTGGCACCCTTTGATTTCAGAATCCATGAAATAGAGTAAGGGAGAAAAGTGCCAAGATCCCAAGGATCTTTCTGAAAATGAGTTGCTAACATTGGCTGACTTTCTTCTAACTTTTTACTTACAAAACCAGCACTTCTACATGCTTTCACTCTAATTTCGAGACTTAGGCATTTTTACTAAAGTAAGAGGCAGATGAATGATGAATTCCATTCACATTCACTTGGTGTTAGATATGGCAAGTGAGCAGAAAATATCCTTCGCATTTCTGTGGCTCTTTACACTGTGTAGACTCACTCTGTAGACAGGATCTCATGGGGAAGGGGCAGCATTATTATCTTTACACTCATATTCCTGCTTTACACATGAGGACATGGAAGTTGGGAGGTTTGAGAGGATTTACTCTAGCTAGTAATGGTGAAACTGGACCTGCTATCAATGCTATGAGAGTCTTGTCTGCATGGCTGCTTTTAACAAAGCATGAGGAATATTTTAAAGAACCAGTAAGAGTTTCTCTAGAGTTTGCTAAAATGTTAGTGGAATTAAGCTGGTTTTTATATCATTGTTATCATTTGGAAGCATTTAGCATTTGCTAAGTAACATATGTTTATATGCATGGACATTTGATCCTAACAACAAGCTTACAAGGGAGGAATTTTCTTCCTAATTTTATAGACTGGAATCCTGCTTTATTCTAACTGCACATTTCTGAATCATGTACTTAGTCCTCTCATTTCCCTCATGCTCCATCACACGCTTTCTCACCGCAGGCCACCCCATAGGATGGTCAGACACGATCATAGTCTTGCTCTTCTAGGCATGGATTTCTCCTACATCACTAAGGGGAGCAGGGAAGTGTGGCTTGGGGGATGGCAGGTAGCCTCCTTTCTCATTCCTCACTGTCTGCCCCCATCTGTCTCTTCTAGACCCATCCTCTAAGTGCCATCTGATATTCTTAGGCAGTAGTCACTTTGTCTTCCTGTAGCTTGGCTCAAGGCTGCCATGTAAAGTTTCGCTGGTTGTACACTGCAATTCCAGGAGATGCCATTTACTTTTGTAGTTATAACCAAAGACTTTTCTGGAAGATGGCAGTAAAGGGTCTGGAGGAACAGGTGGCCTTTTCTGCTTCATAAAAATGAACCGTTTGAGCTGTGTGGTGACCCTGGGTTGGCTGCGCAGTCTCAGGCGAGGGCCACAGTTCAGCATGTGGCCGTGCTCCCTGAATATCCAAAGTCTTTTCCAATGATCTGAGTGGCACATAGTTCTTGTTCCAGATAGACGATTCACAGTCTAATTATTACAGCTTATAGGTATATATTTCTGTCTACAGATAACTAGATGCAACATTTTAGTCAAGTCTAAACAAGCACCTTGTTGTCGGAAGAACAGATTGCTTTACATTTGTCGTCTGAACAATTGCTATATTTCCTTTGCATTTAAAAAAAATTTGTAACATCACAAAATTGTGCGAAGTATATTTATTGACTCCTTCTTAAAAAAGAAATTTCCTTCTTTCTTTGACTACAGGTTGCTGGTAATATGTTTTTCTGATCTTTTTCCTGCTTTTTTGATAATTGACTATTTAAAATCTTTCTATTATTCTTTGGGAACATGAGCTGCTAAATTCCTTTATATGAATATTCTGAAGTAGAGTGACCACGACTCTTTGTTGGACATGCAGAGAGTTCCCATTTTTTGTTTTGCTATTATAAATATTGTGTACATCTTTTTGTACATCTAAAGGATTTTTTTTTCCTTTAAGATAAATTCTGAGAAATGGAATTCGGTAAAACAACAGAAATATGTTTAACGATCTTGAAACACAGAACCAAATTGATTTACAAGGAACTCTGTTATTTTATTCTCCTAATAGAAGCATTTGAAAAAGCCTGCCTCATTGCACCATCACTAACCCTGAAACAATTTGATAGCAAATAGAATACCCATTTTTATATGCTTTTCTTTCTTATTTTCTAGAAATGTTAAACATTCTCTCACATGTTTATTAGCCATATTATATTTATATTTCTTCTTTTTAAAACATTTGTGTTCATAGTCCATTTGTCTCTTATTGTGTTAGTGCTTTCCTTATTTATTTTCAGGGGCACCTTAATTATTAATGGCATTATTTATTTGTTTATCATATATTTAAAATATATTTCTGAGTTGAGATTTTTAATCCTTTTTTTTTTTTTTTTTCAGCTAAGAGAGTTCACCACCCTGAAGTCGCCATAGAGGTCAGTGAAATATTTAATATATGGTTTTAGAATGGTATATATTTATCGCTTAAAATGACATCTTAAATTATCTGGAATTTATGTGTCTATGTGACATGTATCTCTGTGGTGCAGTTTCACTTGATTATCTGAATAGTCAAATTTGCCATCTACTTTTAGTAAGGATCCAACTTTTTCCCATTTGTTTGTGGCTTTCCTCAATTCCTGGGGAATCAACTCACCTGATACCCATCTGCTGACTCTGCTCGTACCACTCAAGCTCATCCCCAAAGGAGCCCACCTTTCTTCCCTTCAATTTGATTTAATCATCTTAATAATCACCTGAATTTTTAAAAAGAAATTTTAAATATATTGTGTACCTGAGGTCAACATATTAATACCCTGTTGGATGTTAAATATTTTAAAAATCTCATTGGGCCACTCTGCACATCTCGTCTCTATTTTCTTACCAAAAAATAAAACAATAGAAAAATACCTGGTAAGACTGATGAATCAGTAATAATATACAGGTAGATTCAGAAAATATGGTAGGAAAATGGCCATCTGCATCTCCATCGGAAGGAAATATAAAGGGAAAACTTTTTTGGTAATTGGAGGAATTTGGAGTTATGTTGTTGTGTTACCCGAAAGCACTGAGTTCTCTAAGTTGTCTGATGTTCCCTTAGGAGGTAAACTCCATAACTATAAATATGAAAAAGGGTAGGTTTTGAGGCTTTGTGGAGGATGGATGAGCATTAGGAGAATGGGAGTCTTTAGGAGAATTGACCAAAGAGAAAGAAAGCTCCAGTCAGGGTAGTTGTAAATCAGGTAAGAGTTTCTGTGAGTATATACCAAATACTGTTTTATTTCATCCATTGGCTCAAAAGTGAATCTTAGCTGTTGTTTTGGCATTTAGCTATCTACATTTTAGCTCTTTTGATAAATCTATTTGTTTATTCACATATCTCTCTTTTATATTTTATTTAAAGAGTGGAATTCTGTTCTTTAAAATTATCAGAGCTGTTTTCCCTGACCAAGTAGTGGTCAATGCCACAGATTTAGGGACTCTCAGAGAAAGAAACCTCTTTAGTCAATACATAAGTGCTTAACTTATTATGGGAGGTGGTATTATGTGAGTATAAGGAATTCAGACTCTAGAATCAGAAAATAAGGGTTCTATGTATTCTTCTACCACCTGCTTACCAGACAATTAAACTCTCTATGCTTCAGGTGCATTCTTCATAAACTAGGAGAAATAATCCTTGTAACTACTGTATTTGAAGTTTGGGAGGGGGCAGGTAGGGGAGAGTTCAGTGATGTCCCTTGTACAGTTCTTATTCTGGTACTGAGCATGTGCAAACACTTACCGTACATTAGCTGTGTAATAGTAATGCCCCGCCCTCTGGGGAATGTTAAATGTTGTCTTACTGAGATGTGGAAGAGAAGGAAGGTTCTACAACCTCACAGGGACAGCATTTTATCACAGCAAGTAGAAAAGTTTGCATATAAGTTCTTTGAGAGCTCAGATTGTTCAGAGCTCTGGATGTCCCTTGTCTTCAGTAGATGAAAAATTAATATTTGTTAAACTGGGAATCCAATCCACTATGTTTCAACCTTGGTAAATAATCACCTCTAGGGTCTTCATTGGATCTATAATGCAACAATGAGGGCTGTCAGGACTGTTTTAAGCCAGCTTTTGTGGATCTCATTTTCTTTATGGGTATTATGGAGGGAAGGAGAAGATACCCTTTCTCTAAGGTCCATACCAGTTCTATGATGCTGAAATTCTCAGACTCTATCCCTCGTCTACTATGACAAAATCTCGCTCTCTGAGAATACAAAAGGCAGCACCAAACCTGGGTTGGGTGCAAGATGGAATAAATCAGGAGGTGCAGAGCTGTACTATCTTGCCCTAGGCCTTGAAGCCTAACGCACATCCTGTTTTGCCTCCGTTTCCTTCCAATTAAATGAAGTTCTGCTGCATTCCAACTGCAAGATAAACAAGGCATTTATCCCAGTCAATTTTAACAACCTTTCCTTTGTACATTTGCATATAGCTTAACTTTCATACAACCGTGGGAAGCTCATAAAATCTCAGCCTGTGCTGACCATAAAAAAAAGGTATTTTTGTATATTGTTGGGTTTGTGTACTTCCTTGAGGCACTAGAGGAACTGCAGGAGCCTTTAAAACTAATTAACAGCCCCCTGTTGGGGACATGGCACTTTGCAGTGATTTATCCTAGGTGGGAGTACAGACCTGTGCTAGGAGAACTTTCAAAGCTGTGTGCAGCTCTGAGGGGATTTGTGAAGTGGTGTTATTTACCACACACCTCCCACTACCCACTTTTTTTGGTGGAGAGTGGAATAGAAATATTTAATACATCCCCATCTTAACAGGAGAGGTAACAACGGGTAATTCTTTACTCCCATGCCACCGCCACAGTGATAGCCTCCAGAACTTGCAATGAGTGTCTCCTCCCCATACAAATGTTATTGTGTGTTTTAGAAAGTCAGGTAAAAGTGCTGTTCCTGCACAGCTTACGGTACTTCTGACATGTTTTAAAATGAGTGACTCCAGAACTTGATATAGTTATTGCTGCCATAATGCTTTGGGGTACCCATTTCCCTTTCTCCCAGTTGCAGAATGATCTGATGCCATGAGATACTAGATTTTTAAAGCACCTTTTCTAGCTGCAGAAGCAGACTTGTTTTCAGTGGATAATCTCCCCCCAGAAGTCCCTGAAATGGGCTCATTAAGGACTGGGGGGGGGGGGCAACTTGGTTGTTTCCATTCCCACTGACTCCCTTCCCCAGTGCTCCCTTCTCACACAAGGGCGTTTATTACTGACCAGCAAGTAGGCTCGAGATCAAGCAAGAAAAAATGAAAACTGAAAATAAATTGAGTAGAGAAGAAAAGCCCATACAAGCATTCCAGGGAAGAAGATCCAGAATGACTGGAGAAATCTTGGATCCACCTACATCACGTGCTAGCTGAGAAGCCATCAGGAGTTACTACAGCTTTCCAATCCTCAGTTTCTTCATTGATAAAATGAGAATTAAATGAGACAGTCTTCTTGAGAGTCTTAGCATGGTCAGCATCCCATGGAAAGGTTGAAAATGGATTTATAAATGAAAGGAGTTTTGACTGTAGAATTTCTGGCATCAGAGAATTTCATTCCATTTGAACCACTGTTCTTACCCTGATGGGTCTATCTAGTGTGTCTGAATAAGAAAACAAGTAGGCTTTCACTTTGTCCCTAATCTCCAATGTCTAGTCACCTGTTCCACTTCTCCATACCTAGGCTCTCAGGGACTCTCCATCCTTGGCTCCCAGTCAACATTTGCCCTCTGAAAAGCTGCAGGAACTCACCTGGCCTTTTTGACTCATTCCTAAATGTTTCCATGATTATTTTAGTCTTGAGTCTTGAATCATAAACCTTCATAGCCAAGACAGCGACTGGATCCCATGTGAACTGTGCAATGGCCATTTGAACATACAGATACCTCAACTAGAGGTACCATCTTGAACTGTAAGAGGATAGAGTCAGAGTTAATCCTATCTATAGAAGAGCATTAATTTAAAATAGATATTTTTATTTTCTTCCATTTTCCATTCTTTGTTAAGTCTGAAGGATATGAAGTAGAAGGAAGAGAAAGAACATGCATAGAACACAAGCAGAGATAGACATAATATGGATACATTCTACCAAACAAGCAAAACCAACTTATAATTCAGTTACATTTGGATATGGCAGTTTTTTACTGAAACAAAACCATTGAGGAATGTGATAACAATTAGTAAAACTCATGAATGAGTGAGAGGCATTGAAAAAGGAAAAAATGAACAATTGAAAATACCACCTTTTATTTATACAGCACTCTGAATAATTTAAAGACTTTTTCATGACCAATAAAAGACTGAATCCCACATTATTTGTGAAAAGAAAGGAGGGAGGGTATTTTTACCCCAATTTATGGATAAAGAAATAGTTTCAGGGTCCAAGGTTATGCAATAAATAAGAAGTTCCTCTCTGTGGCAATTAGGCTTATGGAAAAAATGGTCAACAGAGTCTAGAAGGTTAGTGGGTGTTTTTTCTAGACTGGTCAATCCTAAATTTCAATCCAGAGAAATAAGATGGGGTAAAGCAAGTGAGTGGAAGAAGAGAAAAAGAACATTTCTTTTTTTTTTTTCTTGCAGTGAATTAAATGCAACTGCAGTTATCAGAATCTCAATATGCAAAATCTGAAATTAGCCAGTACTAGAAACTCCCAGTACCAATTTGGATATCTAAGACTTATAAAACAGTGAAACCTGATTTTGTACTTTTAGATTAATATACCAACTTTGTTTTTGTAAGTTTAATAATTGAATAAATATATGTTTATTGGCATGGAATGATATGGTGATGTCCATTATATACTTTTAGGGAAAAATATGAAATGTGATTCTGTTTCTTTTTAAAATACGTGTATTTACTTATATTTAGCATTCAACAATAGGAAAAAAGTCTGAAATAGCAACATGAACTTTTTTTTCAGATTTACGGGAGTATAATTGGCAAAATTGTAAGGTATTTAAAGTGTACAGTGTGCTGATTTGATATATGTAAACATTGTGAAAAGAGCACAAACATTTAATATCAGCTATATTGGAGTGAATGGATGATGGGTGTTTTTGTCTCACATATTTACCTGTGTGTGTGTGTGTAAGAACATTTAAATTCTACTCTCAGTAAATTTCAATTACACGATACAGTGTTATCAATTATAGTAACCATATTATACATTAGATCCTCAGACCTTATTCATCAGATAGCTGAAAGCTTGTATCTTTTACCAACCTCTGTCTACTTCCCCCACCCAAAGCTTCGGCAACTACTTTTCTACCTTTTGTTTCTGTAAGTTCAATTTTGGTTTAGATTCCAAATATACATAATACCATGTAGTATTTGTCTTTCTCCATCTGGCTTATTTCACTTAGCATTATATTCTTCATTTTCATATATGTAGTTGGAAGTGATACACTGTTCTTTTTCAAGGCTGAATAATATTTCACTATATATCATTTTTTGTTCCGTTCATTAAAAATAATGTTAACCTCAAATATTTCACAGTCCAAAGGGAAGACTGCCTTAGCCTGATCATTTTATTCTGGAGGTGACGATATGGAGCCAGCAGTATGATTTTGGTGCTGAAGTCACAACAATATTCAGATCATGCAGAATCATACCAGAAGAAAAATGTTGTGTACTTCATTGGTTACTGGTATTCATCTATGCAGACTTCCTTTTCCTTTGCAACAAATTGCTGAGAACTGATCCTGAAAAACTGAAGTTTTGTTGGAAATTAGGAGAGAAAGAAGGAATACCTTTGGAGCCAGAACTCCAAATCCTTCCTCAGATTCAAAACTCAGCCATCCCACTTACTAGTTTTGTGCTTTTGGCAAGTTTTTCAACATATCTGTGCTTTAAGTTACAGAATCGTAGTACATGTCTCCTAGGGCTCGGTGAAGAGTACATGAGATAGTGCAGAGTACCTGAGCGAGCATGAACAAATGCTCAATTTCATCATCAATCGGCAGGCCTGACGACTTGATTGCAAGCCCAAGACAATGGCAGTTCTGAGGAGAACAGAGAAAGGTGTTGCATTAGTAATTAATAAGATGAACTTGATGGCAAGTAAAAGAGGCTTTAAAAGTTGGTATTTAATATCTCATTTATTACACAATCCATTGCGAGCATTTCTAGGGTTGGTTTCAGTAGCTTAGTGATGACACCAAAGACTCAGGAGCTCAGTTATTCTCAAATATTATTTGTTCCATATATGATGTATGTTGCAGCTCTATATAGAAAGCAGGTGGTGGAAACCAAA
Source organism: Ursus maritimus (assembly GCF_017311325.1). NCBI lineage: Eukaryota > Metazoa > Chordata > Mammalia > Carnivora > Ursidae > Ursus > Ursus maritimus. The sequence goes on along the minus strand of NW_024426774.1, from coordinate 16,714,371 downwards.
TAATCTATAAGGAAAATTTTTCTTAGGAACATCACCCCATCCTTCTTCACCCCAAAGATTTTACTTTATGCCTCTTTGCCTAGAAATCTATTGTGCGGTTGCTCATAACTGTGGAAGAATTCAGAAAGCAAAAATGTGGTAAAAGAGGACTGGAATGCATTATTCATTCTCTCGAACTGGGCACATTGTTGTCTGAACAGAGTAGAGCTGTCTTGAGCATGGATGAAGGATGAGTGGGACACTCTGGATATGCAGTGATGGTCATGGAAAGACTTAATTGGACATAAAATGTCAGTACCACTGTGGCACACATTTTGGGTACCATTGACCCTAGGAGCTTCGTAGTCAATGGTGGACATGGCCTGAATGTCACATCATTAATACTGTGGCATATTTTGCCTTGCCTTTTTGGAAAAGGTCTTGCAGATGTTACTCTTTACAGTATAGCTCAACCTGTGTAACTGGTTGTAAATTCTGGGCAAGGTATACTTCTAGGTAGCATGGAGAAGTACCTACAATAAATAAATGCTTTTTTTTTTTTAAGATTTTATTTATTTATTTGACAGAGATAGAGACAGCCAGCGAGAGAGGGAACACAAGCAGGGGGAGTGGGAGAGGAAGAAGCAGGCTCATAGCGGAGGAGCCTGATGTGGGGCTCAATCCCATAACGCCGGGATCACGCCCTGAGCCGAAGGCAAACGCCTAACCGCTGTGCCGCCCAGGCGCCCCAATAAATGCTTTTAATAATAGTGCTGTAAATCTGATGATCAGCGTATCTCAGAGAATTTTACAAAGAACTTTGGGGTTTTGGTGGGGACTTTTTTTGTTTGTTTGTTTGCTTAGGTTTTACAGTGAAAACTAAACTTTCTTAATTGATTTTATTACTTGTTTCACCAAAATCTCATTTTGCAATGCTTTGCACATTACCACATAGCTTCAGAGCCCAAAATTATCCCTGATTTAGATTTATGGGAAGAGTTTGCATATTTTACAAACATGGATTTTCTTCTGGTTCTAACAAAGTGCCTTTATTTTGTGTACAAACAATATATCTATTTTGGAATGCTTTTATTTAAATTCTAATGATTTATGGGCACTGTGGTTTGGCTGCCCATGTAGCATTTTATCTGGCCCTTTCTAGAACCCTAACTCTTTAATTGAGCAAGGGTATACTACAGAAGCTCATTGATCACTATCTTTTGGCTTCGGCATTCTCTCTATTGCGGGAAAGGGGGGGACAAGGTTCTATTTAGTTTTTGTTTGCTTTTATTATTTCCTTCAACTCTCTGGCTGGTTATTGCATTCCTGTATCATTTTGAAATTTATAGTCTATTTAATAGCATTTTTATTTTTTATGATTATGTCAGTCTTACCCGTAAGAGGGTCTTAGGGAATATGTTTTGAGTTTCTTTCAATAGCAACCACCTCTAGAAACTACCTAACTGAATTATGAGTTTTATTTTTTTACCGGAGGGAGCTATGAAACAGAAATGATTTTAGATGTAGATTATAATAATAATTTGGAGGCATCTTTATGATGTGTGAGTTTCATATGACTCTCAAGCCTAGTGCTCCTTTGATTATTACTGTTCTAATAGAGCACTGCAAAGCTTCTAAATGTATCCAGTAGCAACCTCCACTTCAGGGGGAGGTGCAAGGAAGCGGGATATGCTTAATGCTGACTCATTCACCAAAATGTCAAGAACAGTTTGTTCAAACTGTCCCAAAGGGTGGCACAAATTGGTGTTTCTTCTCAGAGATTAGGTGTTTACAAGGACTAAAGCATTAAACTATCATTAGTGGGAAGAAAAAAGATAATTTATTGGAAGGGTACAGGGATGTTTCGGGAAGCACAAAGTCCTGTTATGCAAGACCAGATCAAGAAACTAGTAAGTTATCCAGGAACAAGGTGTCCTCCTGTCTGAGCCTCTCCCTTACAGAAATGTGAGAGTGGGTCATCCTCATAGATGGACACAGGCATATAATGGTAGATTAAAAAGTCATAATTAGTCATAATTAGAAGTAACATTATAGAATGTAAACCATGTCCCAGGCCGCCTTCCAAGTGCCCTTGGCTCATATTGGCTCATTGGTTCATCACAATGACCCTATGAAAGATTAAATTGATCAGGGAGAAGTTAAGTAACTAGTTTAAGGTGGCATAAACTGGTAAATAATAAAAAGTGGAGACCTGATTTGACCTCAGCTACCCAGCTTCAGACATGAGTTCTGTTTTTCTTCTCTCTCTGCAGACCTTTGTTTTCTATTTTTTCTGCTTCAGCCTGTGCCAGATTGCCCCAGCCCCAATATTGCCCATTTCCTGGTTCAGATGTCTGGCAGAGATTGACTAGATTCTCTGGGTTCTAATTCTGAATTTCTGAGAAACACAGTCTGGTCAGTCTGGGTGAACAGCTCAATTGACTGTGGAGAGGGAAATGGGGTCACATGGTTCGGACCTAGATGCCTGGTTTCACTGTGAGTGGCGAGGACAGATCTTATAGGGGGGATATGGCTGAGTAGTCCCTTGAAAAAGCTGTCTCTTATCATTTATAACTAGTAATATAAATATCCACATCTGAGGAGGTCATTCACACGATCTCTAGTACTTCTCTTATATCTTCAATTATTAATTTTAAATCAATTTAATCTCTTTTTCCGCAAGACCAATTTCTAAAAGATGAATTAATGGAGATGCACGTACTTTCTAGAGTCATTTTGTTCCTGTCTTTTCTGCATCCATTCCTCTCCAGATTAGAGTAAGTTTAGAAACCAACAAACACAATGAGGATCTAGCCATCCAAAGTTACCCTTAAAGATAATAGCTAAGACTACACCTTATTTAATCCGCACAATAAATCTGTGAGGCAGAATCCATACTATTCCCATTTTAACAATGAAAAAACTGAAGCAAAAAGGTTCAAACGAATAATCCAGGTCACACAGTTAGAAAGTGGCAGAACCCACGTCCAAAGCCAGCCTGAGCACAGGACCTGAATTTAAAACAATTACACTACATTAACACATGTGCTTGTTTTTACTTACTGCAGCCAGTATTTGGGGGTGGGGGATAGGCCCCCATCTGAAAATACCACAGCAATCTCAGACATGACAGTGGTTCACAGAGCAAGATCTCCCCATGTGTATCTACATCTGCTCACTCTTAGAAGAAGTACTTGCCACGAATCTTCACAACTCCATGCACATCTGGCAGCACTCGCCTCGTCGTCTCAAGGAAGCTTTGGGCGCTAGAAGCAGTTTTCCTTTGTGGCTGACATGGGGGATGGCGCGGGGGAGGGTCCTCAATTCAGGCCACTGAGATTGGAATGCTAAATACATTTCTTTAGCGCTGTATAAATTTGAGCAAAGAACCAAACTGCTCTACGCTTCATTTTTAAAATCTGGGTGTTGATGCCTACCTCCCAATTTCTGTGAGGATTAAATGAGGCATGATACACATTTAGTTAATTTGGCTGCTAATTTTAGGGCATACTCGTTGCTTAGTCTCAACTGCCTCCTGTCTCTTCCTTCTCTCCACCTACCAGTATTTAACACCGTGGTCCTCACTGGCCCTTGCACATTTTAGAGTTAGAACTTCTGCTCTAATTGTGTGGCTCTTCAGTCTGCTGTCCTGTGTATCTTCTGCTGTCAAACTGTAGCTTCTGTAATGAGTGAGTGAAACTCAAGAACTCGTAAATCTCCCTGATTTCTCTGCATAGGAAGGCTCACGAGGCAATACTGTGATATTTTAACTGGTCTTTGGATTTGCAAAAAGCCAAAGAAATCATCATCCACTGAAAATAGCTTCCAAGGAGAATCCAGCAGAATAGAGAGATGTTAGGTCATCTCTGGCTTTTTTGAGAGAACTATGAAATATATTCAGCCATCGCTGATTTTTCATGGGTGGAATATTTAGGAAATACGACACTTTATGTTCTAAAATTGTATTTTATGATCAGAATCTGTGAAGTCTTAAATCTGCATTAATAATAATATAGATCTAATTTCTATTGCTCTTTTTTTTTGTAGAATACTCTTATATAAATTTTTCCATCAGCCCTTACAAAAATGAATGAAGTATTTGTTATGATCCCTATTTTATAGATGGGAGAATTGGTTTCCAGAAAGATTAATGGCTTCTCACTTCATTGTTCAAACCAAGGGCTCTCATGCCTTGCAGCATATGGCTTGACAGCATAGAGTTTGGAATCATAGGGACTGGTTTTCATCTGAGCTTGCAGGGTAGCAAAAATAAAGATAGTAACACCTCCTTCATAAATGAGAAATGTGTTTGGCTGCAAGTACCAGAAAGCCAATTTACGGAGATGTAACCGAGTTGGGGATTATAGATCTCACACAAAAAGAGATGTGGGCCCAGTCAACTGCCAGGACTGGTTTCCTCCTTTGACAGTGTTGTTGACAACCAGTCTGCAGTTCCCTTGGCTTTACCCTATCCTCGTCACCTCTTCCAGAGCTTCAGCCATGCTGCCTGTGTCTGGGGTAGAAATAAGAAGGATGGAATTTTTAGTCTCTCTGTTTCCTTTCATAGACAAAGCAAAGGCTTTGCTTCCTGTAGCCTCCCTACGGACTTTGCTGCTCCGCCACAGTGTGAACTGTTACATGGCCACCACCTGCTAAAAGGGACTCTGGGAAAAAGAATGTTGACCTTGGGGCTGGCAATGTTGCTGCCCACAACTAGAACTGGGTCACTGTTAGTAAAAAAGGAGAGGTGGATCTTTCCAGGGTCAGCAAGTGTGTCTATCTCACATACCTTTTTAGACCTATTTTCTTCAGTGTACATTTTTTTGTGATAGAATAGATATGTAATAAATAGTATTATATGAAGTAGCATCTGTAAGGTTAATAATTAATAGTATGGTGACAGCACTATTTTTCTTTTCCATAGACAAAAAGCACCTTTGAAAGAAAAATGGTAGTTACTAATAATTATCAAAATCGAACGTTACCTTTTTTTTTTATCGTGTTGAATTCTTTATATCTTTCAACTTGTTTTAGCCTCATAATATTCCTCTAAATAATGGTGGATAGTATAATTATTTTAATTTACAGACAGGAAAACCGATCACAGAAGTGAAGGGAATTGCTTAAATTAATGGCAGGGCATGCGCTTTTACTTCAACTCTTGCGGTTGGATCTGAATATCATATACTAGTACTCAAAAGCCACGCCTTCCTCCAGACTGATAGGAGGAGTGACGTAGTGATAAGTAATGGTCATTTTGTTGTTGATTCATTACTAAAAAATTAAAAATAGATAATATTCTCTGGTAATAGGATCCCTTGCAATTTAAAATGTATTTCACTATTTGGCATTCAAAAAACACAAAATAGACATTTGATTTGTGTATTTGCCCTCTATAGACAGGTAAGTTTGTGACCCCTAATTAACTTATAGGAAGCCATTCCCTGGTACTAGTCACTGCAGCAGATGATATAGCATTTCCCTTTTTCATTTCTGAGATGTCTTGGGGATCTTTGTACATTCACAATAGGAAAGGAAACTTTGGTTGTTTTCAAGTTAGATGGAAAAAATGTACTTGCCTTTAGTCCGTTTGGCACTAACTGCATTCTGTAACTACTGGATATAGATTTGACCTTGTTAGCCTAGTCTGGGACAGAACAGAGAAGTTGAATGAGGCAGCTAAAAATAAGGCGATGGACGTAGATTGTTGTATGAAACAGGCCGACTCCGCATGGGCTCATCTGCCACCAGAGCTCAGATTTGGGCCATCTGAGGACCACTGCTTGACAGAGAACTCCATACTCACCCCCCATTAATAGTAAAAGAGGCCGCCTTAAAGGAGTTGACTTATCACTTGTTTTCCCCCACATAAATATAATTAACTATGAAAGGTGGTGATGGCAGCAGAACATCTGTCTTTAGCTTTCAGATTTTTCACAGTCTGTTGATTAGGTTATGTTTTGTATTATTCCAATGTCCACAGCTGTCAAGTGAAATGGGAGCAGGCCTGCCCGAATCAGGGAGTGGAGGTCTGCAGCGGCTCTTCACGTTCCACGTGGTAATAGCCAGTGACAGCTTCTACTCCGAACAAATTGTTTTCCGTTGGTTGATGGGTCTCAGCTGTTCTAACCTGGGAAGTGATGAGTTTTGCTTTCATTTGGAAAGTAAGATCTGTTCAAATAGAGTTGCTGACTTCTTTGGATGTTGTTGCTTGTTTGATTTCTTTTTCTTTTTCTTTCTTTCTTTCTTTCTTTTTTTTTTTTTTTTTTTTAAGCTATGTGCGTGGGTACATGTAGTGGCACTTTGGTCCATTTTGACAGCAAGTTCTAAACTTACCAAAGCGTAATATACAGAGGCTTCCAAAGTCTGTGCTGTTCGTGATACATGGGAGGGAGTGATCAACACAAGGGCAGAGGAACATTTCAGACAGTCTCACTCCCACCAGGCTTTCTGAGATTGATTTCCCATCTTGACTCAAGGACATTCGTTCTCGTGTTGATATCTTTTCCTCGTGAGTGAGGTTCGCTCACACCAATATCCTTGGTAATGCCAAACAGTAGAGTGCTAATTAAAATAATAGGATGGGGAAACACAGAGGGTCTTTCTTCAGAGTTGTCAGATCTACTGAATTTATATGCTGTAAGTGTGAGCACATAGCACGGGAGTTGAGTATGTTTAAAATGGAAAAGTCGAGAAGATTTTTCCTCAGTGCCTTCATGTTCCCGTTCCTTTCTACATTTCAGAACATGGCCTTAGAAAAAGATTTAAACATACTTTGTCCCAAAGGTATGAATAATGAATGATTGCTTGGTTAGTGCACTTTAATAAGCCACAATGAAAGATATCTATTGTTACTCAAGACAACTTTCTGTGATGGTAGAAATGTTCCATAGGACATATGGGTAGTATGCTGGAGGGACTCAACTTTTATTTTTGTTTCATTTCAATTAACTTACCTTTAAAGAGCCACATGTGGCTAGTGCCTGCCATATTGGAAATAGACCATTAATGATAAGCTTTAAAGCCTTCAGCTATTTCAAATGAAGTGTGTTTTTTTGGAGAGCATTTAATTATTCTGGCATTACTGAAATGGTACCATTGCCACCTAAAAGAGTAACACTGACCATTTCTCGTGTCTAGCACAGCAATATTAAATCATGGGCAACAGTAAGAATGAATGTATGAGTATAGTGCCTTACATCTCCAGTGTCCCCTTCCTTTCTTAACTGGATGATTATATTTAAAATAAAATTTCTACATGCAACTACCAAGGAGTAAATACTCTATTAGAGGCAGCTATATTCCTTTTTAACATCACCATAATTATATGACATTTCTATATACTCTAATTATACATGTGGTATCAATCAGAATGGTCACTGAGTCATAGATGAGTCCCGTAAATGATTCTGCATTTAATGTCACCAATGACAAAAGTGTCACAAAATTATTGTTCTAAAGATTTAAGGGTCCCAAAGAGAGTACTAAAAACATTGCATCCCAAATAGAAGAGCTTTTGCCGTATGTGATTCTATTCTCCACTCAAAATCAGCAATACTACTTATGAATATAGTTACCAATATCACAGAATTTTAAACTTTCAAGAAATCTTGTACCTCATTGTCTAAGTAACTACTACATGGTGAATTTGGTGGGGTGGGGAGGGGGAAGTTGCCTGTAAACCATTTTGAATTGTTAATTAAGGGTAGATTGAATCTACCACCATTTCCATTGAGTACAGCTATAACTTTCTGCCATTCATTCTCCCCGAAATGTATTTCCTAGTGTTCCCACCCATAGGACTTGTCAACCACTGCTCCAGGCACTGAGATTGGTGGAAACTTATCCACCGGTTATATTAACACGGGAAAAAAATTCTACCACAATGCACTTAGCTGTCAGCCATATGATCTGAAGTAAATTCAAAGGAATTGATTTGTTTTAATTCTTCAGTATTTCTAATTGGTCCCAAGCTGATTGCCAGTTAGTGTTTATAACATTAAATTCAGGTTAACCATTTGATTGTCAATCTTTGCCTTAGCAATGGACTCTGTAATTTCAGGGCTCCTCGATTTGACTATAACTTCTTAGTGACCATAGTAAGATTTATTTTTTATTTCTCTGTGACATATAGAATGGTTCTGATGACACAAAATATATTCAGGGGGCCTCTAGTAGATTAGCAAAGTGGCTGAATGCCTGGGAGAAGGGGTCAAGGTGATGAATTTTTTTGGTCCTATAGCAAAGAAGACTTGCAGGTATGGTCTGCTATGCACTAAGATGGAAGTAAGAAACTACAATAGAGATCATCAGGTTTGTGAGGCCTGGAAAACCCAGGAGTAAGAGTGCAGACTGGTCATGGGCAGGAGTATTGATGGGCAGAAGGCCAGTGTTGGAGGGTGAGCCTTGAGAAATGTCAAACATCTGAGTAGGGAGAGGAAAACTTGGCAGGCCCAAGAATCTGTTTAGGATAAAAAATAGAGATGAGGCAGAGTGAAAAGATGAGTTTGAGTCCTCCTCTGCTAGAGAGCTGAGCTTTGTTTCTATAAACCCAGGCACAGCATCTGAGACTGGATAAGTAGGACACCGGATTCAGTTTATTTTGTACATTTTTTTCCTTTGATAAAAATATAAATCTCTATTCACTCATTTCCTTCATTTACATTCACATTGATCTGTTAAGACAAGCAGTTGAGATGGGGATAATTTTCCAGTTGAGCATGTGTCAGCATGATGCTAAAAAATGTAGTTGGTGCACTGCACTCACCCCCCAAAAGAGTTGGATGTATTTCCTTTTAAGTAAACAGGCCATAAGAGAGATGTTAATAAGTAATAAGGAAGGAAGGGATAATAAGCCTTGAAAAAAAATTAAAGCATAGGCTAGATCAGCACCATTTCATTGAGCAGAATGATGGTCCTTCTTCCTTCTCCTGCTACAGGTTATAGGGAAGGAAATCACACTGACTTGGTTCTGAAATTCTTTATAGGGAAACCTGTTCATCTGAGGCCATACCTTTGCCTGTAGTGAGTTTTTACAAACAAATGAATTATAGTCAGAAATTAAAGGAAGGCAGATTGGGGATGGTTATTAAGTAAATTGCAATCAGAAGTTAAATGAGTGCAGGCCAGAGATCAAGGTTTGAATAATGGGACCTTGGGGAGCCAGAAGCTTCCAAATATTCCAATCACAACTTCATGCTTTGAGGGGTCAGTTGAGTTGATGGAGAGATCAGGCAGCAAGGGCATAAAAAATTCTGCATGAAACATTCTGTGATGAACATTCTCAGCTACAGGTCTTCATTGTGTTCAGGAAGCAGAATCTTACACATGCTCTCAGAGAAAGCCTAAAGTTTCAAAGAAAGATCATTACAGTCACAAAAAAACGTTCTTTAAAGTACATACACATATGTACGTGTGTGTGTTCCCTTCAAAACAGGATCTTACATTTTATACTGTTTTATAATATGCTTTTTCTCACTTACCAGTTTATTCCCTATGTAAAAATTGAAATCTAAATTCATATTCATGGTTCGTTATGGTTTCTACCAAGAAAAAAATGCTGTTTGGTTTGTAACTGCCAGTTAACTGATCTCACGATATCTGAGAGATCACCATTGAAGCTTAAAGATATAGTGACCCAAGATTATCTCAAAGAAGCAAACTTTCACAAAGGTTTAATGGGTATCAATATACAGCTTTTCTCTATTCTGGTTCCAGCTCTGCTCATACCCCTTACCATGACACTCAAAGGCTATAATGAACAAGTATAAGCATTAATGATGGAGATTGGAAGTGGGAAGGGTCTAGGGTTTGTTGGGTCTGGACCTTCAACTTTTTCTGTGCTATTGCACATTTGTAAGGTTTGTTTCAGGTTTCATAGATTTTTATCTGAACATTTAATTGAGATAATTATAGATTTATATTCAGGTATTTTAAAAAACCAACACAGCGATTCTTTGTACACTTTTCCCAGTTTACCCCAAAGGAACCATTTTGCAAAACTGTAATATAATATCACGACCAGGATATTGACATAAATACAATTCACTGATCATACATAAATTTCCCATTTTACTTTTACTGGTATGTCTTGTAAGAATACACGGTTATATTTTTTACTAATGCATATTTAGTAAAGTATTTTTATTCTTTGGTCATATTTTCTAAATTTGAGTATTTAATGCATTTTACCTTTTTTTGGTGTTAGGGTTTAGGGATTTTTTTTTCAATTTGAGTATAGTTGAAATGTGATGTTACATTAGTTTCAGGTTTAGTTCTTTTATTTTCTAGGTGTTTAGCCTTTTTTTTTTTTTAAATGCCCTTTCCCTTGGACTTGAACAGTTTACTTGATTGTATACTGTATAATATATTCTTTCCCCTGATTTTCCCAACATGTGTCACTGATGCCTCTGCCTTTCCTTGGCTTCATCCCACATCCTTTAGTTACTATAGCTTTAAAATAGATTTTACTCTTTGGGAAAGAAAATCTACCCCCATTACTCTATTTAAAATGAAAACTTGTTTGCAATCCTTAGACATTTATTCTTCCATATAAATAATTCATATAATTTAGCATTTGTTTTCATTTCTTAAGGAAATCATGCCAGTATAAAATTGGTATTATGTTTGTAAATTAATACTTGGCATTTTTTTTTCTTCTGATAAATTTTACCATATAAATTCTTGCCATTTAACTTAGTGTTGTATCTACTTTTTGTTCAAGTCTTTTTCATGGACCTTAGCAAAATTACTCAGTTTGTTTCATACAGGTTCTGCACATTTCCCAAGAGCCTCAGAGAAGTTTCCCTGGCTCTTAGATTGAATCATTAAAAATGGGTCTTCCCCATATGCTTCAGTACATTTCTCTTCTTCTGACTTAGTGACAAGGTGGTCACGACTGTTAGAGTGTTACCAGCAAGTGAAAAGAAGAGTGAGTAATATGACTGTTTGTCTTTGATGGCAACTCAGGGTCTTATTTGGACTGAGACTCAAAGGTGTGATTCAGTGGGGACAGGATTGATTCCTGCGTAGGCTAAATGATCTCAGAAAAGTCCACAGCTTTCAGTACAGGTTATACATTTTCCTAGTTGTGTTCTCTCTGCAATCCCATTTCCCCCAACTCTATCTATGCCCTCAGAATACAGAAAAGATACAGGGAGTGTGCTATACCACTCTTAAATGACAGTTCAGAGAAGTAGGCAAATGACTCATTCAGGTGCGAAAGAGTCAAAGATAATTCAAGTAGACTACATCAAAGCAATCAGAGGATTTGGGAAGAGGTTGCTTGGAATAAAAGCAACATTTCCCCACTGCTTTTACCATTCGAGTGTGACCATAGGACTAAGTTTTGACCAATGGGACGTAAGCAAGAAGAGTGTGTATGAATTGTAGGAAATATTGTCAGAGGGATGTGATTTGCTCATTTTTCTGCATTTCTCCTTATGGTGCTTAGAATACTGACATAGTGGCTTCCTCCAGATTTTTTTAGTATGAGTGGAAAATAAGCTATTATCTTGTTAACTCACTGTTATTTTGGGTTTTGCTGATAATTGCAGCTGAACTTGATTTTAACAAATATAGGATGTGTCTTTTGCAGAAGAACTCATACATAACAGCTACTGCCACAACATATCCTCAACAAATTACTGAACTTCATGAATGGAGAAAGAAATTTTCAGTCATCCAAGCAGAAAAACAACTCTCAAAGTGAAAAAAAAAATCAGTTTCATTTTCTAATTCTTTTTTTTTTTTTTTTTTTTTTTTTACAAAAAAGGCCTAGGTCTACAAGTTCAGCCCACAGTAGTATGTGACCAAACTACCATGACAAGTTGAGTTGTGTCTTACATCCAAATGTTAGAAGAAGACGTTCTCAAACAGAGATGAATTTGGGGAACTGTCGTACCTGTAAGAGAATCTTGGGGAGAATTTTTTTAAAAAGAGAGACATAAAAATAAAAAAATACAAAACAACACCTGACCATGAAATCTATCCAGAATCATGAATGGGAACATCATATTAAAAGGGCTGATGCTGAGTACTGGTGCTATTTAAATATTACACTACAAAGAAATGGCATTTGAAAAAAATGACATTTTTTAATTTAATGCATAATAAATGAGTAACAGAACTCCCACAGTAAGAAAAGGAAAAGTGGGAGAAATCATAAGCTCTACCTTTCGTTCCAGACTTACATATCAAGTCTTCTTGGTATACTATCTTGGGCATCTTAAAGTATTTATATTTGTTGTCTTTATCTGAAAGACTCCAGTGGTCACTTTTCATAAGGGGCCAAATGTTCTTGGTGCTCAGCCTCAGGTACATGCATACTTTTCCCTCTGTATCTTTCTGTCTCCACCTTACCCCTCTTCTCACTTCTGCCCTCAGATGCAGACCTGCGGTAAAGCATCCTTTCACTTCTACTTCCTGGGACAGGATCATAGGGCCAGGACTCCTACAGATACCTTCCTTGAGTGGATAAATTCAATTCAGGGATTAAAGCTATGTCCTCAGTGTAATTTTACCAAAATAGGCACTGAATTGTGCCTCATCTGTATTCTTGAGTAGGTTCTCAATGTAGTTCAGAAGCAAGAGAGAGAGGCTTATAATTAATTTCTGCCCCCTCAAATCACATCATTATCTATTGTTTCTGCCTGTGTGGGAGAAGGACATTTTACCAACCCACTGTAATTTAAAACTTTGATAACCTTTCTAAATCATGTTTTTAAGTATATCTCTTATATGGAGTATATGGGGTTTTGATTTATGGTCCAACTGATAGTGTTTCTTTCATTTGGTATTATAGCCGATTTACACATGTACATATATGTGACAGATATGATTAGCTTTAGATTTTTTTGTGATATGTTCCTATGCTTTATAATCTTTATATGATGATTTTCTTTGTTATGTTTTGTGTATGTGTTCTGATAATTTTGAAGGTTTATACATTTTCTTCTAGTGGGTTTCTAAAGGTAACAATGACTTTATGTAATACTTTATATAGTTAGCACTTTTAAAAGTAATATCTATTTAGCAATAATAGCATCATAACTTTACATTCTCTTCATTTTTCATTTCCTGACCTCCTATGTTTCATTGAACTTTGATTGCAAAAGATGAAGGAATTAGTATCTATATTCCATTTCCCACCATTTGGTTATAGCATTCCTGTACTCTCAGTGTTTAGACTAAATCCAAAACTAAAGTTTATGACTACATTTAACCATAATCCCAACATTTCTTCTACCTCAGTTGCATAATTAAATGAATTCAATGTCACTTGTCTGTAGACTCAGTTTCAATCCTTAGTATGTTAATAATTAAAAAAAAAACATAAAGAGCCATGGGAGAATAGTCTTTAAGTTAGCATTGGCATACTTGGGAGCTCCCTAAAAGTATTAAAGTGGCAATTTCAATAACCACCATAACATAACTAGTATATTTTTTAATTCTCCTCTACTTCTGTGTTTCGTTTATGAATTGGTCAGTGTCTGTAGAGGAGAGATGTTCATTGCTAACATGCAGAATCTCAGTAGAGAACATAAAATATACAAAATGGTGGTTAAAATAATGGGTACGAGCTGTGGGATCAATGGCCTGCTTTGAAGCCTAACTTTACCACCTACTATTTGAGAAAAGTACTAATATTTCCTGTAAAATGGAGATTAGAAATGAGACCACAAGTTAAATGAGGATTATAAAAAAATAAAGCATGTAGAAAAATGTCATCACATAGTACACACTCGACAGAGGCTGCCATGATGGTACTATCCATCTTCTTAATGTTTGCTGGTCTGCTACATGAGAAATTGTAGCTAGTTTTTTGAATTTGCAGCTTCCCGATCAATAATAAATTAAACATCTTTTTAAAAACATGTTTATTAGCCATTTGTATGCCTTCTATGAGTTGCTTGTTAATGTTCTTTGCCCATTTTTCTCTTGGGTTATTTGTCTTTTTCAAATAAATTTGTTGGAGTTTTTTGTTTTTTGTTTTTTTTACAATAGACAAAGTAAACTTTTCTGGGTATTATATTGTTTTGGCAAATTTTACTCTCAGTCTTGTGTTTAAACTTATAAAGCATTTTTTTTTAAATTAAAGTGCTATACGTTTACGAAAAGATACATCTCAATGAACTTTCATAATCTGAACACATTTGTGTTCAGCTCGCACCTAAATCACAGAAAAGGAAAATAATCCAGCAGTCCAGAAACTCCCTTCTTGGTCCATCCTTGGCAGTACCACATCTAAGTATAACTGTTATCTTCACTTCTGACAACATAGATTAATGTGTTTTCATGTTTTTGTACTTTAAATGAATTTGAATCATATAGAATTGAGCTCTTTTGTGTCTGGCTTCTGTCATCTGTAATTTAATTTTGTTTAATTATGGTGCCTTTTATTTTAGTAGGATTTCTGTGATGTTTTAAATAATTTAATCCCCTAAAAACTCAGTGAAGTGAATAAAGAAAATACTTTTTTACATATGGTTGTAGAAAAGGGTGGACTAGGAAATTTTAGTATAATGTGATTTTTTTTAAGTAATTTCATCTCCTAAGACGATGTTTCTCAGAAAAGAGAATAAAAACCTTTTAATCATTGGGATTCTAATTTTCAACAATATTTCGTCTAATCTTCATTATGTAGTTTTTAAAGATTTCTATAGTCTGGTTCACCTGACCTTTGCATCCATATTATGTGCTACTCTCTGAAGCAGTCTGTAAAGGCAAGTCTGTCATTATCGTCCAAACCTAAGGTCTCTTTGCATCTTTCATTCTGTTGGGAGTTGCCCTCTTGGTGCCCCTTCACTATTCAAATCCACATTATCCCTGATACCTAAGTCTACAGTCATGGTGTCTTCAGGCCAATGCATATTTATTGAGTAACTCCGGTGTTTCACAGAAGTCCTGAGGTTTAAATAAATAAATAAATAAATAAATAAATAAATGTGCTGGGAAGTCATTGTTATTAATGTGATCACAATCTACTAGGAGAAACATTTAAATGCATACTTATAATCAAGTAAGTTTGGAAATATGGACAAGTTATAAAATTTATATAAAGGAAAGAGTGGTTCACTTTGCATACATCCAATCTCATTGAAATTAAGAAGTGAAACTTGACAGAGTGACAAATGATGAGTGTGGGAAACAATGCCTATGAGTCCACGCACAGGGGCAAGAGTCTTTTAAGAAGAGTGAACAGATTGTGGAAACCCACTGAGGACTGAACCATTCTAGCAGTTACATGTGGAAGTCCTTGTATCCTAATGGAGAAAGCAGAAATTGGTCCCCATTTGGAAAAGAATCCACAAAGCACGAAGCAAGATTAGGCAAAGAGGCATTTATTAAGAGGTAAGGTTGAAGAAGTAGATTGTGTCCATATTATGGAGGAACATGTCACATAGCATCCATAGAAAAGGGTACGAATTTTCTCCTATTGTTGGTGAGGTGCCGAAAGACTATAAGGGATGACTCTACTTTAGGTAGATCACTCTGTACTTATGACAGGTGCAGAATTACAGGGTCAGGGGAATAGCTGTGCCACCAACTGAGTGGTGTGATGCATTTGAACTCCTCTCTTACAAGAAACATCAGTCATATTGCAATCTGCCACCTGTCTCCTGACAGCCCAGGCTTTCGGGGGTGCCATGATCTGCACTCTCTATTTGCATGCCCAGGTGACTGGTAACTTTTGAAGAAAACACCACCATGCCTGTAGATGACAACTAAGTCTGTGTCCACTATTGCAAGTCTCAGTATCACTCAGCAGTCATTTCAGTTTTCTTCCTAGGAAGGATTGCTCTTATTCTTCTCAGTTACTCTTCTAAAATTTAGATCTTATCTTAAACCTGTTATCCAAGTACATACTTTTATTCACAGCAAACAAATTTGCCTTTTGTTTCTTGAAGAATTTTGGAGACTTCATGAACAATTTCTCTAAAAACTTCATCTCTTCCACCAAGATAAAAACTATTGCTTATTACTACTAGGTATTATCCAGAGGATACAAAAATACAGATGCAAAGGGGCACATGCACCCCGATGTTTATAGCAGCATCATTAACAATAGCCAAACTATGGAGAGAGCCCAAACATATACTGACTGAGGAATGGATAAAAAAGATGCAGGGTGTGTGTGTGTGTGTAATGGAATATAACTCAGCCATCAAAAAGAATGAAATCTTGCCATTTGTGATGACATGGATGGAGCTAGAATGTATTATGTGAAGCGAATATATCAGTCAGAGAAAGACAAATACCATATGGTCTCACTCATATGTGGAATTTAAGAAGACAGATGAACATAGGGGAAGGGAAAAGAAAAAAAACAAAAACAGAGGGAGACAAGCCATAAGAGACTCTAACTACAGAGAACAAAGTGAGGGTTGCTGGAGGGGAGGTGGACAGGGGATGGGTTAAATGGGTGATGGGTATCAAGGAGGGCACTTACTGTGATGAGCACTGGGTGTTATATGTAAGGGATAAATCACTGAATTCTCCTGAAACCAGTATTACCCTACATGTTAACTAACTAGAATTTAAAAACTTGAAACAAACAAACAAACAAAAAAACACTATTGCTTATTTATGGCTATATTTAACTCCTTCCCCTGGGGGAAGATGTCCCTTCTCCTGTATGAAAAAATCCCTCCAATTGTACCTATAATTCTATATCCCTGTATTTATCTGCACTCACTCCTATTCTCTGCTAGAGCTTCAATTTCTCATGTCCATTTTATTCACTTTAGCTTGTATTATTCAAGACCACATCCTAAATTTAAACCTAGCAACACTGATGTGGTTCTTCTGTTGTTGTTTTGTTTTGCTAGATTAGCATTCCTGCTTTATGTAAGGTGGAAACAATGAGCTACTTCTCCCAATTGAAGAGACTTTCTTCCATTTGTCCTTTGCTCCCAGTACTGCTGGATGCCACCATAGAAATGTAATACTCTTCAGTTTACATGCCGTGCATGGTTAAAGTTACATGTGAGTGAGGACCATCGCTTCCATTTACAAGCCTCTGATTAATTTTCGTAAGTTACCAGTTAAACATTTCCCCATCATGTGTCAAAGCTAAATCTTGACTTCTAACCCTGCCATGTGGAGCCTAAGAGTACGGGTGGGAATAACATTAAATGACCTTATTCATTTACCCCTGTGGACAACTCTTTCTTTTCTTGTGGACTCTTGGTCAATTAACCCTTTTCTTTCTCAAGCTGAACCTGTTTGCAATTGGTTTCTTCTTGATTACAAGTGCTAATAAATATTTCCTAGTTTTTGTATGTTTTTGATCAAGTAATCCAAATATGTTTCCTGGAAACCTTTGTGCCATGTACTGGTCTAGATTCTGAAAATATAAATATGAATAAGAATAACTTTCCTGAACTCGTGGGTCTTACATTTGGAAGAGTGGATGGGAGTGAGTAGCATGCAGACAAATACAATTTTTTAAAAATAAATAAATGCACAAAAGGAGCTAGGGCTAGCTAGGAGTAGTTGAAATAATTTTGTTTTCTTCATTTCATACTGCCTGAATGGAGTTTTCAGTCTTTGCATCTTTGTGGGTATGTTCTGCAGACCTCAGCACAGGTCTCATTTATACAGCCAAGGTTTTGCAGAATAATGTGATCATCTTTGACTTTGAGAAAATATCTCTTAGATTGAGGTTCTATAGTCTTGTTTTGTTTTCATATCAATTTGTCAATATGTTTCAAAGTATTGAAACTCTTATTTCATTCCATTAAGCCAAGTTGGAACGAAAGCCCTTTCCCATGTGATAACCTCCCCACCCAGTTCTTGGCCTTAACTTTTGGTTTCCCACTTGCGCTCAGTATTAGTCAGAAGGATAGGACCTGTGTTGTCCTGGCATCACAGTCTGTGATAGATGGGGCAAAGGATTTTTTTTTTTTTTTCTTTAATGGAAAGGACTCTACACTGGAAGAAAGCAGCATGCTAATTTGGGAAATCCAGAAATCAGTCAAATCAATTAGGCAGCAACATGAGGACCAAATCTGTAGCTCGTTCAACCATAGTTTGTCTTCCCACCATCTGTGTTAGCCTCCTGTGTTTCTGTCAATGCGAAAGATTTAAGCAACTACAGGAAACCATTTTTTTCATCTTTTGTTTTGCTAATAGTGAATGAAAGAGCTTTGGCAAAGAAGTGAGGCTGATAATAATATGCTCAGATAGATTTCAGGCTTCTGTCCAACATGAGCCAGGTCTATACAGTGGAAGAAAAAAATCTTTAAGCCGATAATATGTGGAGCTTCATAGATTTCAATCCCAAAGCTGAACATTAAAATAACTCTTTATGGCCATTTCTCTCTGGCCTTTACTGAGCCCTGCTGAGGTACGTTTGTCATTTCCACCTAAGGCTCACAATAGGCACTGAGTGGCCAGCAAATGATTAAGACACAGAATGAAAATCTGAGTGTTTACCTCCAGCCCAATATCCAAGCTTACATTCAGGAATAGGTGGGATAAAAAGTGGATTGTAGGGAAGGCATGTTTCACAAGCATTAAGTCTTCACTGGGCTGCTTTCTCCATGCACATGGTGAGCTAAGGCAAACTTCATTCCCAGTATTGGCAGAAAGCGCACTCTGAAGGAGTAAAATGTCTTCTTCCACTGTCAAAGCACTTGTGTCATCTACTACTGACTGTTGACCTTCATGCCTGTTCATACCTGTGATGGTTAATTTTTGTGTCATCTTGACTGGGCCACAGGATACTGAGACATTTGCTTAAGCATTCTTCTGGGTATGTATGTAAGGATGTTTCTGGATGAGGTTAATATTTGAATCTATATACTGAATAAAGCAGATTGCTCTCCCAATGTGGGTGGGCCTCATCCAGTTAGTTGAAGGCCGGAGTAGAACAGCTGAAACTTCCACAAGTGAGAAGAAATTCCTCCTGACTTACCACCTTGAGCTGGGACATCAATTCTTTCTTGCCTTTGAACATGAACTGGAGCGTGAGCTCTTTCTGGGTCTCCAGGATGCTGACTCAGTCAATCTCAATCAGTCTCTCTCTCTCTCTCAACTCTTGGATCTAATTCTCTGGAGAGCCCTGACTAATATAATATCCACATGGTTCTGTCGTAGGGCTGGTGTATGTATTTTGAAGGGAAGGACAATGGGCATGAGGAGACTGAGGAACATTTCTAAGTTTTTAGAAGGTTCATCTCTCCCTCTGCTTCTTCTTTGTTTCTCCTCTTCCCTGACAAAGGGCCTTTGTTAATTTGCATAATGATTACAACAATATCTCTCTTTTCATCCACTTCCTCCAACCTATTATAAAGCTAGAATTTTTTATGTAATCACCAAGACTCTGTAATTGGATTCCTGCTATTGCCCCCAAATACCTAACATTACACACAATAGTGGCAAGTGTATCCAGAAATAATCTCAGCAGATTTCTGTACAGACCCAGAAGCCCTCATTCTTTTTATCCAGAAAGACAGTAAAATATATCCAAAGATTTCAGTAAACCAAGCAATGATATGGTGGAGCACAACTCCATACTCCATATATACTGAAAGGGAAAGAAAGGATGGTGGTAATGCAGAAAGAGGGGAAGGGAAGGAGGAAAGAAGAGTTTGCTTGCTTTACAAAAGCCATTAGTGCAGTGATGTAACATCACTAAGGTAAGTAAGAAATAGCATCTTACTTTCAGGAGTTAATAAGTCAGTGAAGGATGGGAATTGTACACAATTAACTCCAAGCATAAGATAATCTTTTTTTAAATTTTTTTATTACATTATATTAGTCACCATACAGTACATCCCTGGTTTCTAATGCAAGGTTAAATGGTTCATTAGTTGTGTATAACACCCAGTGCACCATGCAATACGTGCCCTCCTTAATACCCATCACCAGTCTATCCCATTCCCCCACCCCCTCCCCTCTGAAGCCCTCAGTTTGTTTCTTAGAGTCCATAGTCTCCCATGCTTACTCTTAAGAAACTCAGCCAATGCGCTCCCCAGTGAATCTAGATCATTCCTAGTTTTCAGTATGTGAAACATTCCAAACTTCAGCAAAGCTCTTCTTCTCTAATGCAAGTAGATATCTGACTCTGACTCAAATAGCTTTCATGCTGCATATTATTTCCAGTGATAAAGCCAACAATCCCAGAAAACAGCAGGACATTTGTTTGCCAAAAAGAAGTGTAGGAAGAAGGGAGAATGCTTAAGAAAGTGTATTTAGATTGTGTTCCTCTTTGTTCCATGTGTTTCGACATGATGACTGGTGTCTCAAGAGCTTAGTGTTCAGAATTGGTCTTCCTGCATATCTCAGAATCTAATATCAATTATTCCCATAAATAGGAATCTGTGATTTATTAATAAGACTCACTATGGACAGACATTTCATTTTTTTCCCAGTAGAATTTTCTTCCTAGTATACCTAAATTTAATATCAAATTATAATGTCTCAAGCACTAGAGTGAGTACTTTACCAATTGTTTCTTATTCAGTCTTCATAATAAAAAGGAAAGATGGATGATATTTTCTCTCTTTTACAGATGAGAAAAAATGAGGCTTTGAGTTAAAATGAATTAACCAAGGGGGCACGTGGGTTGCTTAGTTGGTTGAGGGTTCTGACTCTTGGTTTTGGCTCAGGTCATGAGCTCAGGGTCCTGAGATCAAGCCCAGTATCAGGCTCAGTGCTCAGCATGGAATCCGCTTGAGATAATTTCCCCCTCCTTCCCCTCCCTCTCTCTTTCTCTCTCTCAAATAAGTAAATAATATATATGATTTACCTCAGGTTATCCAGCTGGTAAGCAGAAGCACTAGAATTTAATCTCAGATTTTCTGGGCTTTGGGACATGGTTCTTGATATCAAACCATGGATCCTAAAGTCACACTCACATCGCAGTGGACATCTAAGGAAGGGGTGAAGCGGTAGACAAATCAAGATGAAAAAAGCCCAGGTCTCTTTCCATTTATTTACCAATTTGTCCATTCATCATGTATATTTAGCCTCACTTTGTACCAGTCATTGAGCAGGACATCATAGCATATATATTTATCATAGTCTATGACTTCAAATAACTCACAGATGTTTCCTTTGAATTGGAAGCATTTTGTTTTTACATTTCTCCCTGCTTTCCCTCCTCAACTTTTTCACTGTCATTCCTGTCCTTTGCTTACTCACCTCCCTTGTCCCCTAATGCTTAATCTCCAGGTAGAGATCAAGCCTCATCTTTTCCAGAAAACCTGTCCTGAGTATACCTACCCTCCTCAGATACTTAACATGAGATGCAGCCCAGTAATTAATTGTTCCCTAAATATTCTGTTTGATTTTTCCAAATGGACCATAAGCTTATGGACAACAAGGTCTGTGGACAAGACATTTCTCCATTATTAAAAAACACAATACTGGACCCCATAATAGCTGCTAAATAAATTCAGTATAATTTTAGGCTAGGTATATTTCTTGAAATTCAGCTGTACATTACTAGGGCATCACTTAAGTTGCCCGTTCTTTTTTTTAAACACTGAAATGACTTGCACCCTCCCTGTTACATAGGTTCTTCCCTAACTCCTGGTAGCTATTCAGTCTCCAATCTTGTCTAACTTCTCCCAGTTCCAGGGAGAAGGATTCTATTAATTCGCAACCACATTTGTTCTCCATAAGAATGAACTCCTGAAGTCCCACTGGAAAGCGGGTAGCTGATTATCTAAATGGTTCTCATGCACAGCGATATAATTTTTCATCTGGGTTTTAAAAATTGCAAAACATGATCCCCTCCACACAAAACTGCTGATGTACATTTTTTGTTTAATTTTGCCAAATGCCCTGGGCTCAAATCTGGAAGAGAATTCCTCCCTTTTTTCTATCAGCCAAGATTTTCTTTCATTGCTAGCACTCTGGAACCTTGTGTCTTGTTGAGATTTGATGGTGACCTCACAGGTACCTTATTAATAATAAACCAGAGGGGCTCAGCAGAGCTTGGGCTTGGTGTAATAAATCATAGTGTAAGTAAGTGCCGCGCTTGCAGTTTTGGAATTTAGAGGAATATAAGAACTGAGACTGAGGGTCTGGCAGGTGGTAAGAGTGACTAGGGGTGTGGACTGGCCTTTTATGGGTCTGACACGTGCTTATGGTTATTAATTACTTTTACATTTTACATTGCTAATTGCCAGTATTCTTTCCAGCTACAATGTAATTGAATTATTAAAAAATGAAGCCTCAAATATCCCGTCTAGATATCACGTTGTGCCTCTACCTAAGGAAGTATATACAGTTTGGATTACTTGAAATGATGGATAATACGGTAACTATATCCAAAGCAGCAAATACGCAGCGTGGGAAATGCCAGGGGTTATAAAGGAGAAATAAGATCTCGGAAAGTTAACGTGTGGATTTTTGCTAGTCAGTGAACCAGCATGCAATTCAGTTGTTCTGTTTGTCAGAAAAATCCTTCCAGTCACTAAGGAAGAGCACTGCTAGTGTAGTTCCAAGTCCATATGTTTTTAAAACACAGTCTATTTTCCATGCATTTCGTACCCACACTGCTAGGTGTTGGAGGTGACAGCATTTGTTCAAAGCATGTCTTCAGTCATATGAACATTGCTATGTGGGCTCCTTAGCATAGTTCAGTGTTTCCTAACAACTTGGATGTGGACATCTTGGACAGTCTAAGGAAAATGTGGACTTCTTTCTCATGCACATGTATATAAGCATAGATACTCTAGAACTTATCAAAAATTGGGGAGCACAGGTAGGAGATCCTTGGGTCTTTGCCTTGATGGATCCCAGAACAGCAATACCTGGGTGCAGGGGTAACTCAACTCTATTACCCTCCCACTATGGTAGTGGATTATCATACTAATGATCTCTGGTTATTGCGAAAAATTAAACCATGTCTTTCGTCCATTCTTAAGAAGGCAAGTAGGTGGGCAATTCATTTGTTGGTTAGAATTTTCAAATAAAGTAACTGTTCTTCAATTAAGCTTTACAGAGCACACTTTAATGGTGAAAGTGCTATTTATTATGATGACAGTTTACTCTTTGACGGTACTTGCTAAATAAAGAGCTACTGTAAATCAAAAGACCACCTGCCCAGGGTTACCTTCTGCACATGGGAGGCTTAGAGCAAGGAGCCGTTCTGCCAATCCTACTACCTCCTCTCGTGATGTTAGAATGCCCTTCATGATTAGGGCTGCACACATCTCTGAGAAAGGCCAAATTGCCCCACACTGTACCGTTCACATCTTGAAACCTCATAATTTTCTGGCGTTCCCTTCCTCATCACACAGGCTACTGGAGACTGCATCGTCATCAAAGAGGAATTTGATTGGAAGCCCGAATTTCACATAATCATAAATCTTTCTTTGTAAAGATGAGAGAACAGAGGCTCCAGGAAGGAAGGGAGTGATTCTTCTAAATCTCCACTAAGCACGAGATTGGAAATGAAAGCCAATCCAGTGTTCTCTCAGAATCGGGCTCTGTGTAACCACTGGGAGTACAGTTCCTTGGGACTTAGCAAACCTGTGGTAACTGCTTTCAGGCAGAAAGCAGCCTGAAAACAACATTATTGACCTCTGTTAGAGAGAAGCCTGCTCCCAGATCTAACAGAAGTTCATGTCTAATGGATGTGTTCTTCAGTGCCTCTCTGTAAGGCAAGAGGCCTTTAACAGCATCTTTGAAATTATAGTACTTTGTTCTAGTTTCACAGTAAATGCTCCGATGGCTGTGTGGGCTCTCTTGGGTTTCCTCTTTCTTTGCTGTGCTGTGAAAACACACACTGCATATACATTGTTATTATCATTGTTGCTAAGAAGTAAGAGAGCATGAGTTTCTACCCCATCATCTGTGCAGAGCAGAGGCAGTGAATCCTACTGGAGCGTAATAACAATCTATAAGTAAACCAGTCATGGTAAAATCTATCAAAAATATGGCAATTTACGAAAATATGTCCCTCAAGCACACCAAAGTTGTCATCAAAGTGAGTTAGCTGCCAATTAACTTCTACATCTTGCACAAAGGGCACAGAATTCTAGTGTAAAAATAAAACCAGTTAATGCTTATCTACTGTCTATGAACAAGTAAATCAGAAACAAAAATTGAACATGCCACTTGGTGCTTTTCAATGGGTGTTACCATCTTATGGAATGCTGCTGTTTAGGCTTCTGATTTAGGAAAATTACTTTCAAAGGAGACAATGGTAAGGATACATTTGCCTACAAATTTGAGCTTCGAATTTCAGCCAGTGAGCCCTTAATTGATTACCAAGTATGTTCTAGGCACTGGGTCACAAAAAGCAGGACAACTTGTTAAAAACTCTTAGCACTACTCTTCATTTCTGTCACAGGTTACAGTCAGTATATTTATATTTTCAACAAATCGCTTTTTACACTGAGCGTTCAGTTAATTCACTTTTGGCAAATTCACCTGTACCCCAAATAGAAGGGTGCAGAGGATGCTACATGCATCTGAGAGAGAGAATGACATGTTCAGGGAAGGAGGAGATACGTGTACTGGCCCTTGAGGGATACTTAGGTTTCTATCGTTTCCAGCCAACCTACTGGCGTGTTCTTGTTCTGCTTCGCTTATTCAGCTGAATTCTCTTAAAACAAAGAAATAAACAAAAGTAACAGCTATACCACCTCTGTAACCTGCCTCCCAACCCTGAGCTTACTCACTCTGATGAGTTTCTGCAACGCTTGTTGTCTGAGCACAGAAGGTTGCACATTTTTCCAGCATCCCACTATCCCGTTATCTGGGGAGTCTCTTGCTGCCTTATGACTGACTCTAACACAAGACTTTCACATCACACTTCAGAACTCCTAAGCAAAGCATGTAGTCACTGAGGGTACAGAGTGATTTTCCTCTGCCCACATTTATTCACCCAGCTCTCAGCCAACCACTTGCTTGTTCATCTTGATGGCGACACTATGCATCACGGGCCCTTCATGGAAAGCCTCTCTGCACACTTGCACATCTGTTAGCCAGTTTACCGTCAAACCTTCCCTGGCCCTCTGTGCCTTTCAAAATAATGCTCTCACCTAAAATCTCATCACTCATCAGTTCTACTTCTTTTATGCTTTGATCATTTTCTTCAGTCATATAGTTCAATAAACATGTATTGAGCCTACTGTATTCTAGGTATTAATGTGGAAGCTTTGAAACAGCACTGAATCAAAAACAAAGATCTTTGCCCTCTTTGAATGTACAGTGTACTGTGGGAAATGAGATGATAAATAAGTAGCATATATTTTAATAAGTGCTCTGGAGAACACCAACTTACAACAAATAGAAGAAATGCTTGAGTCTTGTGCAGTAGTAAAGAGGTTGATCAGGGATCCTTCATTGGGGAAGGGAATATTTGAGCAAAAATCTGAAGGGAGTATAATTAGACAAGCATTTATCAAGCAGCTGTTGTTTTACTACTCCCTAAGATTGTAAAATAAATAGATAGATGATAGATCAGCCTCTTGTCTCTATATTATTTCAATCCTATATTAGGCATTAAACAGCTTGAGACCTATTCATTATTTTTATCTTTAGCGTCCAATACAGAATCAGGTACTTAGGACTTATAAAAAGAATGGATGAATAGTTGAGGGCATAAATAAATAAATGCTGATCTATCTTTTCTAAGCGTTTTAGGTCTTAGTCCCCCCTTCCAAAAAAAGTGCTACGGAAGAGGCAGTAAGGTAAATCCAGTATTTCATAACCTCCTCCATATTTCCCAGACCCCTTTGCAGTTAGCAGGGACAGATGACTAGTTATCCAATAAAACACAAGCAGAAGTGAAATGTATCACTCTGAGACAAGGCGTTTAGGAGACAATGCACAGCCCTCCAATGTTCTCTTCCCTCTATTCCGGAGATCTTGAAGAGCACATGTTGAAATGAGATTGTCAAAAATAGGATATTGTGGGTCACTGGATGGAGAAGAGTCTTATTAGCTTGCAGAAGATTTTAAGAGAGAGAAACTATTTTGTTAAGTCACTAAGATGTTATAAACTGTTTGCTACCATAATATTGTCTAGTTTATTCTTATCAAATGAGTGTAAGCATATCTTGTTGGGAGTATGTAATCAGTCGTTTACACATCACTGAAAATATAGAACTAAGACTGAGTGTAAAGTTCTCAGTAATTACGCTGAAACATTTTAGTTATTTGAAAAGTCTTAATATTGGTGTCAATTCTAGGAATGTAAGGGGCTTTTCTGAAGATACCCATGTGGCATCTGGAGACCCTATATTAATAAGGCCCCCAGCCAAGTTTCTTTGAGGCTTTAGTTGCTGTTTTATCCAACTGAGTTGCATGGGAGAGGGGTCAAGAAATTGTAGCTTTGGCTTTTTTAAAATCCTGAAGTGTTCCTAGGGAAATGAGTGGACATGTAGCACCAAAACCCTTACTGCCTTGGGAAGGCTCATGTTGAGCATATGTGTACTCTCGCTGACAGTTTATTCTCACAGTTTTCACTAGACTACCTTGCTGTCCTATGAACTCCTGGCTAATGGGAGTTTTAATCTGTTCCTCCCCCACATTCCTCACATCACTGAGCAAGAGACGGATCAATAAACTATTGATAACTGTATTTGGTTGGTTAGTTCATTAGTTGGTTGCTTACTTGGGTAGTTGAAAAGCCATGAAATGAATGAATGAAAGAAACCAGACTGGCGAGAGCACAAATTTTCTTTCAGATTACTTAGCTATCTGAGTTTGAATCTGGACTTCTCAAATCCTAAATTTATCACTCATTTATCTTTCACTGGTCTAGATGCTGAAGACCAAACCATCAGTAGGCACACTCATTTGCAAACAAAATAAACTAACTCTGGATGATTTAAGCAGAAAAAAGCAGGTCAGTGGACAGGCAATATCAAGGCTATAAAGTCAAGAACATGCTCAGATCACCTGCAGACCTGATATGGAGGACACCAACACCAGACACCACACTGGGCACTAAGAGCTACAGTTTACACCACCAATACTCTCAGCCTTGTCCACTGGAAGGCACAACTGGCATCACCATCACTGCCGCCCAGGCTATTCTCTATAACCTCTTCCTCTCCAAGTTATTCAGTATCTCTTGTGTGTTCTTGATAGTCAATCTTCTAAGTATACCATTTGCTGTATTCGTTTGTTCACCTTCATTTAACAACCCCAAACAATTGGCTTCTTGCTTCATCACTCCACTGATGCTGCCCCTTGGCTAAGATCTCAGTGACTTTCTAATTAGTAAATGCAACGACTGCTTTATCCAACTAAATTCTGATAGATTTAATATTCTTGATCACTCCCTTTGTCATCAGCACCTGTTTTCCTGCCCATGCCTTAAAATGCTAATATCCCAAGGGTTTAGTCTGCACCCACAGATCCATTCACTATAAACTTTGCAGAGCTCTCATCCACTCTTGTGATTTTAACTACCACCTACTTGGTGATGACACCAATATCAGCATTTTTAGCTGTGTCTTCTGAGCTTCAGATTTGCATATAGAGTTGCTGGTAAACATCTCTAATTGGGTATTTCCCAAGAACTTTAAGATTAACATATCTTAAATTTAACTTACTATCCACCCCCAAAAATGATTTTATTTTTGTGTTCCTTGACCCAATGATTGATACTTTCCTAGATTCCCAACAAGGGAATTATCACCCAGGTTCCCAGCAGAAACATGGTAGTCATCCTTTTTCATCTTGCTCACACCCAAAACTAAATCAAACAACCTCATGTACAGTAATTTTGTATTCTCTTGAGCCTGTTTGGTGGAAATGAATAACCTCTTAGTTTGGGCTTTCACCATAATTTTCAATAACTTGTGACATAATCTTTGCTAGGTGGGACATGTGTTGCCAAATGGAGTTCCACTTGCTCTCCTTCTAAAGTGAAATCTTATTTAAAGTGGTATATGGTTGAGATCTTTGCCTCTGTGAAACTGATTTCTCTGTCTGTAACTGCAGATTTGGTCTAGAAATTAGGTACTCTATGCTTACTAATTTTCACTGAAATAAGTTACACCTCTCAGATCATTTATTTACCTGGCAAATGTTGTCTGAGCACGTACAATGGGCAAGGCTGTATGCTTGCTAGTTGGGGGAATACAAAACAGTTCCTGCCATCAAACAATTTACTATCAGTAGAGCCAGGGACAGATACATGTAACTATTTACATATGATAAAGGCCACACAGGGGGTATAAACACGATACTGTGGGAATTCAAAAAAGGAACCCTCTACCACATTAAGATTGGGGAAGACATTGCTGTGAAAATGTCACTTTCAGTGGGGCTTAGGAAGGTAGTCTTGAGTGGCTCAGTGAGAAACAGGCAAGCCTGTACGGAGTGGGCTTAGCAAAGTTTCTGAAGTTTGACTTGAACTTCAGCCTTGCCTGAGTCCATTAGCTGAGGGTCTTACAGTCCATCCCTGTCACGGCCATATATTACTAATGATATTGGTCATTCCTCCCCAACTCTCAGATCTGCCTGCCCTCCCAGGAACACCCACAAATCCTATTTACTGTCCATATAAGTCAACAATCCTGTCTCAGGTGTGAAGTGCAATCACACACATAGACTAAGATTTGGCATTTGTTATTATAAATTCTAGAGTATAACCTGCTCTTTTCCCTTGTAAAACTGTGTTTGTAAACAAGAAAATGATCTAGTTTTTGGTCCAGGAGGATATTATTATGGAGTTGTGTATAGAAGTTAAAAAGAAAGAAGCATGGTTTCCCCCAAATGGTCTGGTTGTTAAACTGTTTTTCCAGCCACTCCCGCTTCTCTAGGACAAAGATGGGAGTGAGGGAAGAGGCAATCTGAAACTGGGTTTGACCAAGCTGTAGCTAATTTTCAGTATATTTGATGAGTGAATGGATGTGTCTCTTTAGTATTTTCCAGAGACTCAGTAAATTTGCCTGGGTGGAAAAGGAAGTGGGAACAGGAATTAAGGTTAGGTGGGGCAGTTCCTGGGAACTTGTGAAGAGAAGATGTAGAAGAAATAATATCTCCTTGAAAACATCTCATTAATCAAATTATCCTTGGGGAAAAAAGTAACTCAAGGCTGCAGTATGGTCTATAGATCTTGACTTGGGCTCCCACCTACCCCTAGACTCTTCAATGTCTTATGGGGAAAGAACACTGGGAATTTGCATTTGTTTTATTTTGAATCCGGTTAATTGAAAACAAAAGCAATCTAAAGTCATAAGCTTGGATATTTTTTCTGCTGCCTATTCTGCTCACATAACCCCCCTGCATCATATGGGCCATGTTCCTATGGCAGGTCAGAAGTGTTGGCTGAACTGACAAAACCAGTGAAAGCAAGAAAACATCTAATGTGAAGGGGTGGGCAGACAGTCTCCCTCCTGTCAGTCTCATTTGTGTGTCCTGTGACAGGGTGATGCAAACTTGACCAAGTGGGAAAGGTTGATAGACATTTATGCACGTGTTTTACACTGGATCTCATGCTAGCATAGCCTTGTCCCATGATAGTGACTGAGACTTCCTCCAGGAATGCTGAACTGACTGAGGATCAAACCACTCTGCTGTGCGTTAGCCCTCACACACTCATGCTTCTGAGCCCTGGCCTCCAGGTCGGAAGCTCTCCAAAGCAACGCTGACTCCATTCCACTTCCTGACAGCTCCAAGGAGTCCCAGCTGTACCTGTGACTGATTTCAACACAGCTCTCCAGCCACATTCGTTTTGGTCAGAAGCTGATGTTCGTGTTCACCATCCTGTGTTAAGTCCTCAGCACCAGAGAAGATACTCTCTGGCTGAATGCAGGGAATACGTTGAATTTTTGAATTAAAGTCATTTCACAAAATGATGCTGAGGAGGACCGTCTCTAAAATAATATAAACTAGATAACCTTATTAGTGGTAAGTTTGCCCCAGGGTCAGTTCTGTGAAATGCTACTATTTAGCAAACAAACTAGTCCTGGGTCAAGTGAGTGAGATGGCCTTGATCTAAGTGTAAAATCTCCCCTTTTTCCCTTTCATAGAAGCTATGACATAGCATCTGCAACAACCCGGCAAGCTTTTGTTTGTGTGTAAAATATATCTATATTGAATACTGAATTTTGCCCGTAAATATTATTTGTTTGTTTGTTTGTTTGTTTTGGTAAAGATGCAACAGTATTTTTTCAGATTTATTGAGATATAATTGACATATAAAATTGTAAGATATTTAAAATGCACATCGTGATGATTTGATGTACATAAACATTGTGAAAAGTTTCCTAACACATTCATCACCTCACATATTTATTTTTTTAGAACATTTAAGTTCTAGCTTCCTAAAATGTCAGTTATACAATACAGTGTTATCAACTGTAGTCACCAGGTTATACATTAGATCCTCTGACTTTATTCATCTTATAGCTGACAGTTTGGACCCTTTTACCAGCCTCTCCCTAATTCCCTTCTCCCCTAGCCCCTAGCAACCACTTGTCTGCTCTCTGTCTGGTTTATTTCACTTAGCATAATTCCCTCAAGGTCCATTTATGTTGTTGCAAATGGCAGGATTTCCCTCTTTCTTGTGGCTGAGTAATATTCCATTGTACGTATAACTTCTTAATCCATTCATTCACCGATGGGCACTTCAGTTGTCTTGAATCTTGGTTATTGTATCTAATGCTGAAATAAACATGGGGGTGCAGAGATCTCCTTGATATCCTGCTTTGATATCCTTTGGATATACATACCTTGAAGTGGGATTGATGGAGCACATGGTAGTTAGGTTTAGTTTTTTAAGGAATCTCTATACTAGTCTCCATAATGGCTGAACAAAGAAAGTTATTATTTTTTTTTTAAGATTTTATTTATTTATTTGACAGAGATAGAGACAGCCAGCGAGAGAGGGAACATAAGCAGGGGGAGTGGGAGAGGGAGAAGCAGGCTCATAGCAGAGGAGCCTGACGTGGGGCTCGATCCCACAATGCCGGGATCACGCCCTGAGCCGAAGGCCGGCGCTTAACCGCTGTGCCACCCAGGCGCCCCAAGAAAGTTATTTTTAACTAAGTTTCTATTTGAGTATTTCAAGGGCATCCTCAAAACAGCTGCTAGACCATTAGAGAAGCAGCGCAGTGAGGCTACGCACCGGGTTTGAGCCCTGCCTCCACTATTGACTGGCAATGAGAGCTTGGTCAAGGTACTCATTGTATTCATATATGAAAATTATTATAATAACAACATGTATTACTTACAGTAATTCACACTATTATGTATATGCAATGAGATATTCATGGAAAGCACTTTTAAAATGCTTTTTGCAAATATTAAATCCTTACATTTAAAAAAACTATTATTACAGTAGCGTTTTTAGATAAAACACTTGGCTACAAAATACCTGAGGGCTTCCTTTGTTCAATATTCAGAACAGAGTAATATGTAAATAGGGGCAGGTTAAAGGAATTTGATGTTGATGGACTAGAGAAAATAATCATTTAAGCATTTTTGGGGTGATTGGATAAAAGGAATCCAAATTCTTTTAAGATTCTATTCAGTAAGAGTTGGGTTGGAGAGAAGGGGGCTCTTATACCAGCCTTAGCATAACCATAAAGAGCTTTTGAGGTCAGCAAAGAAGGAAAGCAAGAGGTTTTTTTTGTTTTTTTTTTTTTTTAAGATTTTATTTATTTATTTGACAGCGAGCACAGAAGTGAAGGGGGGTGCAGAGAAGAGGGAGAAGTAGACTCCCCACTGAGCAGGAAGCCAGACGCTGGGCTTGATCCCAGGACCTTTGAGATCATGACCTGAGCCTAAGGCAGATGTTCAACGAACTGAGCCACCCAAGTTCCCCAAGAGTTTGGTGTTTTTTTTTGTTTTTGTTTTTTGTTTTTTGTTTTTTTTTTAGCTTGTGCTTTAATCTCTGACAAGACTGACGGCTTCCACATCACTGTTGTTATCCAATCGGATGGCAGTGGTCTGGAGGACAGAGGTCATTTCATCTTTTCTGGAGCAGAGCAGTAGAGGGCACAAGGTAGGTGTTTGATAACATCCTGCTGATGGATTCTCTTGCTTCATTTCAGTTCCATCCTTAAACAGAATGTAAAATGCCATTTGATCCCTGCAACACAGCAACACTAAATATGTTTATAGATTTGATACCATGGATCTTGTGATATGAGGACCCAGTAATTTGCTCTAAGGATACACTCCCGTGCAGGGCAGTGCCTCTGACCCGCTTTGCCTTGCTCGCATAAGCACAGACCCCATCCTCCGCACCCACGTTTATTAAGGGTGGAAGAAATACCTCTTCGTGCTTGTACCAAAGCTAAAACTGCAGCTGCACCGCACAAGAGCGGTCTCGTGTTCCTTATCCCTCTTCTTCTATTAATAATACATTAAACCTCAGTTACAAAAAAAACTCAGAGAAAAAAGAAAAAGAAAAGATAATGATTTCTTGACAGATCTTGAATGAAAGGCTTTAGCACGGCTTTAACGGAGCTTGACACACCATTTTTTAAAGTGCACGTCCCTTCTCTTTGCCAATCTCTTTATACTTAATTGAGAAGTCCCACTTAGGGATGAAGCAAAGAGTTTAATGAACCTCCTCCCTAAAATCATTAATTCAAAATATCTGATGTTGATTATGCATTTTTTGGTGATAAGTACTCTCCCTGGTGATGTCTGCATAGAAATAGGCTGAATAACCATGTTTTGTGAATAGAACCCACACTGTTCAAATTGGAATGTTTTATTAATCACAGTTCTTAAAAGATATTGAACAGTGGAGGGGGTAGATCAGGAAATAAATAATACATACTCTTGAAATGGCCCTGAGATGAGTAGCTGTTCTCTTTATAAATATTACAAACCTCACATAATCCCTTAGGTAAAGACACAATATTCAACACACATAATGATAAACAACAAAAAACCCAGCATTTTAATTTGAACCAGAGTAGCCCTGGTTGTGGTTTGCTCATCCTGTTAATACAATATTCCCATAGGTCTTATTAACTAGGCTATTAGTAGCCCCAAATAATAGATGATTATCCTGAGATACAACAATCAACCCACATAGTAATACATTTGGTCACCATCAGCGATTAAATGATATGAAATAGAAGAGATAATCCTTATGCAGGGAAGGTGAGGGTATCATTTTCTGATCATGTCTAGTACCAAATTTATGTTGGACATACACGTTTTTATAGCTTCTTTAATCATTTACCTATACAAACAGAATCTGGATGTTGCTGAATTTTGGAAAATATTTTTTACTGCATTTATTCTTTAGTAAGAATTATTATGGCATACATTAGCACTGTGAAACTAATTGCTCTAATTAGCAACTGCTATCAGTGACAAACTAACACACAGTATTCTGTTTTCCACAACTGTCATTAATAATTTGTTTTTTAAAGAAAAAAAAAAGGAAGAAAGAAAAAGAAAACGAGTTTTCAAGTAGCCATTGGTTTCTCTTGGACCAGAATGACTCATGTTCCCTTTTCCCTGACTTTTGGTTCCAGCTGCTCAGATCAGGGGTTGGTACTGGGGTACCTCAAGTCCAGGGAACCCCTTCTCCCCAGTAGTTCTTATATTTCTGGCTTCTATTTTCACACTTATCTCCCATGATCTTTATAGCTAATTATCTGTTGACATATTTTAGGCTTGTCTTTTCAAGTAGAATGAGGCTGGCAACTATGTCTAATTCATCTCTGTATGACCAATATTTGAGCCTGGGATCATGTCTTTTTACAATGTCTTTATACAGTAGCAGATTCACACACAAAAAAAGACAAGCCGGTTGGTTGGTATTTGGATGACAAATCAATTTGGGATAAGCAAGTTTTTTTCCTCTGAAAAATCAGAAAAAAAGCATATCTGCTTATATTATGCTTAAGTAGAAATGATGTATCATATCAATTCCTGATCTTGTTCAGATTGTAATAATAGTAGGTAGCCCTTCAAGTATCTCTTACAGAGAATCATACTTATAAGGAGACAGATTCTGCTTCATTTTACTACAAATTTTTGAGGACCTACTATGATCAGGTCATGGAAGATGCAAAAATGCATAAGATAAGGCACTGTCCTCCATGTACACTTCGGAGAACACAGATGTAGATACATGATGGAAATAAAATAGATACGATAGAATGAAAATAATTTTAAATAACCACACAATAGGCTGTTGTCTGAAATTTAAGGTTGTTACACACATACCTGTTGAACTCACAAGCTCCGTGAGTACAGGTTGTATGTATGTATGTATGTATGTATGTATGTATTTATTTATTTATTTTTTAATGTCTCAATTCCCAGCAAGTCCTACAAAGAAAATCATATTATCAGACACTTATCTAAAAAGGATACCCTCTAGAAATTTCTCTGCTTTTCTGACATTCTTTCTTGTAGTTCTACAAGCTAGTAACTGGCTCATATAGTCAACTCATATGGTAAGATGAACAGATTTATATCTGTATTTTCCTTCTGATTGTGTGACTGGTACCTCAGTGGGAATAACACATGGAGGTCAAGAGGCAGATGTTCTCTTACAAATTGCTCAGCTTGTTCAAAAGGAACAAGGTGTTTGGCAAGGGAAGAAGTCAATTTAATAATAATTTATTTAATAATACTCTGAATATTTTATCTGCCAATGCTTTATTTTCAAACAAACAAATTGAAAGTTCTACAAAAGTAAAAATATAGTTCTAAGTTAAATGAGTAACTGGATGGATAAACACTTTCTATTTTATATATAAGAGCCAACAGCAATAGGCATGAAATAATTACAAAAATGAAATGAACTTTGATTAATTTGCTGCCAAATTTGCATATCTGTCTTGCTCTTTTATTGGGGCAGGGGAGAGTAGATTGTGTGCTGGAAAGATGGGGTTATAAATGCAGTTACAATAGCATTGCAAACATCAGAAATCAAATCGTTTTTTTCTGAAACTGGTCACTGTTTGGTGTTCGGTAGGGTTAGTCCTACATTATCATTTCCAAGCACTTCATGTTGAGTTCTGTGTTTGAGTTGGTTGAAATCCTTCTCCTATCCCATGTGTGTGTGGGTGTGTGTGAGTGTGTGTGATTTAGAGTGAGCAAACCCGCCTCAGGAACTAGGGTAGAAGAACTGTAGAGAGAAACTCTGCCCAGAGTGTGGCAGAAGCCTCTGGAAGGTACCCTGTTTCACATTAAGTTAAAATGCATGGTGGTAATGACAACCTAGCAAATACCTGCCTGATTTGTCCTTTTATGGAGTGAGTGCTCCCTGGGAATGAGAAAACTTACGCCCCCATCTTTTGTTAAACTCTTCTTGGGTTGTGCTTAAAGAGCACGAGCTGGTGTCTCTTCTTGGGTTTTCTTGGTTTGTGTATCATGCTTAGAACGTAGGAGGCTTGGGCAAGCCACCTCCTCCCCCTGCATTAGAGAACATTACTTTCTGTAGACACCAGTAACATGAACACCTTCTCCCATTGCCTCACGATGCCCTTTACATCTTCATGAAAAGTTTTCATTGGAGCTCCCACAGTGAAGAAGTCAAGGAATGGAACCCTGAGTTTGTTTTGATTCATGAATCTGAATGTCCATAGAACTTCAAATCCAAGTCTTTGCTGACTATTGCAGTGCAGTCAGCATAGTGATCTTGGGCAAGTCACCAAACCTCCCTGTGCCTCAGTTTACTCATCTGTAAAATGGTGCCAGTGATATGCCAACCTTAGAAGATTGCTGTGAAGATTAAATGAGCATATGGTAAGGGCCTAGAACATACCCTGGCAAATAAGGAACATCTGATATATCTGAGGCATGTTGCTGATACCGCTTTCTGGGCCACTGTATGGAGTTCCTTGGAGATCCACTGTATCACTGTAGGAATGGGGACTGAGAAATACCTGCATCCTTGGATTCCTGATCCAGGAGCTTGGCAAGCCCTTTCCTACCCCACCTTCAATAAAAGGTATCACCCTCTTCTCTCATGTCATTCTGTACTGGGGAGCACTGAACCCATCTTCTCCAGGCAACACTGATCTTCTCTCCCCTGCTCCCCAGTGTAGGTACCCTGCACGGCTCACCTCTTACAGGGTTCTTGTGCTTCTGCCCTGCTGTCCCACCTAGACTGGGAGGTCCTGCCAGTTCTTGGTGTTTTATTACCTGAAATTCTTTAATGTTACAGTTAATACATGCAGAGTATATGGAGGCTTATTAAGGCAGTATCTGGTGGGAAATACATTTGTGTGTGTGAGGGGGTGCTACTGGGGGGGGTGTATTACTCTTCTTACCATGTGAGCACCAGAATTCAATGGTAATTGTACATCGTACCCTCCCTGCCCTAAAACCTATATTTAGCAATACCTGAAGGGGCTCTCAGAACTGTACAGAAAGGCAATAAAGATTAAGTAACAATGGCTAAACCCAGTTGATAGAAATAACTCTGTGTAGTTTTCCAACTTAACATAATTATGTATTTAGCAAACTAAATTGATGCTAGAAGTGTGCAGAGATGTTTCTTTCATTGTTAAAGCACTGCAGAGGCTTTCAAACTACTTTATTCTATTTTTAGTGTATATATATATATATATTTTTTTTTACCTACATGCCTCTTTCTTCTAACAAAATCTATGCTGAGAACCAAGTACATAAACAAAAGAGAGAGAGAAGTGTGTGGGGAAGTGCAAGGGGTGGAGATCTGCTCTAAAGAGGGAGCATGAGTGATAGTCCTAAGCTCTCCCCAGTCATCTCCTGGGCATCGTCCATGGATATTTAGGGAGCAGTGGAACCTACCAGTTTTAAAGAGAATGGGCTGGGAATGGTACAAGTCTTGGTTCTATCACTTACACGCAAGAAAATTATGGAATGAATACGTCACAGGAATAAAAGGCACAGCATGGGAGATCTAATCAAGGATACTGTGGTAGCCTTGTGTAGTGACAGGTGGTAGCCACACTTTTGGTGAGCACAGCATAACATATAAACTTGTGGAATCACATGTTGTACACCTGAAACTAATGTAACATTGTATGTCAAATATACTAAAAAAATAGAAAAGAAAATTATTGGAAAGTCTTCTGACGTCTATGAGCTACAAGATAAAGATAATAGTCAATATATTACCTTCGAGTGTTGGAAGAATCAACCAATATGTGGTACAAGACAGAGCATGTCCTCCTACAAGGTAGAGAATATTCTTCTTTTCTGTGTTTCATGTCATGGGAAGCCATGTAGCAGCCTGGGTTGAAATGGCTGCTTCCTTCCATCACATGATTGTCGCAGGCCCTAGTGAAGAAGACAGAAAGAGGTCCATCATCACTTACACCTGATGCTCATCGTTCCTAATGCCCCACCTGCTTTACCACAGCAAGTGCACAAAGTGCAGACTGAGAGATCTATCAAGCAAAGGTGGGCCTCAGGCTGGTGTTCACTGCTCTGCAGTAAGTCTCATCTCCTGAGGGTGAGGCCAAAGTGGTGAGACACATCTGTACCTCTTCTCACTCCTTATTTTTTATTTTTATTTTCACTCTCAGATTTCCTTGAAAATACTCCTACATGGATGATGAAAGCACACTACAAACAGACCTCAATATAAGAGAAAAATTTCACTACCCAGGCAAAGGGAGGCAAATGGTTTTTTATTACTACTTGTGGCTGGAGTTCCACAGAGGAGTTGTCTAAATTGGTTAACAGTCATTATCGACATGACCTGATGATCCAGGTAGCCCAGAGACTCAGGATCATGCTGGGACTCACCCATGCAGGTCAGAGGTCTGCATTCATCGTCATTGCCGCCTCTAGACCTCCACATGTCTTGCTGATTTCAGAAAGTGAGTAACACAGTGTGCCTGGGTTGTGCTCAGACAGGAATCAGGGCAAGGTTTTTGCACTTTAAAGTGCCCTAACGTTGAATGACACAGCTCTCAGCAGCCACAGCCAGTTCCCTCCTCTGGGCACACAAAGCCAGCTGGAAGGATCTGAATGACTTCTGGTTTGAGGTGATATACTGAATACCGGAAACACAGTCACTGTTAGGATATGGACTATGTCATTGTTTGATAATTTTCATAAATAGAACACCCTAACATTTTTTTATGCTCACTATTGTAGAGTATATGGCCCTGAGCAGGGCATACAGCAAAGCTCACTTAGGACTTAAGAATGGAACCACTTTAAACATGACTCTTAAGTGTGCATTGCCTGTAATTGGAAATGCTTCAAATGAGGTTTCCTTCCCAGTTTCTCAGGTGGGTCACTGAAAGGGAATTTGGGGTGGTCTACAAATTACAATCTGCCTTCTTTCCTATTTTTTTTTAAATTCCTAAGTGGAAGTTTTGCACCTTTGGCCCTGTTGCTAACCTTGGGGCTCTGCCAGGGGGAAAGGAGAGAGATTAGCTCAGAGTTCTCCCCTGGCAACCCGGAGCAGTTTGCAGAGATGCAAGGGTGGGCAGAAAGTCATCCTGGACCCTGTAGTCCATCCTATTTCCATTGGGCCTTTCTTTTCTGACTGCAATTTTCACCTCATCCAGGTGTGAAAACCTTTCCTGGGGAGAGGAAGATGCAAGCTCCTCCAGCAGCAGCAGGTTGAAGTCACTGTCCTCCTTGTTACTGAGGAAGTGAGTCTGTGGCTTGGCCTCTGATTTTGCTCAGACACTTGAACTATTCATACTCTATTAGACACATATGAAGGAAGGAAATTGGACTTTCTCAGGTTGCAGATGTATCAGCAGGGATGTATGACTGAAAATTAATTCCCTGACACAGACTGATGAAGACAGCAGTTTCCTGAAATACTGAGATACATTTTATATTTTTTATAACACATGATCTCAATGTTACATATTTTCCCTATTTCAAAGTGCTATTGATATTTTGACAGTGGGACCTGGAATATTCCATTTTAACAACAACAACAAAAAAACCCCACCTTTCTTGTTAATTAGTCAAGATGTCAAGAAATTGGTCAGGGTGTCTAATAATGAAAATACTTCAATAAAATCTATAGATCTCTGAATGAGTACGGAATGTCACTTAACTATGAAGTGCTAGATGAACTTATGTCTTTTGAGATCTAGAGTTTAGCTACAACTGAAAACTAAAAGTCCCTTCTCTTAGTGTTTTTATGTATTGCTGAAATCTACTTTTTTACACATGTTTTTTTCTTCCCTGCTTATATACTTATAGTGTAAGCATTGCTTATCGCTCAGGACTCGTTCATGATGCATTTGGTTGATGCCATTCTTAAGCCAACCTTGCTTGTTTTTAAATCTGTTCTTGTTTTTCATTTTTATTCTTACTATGCTAAAGTCTCATGAAATCTCTAGTCATTAAATTTTATATGTCACTATTATCCGTGGCTTCTAGAGTAAGTCCCTTCATTTTTCTGATCCCTTGTCCACTTACTTGAAAGAAAGTAGCATCTACTTTATCTTACATCATTGTTTTGATGAACAAACTGCTGATGTATGTTAGAGAACTTCAAAGCCTGTGAAATATTATACAAATTTGTAGGACTATTTCTATCACTGGGTTATTATATGAAGCCATATTGTGCTTTGCAGCAGAAGCAATAATCTAATCAAGATGATTAAACTCCATAACGTGGACTGGCATTCAGCAGATGCTCAGTGTACTGACTGAAAGAAAGTCTAACGGACTTAACAAAGTTGGCAGGATTCTCTTGACTGTGCATCAAAGCCAAACAATTGGGATCTTTCTATGCTGCAAACACTTGACATCAGAGAAGACGTTTAGAAACTATGAACCATGCTGGAGATAAAAGGCAGAAACAAAGAATCAGCAAGACACAAAATTTACAGACATGCCCCAAATGCATCCAAGAGCAACTTCTCTTCAGCTCTAGCAAGAGCCCTTGGCCAGGCTGAGGTCAGAGGTAAAAGGCTGTAGTTCCTTAACATCCCGGGTCATATTGGCGATGCGAGGCTTGTGGTCACCTGTGAGCGAGAGCTCTGTATCTCTCTAGGTTTTAAACAAATTGCTTTGTAGAATGAGTCTTGGAAGGGATTAGAGCAGACCAGCCAATCTTACTGCAAACATATGAAGCAGCTCATTGTACCCCCAGTAATAGCTTTTCAGAACTGATTTTGGGTGTATGTGCCTGTGTGCATGTGCACAGACACGTGTATTCCCTTCTGAAAACCAAAGGCATTATAACCCTAGGCTAGTGTTTCTGAAAGCAGTTCTCTTTACAACTTAATTGATTTTGTTTAAGATAAAATCTGGAATGCCAATTAAACAAAGCACCCTGTAGTTGCTGGAACAATGACAGGTTACTTCTATGGTACTTACGGGTAGATAGAATGAGGAGAGAAAATGTGGGTAAATGAAGCACCAATGACAAAGAAGGGAGGAAGTAACTGACACCACTCTGACTTTAGACTGTGTTATTTCTGGGTAGAAAGGAACACTGGGAGAACCAATAGGAAAAGGATGTGGATGGTTGCAGAGATGTCTAGAGAAAAAGGTCCTCATTTGAGATACTTCAGATACTAGGGTACTTACTCATTTGTTAGAGTATGGAGATTCACAGTGCAGTGGCCACTGATGGCTTTCAGAGTTCATGACCCCTTCAAGCTTCAGAATATATTTACCTTGATCTTTGAGTATGCCAGTGGGGGTGTGGGAGCTCTGTCTTCCTCTCTGTCCTACAGAAGAAGGAGCTATTTGGAAGTTCTCAAAGCAATCTCCTGCATATAGGCAACTTCTTAATTGTTGTTCTCCTTCTCTGTTTAACCTGTTAATATGAAAATAGATATAAAAATATAAAAACTGTTTCATACTATATCCAAACATGAAGTAAGCTTTCTTGAATCTGTCTTGTGCTAGGCATGTGGCACCGTAATCGGAGATGCACACTAGAGTAATAGTGTAAGAATAAATTCCATGACTTGAGCTTGAGGAATCAGTGTTGTGTTGAGACCTGTGCATAAATGGTAAAATAAAATACAATAAAATAAAACGGGGATGCTGCAGTATCTGTTACAGAAGTAGAACACTCGGAATTTCCGGAGGGTTAGTAGGGCTTAGAGTCAGGTATGTGAGGTGAAGTCCGATAATGGAGACTTCAATTCAGTAAATATGTATCAAACACCTCTCCTGTCTCTTCCTAAACACTTCGGACATCAAGATGCGTCCATCACAGCCCATGTTGTCTGCTTGCTTATAAGTCTTTAAAAAAGGATTGGACGAATAGGAAAATGAGAGTAAAAGAGTAGTTAGTAGGTGGGCTATTACTTTTATATGGGGGAATTGGAAATGAATTGAAGTTGACTCCAGAAACAGCCTGCCTGAAACATTTTAACCCTGGTGCCATTGCTTTCCTAAATGAAAGGTCCAAATAGCCCAGTATTTTCCATATTGAAAGTTGGAGAAGAGATGGCCTGGGTCAGCTCTATCTGATAACTGACTTGGTTTTTTTCTCTAATGCTCTCAGTCTTTTTGAAATCTCACTCTCATGGGTTGAAACATTCTGGAATGCTTTCCATAATGCTTTCCATTATTACTGAAAAGACCTTTTGTTCACAGAGGGCAAGTATTGGAAAGAACAAGTTTGGAAATCTCACTGGTATGGAAACCAAGACCTACTATTCCTGTTCATTTTCCTCTCCTTGACATGCTAACAAAGTATTATTAAGCACTGTTTCTCAGAGAAGGAACAAATATGCTTGGCTTGTATATCAGGAAAGACTTCACAGAGTGGTTGGAATTTGAAAGAAATCTAAATACAGATTAAGATTTTTATGGGAGACAGAGTGGAGAGAGGGTATTTCACTTGTGGAGAATATGAATGGAGATACAAAGATAAAATAGTGTGAAACATGATAGGGACAGTGTGTAATTATATTTTGTGGGAGTTTACCTGTGTATTGATGAAAAAAATGAGATAAATTCTGGAATGTAGGTGTCAACCATGTTTTGCGGTTTTAAATGCTGAGATGTGCGTAAAATCCAGTAGACAGGGAGAGAGTCATAGAGGTTTTG
The DNA here is from genome assembly GCF_017311325.1 of Ursus maritimus. Classification (NCBI taxonomy): domain Eukaryota; kingdom Metazoa; phylum Chordata; class Mammalia; order Carnivora; family Ursidae; genus Ursus; species Ursus maritimus. The sequence goes on along the minus strand of NW_024426774.1, from coordinate 16,672,500 downwards.
CTGGAGATAGTGATACGGTTGAAGTTTATCTTCACAAAATTAGTATGGCTGTCATACGTGAATTATCTAGAATAAGGCAAGTAGGTATTAAAGAAACCAATTAATGAGCTATTAAAAGAGCCAAAGCAAAATATAATAAAAGTCTAATTAATTCGATGGCAATGGGCAGGGTGAGAAGTGGGTAAATGAGCTGAATATCATGAAGGTAGAATCCCGCATGACTTGGCGTGTGGATTTAGAATATAGTGAGCGGCTCTAATGAATGTAAAGAGAAGTGGAAGGGTAAGTGAACATGACTCCAGGAACTGGTTGTTTAGAAACAAGAGAGTGCCATTATTGGAAGCTAGATAATCAGGTGGAGAAGCTGGTTGTTCCAGCCGATGGATGCATAGCCACATGGAGGGCTAGATGTTTTAGGAACAGGAGTGCATTGCTTGCAAAGGCATATTTTAGAATGGTCAGTTTGGTGGGAGTGAGAGGATGGATTGAAAGGGATAAGTGCTTTGAATAGTAGTTCGTTTGTCATTATTAGAAGCTTCAAAAGGATCATCACAAAATGGCAGGATACATAGCTAGGAAATAAGGGGGCATCACAATGAACAATGATGATTTGTGAGTACTGAACTAAACAGACTTTGTGTCTAGCAAGTGGCTATGCCCACTGATTTTTAAGAATTTTCAGGGGCACAGAACCTACATAATTTACATATGGAAGACAGTTTTCGCAAAACAAAACAAAACAAAACAAACCCCCACAAAACCAAAACAGTCCTTACTAATCCTTCTGGAAGGCACACACGTATCCACAGGAGAGGAGGGGAGAACTCCATGTATTTTCATTGAGGGCCCCCCATAGTCAAAGGATAAAGACAAGAAAGACACATATTGATAAAGAAATTTTAATAACTGGAAGGAAAGGATAACACTTTTCAGCTTACAGAACTTGAGTTCAATTACCTGACATCTATTTTTTAAGAAAGGGAAGGAAATTTAATTGAATGCACAGTTAGACATCTATCAAAATGAATTTTCTTTAAAAACCTCATATAACAATATCCCATTTCTCTCTCAGCATAATGATTTCTTACCAACAAAGCCTGTCAGTGTTTCCTAGAAGCAATATTGAAGTGACTTCTTGCTGGAAATTCAGCAAATGAACTTTTTCTGCTCCCAGAATCTCTGTCCTCATTAGGCTAGTTAGAAATTCGCCCGGGGCTCCCAGCCCTTCTTCTCTCTGACGGATACTAAGTGTAGAGGAGCTAATGGACACTTTAACTGTTAGGGGGCTTTCGATTCAATCCCTTGCAGCCTGGCAGCTCATTCCACGTCCTTTCAGAGGAGCTGCAATCATATGCTCAAATATGATGGTTAAATATGGGCTGGAAGGGAAATAGCATTCTTCCCCCTCATCACTAGAGATACTTGTTAAAAACAGGAAGTCATTCCTGAAGTCTTCCAACTGGCTGGAACCCTTACCCATTCAAGGGGTCCCTCCCACTGGATGTCCCTGTAGCAATTTGCTCCTCGAGGAGAAAAGGGGGAAGGAAGACCTTTCTCTAGTTCCATCTATGTTGACACAGCCGCCTCCTATGGGCGATAATGTCATGTATTTATTCTTTAAAATACCATCTAATAGCAATTGCTAATAGAATAAAACAGCCTGAAAACAGCGTGAATTTCAAATAAAACTGACGAGCACCCTGTGAACATGAACCATGTTTCCAGGTGAGGGTGTATTATCTGAATAGGTGTAATTAGCAGTTTTCCCAGTTACCTTTCCTTTCTCTGACCCCCACCCCCGCTTCTTGCCCCAATATCAGCACCAATAAATTGGTCAGCGATTACTCTCTGATTGTCTGTGTCCCCTGTTAAGGTGTTTAGTTGGAAGGTTTTTAAGTGATTGTTTCTTTTCTTCCGCTTCTCAGTTCTCCCCCAAGGAGCCTGGCACTGAAGCTCGATTTTGCAATTCTTGATTGCATTCTTAATCTACAGGTTAAATTTGGTTTGGGGAACATTGCCTTGATGTTTCAGATGGTTTAGATTCAATAATCCACAGATGTCTAGACATTCAAATGAGGTCAGGAAAAAAAAATCTATTCTTTGAAATTTATTTAGCAATTTCAGACATCGATTTGGAGAATGTGTCTTCCGCAGGCAACTGAAAGAGAAATTTGTACTGGTTCTAAATATGAATCAAAGTGGCAAGACCCAGACTGTCTTATCTTTCTAAATGTGAGCCTTTTGGAATCTATAAAGATGCTCCTGTGAATCTGGCTGGTGGCGAAGTGTCAAGGCACAATTTCTCCAAAATGACTGCCATTGCTGGGAGTTCAGAGCTGAATGTAAAGAGGCATTGTCTTGCTGAAGCATTGGAGTTCAAAATTCAATATCGATGGGATTGTTTTCTCCAGAATGTTACCTCATGATTTCTTCAAGTCTATTGACTATTTTTTTTCTTGGAAAAAGATATGATATATTTTGTCTGGTGGCTACAGAACTTAACGGTATAAGATCCAGCTCGTGTGTCTCCCAAGACTGTATAAAAACCAAAGGCTTTTGAATCTGTGGCAATACGCCACCGCTCTGGCAATAGCATGTCTCATTGTTAACTCTGATGGCATGACCTAACATAATATGACACACAGTAGAAGAAGTAATGTGACAAGGGGACCACGCAGGCAAGGCTGCACATGAGAAATATGACATCTTATCGGAAACCAATCCTGCTTTTAGCAAAGACACTACCTCAAAGGGCACATCACTTTTGTCCACAGCCTTCAAGCTTTTGGATAATATGAGATCCATGTAAAGACCACACTGGCTGTGGGCACAGAAGTAAGCAGTGACAAAAGTCAGTCTGGTAGCTGACATGCTCCAGCAATCAGTCAGAGGAGGTGTCATTAGGCAGGGGGCATAAAGAGGGAACGCCTATCTCCTATACTACCAGGTCTCCAGGACTAAGATCTACAACAAAGCAGTCAGACTCTTCCTGAAGAGGATAGCTGGGATGAACGCTGCTGAGAAAGCATTCATCTGTTGTCCGAAGATTTCGTTGCAGAGTTTCAGAACTTGGTCCGAGTTCATTTCCTCATTCAATTAATGTAATTCATGTACATATTACATGTATCAGCCAAGGTCCTGTCAGGAAGATAGAAACCACTCTATGAAGTCCAAAGAGAAGAAAATTAAGTATAGAAACATATTTACAAATGGTTGCAAAGGGTTATAGGGAAATATAGAAAAGAGCGGTGCTACCCAGAGATCAGAAAGCAGAAAAAGTCACTCCCCTCTCCTTTCAGGGCCAGAGAAAGAAAAGTGAGAAAGTGGAATTAATTCCTTACCCCAAGCCCCAGATGCTATTGGAGCCCACATTTTCCCTTTCTCTGATACTTCTGTTACTAAGACCCAACCCCAGAATCCAACTGATAAAGGAGTCCAACAAATGTAGTTTCTAGACTTCCAACCCCACAATACAGAGCAGAGGATGTTTTTCAGGTGTGACGGGGGTGAGGGCAGTGGGGTTTAGTACAAGAAGACAATATCTGTCAGATTATGCTTTAGTCATTGTTATGAAAGGTAAACAAGGCGAGGAAATATATATAGACACACACACACACACACACACACACCCCAAATTGTGAATGCACTGTAGGTAAGTAACAGTAAATGCTCATTCGTTCTTAGCTATCTTCATACATCTGGGACTGGACAGTAATGCCCGAAGTGCATTTACATTAGTGGGATGCCGAGGGTACAGCATTATCTAAAGATACGACGTGCTTGGCTACAGTGCACATCAGATGCTTTCATAGGGCTTATACTTTAATCCTATTTGCCAAAGCTTTGCAAATCATTTCAGCACTATAGTTCTCAAAGTCTGGATTTCAAATAGTGGGTTAGAACTTATGTTTTGTTATTTACTATCTTCTCAATTGAGGCACAATAAATATTAGATATTTAACTTAAAGATTGACCCTAATGTCCATGGAAGAGAGACACCTATTTAACATGTTACTACAAATTTTGTAGAACACCACATTTTTCCTTTTAGAGCAGCAAAAAGTAGGAAAAAACAAATTATAGAAAATTAAAGAATTTACATTTAAGTCTCAAAAAGAATTTCCTACAGGAAGCTTTTTTTTTTTTTTTTTTTTTTTTTTTACATGGCACAGAAATGCCTCATTACATTGATCATCAATGGGAAGTGAGGTGTTCCACTTTGCTGGTTTCCTCACATAAGCAGACTACCTTTTTAATTTATTTTTAATCATTGGAATATTTTTAGAGTTTATTGTTTTCCTCCATACAAAATTAATACCTGACAGAGGAGTTGGATTAAGATTGCAAACTTAGGTCATTTTGTTTACTTCCATTCCCACTGAAAGTGAACTGAAATGACAGAAATACTATTAAGGGGGCGCCTGGGTGGCACAGCGGTTAAGCGTCTGCCTTCGGCTCAGGGCGTGATCCCGGCGATCTGGGATCGAGCCCCACATCAGGCTCTTCTGCTATGAGCCTGCTTCTTTCTCTCCCACTCCCCCTGCTTGTGTTCCCTCTCTCGCTGGCTCTCTATCTCTGTCGAATAAATAAAATCTTTAAAAAAAAGAAATACTATTAAGAAAGAGTACTTCAGTATAAACACTAAAAAATAAGAAAGTATTCAAAGCATAAACCTTCTTCACTTCAGAGTGCAAGGTAGGATTATCTTTATTCTGAAGATAAAGAACTTTTTTTTTTTCCCTTTAAAGCATTGCCACAGTTTTAAGTATTTTGTCAATGATCAAACAGCAGGTAAAGTGGTGCATCCAGGATTTAATCCAAGTCTGTTTGCAACTAAAGGCCATGCTTTTTATTTATTTCTCTTTTTAAATTTATTATCGTATCTTGAATCATCAAGAAGGCGTGATTTAAACTAGGGCTTAAAAAGTGGAAAGAATTTCCACATTCAGAATGACAGAGGTAGTGATACTAGAAGGTGAGAAAAGTTGGACAACAATTCAGAAGCAAGAAATCACATCTGGGAAGGCATCCACTTTCCCTGGAACATCCATGGAGCAATAGTGGCAGATAAGGTAGTCCCCCCCAAACTATTACACCCCAAAGTGATGGAGGTGGACACGCTTCTGTAGGAGTTGAGTGTCAGTAAAGCTGACACCTCTTGGTAATCTAGCAGTATATGTTTGGAATGGAAGAGATCATATAAGTGGTAAGGCACAGTAAGAGAACTTTTAGATTGGAGGTGAGTTGTATGGGGAGTAAAATCAAGCTTCATTTAGGGGAATTTTTGAAGACATAGATAAATACAACACAAAGACATATATGGCTGACTTAAATAGCGCTCATATGACTGATATCATCACGTTAATCTAAGAAGTAAGTACACTCTCATTTTCAGAGTAAAATGATAAGTTTAATTTTGGATATGCTGAGAATGAAGGGATTTACAGGTTACCCAGGAGATGATGTGCAATTGACAATTTGGATTTAGATCCATCAATAGCTGAGGGCTGGATTTTGGAGTATTTTATAGGGAAGGGGTTATGTACCCAGTACATAGTAATTGCTCAGATATTAATTAAACTGAATTGAATTGCATTGAACTGAATTGAATTGAATACGGTCATCAAGTACATCAGAGAGGAAGTAGTCAAACAATTAGCAGGAAACCAACGTAGTTAACTTGCAGTGTTACAGAAGTCTAGGAGGAGCTGTAAGGTATTACATGCGGGCAAGGCAGGGTAAGTGCTAGAAAGAAGGCTCTAGTAGTGGGGACGCAAAGTGGTCAGGATGGTGACCATAGTTGAAGGAATTCTGGAATGTGTGAGTGATTTTGGATTAAAAACCTGTTTATTGAGTGTCTACTATAGTAAATACGGCAAATAAAATAGTGAGATGCTTTCACATGGATATGGGTGCTTCCGGTTTCCAAGGTGTAACTGTGGTGTTAGTGTGGGACTGAAGTGAAGCCAGCGCGGAGCCTGCCCATAAGGAGCTCACATCCATCTATGGGAGAAGGAACACGTGCAAGAGGAGAAAAGAAAAAGTGTCTCAAGAGAGGACAACAGTTTGCCTTTCCCCCAGACATTCCTATTCTAGTAACATCTGGTCTGGCATCAATTTCTAATTAATTAATGAGAGCCTAAAATACACTCCTCCTTTGTTAGACTGTAAGCTCTCTGAGGTCAGAGACTGTGTCTGCCTTGTTCATGCTACTTGCACGGCACCTAGAGTAGAACCTGGCACAAGGGTTTCTCAATAAAACACTTTCAAGAAAAAAAAAATGGATGGATGGATGGAAGGATGAATGCATGAATAGATAGATCCCTGACCGCTGTTCGTATGTAAATACTACTTCACATCCTATCTTTTTTCAGTTGTATTTACCCATCGACATATTTCTCCTATTATTCCAATCCTTATTTTGAAAATATGAAAGGTAGTAAAGTACTCAGCAGTTCTCCTGTTTGAAATCTGCCACATTGTATCTTTCGACCTTGTGTCCTTGATTTGTTCCTTCAACATCACAGCAGCAGCCAAGGTACCTTAAAAATACAATAAAAGATAGTTAGATTCTTTTAAAAGATAGAAAATGCAATTTTCTTCACTTTCTCAAAACGATATAGCTTTTGAAAATATTAGACTTTTGACCAACTTCTGAATTCAGAGCTAAAGAGTTGCCTTTCAATTACTTCCCACATGAACATAATGTGATTTGATATTGTCACCTGGTTTGGATAAATGGGAAGTTATTTGCAGTTAGTCTGAGAGGTACTAAAGGACTCTTTTTGGAGAGTTGATCAGATTTTGCTAGACTCTGAAGTCCTTCGGGTCCTTGCAACCACCCAAGTACATCAGATTATTTGAGGGAGATGAGAAAACTTGTTTCGATTAAATTGAGACCATTCTCTGACTTCCTAAGCCTTCAGACAAGTTAGGAACTAATGTATACCGCACATGTGTCTTTCTGAAATGTTCTCCACCTTAGTTTTTATATGAGAGTGAAAGCACAGATCTGAAATACATGAAGAAATCTGGGGATTCTGTAGAGACAGGAGTGGTGTGACAAATCTCAGGAAGGCATCTTACCTCATAAATGTCCCAGTTGATTTCTGCTATTGTGTGAAGCTGGGCTCCGCATTTCTAGCAAAATCAGTCGGGAAACCTTCTGAGGTGACTTCATGGGAAACTAATACTCCTGCAGATTGGACCAAAGAGGCCATACCCCCATGGGTCAGATTATACATTTAAATATTGTTGTGCTTTAAAATTATATTGTAAAGGCATGGTTAAATTTGTGTGTATTTAGCATTCGTAGTTAGTGTTAATAGGCTTCATGTGAGAAGGGACATTGATCCTAGTCTTGGGGGGTTTTGTCTAGGGACGTCAGATAGTCCTATATCTAGGGAAGTATATGGTAAAGAAAGGCCAGAGAATATGATATATTCTGACATGTCAGATTTTTTTTTTTCTGACAATTTCCCTGGAGAAGGGAGAGAAATATTTATACAGTAAGCATGTGAGTGTTGAAGGCCAGGTGTATTCTAGATAAGTAGAAGAATTCTAGATAAATAGAAATTCTAGTGATAGAGTATTAGGGCAGAGATTTAAGAAGGGCGAGAAGGGAGAAGCCAGTGAAGTCATGTCTAGCCGAAGTGTCCAGGAGAATTACTACAGGAGAAGCAGAGGCATCTGGTTATGTCCAGACTTATAGAATTTTCTGTTTACTTTTTAAAATCCAGGTGGTTTTCTGCCAAGTGAAAATGTTTAGACTTGATCTCTACACATTCAGAAGCTACTTCATGTCCTCGATATAGAAGAACTTTATGATAAAAGTAATGTTTGAAATTAAATCTGCAATACTTATAGTTGACACCTAACTTTTTCTTTTCTTTCTTTTTCTTTCTTTCTTTCTTTCTTTCTTTCTTTCTTTCTTTCTTTCTTTCTTTCTTTCTTTCGCACATAGCTCGTGCTAAGCACTATTCCTTTATATTTATGAACTAATGTAAACCTCAGAACAATTTGATGAGATTACTACTATTACCTCTGTTTTACAGATGAGTAAACTAAGGATCAGAAAAGGCAAATAATGTGTCCAAGAATACTCAGGGAATGAAAGGCAGTGTTCGGAACCAAACCCGGCCGTTTGTACTCCAGAGTCTGCTAAGTCACTCTTCTGTGATTTCAGTTTGTTCAATATCTCTGTCACATATCTCTAAATAACACTGAAGTTTTTACAACAAAACAACTCTTAATAGTTTCATATTATTGTTTGTTAGGAATATATAAAGTTATTTACTCAGGTCTCTCTTTGGTCAACAGGTAGATTGTATTCCATCTTTGAAAAATGCTATGATAAACAGAGCTGCTTGAATTTTTATCTTTGCAAACACACCTCCAGGAAAACTCAGTTCTTAGCAGTGAAATGACTGGATCAGAGGATATGCATATTTGTAAGGATTTTGACATATGCTATCAGAAATCACTCTCCAGAAAGATTGTTTCAAATTGCATTGCACCATCAGAGCCTGAGATGATCTGTATCCCTAAACCCTCACCAGAAATGATCATCTTTTCTTTATCTTTGATAGTTGCTAATCTCAGTATAACTCACTGTAGTTTCATTTTGGATTTTTGATTGCTAATCAGAAATGTTGAATATTTTCATGTGTAATGTTAATTTTATCTCCTTTTTCAGGAGTTAAGTGATCCCAATATTTAATTAATTTGCAATGATGTTTTATTGAGTATAGTTATCATCCCTTTATAATACTTACTGAAAATAATTCCCTGGAGATTTAATTTCATATTTTTTAGATGTAAAGAAGCTTTTTGAAAATTTACACAAAACATCAGTATTTTTCTTCAGAGACTCAGCATTTGTTTGAAAAGATAGAAAACCTTTCTCTAATCTCAACAGTATATAATTGTTTGCTCTTATTTTGTATTGTTCTTTACAATGTTTTAAAAAAAAGGTATCTGTGATTTATTTCGATGAATGAGCTGAAGTAAGCAACTTGCTTTTTGTTTTTTTTTAATAATTAGCACTTGTCCTGTTTATCACGTGACTTTTTAGCCACTAGTCATTATGATTATAATTTTTATTCATACTATTAACCTGAATTACTATACTATTACATACCATATTAATGTATTGAGCTATGTTGAAACATACAACTTCATTAATTTAGGTGCTAATATGAATCAGCTCTTTTCCTTGAGATATTTATCTTAATTATCATGGTGTTTTTATTTAGCTTCTAGGAAATATCTTGTTTTTTAATTGCACAAGTAATACAGACTTATTGCAGGAACAAATCAAACACAGTAGAAGAAAAAAAGACAGGCAATACTTGCTATTAGGTTTTTACATTAGACCCTTCCATCTCTGTTGGCTGTTGTTTTTGACATGCATTTTTCAAGATACTATACGTCTTGATTTATAATCTATTTTTAAATTCAATCATACAGAATGTTTTCTCTACCTAGATAAATGTCTTAAAACATCAAGTATAATAAGTATATAGTTTGGCACACACACAAATGTGCTGCAGTGTATGCAACCAGTCATAGATTTCTTATATTTTGTCATTTTCCAGTGTTGCTTTTATAAACTATGATATAGCCTTCATATATCTAAATCTTTGGGAAAGGATATGCTTGATTTTAATAAGATAAAGCTTAATTTTTCTTGGGAGTTCTAACATTTTCTCCCCTCATTCTGCATAACATACCTCAATAAAAGTCCTCTTCCTAAAGCATTGTTTTAAATGGAGGAATAATTTATTTTCAGTGAGGTGCACGCATTTGAAGTGCACTGTCTTGGAGATCCTATTACGTACAGGCCTGTGTAACCACCACACAGGAGGCTCTATCTATTCTCAGATGTGTCTCTCAGCTTCCCTGCCTGCTCCCCAATTTTCCTGTGTGTGTGTGTGTATACACACACAGAGGTATTTATATATCTGTAGCTATGGTTATAGCTGTATTCTCATTTATAATGCTAAGAACAGTATATTCTCTCATTTCACTTATGATTCTTGCTGGAATTTTTTCTGGTATATGGCTCTTTTAAAAATTTTAGTTATTGAGTAAATCAATTGTACTATGACTTCTTTCTCCAATTATCAATCATGCTTCTATCTTAAACTCACTTCTTCTGGTATAATATTTACTGTGTTGCTCTTCTCTAATCTTAATTAACTTAAATATTGCTGCTTATAGCTTAAGTTTTCTTTACTGAGTAGAATATGATCATTGTTACTCCTAAATATTCTGAAAGCAACTGAAAAGCATGTTTAGTTTTGTTTATAAGACATGGATTTCAACATTTACCAATGAATCAAGTCTGGTATTCAAATTCTCTCTATTTTTATTCTTATATACTATGTTTCTCAATAAAATGAAATTATTATAAGCATAACTGGTGACCAGGTGATTTAGAGAGCAGAGAAAATGGGGGTGGAGCAAACATTCAGACACCTGACAGAAAATAGGATAGAATTCTAAACAAGAGTAGTAGCAGTGGAAAGGTGACTCAAGCAATCGATAAATTATCAAACTCAAAAGATAAAGTATTGACCTTATATTGATATGTACTTTACCCTTGCAATGTTATTTTGTATGCATTTTCTCCTGTATTTAGAACAACTAAATGTTTGGTTAATATAGTTTTTTTTTTTAAGATTTATTTACTTATTTTAGAGAGAGAGCAAGGGGTAGGGGCAGAGAGAGAGTCTTGAGCAGGCTCTGCGCTGAGCACAGAGTCCCAACATGGGGCTTGATCCCACAACCTTGAGATCATGACCTGAGATGAAACCAAGAGTCAGATGCTTAACCAACTGCACCATCCAGTTTCCCCTGCTTAATATAGTTTCAAATTCATAGATGTAGAGACTTATAGAATCTAAACAGTTTTCCTGACATCACACAACTTTTAAGTGGCAGAGCCAAGACTAAACTAAATTTTTCTAACCATTAACTGTCCTTCCACAATTTTGGAATTGTCTGCATAATTTAAAAGGTCTTGTTACTAAATGAATTGGAAAAAAAATTTAAAAGGTATAGAAGACTAGGGGTTGGGTTAATTCAGTAGTTCATCCAGGGTCCAGGTTATTTCCATTTTTCCCCTCGTCATTCCCAGCAAAGTTGACTTCTATTCTGAGGCTTATCCCCTTACATCCTCAAGATAGCTATAATGGCTATAACCATCACATCCTCATAACATCTAAATAACCCCCTTTCCCCAATAAAAGCTATCTCCCTTCCTTTTGCCACCTTTTAAGAATGAAGAAACCTTCCTAGAATACTCCTCAGTGGCCAGAATTGCATAGCATGCCCAAACCTAACCAATTATAGGCAAGGAAAAACGAAATTACTGTTATTAATTTATACTTATCAAGATTTAGACCATGGGACATTAGAGGCTGACTTCTGATCCTAAAGAAAAGAAACAGAAAAAGAAAAATGTACAAATTTCTATTGTTGAGAGTAAGGCAGGGGAGTGGCTTTGGGTAGATGACAGTGTCCCTGGTACAGATACAATGATTGGAGATGAGAGTGAGAGGATGAACCAAAAACTATTACAGACCACACATCCTGGGAAACGGGAAAATAGATTATTATTGAGAGACATATGAAAAGAACAAAGAGATGTCAGTCTTGACAGAAAGATGATAGCTTTGGTTTGGCGCAAGTTGGTCAGAGATGGGATTTTCAAAAGGAATTGCAGGCACGTAGTTACAAAGATTTGAAGCATACAACAGCAGTCAGAATGCGATACTGAATCTTGAAAACTTCTTTATAGATATGTTCGTCGATGCCATGGAAGCAAGATTATAGAGAATGACATTGGAAAAGAACAAAGACTGAGCATTAGGAATTATCCCTAATTAAGACTACAAAGACTGAATAAATGAAGAGGGTACAGGTGGAAACAGAGTAGATATTATTTTTAAAAGCCAATGTCCCTCTATTGCAAACTTAGACTACCAGACTCATCATTGAATTATTAACATCCTCCATCACTTTCCTTCTCTATAAGCAAATATTTTAAAATTTTTCGGTGTTCCATCTAGTGGCTGTACATCGTTTATTTAGTCATTCCTCTGTTTGGGGATATTTACTTACTTACAGTTATGTTTTTTTACATCTGCTCCTTTAATCTAGTTTCAGTTTTCCATCTCAGAGTCTGAGCCAAGAGGTATAGAGTCCCAGAGCAAGAAAATAAAGATATTTTTAGCAAGACAATTGCCTTGAAAACAATGATTAATATAGAGAAAAACTGCTTGAAATTCCTTTGGTAGAAGATGAAATAAGCTTGATCTACTGAGACCATATATCTCTCACTCACTTCAGAGTGATACATTTACACTCACTAAAGCCTAACCACAAGGTTGGTGTCAGGAAGAAGGAGAATGTGATGTAAAGAAAGTAAAAATAAAATCCTATCCTTCTTGTCCTGAAGTATTGTGCAAAGAAAAGAAGGCAATGGCAGGAAAAGTAGTTGACCAGATGGGTTCCCCAGTATTCCTTATCAGATTTAAACCCACAGAGGTCAAATTGAGTCTTATTGATTGAAAAACATGGGGGGGCTCAGGAGGCAACTCTTCTTTGTTTGGTGCCGCGCAAATATGAAGGAAGCCTGAATAATGGATAAAAGTTTTACTCCAAAGAGAGGATTCTGGTTTGCTTTCCTAAGCTTCCTTTAATTCCTTTGTGGCCTGGACACTGTGGCAGGGGCAAGGTGACCTTATGACATAAGCTGAAAATGGACTAATAATATGGTAGGTTGTATGACAGAGGAAGTGACATAAAATCAGAAATATCTAGAACCTGAACTGGATCTGAACAACTGCGTTAGCAGAGAGATCATTAGGCTTTAATTGAAATGCTAAGGGGCTGATTTACATTTTATCAACTAAAGATATCAGCAATAAATGCCAGAAAAAGAAAAGGGTATTATGATAGCTGTCTCCAAAGTGGCCACTATCCACTTCTTTTCTCCTTGCACATGCGATAATATTACTCTGTTAAGAAGTAGAGTACATGACTATTCCCTTTGAATCTGGATTTTCCTTTGGGAACTTTTCACCAATAGAATATGGTAAACGTAATGTTCTAGGATTTCTGAGGCTACATCATTAGGGGCTTTGAAGCTCTCAACTACGTCTCTTGGAAGTTCAGGCTCCATATTATGAGAAGTACAAGGCACATAGAGAAGGCCACCTGTGGGCTTTCCATCTCACAGGCTAACGTGAGCCTTATCCATAGACAGAATCAACTGTCAGCCATGTGAGTAAGCCCTTGGACACACAGCCCAGATGAAACTTTAGAAGGTCCCAGCACTGTAGCTGCAATCCTGAGAGATCTGAGGATAGAACCATCCAGCTGAGCCCAACCTACCCACAGAACTATGAAAGATACTATCAAGCTTTAAGTCACTAAGGTTTGCAAAAGCAAAAGATAACCAGGGAAGATGAGATCAGTCCAAACATCCCAACAGAGGTCTGAAGCCAAGCTCAAACTGGATCTTGGGGATGGCATTTTGGTATGAGGACTCTTCCACCATATAGGCAAGAGGTCATGAAACCATTTTTTAGTACGGCAGGATTAGGGGACAGGCATAAGAAAAACTGAACATTTTTTTCCCAGATACTAGACATTACCTGAAATAATTTTGAATTTACCATATTAGGTTATATACAAATAAAGATTAAATGTAGTAAGTGGAAGCCGATGAGGAAGAGGAGATCATGTACAGGCAATTAAAGAAAATGTATTTTATACAGGTTGCGCTGTAATCAAATAGAACAGGAATCAGTCCACTGCAACCTGTTTTTTGTAAATAAAGTTTTAGTGGAACACAGACATGCCCATTTGTTTACATATTTTCTAGAACTGTCTTAGTGCTATTAACAGTTGCAGCAGAAACTGGCCTGCAAAGTCTAAAATATTTACTCTCTGGCACTTTAAAGGAAAAGTGTACTGACCTCTATATAAAATGAAAATTGGGACCACGATTCACACACAGATTTTAAATAATTTTTGCAATTATATTTTCAGGGTTAATTCCTAGATGGAGAATTGCTAGGGCACAGTTGTATAACAATAGAGTCTTTCATATATTTTGGTTCTAATTTATCTCCAAAAAAAATGGTGTCATTTTACATATAATCATATAGCTAAGTTTTCTATATCCTCATCAGTCTCATAAAATTTAACTTTTGAGTCATATAAAAAAGGAGGAGGAGGAGGAGATGATAACGCTTTTGTATGCAAATCTTTTTCATTATTTAGGATACTTCCTACCAGCAAAATACAGGGTCAAGGAATAGTGTATTAAAAGTGTACTAAGTCCCTTTTCCTATACTGCCAAATTAACTTCCAGAAGAGTTATACCAATTTACACTCTTCTTTATAACGTATGAAATTGACATATTTCACTTAACAAATGAATACATTAGATAAATGGACATATTTATTTCATGGAGCAGTGTCAAGTTGTTCACATGTTAGGCAATAACTGTAACCCATATTTGTTCTTATTCACCCTTTATTCCTCAGTAAATTTGAATATTTCCTATAAGGTTATTAATCATTTTGGTTTATAGAAAAGTTCTCTTACAGTTTTTTGGCCAGCTTTTCTTTGTTTTCCTAATTGTGTTGATATGTACACGCAAATTCAAGAAATACATTTTTAAAAAATATGCGTCTGTGTCTCTTGCTAGACCTCCTCTCTCATGGCTGTGTCGGTCTACTTCTATACTAGTACTAATCAGAAATAGATATTTAGATTATGATATGTTGTGGCATCTGGTAAGGCTTACATTTATTATTCTTTTTTAAGTTTTGGGTTATTCATATGCCTTTTCTCTTTCAGATTATTTTGGAAACACCCTGTCAAATTCCATAAAAATCTTTTTGAGATTTGCATGGAGATTGACTTGGTATGTTTGCAATTTCATCCGATTTTCTACTGAGATGTTTGTCACAAAAGAAATTATTTTGAGTTGATTATAAATTAAGTAATTATTAAAATTTGTGAGAATTGTAACTACCTTTTAATTTTTAAAGGTTTTTGGCACAAAGTTTTTATCTTGACTAGTTCATTATATTGATCTTTTAAATTGTGTATTTTTCCTTTGTTGACATATTTTACTTTCTTGACATATTTCAGATGGTGAATACTCTATTGTGCAAGTGGTTAAATTAAAATTTTACCTTCAGAGAAAGAAAAATGGTTTGTTTTTTATAATGTAAATATAAACCATAATGAAAATATTAACTAAAAATAAAAACTATAATACAGTCTGTTGAGATTTTTTAAATAGTGAGGCTAGTTCGGGTATAAATAGAGTCTTTATTTTGAGGAATTCAGAGAATGCACACAAATAAATCTGATAGAGAAAAATTATTTTAGGTCCATTCTTGGTCCTACTATAAGTTTTTTATCTGTAGGTTATGTCTAAAGATCCTGGTCTTTCTTAAGTATCAGCTGCCATATATTTCTCTCTACTGTATCAGATCTTTCTATGGTCTCTTTAGTTGACATGGTTATCTTACTATAAAAATTACTTTGATTTGAGATATAGGTCATCTGTTGCCTCTTCTTAGTCTTAATATAGACCTGTGTGTGTTACTTCAGAAGTCAGGAGGAATGGGGCAATCTAATAGTAGGATGCTGTGAAACTCAGAGCAGATCTGAGCACTGCTAATGTAAATACAATAGCGGTAACAAGGCCTTCAGTAGGCCTCTAGGGATTAAGCTATCAACCAGCAAATGCTCATCTTAATTCTCCTTAAGATGGGTCTGCCAGTGAAGCTGCTATCGAGATTCTTAAAAACTTCTGTGAAGACAACTAAAGGTTAATATTAGCCTTTACAGTAAACAAAATATGACAAAGCAAAATACAATAAGCTATGCAGCTTGAGAGGCAAAGGCCTATGGCCATCAACCCACGGAATGCTAACTTGGTTGCTTTTTTTTTTTTACTGTCATTCTTCTCCCATTCCTACCAAGGATGAAAGGCAGCATTATTTTTTTTTCTATTTCTAATTCATTTTTAAATTAGGTCTTTAATCCATTTTGAGTTTATTTTTGTATATGGTGTTAGTGGTCCAGTTTCATTCTTCTGCTGTAGCTTTCCAGCTTTCCCAGCACCATTTATTGAAGAAACTGTCTTTCCCATTGAATATTCTTGCCTCCTTTGTCATAGATTAATTGACTGTATAATCATGGGTTTATTTCTGGGCTCTATTCTGTTCCATTGATCTATGTGTCTATTTTTGTTCCAGTACCATACTGTTTTATTACAGATCTGTCATATATCTTGAAATCTAGTATTGTGATACCTCCAGCTTTGTTCTTCATTCTCAGAACGTCTTTGGCTATTTGGGGTCTTCTGTGTTCCACCACTGCCCTCCAAATTCTTGACATATTTCAGATGGTGAATACTCTATTGTGCAAGTGGTTAAATTAAAATTTTACCTTCAGAGAAATAAAAATGGTTTGTTTTCTATAATGTAAATATAAACCATAATGAAAATATTAACTAAAAATAAAAACTATAATACAATCTGTTGAGATACAAATTTTAGTATTATTTGTTCTAGTTTTGTGAAAAATGCTATTGGTATTTAGAAAGGGATTGCACTGAATCTGTAGATTGCCTTGGGTAATATGGACATTTTAACAATGTTAATTCTTATAATTCCTGAGCATGGGATATCTTTATATTTGTTTGTGCCACCTTCAATTTCTTTCATCAGTGTTTTGTTTTTGGAGTACAGGTCTTTCACTTCTTTGGTTAAGTTTATTCCTAGGTATTTTAGTACTTCTTGATGCAACTGTAAATGTTTTCTTAATTTCTCTGTCTGCTACTTTATTATTGGTGTATAGAAATGCAAAGGATTTCTGTATATTGATTTTGTATCCTGTGACCTTTCTGAATTCATTTATCAGTTCTAGTAGTTTTTTGGTGGAGTCTTCAGCATTTTCTGTGTGTAGTATAATGTCATCTGCAAATAGTGACAGTTTAACTTCTTTGCCAATATGGATGCCTCTTATTTCTTTTTCTTGTCTAATTGTCATGGCTAGGACTTCCAATAATATGTTGAATAAAAGTGGTGAGAGTGGACATTCTCGATACTAAACCAAATACAGACACCACAAAAAAAAAGGAAACTATAGGGCAGTATCTATCCCAGATGAACACAGATGCAAAAATTCTCAACAAAATATTAGCAACTTGCATACAACAAAAGATCATTCACCACAACCACTTGGGATGTATTCTGGGGATGCAAGTATGGTTCAATATTCACAAATCAATCAACGTCATACACCACATCAACAAAACAAAGGATAAAAATCTCATCATCTCAATAAATGCAGAAAAAACATGTAAGATTCAACATCCATTCATGATAAAAAAAAAAAAAACTCTCGAGTGGGGCTAGAGGGAACACACCTCAATATAATAAAGGCTGTGTGTGAAAAACCCACAGCTAACACCATACTCGGTGGCAAAAAACCGAGAGCTTTCCCTCTAAGGTCAGGAAAGGCAGCCATCTTTGATGATGATCTTGGCATCATCCTATAGTCCCCAAATGTAAAAACAACTTTGCCCAGGATGCCGGAATTAGTTGGCTCTCTGCTATAACTGTTATATTCCAATCCACTTAGCCTCTGAGCATTGAAAAGTTTTATTGGAGAAAATGGGGCCTCAGTACTTTCCCTGATTTTAGGTCAAAATTAGTGTCCTACTTTGGCTCCCCTTCAAGCTGGAAGTTTAATGCTTTTATTTTGGAAATACCAGATTCTGTGCAGTGTCCCAGAGGGGCAGGCCCTACACTCAGGCATTCACATTGCCACCACCTTTGCTCTGATGTCTCCCACCACAGCTTTCTTCTCTCACTATTGTTCTAATTCATTTCTCAGTTTGCCTGTGTTCTCATTTGGAATCCAAGTTATTTTGGCTCTGGTTTTGCAGTCTTCCCAGGCATAGCACACCACTATGAGTATTATCTATTTTAACTAACTCATGAACTCAATAGTGGAAGTGCAGACATGAAACAGACTTACTTTTCTCCAAAGATTATTTCCAACTATGCTTTGGAAGTATCTTCTTCCTACTGGCAAATATATATCCTAATAATATTTTGGGGAGATTTGGTAACGACTTTATCACTTAGTCAAAGTCAATCCCCTTCAGTTGAAGCCTAAAACCACATGTCTGCATCAAAGCTGGTTATTTTCCATTGTTAGCCACAGTTGTGACTCAGAAGCTCTGAAGTGGGGAGAGGTTGTGGCCCAACTGGCATACAACCATTCAACAATATTTATTGAATAATTATTGTATGCAAAGATCAGGTTTAGGTAATTGGAATTCATCAGTTACCCTTAGAACAGGGCCTGCTAATAATTTGTGGGGTCCAATGCAAAATGAAAATGGAGGGCTCTGGCCAGGGTCTCTGTCTCATGAGTCCACTGAACCAACTCATCATAGATAGGTAGACCAAGGGCTTTAAAATTCTGCTTAGAGAGACTCCTGGGTGCCTAAGTCAGTTAAGCATCTGGCTTTTGATTTTGGCTCAGGTCATGATCTCTGAGTTGTGAGATCGAGCCCCACATCAGGCTCCATGCTGGCCGTGGAACCTGCTTAAGATTTTCTCTCTCCTCTCCCTCTGCCCCTCCCCTCCTCTCTCCCACTCTTAAAAAAAAAGGCTGCTTAGAAATGTCTCCTTAGTACCTGGACTGGGAGGTGGGAAGTCCCCCAGGTGTTCAATGAATATATCTTGCATTGCCAGCCCAAGGAAAGAACCTCTGCTGCCTTACCTAGAGATTCTGCTAGTCTTGCACCTGAACCCTCCTAAAACCCAGGCCCCTATCGGGCTGGAGGGCAGTGGTGGAACACAGGCTTCTGTGCCACCACCACGCCCCAAGGGTACAAGAAGGCCAGGCAGTGCCAAGGATGCCAGAAACTAGGAAACAGGCAGCCTAAAACTTACTCTGGAGGCAGCAGGTAACAGGAGTCAGGGGAGCACATTAGGTTAAGAATATGAACGTTACAGCCAGGCTGCCTGGAACTGGAATGTGAACCCTTACATACCAAATGAGTAGCCATGGGTAAGTCTAGAACCCTTCTCAGTGTAACAAAAAGATGAAAATAATATTTCCAAATTATCATGTTACAGGGTTGTTGTGAGAACAAAATGAACTCATATTCAAAGGCTTAGTATAGCCCCTAGAATGGAATAGATGCTATACAAATGCTATTGCCTTATGATTATTACCTTTATTATTATTTGCCACTGACCATATACTGCCTTGTGCCATAGTGATTTGTCAACATTTAATTATCTTAAGCTTCTTAAAGAAAGAAACCATGTCTCGTTTTCAATAATTATAACAAATCCATCTATTCAACATATGTTTATTGGGGACGACACGAGGCACTGGAGAAACAACGATGAGCAAGATAGGCATTATCTCTACTACCTGGAGCTTATAGTCCGGGAGAAGTTTGTTTAAACAAGAAACTATAATCAGTCTAATCAGTGTTTCTAACTATAATAGGAAACACAACATGCTGTGAGGACACATAACAGCAGAATCCAGCCAAGGGATTACTACCTACTTTGAGATTTTATTTATTTACTCAAAAATACTGTTGAATGGATGTATACCAGAGCCAGGTCACAACCTCTTCCCATTTCAGAGCTGCTGAATCATAACTGACGAGCAATGGAAAAGAGAGAGTTTTGATGTAGATATGCATCTCAGGATTCATATGAAAAGTGATATTTACACCAAAATGGGTAGGATTTGGAAAGGCAAATAGGAGAATAGAGTAGAGGCTGACTTGGGAAAGAGTAGTCCAGGAAGAAAGGAGATAAAATTTTACAGGTGAGGGGAAACATGGAATATTGGGTAAGGCAATCATCTTTAATGACAATCTTGGCACCATTCTATAGTCCCCGAATGTAAAACGAACTTTATAATACTGTGTAATTGGAGTCAAGTCAAGAAAGAGCCTTGGGGTGCCTGGGTGTCTCAGTCAAATGTCTGACTCTTGATTTTGGCTCAGGTCATGATCTCAGGGTTGTGATACTGAACCCTGTGTTAGGCTCTGCACTGGGCATGGGGCCTGCTTAAGATTCTCTCTCTCCCTCTCCCCACCCCCACTACTCATGCACATGTATGTACTCTCTCAAAAAAAAAAAAAAAAAACCTTATGAGACATTTTAGAGGAATTAAAGGAATTAAAGAATCATATCTGCATCATAAAAGGATCTATTTGTCCTCTTAGTGAAAAAAAATGGATTGAAGAGATGCAAGACTATAGGTAGAGACAAGGACTAAGAAATAGTTTTAGTAACCTAGTCAGTGGAATTGGGCTATAAGGATAATTATAGCTAGAGTGAGAAAGAAGGGATTGATTAAAGTTAAGTAGTAGAATCAATAGGCATTCTTGATTAACTGGATATGATTTTTGAGGGAAAGTAAAGACTCCAGGATTACATCTGGGTTTCTGTCGGTGGTGCCAATTACTGAAATAAGCACAGAGAGGAAAGTTTGGGGGTGGAGAATGAGGAGTTCAGAGTAAATGGAAATGGCTCTGTTACCTCTAAGTGGTAATGTCCAGTAGGGAATTTGTTGTAAAAACTTAACAATGTATACCCATCTCTTGTGCATGATATTATCTGATTTCCAGAGTCCTCGGAAGTAGGACTGACATGACATTTTAGGAACTAAACTGAAATCCAGATAGATGAGATAACCATCCATGTTTGCCCAGAAAGTAAAGGGGATGGGCAGGAAAGAAGCTTTGACCCTTATTTCTTGTCTAAAGCTCTTTGCTCTGTGGCTTATGATCTTCCAGAAGACATTAAACAAGAGCTTGCAGAATGGGTGAATTTTAATTCTTTGTATAGAATACAATGGACTATTTTACCACATATATTGTACAAGGTTATTTGTAGATGTTGAAGGATGAAGTGAGCAGACCATGAAAAATGAGAAAAATTATAAAGGACCTGAAAATAAAACTTCTACTTCTTTGGAAAGGCACCTCCATTATTTGGCTTTCAGCACATTTAATTCTTTATTTTAAGAATGTGTGTCAGTGCAAAATGATCTCAAATTGCATTTTCCCCCATGCTGTTGATGGAATGCTGCTTTTTAAAGTGATGATTACAAATTAATCAATATTATGTAAAATAAATTGTGGGAGGTGGTCAAAGAGAAGCAGGAATAATATTTCCTGAGTGGTTGCCCTTAGTATCATCACAAAAATGACATTTCCTATAAGGTTAGCACAAGGAGCACATTTACAGAATAAATTATAAACAAGATTAAATGAAATAGCAGTGAAGAAAAATAGGGGGACTTATGACACAAGGGAGAGAAAAATGTTGGACGAAAAGTGAAAAATTATAAATGGTGGCACATAAACATTACAGTTTAGGACAGGGAAACTATTTGAATATAGAGAAACAAGATTGGAAGATGGATGGAAAAATAAATCCCAGGCAAGGACAGGAGAGGGCTACGAGACTGAAAAGTGTCAGTCTGACTTCCTTCTGGGAGAAATTGGTCCCTCCTAGGATCCGACATTGTGCTGAAGTGGCCACAGCCAGAGCAGGTGTGACAGCTCTTCTTGTTTCCATCGTCCCCTTCTTAGCCTTGTTAATTGCACGTCTACAAGAATATTTTCTCTTTTGAGGTACAAAGAGAGTTCAAACTCTGTCAATGTTAACTTAAACAAAAATCTCGTTTGTTGTTCTTGTCAGTCTTTAGACTATGATCTAGATTAATCTGAGGCCCAATTACTAGACTACAGATGTGTGATCTGAATGAGGGAAGTATCAATCTCAGGACTGCCTTTAGGCTTTACCTATGTGATTAGCTTGAAAATAGCTCCTTGCTAGGTCCCTGAAAGGCAGGAAAAAGAAGGAAGGCTTACCTTAAAACTGACAGTCCTTGGCTCTAGCTAATCACAGAGACTCCAAATACATCATCAACCCCTCGAAAGGAAGGAAGAAGATGTTCTCCAAAACCTGAGGACATGTTTTCCCCAGAGCCTTTCAGATTCTGAGCCCCAGTTACTAGTCACTTTGCCCTTTCTGGGGATCTAGATGCAGTGGAGGGACATCAGGTCCAGGCACTAGATGACAAGAGCTATTTTTATCCGTGGCTGAAAAATTCTGATTCTAGGGAGCTTCTTGATTTCACATTGATACAACACAAAATGATCTGTGAATGCAGTGCAAATGGAGAATACAATATTAGTGCAAATTCACAGAAGCACTTTAAAATGGTTCTCAAACTTACCTGTACATCAGAATCATCTGGAAAGTTTGTTAAAACATTGCTGGGCCCCACCTCCAAAGTGTCTTAATCAGCAGGTGTAAGGTAAGGCCTGAAAATTTGCATCTCTAACAAATTCCAAGGTGATACTGATGCTGCTGGTCCAGGACCACCCTTGAGAACCACTCCTCGATATCACACAGTGATGAGTGGCAGTGCCAGGACTGAAGCTGGGTTAACCTCACAGCCAGCACAGAGCTCGCTCCATGGCAGGATGCCCCTTCCCCCTGCACGCTATATGGTCTGCGCATTCATCAATCTATGTGTTTATTTGTTCTGGCGTTTCCTAGTTTGGATTAATTAAGCTATTACTCAACAAGACAGAGGAGGTCCTGTGACCTCTAGCCAATTCTGCCTGCTTGGTTTTCAGCATCACAATCTTCAAATAAACCACATACAGGTGTAGGCACACTATTTACACTGGCTAAGATCTGCCTGACTATGGGGTCAGATAAGCTCAAAGGTGCAGAGTAACCGAGTAGGTCTGCCTCTGTGGGTGCTCTTGCTCCACCCACTATAACCCATACTCAGGAACATGTGAAAAGCAAACGGTCATCACACATGGTCATTTCCGTGATCCACCCTGAGCGTGATTCAACCCCCTCTGCCCTGTTACTCTGCACTCTCAACTTTCATTATTTTAGCTCCCTTGAATCTCTGTACTTTTGCCCTCATATATGCTCATTCTTCTTGTATGTTACCTACTCAGAAAGTGATTCTTTTGATTTTTAGTTTTTGAGTTAACTTCCTTTTCAAACAGGATTTTGACGTTTACCTTCTGGAGCCACCCACTCCCATGTGGGTAACAAAACCAACAACAGACAGGGTGCTGCTGGCCACCCACCTGTCACACCTGTCCTTCTGCAAATGGGTGCTGGCTGTAGAGGAGGGTCAGAGAGAAACAGTGCACTGTGTCTACAGGCAAGACTCTGGAGCTAAAAGACAAGACTTTTGAGAATGCAGCTTCAACCCCATTGCTTTCACTCTTGTCACCGAACTGAAACCAAACAGAGTACCCAGGTAAATCTACATTTTTGAAGCCACTCTGCATTTACCTCTTGCAGGATGCTTTCTAAAGCATCACAGGCCCAAAATCTGCCATGTGAATTCCTGATAAAGACTGCAATAGCTGTGAAGTTTGAGCTCTTGCCAAGCCCTAGCTGAAGCATTTCACTTGTATTATGTCATTTAAGAACTGCAATGCCTTTATCAGAGAAGTACTGTTTTTTCACATTTCACATGTGAGGAAATTAAGACTTAGATGTTAAGTAACCTGTCCAAAGTTACACTTGTAATCAGGGTCACAGCTAGTATTTCAGCCCTATCAGTCAGATGCCAGACATCACACAAGCACGGGTGTGATGTCTGCTTTCCTATGGCACAGACAGCCGATCACATGGCACTTTCACAGTTTTTGTTTGACAGATTTGAAATGAATATCTTATGAACAAACGTACCTCGATTCAACACAGACATGTGGTACACCAATTGGGTTTCCAGCCAGCTGTGAGCAAGGATCCATTGCAATGCGGAGGTGGGAAAGGGAAACCATTGAACTTGGTCCTTACCTAAGAAAAATTTATATATGCAAATAAGCTGTGGAGAAGTGGATGGAAGAACATATGGCTAAGAGGCCAAATGTGCGAAAAGCAGACTATAAAATATGTACTTTAGCTAAAACCGAGAACTAAAAAAAGAGGCTAAGTAGGCTAAATAGTATAAAGGAAGATCTTCCAGAATCGGTGGCACAGCTGCCCCCAGCTCAAATGATGACAGACTGACTGCCTGATGTCCTAGGGACTTAGGCATGTATCTGTTGCACTGGGGGTATTTACAATGCCCTCTCATTTTAATATTTATTTAGAAGTTAATTACTGTCACTGTCAGCTCTTTTATCTCAACAACATTTCAGAGAAATGTATTCAGGCATTATGTGACTTGTAAGTAAGATTAACAAGAAAGTTCAGAGAAGTGTAATAATCAAGGGATTTGGCTGTTAATAAAGAACTTAATGAAAAACAAATGAGTTAGCACCACATTGAATTTGAATTTGGCTAAAGCAAATTCTAGAATTACAGTACACTTTCTTAAGCATATGTCATTGTACACCTAGAATCAAAATTAACGACCAATGACCACATTCATGTGTCAATAGGCAATGAGAATACCGACGTGGAGGATTATTTTAGACTCAAAACCCAGGGCTTTGCCTGTATTACTTAAACTTTTAAGTCAACACAAATGTGCTCGCAGGTGGGTTTCACTGGATGTATTATCTGCATGGGGCCCGCATGCACACAGACACACACACAGACACACTGACACACTACCGATGAGTTGATAGAGCGTATTACTCCTGCTCTACAGATGGCTAAAGGGATTAAGCAAATATCCTTGCTGCAGCATGAGGCTGAGCCTTTGTATTCATTTATAAAGTTAGGGAAGTCACTGAAGAGAAAGAAAAATCATGCAACTGGAATGGAGAAGAAAAGCTCCAATTATAGTTCCAGAATTGGCTGCCACCTTTAGTGTTAACAGAGTGTGCACGTTTCTCAGAAGTGACACCTGCATTGTCTATTGGGAAACATTTAATCCCTGAAGTTGTATTCAGGAGGCTGGTGAGCATACAAGTGAATAGAAATGATGTCAGTTCTTTCTCTGATAGAAGAAGCTGCACTAATTTAAATAGGAGCACATCAGAGGGTTCTCTGGACCCCTCTTAATTTGATTTCAGTTGCAATGTACCATTCTGCCCCTGCAGAATACCTGGAAATTGCATAAACACATGACTATTTGAATGGAGCTATAGCTCTGATGTTCCCACTGCCCTTTGTATATGCGTCTATCCACGATTTGATTAGCTTGAATCTCTTCTGCTAGAAGGGAAGGCACTCTGTTTTATTTAACCGAGTATGGCCGGTAACCAAAGTGTGCTGTATGCATATGGTTGGCACCTGGGGAGTGTTGGTAAAATACCTCTTTTTCTCAGGGTCACATCCTGTAGCTTCCCCTGCGATAGACCACAGCTGAGAGGCCGTAAGAAGTTCTTCTGACCAGTTAGAACCGAGGTGAGGATGAGACCAGTGATTAAAATCTGTGCTTTACCAGAAGGAAATTCTCTTGAGCCTTCCCGTCATATCCAACTTCCTGTTGTTATTTTTGTCCCTGGTAATTGCTGCAGTTCCTGAACATAGTTGGTGGTCAATATATGAGTGTTGCACCGAGAAAGCATTTTATGTATATTGACAGATTTCAACTGGAAAATGTTGCATGTGCTTAATGTGTGGGCACTTAAAATTATAAATTCTGGTAATCTGATAAAGCAGTTCATGATAGGAGCTGATTCTCTTGTGATTTAAAAAAAAAAATGAAGTGTTTACATATTGACTGCTTCCAGACAGCGTCATTTCTTTCGCGTGTCCCAGTCAGGAGAAGACCTGGGTTCTCAGTCTGCTGCTGAGTTTGCTATGAGTGTAGAAAGTCAAGACAGATGCAGATGCTAAGAGGGTGCTGACACCTTTTCAGATAACTGGCTTCATCTGCCTGCCTGCTTATGGGGAGAACTGATTATCAGCCATGTGCAAATGCGGGGGAACTGATCTGATCTCTGTGCTGTTTTACACTAAAGGCAGAGCCATCTCTCTATCCCACATTCACTCAGCGAGGCAGGAAATATAATTAAGCTTTCATGCATATTCCCACAGTACCCTGCATAGTCATTCAATCATTAGAAGAAAAAAAAAATGAGTCTGTGTCAGCAAGGCTTGCTTGTTTGAAGACACTACCTTAACTTAACAGCTCTGAGGCAGAAGAGGGGATGTGAGGCGTGGGTGTGGATAGCGGGTTTCTCAGGGAGGTAAAAGGGAGGCGGGAGGCAATTGTGGGCAGTTATTCCGCAATACACACAAAGTGTATTTAGTCACTTAAACATAATCCAGAGAGTTTTTTAATAAAAAAAAAAAATCAGCCTCAACGTTGAACTGCTTAAAAGAGTACAGAGTCCTTGGCCGTGGTCAGGTGGTCAGTATTGCTAAGGTATGGTAATCACTAGTTAGCTGGCCCTGGAGTGGCGAGGGACTTCACTGAGACCATTTGTAGAAGCTGTTGACACAAAGAAATGTTACTGTACCAACGATCATAAGACCTGATTTGAATTCTAGCTTTGTTAATTATTGTGTGAACTTCAGCAAACTGTTTAAGCACTAGAGCACCAATTTTCTCATCCATAAAATGCATGTGCTAATACCTAACCGTGGTATGATTGTGTGGATCAAATCGAACAATGTATTATTATTTAAAGCAACCCATAGAGTGCCTAGACCTCTGTCAGCCGTGATTGGTTTTATCAACCTTTTGTTGGCATTCCCAGAATGTGCTCCATGAAACACTAGTTATACCAAATGTAAATATATAGAGAAATACATTTAGAAAGCACTATATACTAGATCCTCTTTTTGATAGTTATATGGCGCATGCTAGAATTTTAAAGGCTCTGAAAAGGCCTGAGGTTATGGCAATAACAAAAAAAATAGCAATAACAAAAAACACCTGTGTGCTTAATCCAGCATGTTATAAATGTTTTTGACAATGGGCCCTGTGTTTCTCATATTTAATTCTTACTAATGTGTCTAATTAGTCACTAATTGTGACTCCTATGTCACGGAAATGTGTCACAGATGATATCTTGGGGAAAGTCCACTTTGTCCAAATTCTTTAGCTTCCAGGTCTCTAAAGTTCCTGAATAAGTCTTTACCTTATACAGGTTTCCCCTGCTATCTGAAAGTAGAGCATTCCTGTGAAATCTTTCATGAGTCATAATGGCAAAATGCAAAGAAGCAATTGCCATTAATTTTCATGGACATGTTTTTGAGTGTTCCCAAACCCAAAAAAATAACCTTTCTTAGGTTTTTCTGATATCTTAGGACACATCTTGCTAACAGAATCACAAAATAAATTGAGATAAAACACACATGCTCGCAGACACAGTTCAGAGCCTTGGCAGCTTGAAGCTGAGATGCTGAGTGCGATTCCAGAGGAAGGAGCTGGGTGGTGCCGCCCTAACAGCTTGCTACAAAACAAATGCTGAACACGATTTTCACTTTTAGCCTTTTTTCATAAAAGCGAAAAGCATCCTTGAATTTCTTTCAGTTAGCAAAAACAGGTACCAACGTTAAGTCTTTCATAAAAGCAAAGTGGTGTAACGTGAACTTTCAGGTTACGGCCCTTGCCACAGGGCACTTCATATCACCTTGCACTGGAAGACAAGATACTCTATAACTGCATTTCAGATTTGGCTTCGCACTGCAATCAGCCAGTGTGCTTTAAAAATTACAGATGCCTGGGTTCCATCCCTAGAGATTCTCAAATAATTGGTATACCTGGTGGCCTGGGAACATTGTTTGAAATACAATAGGTAATTCCAAAACGCAGCCAAGTTTAAGAACTAGTAGGAAAAAAAAAATAATCTCAGGGCTATTATTTCTAACACTGTTGACATATTTTTCACTCAAATTTGAGAGTAAGCCTGCAGTCTTTCTGACAAAGCTCAAAGGTATGGTAAACAGTGATTATAAACACTACCATTCATTTTTTAATTAATTCAGTTAACATGCATACTCTGGTCACAAAGGTAATAGCCACGTTTTGTTTAGCCTTTACTTCTGGCTACTGCAGTTCTCAAAGCTCTCTTGTTTCTCTGAGCTACTACTCATCTGATTGTCTTACCATGCAAAATAGCATATGCAGTGTTCTGCCCAGTTAATTACTCTTTTGTATGTGTCTAGCTCACTCTTCCCTCCACCTAAGCTGAGACCATGAACTTCTAAACTCAGACATCAGCTGTGAAGTGTGAAGGCAGAGATAGCATCACATAAGAAAGAACAAGAGCTTTTGGAGTAAGACAGACATGAGTGTAAACACTGATTCTCTTATCAGCTGTGTGGTCTTAGACATTTTCTTTAATTTCTCTGAGCTCAATTTCTTTATCTATAAAATAGGGCTGATAATACTGACCTGGAAGAGTTGTTATGAAGAGCCAGTGGGATAAGGTCCTCAAAGTTCATACACCAGGGCATAACACATGAGAGATAATCAGACAAAGGAAGCTCGTATTACTATCCATGTTGACCATCTTGAGACCTCGGTTGATTGTACCCACATGTGTAGTGAGCAGGAATGTTGACTCTTCAGAGGGAAATCTTGCAGAATTCCTATCTCTGGGCCCAGGGAGAAGACTTCTCTCATTTTACACAGAGTGATTTTCCCTGAATTCATTATTTTCCTGCTATTAAAATATAAAAACTGAGGGAGAAAATTAATGTGGTCACATTAATACATGAATATGGAGAGGGAATATATTACCACTCTGGATAAGTGATGTCCTTAAATAAAAATAAGTCTGATGAAATTTTACTTCCATTGGACTTGAAGGTATTTCCAGTAAATACCATTAGAGGCCAAGAAAGAGAAAACGTGAAAAAGATTGGAACACAATATAACAAACACATTAGCAAGTTATTATCCATGCCAATGAAAACTATAAAGAAACTGCCTTTAATCACACAGGGAGACCCCAGAGCTTGTGGGGGTGCGTGTGGTTAGAGTATGGCCTCAGAGGTTTAGGGCTCTGGCTGCATATCTGTGCCAGACCCAAGAACGTAGTCATTTGGCCTTTATGCTTTATTAGTCATTACCTTCCCTTCTATTAGTAGCTCAACGAATTCAACAAACATGCTCCCATTTCTGTTTTGGTTGAGCCTTATTGATTTATTCCTGGACTAGCTATATGGAACTTGATCCCTTGCTCTTGTTCCTAGAATGGAACCAAAGTTGGGTGTAAAGCAGTGGCCTTACGGCCTTAGCTTTGCCTGTTCTCGGTGTAGCCACACAAAGTTCAGAGCAAAGATCACCATGGAGAGAAGTAGAGTGGAAAAGGAAGGCAGGAAATCACTAAATAATCTCTGGTCACAGGTGTGGGGTGGCATGCCTGCATCTTTGATTGCCCAATGAGTTAGTCTCTGATTTTCTGAGGTTTTTATCTGGGGACTGTGACCCCTTCCCAAAGATAACCAGGTGGAGAGGGGAACAAGATCAGAGCCTTGGCACCACCGGCCGAAGAGTTTGGAATCAGTGATGTACTCTTCAACAGAGTGTCCAGGATCTGTAGGTATATTGAGTCCCAAGAGGACTCTCCACTCAACTCTTGCTCTATAATGGATAACCTAATCTAGTCATCGGGGAACATGCCCAATGCGCATGTCAGAAAAAAAATGTTAATGCTTTTTTAGCACGGTGCCTGGCAAATATTTAATGCTCAATAATATTAACTATTATTATTAGTATTGTGAAACAAAGGGAAGGAAGTATAATATCTAGTGATATTAAAAGGTCTAGTAAGATAAGAAATGGTCAAATTCAATGGCTTTAGCAATATGGAGGTCATGGTAACCTGATAAGAGCACTTCTTATACACTGAGTAGTGAATGGAGGGGAAGGAAACTGGATGGAGAGAAGAAAACCTTTTTAAGAAATCAGCATGGGAAGGATCTGCAAAAGACTAGGCTGCATCTAGGGAGGGAACACCAGGTCAGTAAAATCATTTTGTTTTTAAAGAATTTCTTCTCATGTAGGGTGCGGAGCTTCTGGTGATGCTGAAGTGTGCATGATTCCCAGCTGCTCACCTGCACCTCCCCTACTTCATGGTCTTGTCTGCTTGAAGTCCCTGAGGCATTCATGGCTTTCCTGGTGTCTAGGTACCCTCCAAAAGCAAGACCTTCTGGAACAATTGGGTATTTCTGTTTAAATTGCGAGTCCACAGGAAAGATTCAAGAAAGGAGCAGAATGATGGGTTTCTTTCCTCTGTGTTCTTTACACACAGTTGCAACCTGAAGCTGAAATATTAACCTTTTCTTTCTTAAGTTATGACTCATTTACCCCTCTTTCTGGAAACCCAGAAGAAGTGGGTAGATCATTCAGCAGAGGCCTGATGGCCTGAGTCTGAAGAAAGCCCTAGAGCTGCTTGCAGGGCAGCTGTTCCAAGGGTGAGCAAAGAGTGGCTGCCTGAGAGGGGTTGAGTTCCCTACCCTGGAGAATGACAACTCTGTAGTCTTCCAGTAGAATCAGCCTTTCTGGAAGCTGCCTGGTCTTTGTTTGAAGTCTTCAGTCTTCTTAAAAAGATTCCTAAGAGGGGAGCCTAGGTGGCTCAGTTGGTTAAGCATCTGACTCTTGATTTTGTCTCAAGTCATGGTCTTGGGGTCCTTACCTTGAGCCCCACGTGGAGGTCAGATTGTGGTTTTCCTTAGAATTTATTCCCTAAAATTATCTCCTATAAGTGTGTTAGTGATTCTTTCCCCTCTTATTGGTCACATTTGCAATGTTTTCTTTTCTTTTTCTTTTTTTTCAATATTTTCTTATTGACAAAACAGTGGTTGAGAGTCACTGAGCAGTTGGGCTCAAGATTGTATAAGTGGACCCTTGTATTCTATGATTACCCAAATCTGGCTGGTTGGTACAACTGGCAGTGCTCATTATCTAAATGATACATCTCTGTTTTGAGAGGATAACATGACTGAGACTTTGGAAACTTCACAGATGTTAATGAATGAACTCAATGCAAAGTTTATTCAGTTTTTAAATTAAGATGGTATGTTCTTTTAAACTCTGCTAGCTCTCTGTTGCCTTTAGGATAAATCCTAAGCCTCTGACATAGCAAAAAAATATCTTACAACCAAGTCCTGACATACTTTTCTAACATCATCTTTTGAGGTTTTCTGACTCTGTGTTCTAAGCTATAGTCATACATATTTTCCTTGCATTTGCAAATGCTATTTCCTCTGCCTAGATGTCCCTAGTTCCACTCCTAAATCTAATTGGAAATTATTCCTGATAATTTTATATCTAATTCAAATATTAACTCTTTGGCAAAATATCTGGCAGATCCCTACATAGAAATCTCATTTATGTACACCTGTACTTCAATTGTATTACATTAATTTTAATTGGCTGGTTTCATTCACTGTGGGCATCTTACCTTAATATCTGATTCCAAATGTCTGAGTTTCTTCTAAATAGTAGTTAGTGAATGAAATGTTTAAATTATTTATTGCTTACTTTTGGGGCACCTGGGTGGCACAGCGGTTAAGCGTCTGCCTTCGGCTCAGGGCGTGATCCCAGCGTTATGGGATCGAGCCCCGCATCAGGCTCCTCCGCTATGAGCCTGCTTCTTCCTCTCCCACTCCCCCTGCTTGTGTTCCCGCTCTCGCTGGCTGTCTCTATCTGTGTTAAATAAATAAATAAAATCTTAAATAAATAAATAAATAAATAAATAATTTATTGCTTACTTAAAGTAAATTGCTCATATTATTGCCAAACCTTATTTAAAATGCTATAGTCACCAATCCTTGACCAGCAGGTTGTGCCTGACATCCTCCCAAAAGAACATCATTTCCTTAATTTAGGTCTTTGATTTCTGTTAGAGAATGTCTATTGCCTTCAGAGAAATCAGAATGTGAATAGTTAGCTTTTGGTTTCTTGGTAGGCTGATGATCCCAAATGAAAATGTGGGTAAAAAAAAAAAAAAAATGAAAAACCAAAAAAACAACAACAAAAAACCAAAGCAAAACAAAACAAAAACTTAGTGCATATCTGTCTCATCTCATTCTTGCTAAATATGGAAAGAATCAAGGAAGGGGTAAGCAGCTGGTCCAAAGTCAAGCAGTGATCTGGAATCCATACAGGACTAGACTATAGGTCTCCTGATTGACATTTCTAGTATTATGGAAAATAAAATTAGATTAGGATATCTGAGTCCTATTTTTGTTATGCCATCAATAAACTGGGTGATTTAAAGCAAGTCTCTTATATTCTGGGTTTTGGTTACTTTATCTGCAAAATGAGCAAAACCACACTTGTATTATAAAAATGCTGTGAAGATTAAATGTGATAAAGGAGAGGCAAGGAACACTGTGTAGATCACCTCGCAATATGCATTATAATTTTTATTACAAAATTAATTCTAGTTAATGCCTTTATGACAGATAAAGAACCTGTAAGTCACAGCTCTGATGGACTCTCACTGGCTTTGCTTCCTCCGTAATGGGAGAATTTTCTCATGGAGTGATCATTACAGCTTGTCAGGAATATGCCTATATGTCCCTCCCATTATACCATGTACCACTCAAAGGAGATGTATCTGAATGACTGGATTTCAGGTATTTGAGGGGAAGAGAATGAAAGGTCTGGGGAACAGTGGTAGAGTGCTTTTAAGGGAGCTCATTATTCATGATGGTCTCATATGATCCCAGCAAGCAGTCATCCTTTCCAGGCTGTGCCTCACACACCCAACCAAGCCTTCTCTTTAAGCATCAGGACTGCTGGGCTTTTCCTTTAGCCTCTCTGTAGCTGATAAATACTTGTACAAAGTTGGCAACAAGGGTAGGACACAGATAGCTTCATAGCTTTCTGGGTTTTGTAGTGAGGGCGGTGGGGTAGAATACTTTATAGAGGAGAATTTAATATGTGTCCATGCACAAAACCTTTAGTTTTCACATCTATCTGTACAACTCAAGCCTCTTCTACCTCTTCACACTGAGAATAGTATATATTGATATCTGTATCTATACATAGGTAGTATATTCTATCTGTCTGTCTATCTTTCTATCCACAATAAAAATACAGGGTCAACATTGTATTTGCCTTGGCAATCACTATGCAGAGCTGGCCAACTCCTCCGTACCCTACAGACTGTAGTCTTTAATCGCCTCTTGTCCAGATTGCTAATATTGCCAAAGGTATATATGCTCTGTGTGTGTGTGTGTGTGTGTGTGTATTAGGTAACACTTCCAAAGACACTGCCTGATGGAAAGGGGCATTTCTTGGTGGATACCTTGTTATCTTCTTATTAATGAGATGCCCAAAGCTCAGATTAACTCCCTAAGACTTTGAAGATAACCTCAATAAGCTTTTCTGAAAATTCAGAGCACCATAACCACTAGCTACCCTTTATCCACCCATATTGAAATTTGGTTATAAAAGTGATCCCATTTTCTTGCCCTGTTTTATTTCCCCTTGTGGCTCTATTATCACCAAGGGACACCCAGATTTATCCGCCTTAATAGCATATTTCATTGTTTTCCATAGGACTAGAGATAAATGGATTTATAAAGAGAAATGGAATTGGATTTTTCTCCTTCTTTTGATAACTTAGTAGGAATTCCAAAATTATTACTTGGGAGATTTTC
The DNA here is from genome assembly GCF_017311325.1 of Ursus maritimus. Taxonomy (NCBI): domain Eukaryota; kingdom Metazoa; phylum Chordata; class Mammalia; order Carnivora; family Ursidae; genus Ursus; species Ursus maritimus. The sequence continues at coordinate 16,638,894 of NW_024426774.1, read as the reverse complement.
CTCACTGTGACTAGATTATTGTCCGTGCTACATTTTAATTTCTTCTGCCCGTATCAACATATTTTTTTAAAGATATGACTTTTAAAGATACATTGTGTTCACTCTCTCTGAGTATGAAGAAAAAGAGGTCAACAAGTTTCTGTTAATTAAGTGTATGCTGGAGGGAGTGAGATACTTGTGGGTCATTCTTTTGGTTGTTAATTTTGTGGTCAGTAACCAGTGCCCTCTGGCACCTCATGTCTGATTCACTATCACTCTGGACTTTTAAACGTTAGTTATCGTGGTTTTTACAATTATTGTATGTGACTTTTCCATGCCTGGTTCCCTGGACATTATAACCCATTGCTAAGCTTATGTTCATGAAGCTATCACAGCTCCTATTTCTTTTCTGATGGTAGGACGCATACTTCATGCAGAACTATATAGAGCTGATTGATAGTGTTTTCCAATCTGCTGGGTTATTAGAGGAAGGAGCTATACAATGAAGAAATAGATGAAGGGACTGGAAACTTAATGTGTGACAGGGCAAGGAAAGAACGGCCAGAAGTGGGGATAAGGAGGCCCTACAGGAGCCACAGAAAGACTAGCATTTTAGGTTCTGCTAAGACAGCTGGGCATGTAAGGGCAGACAGTTGGCTGGAAAGCTACCTAGCACACAAAAGTACGCTCACGCAAAATTACCTTCTTGATAATGAACCTTAACAGACTTCCCCCAACTGTGTGTGTGTGTGTGTGTGTGCTTGTGTGTTTCCTGACTTATTAAATAGATTAGCTACATTGATTTTTACTTTGAGATTTCCAGGCAATCACACAATACTTGAATTTTTCAATCATGTTGCTACATTATATGTTAATAAAAGCCAATAGCAAATATTTAAAAAGTTTTCCTAGATTAGGGCCATTCCAAGAATCAATAATCTCATTGACATGGTTCAAAAAACTATCAATTCTATGAGGACCACTAATGGCTGAAGAAAGCATGCATGTAAACACCACCAGAAAAATCAATGTTCTCTCCAAGTCATCGATAATTCTTGACGGAAACTGGAATTATAAAAATGTAACATGTGTCTCACACCTTAAGCATGAGACGTATCCGAATCAAACTATCTGGTGTCCTGGTGTCCAGGACAAGGCATCTGTAGGTTAGGTCTTGTTGATCTGGTAACTCTTGAGTAGACAATACTGTATGGGTTCTAAGATTACAGCGTCTTGCACATCACTCATTTGATAGCCAGAGCAAACCTGTGAAGTGGAGAAGAAGGTAGTCTCACCTTATTGTTGTAAGACTTCTCTTAAGCCTCAGAATAAGAGAAGTTGTACATTGGCCGCGACACTTAGGAGATAGCTGGGAGTAAAGCTCTTCTGATTCCTATGTTTTTGCCCTTGTGATGGGTGCCCACACTCCTGCAACGGGGCATGCAATAATATTTCTTATTTACCAGTTCTTATTAGACTACAGGTAAGCAGTTTCCAGGGAAACCTGAAAACTAGTACAGGATCCAGAAGGGTCAAAGACACAACGCACCTCACCTAGATTTAAGGAATTAACATAAAAGGGTATTCTTTGAAGGACAGTACTTTCTCACGCCTTTCTACAGTCTCAGTGGCTGCTGGAGTATCTCTGCTCTCTCAGGTGGGAGGTGTTTGGCATTTCTTCCCATACGTTCCCATTTTAGAGGAGATAATGATAAACAGAGCTGTCCTTAGTGAGATAGCCAGCTACTGGCCCCAGCGCTGCCTTTTCTAGCAATGAAGAAATTTTTTATCCTCTAACAGTGTAACTTCTCTGTAGCAGATTCTGTCTTTGGTTCAATATTTTTACAATGCAAATTTTTATTAAAATGAAATGTTTACAAATGAAATGAAGCCTCACCCTCAAAGAAACAGAAGTAATAGGCGAATGAAATGATCCTGGGAACTCCTCAATGTAATAATGAATTCAACATTCTTCAATCAAATTTAAAATTTAATTATAGGTAATTGTTCTTTTTTTAATGAAGTACTTTTGACATAATGCTCCATTATTATGTAATTAGATAATTAACTCCATTAATCACCTTACGACTTATTTTTCTCTGTGTTTTCTTTAAATATTTATATACTGTGCCCATTTTTACAGCCACAAAACTCACCATAATAAAAAATGTGAGTCAGGGTGAGCAATAAAAGAGCTTGGTGAAGGACAGTCACTGTGATTTCTCCATGTGTAGCTCTCATGTTCCTTGATTTATCAAAAATTAAATGTTTGCAAAGTACCTTCTACATTGTCAAACCTATAACAGGAATTCAACATTTTTCTACCATTTGCTGACCATCTAATATGTGTCATTCATGCATGTCACTAGTCCTGGATTTGAAGGAAAGGGATAACAAGAGATAACCTTGACCTAAAGGAGCTCATAATTTATCGATGGAGAACCCTTGAAGGATGTTCATGGCTCCTTCTCTTAAGAAGTTCACAGTGTAAAATAGGAAGTCAAGTGTAAAATCTGTCACAGACAGGAGAAACATATTAGATTTAGTGCCCCAAAAATGGCAGGAGAGTTTTTCTGGCTACATCCAATCTTCTGGTGACCTTGACCTGGTTACATTTTACATACTGAGTTAACTCTGCATCCCACAGGGGTCCTCACAGGTCTGTGGTAGACAGCTCATGTCCCTCATCACATTCTTGCTTCTCAGTCACTACACTAGCATGGCATGATATTCATTTTCCATGTTTGTATTTGACCAAAGAATTATGTTTAAACCACACTTACTTTGACTAGGGACAGTTATCTGACCCACTGTATAATCTTAGGCAGGTTACTTAACCTTGCGTGCCTCAGTTTCCTTATCTGTAAAGTGGGATATGGATAGAGTAGTGTGAACTTTAGGAATTAATAAATATAAATCACACCAGTTTCTAGCACATAGCAAATTTGCAAAATGATAGATATTATTTCTATTCTAATTTTTAATTGGCATTAGCTAGGGATGCAATGAAAACAGACTCCATCAATATCTTCTTTCCTATCCCAAACTCACATCTGAATATCCATGAATGGTTTTCATGTGAGTGGTTCAGGTGCCTGCGTGTATTATAAACCTTCTTGTTTTTAGGGGGCAGGAAAACAAAAAGACATTTGAATCGACTGTTGTCTTAAAGTATCTTCTCCGTTGTTTTGATTGTCTTAATGGTTATTTTCCACTAGTGAGCATTCTCATGGCTAAAGCAGTCTTACAAAAAATAATAAAAGAAGAAAAGTAAAATGAAAAGGATGAGCAAGAAAATAGGAAAGTAACCTTCACTTATTGCCGACTTCCTAGAACTTTCACTGCTTCAGTTCTACTTACATGTGGTTGGTTACCCTGGATTCTATACTACTGATCTTTTGTCCTCGCAGAGAACGCTTCCAACTTTGGTAAACCAGCTGAAACCTAGGTACTGAGACTGTCTTATGGAGGAGCTGTCTGCTTTGGGAGAAAGTTCCTGAAGAAAGCCTTTAGGAATCTCAACATTACTTGAGAAATCAAGTGATTAAATATTGTAGTAACAAATGTTTTCTTTTGGAATTGTCCCAGAATTTTTTTTTTCTTTTACGTAATTAATAAGAAAGAAAAAAAATCACACTCTCAAAGGAATACGATAATGAACACTCTAATAGCGTGTACTATGGGCTTTGTGGTAGGTTGTCCATTATGTGCCGAACTGACCGTGGAACTCACGGAGTGTGGTAAAGGCAGGTTTCACTGGGAAAAGTGAAGCTTCCCTCAGATTGGCTTTCTCCTCACACACCAGCGGGAACTTCTGCTTGTGCAAGAAAATATAGCCCATCAGAAATGAGAGGGAGAACTGGATATTTCACTAGGATACTGGGAGAGGTGGGACAGAAACTGACCCTGGGATTTTTATCTTCTCCCTAAAAATACTAAAATTTCTTCAGAGTTGAGATTCACATATTCTTTCTTTTATCTAAGTACCTAGCTCACTGGCGATGCCTAGCAAAGAATTGTTAATTTGTTGATTGGTCATGGGTGGAAACTAAGGTGACAGAGGCTGAAATTTAATGATGAGTATGTGGCAACAGATCTGGAAGGTTCTAAACTTTCATTATGTGATTTAATCCTCATAGCCATTCTCTAAGGTCAAAGCTTCAGTCCCAAATTGCAGATGAGCAAACTAAGGCTCAGATAAGCTAACTAAATTTTCCGTAATCAAAACTATGTTTCTATCTCAGTTCTATCTTTGCACAACAAAAATGAGGTTTATGCTACCAAATAATCACACCTTTTGTCTGTTTATTATTTCTTTCCCTGTTAATCACTAATGTTAGAGCCCTACATCTTTTGCATGCCATTATTCCTTAAGGTAGCAAAAATTTTGGAGGAATTATAAGAAAGGAAGAAGGGCTACAATCTGATTTAAGAATAAAAAGGCCAAGAAAATACCCCAAGACAAAAACATACAAATAGTATTCTGGAGGTATCCTTCCATCAAATAGCTTAACCAAAATGAATCCATCTTTAAATCCAGCTGCTGGGGATGCTACGTTATGTTCATTTAACTGCACGGATACTAAGAGATCCCTAAGCACTTAAGTTGTGCTCTTTTTAAATTGCATAACAACCCCAGGGACTTCTTGGGGGTGGGGAAAAATGGGAATGGATATTGACTAAAAGCAGCCATTTATGGCTCATCAGATGACTGAATGTAGAGCTGTTGGAAGAAACCAAGACCTCCTTTCCACAGTCATTTATAATCTAACCTGATGGGAGACACCCAGGGCTCAGAAGCAAAACCAATCTAGGTGAACTTCTGTTTCACAACCTGTAAAATCGGAAAGGAAACAACTTCCCTGCCCCCCCCCCCTTAGCAAAAGGAGAAAAGGTGTATGACAGTCGCATGTTGGAGCCCAGCAGTTCTGAGTTCTCTTCCTTTCCCTCCGAATCTCATCCCTGTCCTTTGGTTGAGGTGCTGTTTGTAAGGCAATACTATTTGCGAAGGTTGCTCTGTCAAACAGCGCTTTTCCTCTTTTCTACTCCATGAAAGAGTGAAACAAGGCCCTTTAAATCCACAATTCCTACCAATGTCAAAAAGCACTTTTCACAAATGGGTACAGCTGCAGGTACAGGGAAGGGCCGATGGGCCAGAATCATTCAGTAGAACCCCATGGGGGCTGGGGAGTTGTGGGGCTATACCTAGAGTGTAATAAGGAGGTCTAAATGTCCGATGGTCCTGTCCTAGCTAAGTTAAGGGCAAGCCAGGCTGCCTCGAAGGGGGACCCTTATATCATACCAGTTAGTTGGTGAGCAGGGGAGAGTTAGTGATGGGAAAGGCCAATTTCTCTACATGGAATGGATTCAAATGCACAGGAAGTACCAGGTCAAAAGTGAAAAGTGGTGTTTGTTCATCCCTCTGGCGGAAATAGGATCATAAAGGAGGAGGAGTTACACTTCGCAAGAGCTGAAAAGAGAAAGGATTCAGAAGACACATCAGCCAGCCCCAGTGAAAGGGCAGCTGCACTGCACTAGGCTCCTATGACACAAAGAGTTTCAGGCTGGTGCGATAACTTCATTCTGATGGGGAAAATAAAAATTGTTTCCTCTAGTTCTGGCAGCCCAGCAAGGAAAAAGAGGTATTAGCAGAAGTCTGAGCCTTCGGGGGTCTGGCCCACATCCCAGCCATATCCTGAGAAAATGGCAGGACTTCCAAAAATTCTTGTGGCAGGCATTCGCATTTCCTGTCCTAAATGGTTAGGCCATCTGGAATATCTATTATGGAAGCATTAAACTTATGGAACTGTCCTCACGGGCTCTCAAAACCACTTCAAGTCTTCTACAGAATAAAAATAAGTTGAATAAACACAAACTATGCAGATTACCAACTCTTCCAGAGAGGAGGCACAAATGTACTGAAGTCATATGGAATTATCAAAATATAAAACCTAAGAATTTTAAAAGTGCATTTCATTGAGTGATTTCAGAGGGCAAACTTAAGATATAGAACTGAATCTCAGGTCAGGACATTTTGGCCATGGTCTTCTGGAGATCTTACAGCTACCTGACTTAGGTGTGCTAATGGTCTGCACACAGGCAGGACAAGCCCCCCATCCCAAAAAGCAACCAAAGTGCTTTACCAGTGGAGAGGCAGGCATGTCATCTGTCTATACACAAGACAGCATTACTCTTCTTTAGATGTCACTGCCATTTTAGAATGTACATGTAAAGGAACTGACAAGTAAAATATGTAACAGCAAAATCTAATCATGGTGCAAACATACCCGCACGTAATACAATAGTTTTCTGTGTCTGTATCACAAATTACCACAAACTCAGTGACTTTAGACAATACCATTTACTGTCTCCCAATTACATAGGTCAGAAGTCCAAGCAGGCCTGACCGAGTTCTCTGCTTTAAGGTGCCAGAAGACCAAAATCATAATATCTTCTAGGTTGGGCTCTAACCTGGAGGCTCTGGGAAGAATCCAGTTCCAGGCTCATTCTGGCTGCTGGAAGAATTGTTCTGTGCGGTTGTTAAGACTGAGATCCCCATTCTCTTGTGGTTGTCAGCTGACTCAGTTTCTTCAGGTGACTTGCATTCCTTCTCAAGTGGCCTTCTCTGTCTTCAAACCAGTAAGGGCCACTGACTCCTTCTCTCCCTTAGAATCTCTCCTGACTTTTCCTTCTGCCTGTAGCCTGAGGAAACATCTCTGGTTTTAAGGTGTTCACGTTACATTACTCCCACCTGGATAATCTCCCTTTTGCCATAAATGGAACATAATCACAGAAGTAATGCCAGGAGGCAAAGATCATGGAGATCATCTTAAAATTCGACCTACCATATATAGCTTGTGACTCACTGTAGAGACAGAAACAACTCTGTGCTTTCCTACCAGATGACGACTCTGGTTAAAGAGAACACCAGAGAGGAGGTAGCCTGCATTTTTGTGTGGAATGTATAATCACAGGTAGTGTGATATATGGTGGTAGTTGTGGTTGTTAATCTCACACGACTGCTGCTTAGTATCCTTTGAAATGATCTCAGGCATAAGTTCTACCTCCGCCCATATAGTTCCTCCCCACCTTGACTTCCAACCTTACCCCAGCCCCCATCATAGAAGTCTCAGGCCTGACTCTCGAAGAAACCTCACTTTCCTCTGGCCATACTACTCTTCTGAATACAATTAGTGCTGTTGATGATTTGCCTATATAAACCTTTTCTCCTCTGGTCTACTCTGAGCACCTCAAGGGCAGTTAGAGTACCCAAGGAGATTCTACTCCCTTGCGAATCCCCTGGTGAATCCTGCCTGAGAACTGACCCAGAACAGGTGCTCAATGAATGACCGTAAGATTGAGATAGGTAGTGCCATTACCCTGTATTATGTATAGGTAGTAAATTATATGCCCAACAGCTTTGCATGCTGTTATGTTAGCAAAACAGATTAAGGTTTTAAGTCCCACAATAGCCAATCAATATATATTGCAACACAGAATCCATACACTTCTAAATGAGTTTGTACAGTTCGGTTACCTTCTTTCCCCATTCAGGTAATGCAGTTCTCATACTTAATCTGTTGGCTGATATGTGAGCTCTCCGAAGCCAGGGGATTATCTTCTTTGCTCCTGCAAATGATATCAGAATTAGCTACAGTGAATATGTCAGTGCACTTCTGCTACAGGTAACCACATGATCTGGGGAGTAGGCAGCTGTGGTCAAGGAAGTAGCTCTTGTCCACTTGACCCAGGTTATTCCGAAAACAAACCATCAATCCATATCAATGTCATTTCAACCCAGTGAACAGAGGACGTTCAGGGCCACCTATCAAAATGTGATGTGGAAATCTAATAGGTATAGCCAGATCTGTGACAAAGGACTAGATAGGAGACATACCTACAGGGCTTCGGTGCCAGGTAGCACTTGGGTGTGCAGACACTTCCACCCAGAATACGGCATTTAACTGCTGCTCATAAAGCCTAAGGAGCTACTTCTCAGACATGCAGGGTCAGAGTGAGAACATAAATATGCATCCCTGGGGCAACGCTAAGGGACCCCCTGATTGCAGGAAGAGAACGTCTCCAGTGATATGCACTTAAATGTTGTCCAGAGGCTAACACAGACCCAGGGACTTTTGCAGAATAAAATATGATTGGAGAGCTGCCAAGCGAAAGAAGGGGTGGGGAAAAACTCTTATGACTTTGAATCATAAATTATCTGTCCGTGGGGGGTCCCTGAGACAGGCTAGCCAGAGTCTCAAATGACCTGCCTCTGCATTTCCAACAGATTAAACAGTGCACAGATGTCCCAAGGGATGTGAAACAGTGGCCAGATTTGGATATTTAAAAATACTAAAGTCTGTCTTCAGTGGGTTTTCTGATGCCTCAGTAAGGTCACTGAAGGCAGTGCAGTAATTTAACATTTGGTATAGTTGCTCTCTATACATTGGTTGAGCGTTAGAATATGATAGACTATAAATGCGAAAAAAATAGATGAGCTGTATATAAACTGATGCTATGGGGAAAAACCAGAAAATGAAGATGGCTACGAAGGTGATGTCTTTATTGTTTACCATTATTATAAGTTACCCTATACTCTGTTCTAAGAATAATCCCTGGCTTTATGCTTAAAAAGTTATAGACTACGGGTGACTGGGTGGCTCAGTCATTAAGCATCTGCCTTGGGCTCAGGCCCTGGTCCCAGGGTCCTGGGATCGAGCCCAGCATTGGGCTCCTTGCTCAGTGGGAAGCCTGCTTCTCCCTCTCCCACTCCTCCTGTTTGTGTTCCCGCTCTTGCTGTCTCTTTATCAAAATAAATAAATAAAATCTTAAAACACACACACACACACACACCCCTCAGTTTTTTGTTTTTTGTTTTTTTAAGTTACAGACTAAGTAAATGGTCTTCTTAGAACTTCAGTGTGAGCCCCTTTACATAGCGCTGAAAAGCCTTTCAGAAAACATTGCAAGTGTATTTTTCAATGAATAAGTACAGCACTGAAGTTCTACATTCACCAAACTTAGTAATATTTTGGTTGAAGTGTTTGGGTTTTTTTCCCCCAGGGAGCCCTCTTGTGGGTAACAAGCGTATTACTGAAACACAGATTATCAGTGACCTGGCTGGAATTGAGCTGGGAAGAATGCTTCATGTTTCATTCATGATAAGCCTGAATATGTATGGACTTTATTGCCCCCACATTTTTCCTCCATTTTTAACTTCCCAAATTTAATTTTAGAATCCTTGACTTCCACGCTTTCAGAGAACTTAAAGGTCATCTGGTCTGGTGGCTCCCGAACCGACTGATCATCATTATCATCCAGGGAGCATTTAGAAAGCACATATCCACGTATCCTTGGGTTATACGCAAAGATACGCTGGGTTGGTGTGTCTGGAAAGGGGCTGGCAATCACTGGTGTTTTAAATATCCCCCCCCCCGGTAATTCTGATTATGAATTAAACTTAACACTGAATCTGTCCAACTCCCCTTCTGATTATACTTGGTGCAACACAAGGGATATTCATCGTTAAAGTTATTCATTTCCTCGCAAACTTAACTGTGAATCTGACAGGGATGAGGTCCTGCTTGACTTCCTGTCCCCCAAGAACCTACTGTACTGTTGAATAAAGAGTAGATACTCAATAAGTGTTTATTAAATCGAGTTAGGTAGTTCCAATTTACTAATCAATATTGTTAATAGTATTGAAACCATAGTCCCAATGGATTTGTACTTTGGAAAACCCTAAACAAAGAGATGTCAGCATAAAATCTAACAATAATCAATCAGTACAATGACCTTACAGAATCCAGCAGCATTCAAACAAGTATCATGTGTATTTGGAGTCCTTATATTGAATGGTAGGAATAAAGTTCATATTTGTTTTCCCTCGTTTATATTTTAAAAGAATATGGTGTTATATTTCAGTTAAAGTTAATAAAGTTTTTCAGCCCTTCTCACCATTCAATGTAATGTACTCGTATGACTATTGTAATGGAAAAAGACAATCATGGATACTCTCATCTATATGCACAATTTTGAATTCCAAGAAAATAGGAAGCAAGTTACCATGCATTTACCTTTACAAACGCTGGGATGAGGCAAGATTGGATATAAGCAATCGGATCTGACGATAATATATTCCATTTGCAATTGTTAGAGATTTATGCAAGATAGCAGGTAACACCTTCCTTTTGAATTTCAAATGCTGTATAACCTTTTGAAGATAACAAGGGATATTCATCCAAAATAATGGCAGGAAATTTATAACAGAGACCACATAATTAGTTGTTATTTTTTGCAAGTATCATATACTCTGATAGGAACATGGCTAGGAAAAATATATATATATATACTCCTTAGTAAAAAGTCGGCCATCTCCTCTCCTCTCTTCTCCTCTCCTGTCCCGTCCCGTCCTGTCCTGTCCTTTAGTTGAACAGCTTGGTACATAGGATATCCAATAATTTAGAAGAATATAAATTAAATGTAAAAGCATTCTGAAATGCTTATGACCACTGTGGGATTCTCAGGTTTATTTCTAATGTGCATCCTTACCAAAACAGAAAATATATGGTCTGGGATAAATTCTTCAGCATGATAGGCATCCATCAGTCCCAAACCTAGCAATTCAATGTAAGAAGAAAGAAACGTGAATTTAATTATCTTAGAGTGATCATTCTTTACGTGATATTTTCCAGCAGAATTCAACACCTCACCTTCAGTTTCAGAGTAAAGCTGCTCTGAAGGAGTAACTCAACAGGTGTTCCCCTAGAACTGTGGCTGGCAATTCTGTTCATCTAGACTAATTTTAAGCTGTTATTTCCAGATAGGACCATTAACTCCGTGTGGTTGAGATAGCTCATGCAGAGTAAACTACACTGAGTCTTCACATATCTCTAGAAAGTTCTCCAATGTGCAGCAGCTACTACTAAGTGATTGTATTCATCTCTGCCATTTCAACTTTTTTCTGGTGTTCAGGGAGAAAGAGAGAAAGCATCTTATATCTCATGTCACCAACCTCTTACTCTTGGTGAAATGAGGTAGAATGACTCTCCTTTTGCTCCCTAGAAGACCCTTTCAATTCCAAGTGCTGAACCAGTAGTTTTAAAGGCACTTGTTTTATACCAGATCCTTGGTGCAATTTCAGAGGAAAACTCCTTGACTCCTTGGCTATTCCTCTGTCACCTTTCTCCCACCTGTACACAGCCTAAGAAAACATAGTCCTAAACATAGTGCCATCTGAATAGTCATTTACTCCTCTTTACATTCATCCAGTGACTTCTTATCTAAGCCCTGCTCTGCTAAATATTAAATGAGGGATGTCCTCCTCCATCCCCACAAAACCGAACAAAACACCCTCCTTCTTTGGAGAGACAACAAATATAACATGTTAATAGTAATATAAGTTCTCATAAAATAACAGCAACAAAAAATACTGTAGACAATAAAGTCTATGGGAATTCAGCAGACGACAAGGTTACATGGTGACAGGTTCCAGAGTAGTCAAGGGAAGCCATGGGGAGAAAGGGAGATGTTGAGTGGGAACTTGGAGGATCAGTGAATTTCCATAGTAGAAAGAAGAAGGGAAGCATCTGAATATCTTTCGTTTGTGGAAAACCCTGCCCTCTCAAGCAAGAGGAGGTCCAATCTGGATGCCACTCTTTAAAGGAAACTGATCCCTAGGCTGTTCGATATTTTCATATACATAGTTGTTGGCTGGGTATAATCTTATGTCTGTCCTTAAATTAGAACTTAAATGTCAACATTAAGACAACAAAGCTATAGTTGAAAATGGTTGGGCACACACTACTGAATATAAATTATATACTGTTTGCCAAACACACGACTTGGGAGCATACAGACACTTCACATTACAAGTGATATCCAGAAATAACTGCACTATGATTCTTGTGTTAACTATAATACTAATGTTCCATAACTGAATGATTGAGAGCTGGATTTTACTCCTGTTTCCTAGTCCTGATTCTGTTACTCTCCAGTTGGAACATCATTTCTTTTTATGAGCGTTCTCCTTCTCCTTCTTCTCCTCCTTCCCATTGCCTTCTCCTTCTTTGTTATGGAGCACTGGTACTACAAAACTCAGTGTTTAAAATAAAGACCCTTTTAGTTTCCGTAAGAGACCCCACTGACAATATTTCAATTCTGGCCATTTCTGACATTATTTGCCTTTGTGTATAAGAGAGAAAACTCAGTCAAGGCCTCACGCTTCCAGTGCAAACATTCTGCTTGTGCTCTCCACAAATTGCTCATACGTGGGTTTCTACAAAATGTTTTCTGTTGCAATAGTAGGAAAGGTATTGAAAAAATTCCTGGCTTGAGGTAGGACAAAATATCTTTTATCCTGAGTACCCAGGGGAAGGTTTGTTTTTCTCTCTGTAATAATTGGGTTCTTAAAGTTTGCAAGGACGAATACTCCCTGGTTACGTTTGTAAGGGGGTTCCTAAAATGGATATCAAGGAGTAGCTCATATCATGAGACAAAAAAATCATTTAGGTAGGGTACCGAGCAAGAAATTGTGTGATACTGAATGTTCTATCATGAGTCATTTAACAGGCACACCTTCAAAGAGAGAGGATCTTTATGGAGCAGTCACTCTTCGGTATGAATCACCCCACCGAACAGAAGTTTTCACCAGAACTTTTATTTGTGCTAATCCAAGAACCTATTATGTGCCTGACACTGTCCTAGGTACTGAGGTTTCATTGTTCTTTATAATACCCTACCTTCTTTGAGCTTACATTGTAGTAGTCTTTCACTTAAAAGAAATTTAGCCTTTTTTTTGTAGCTGGTCAAACACAATTGACTTTGGCTCAGGCAGTAATAACCGGAATAGCACAACTTGTTTCACCTGACCCAATGGTTGTAGCCACTACAATGTTATACAGACAAGACCTCTAAGAGATCTTTTTTTTTTTATTGGAGGGTATTTTAGTTTTATGAACTCAAAACTATTTTAGTTTTATGAACTCTATGAACATTACTCCATATTATACTTCAGAACTCTTTTCTCTGTGGTCTTTCCTACCCTCAGCCTCAAATGACCCTCTGAGAGGAGCCGGAGCTAAGTCTGGATCTTTTCTGAAAACTAGTAGTGTAGTTTCTTATGTATTTTATTCCTGTGTTTATATTAGTCACAAATATCAGGTAACCTAAAAATATATAGTAAAGATACAAAATAAGCAATGATTTAATCATGAAAAGCATGACTAACCTAGTTTTCTTGAAAATAAAATAATTATTCAGACACACAGACACATCCCTTTACGATTCATACAATAAATTTATGTGCATATAATTTCGCCTCACAACAGATCTGTGAGGCTGATTCTGGAAGCATTACTGCTCCCATTTTACAGATGAATAAACAAGGCCTTATATTGTGAAAATGGGAGAGTTAGAATTTAAACTGTACTTGCCTGGCTAGAAGCCCAGTTCTATTTCCATGTTATATTCTGCCGCCCCTAAAACTGCTAATTTGATTCAGCAAATATTTATTAAACGCATGATTGAGTTTTATTTCCCCCATGCTTGCTACTTGATTGACTAGTGGTTAGAACTGATTGGTATAAGTAGCGGATTCTAGTAGGCAGCTTTCATAAAGGAAAGGGGCATTTTTGTGCATGATTTTAAGTGATGATGTTTAAACAACAGGCTCGCCAACATACTCAACACTCAGAGATAAGTACCCCATAATAAATTTACGCCCAGAGTTACTTGAACAAATCATTTGATTAGCACGGATATAATTTCAATGCTTAGAACAACTAGAAGTGACTTAGGTGGAGGACCCCAGAGCCCGGAGCCTGAAGGTAATAGAAATAGTGGTGTCTGAAATCTCTGATCTTTACCTACCTCCCTCGCCCCCCACCGTCCTCTCAGATCCCAGAAATCTGTTGGTGGCAACTTTTGGCTCACTCACCTTTCTATAGCATGTGTTATGAGGCATTCATTTTGCTTTTTTATCACATTGCATTTTTCATGATTTATGAATACATAGTATATCTTACGCACAGTCTGAGTAGGGGTAAAGAATATTTTCCTACTTCTTGCGGTACCCCTTTAGCTTTTAGCACGGTAGTGGTACTCACTACATTTGGAGAATAAAATTAAAACATCACCATGCAATAGCAATGCCCATTATGGAAGCAGTATAAAAATACCAAAATCCTAGTTCTCAATTCACTTCTCTGCCACTGGAGTCTATTAATTTGGCTGATTAGATTCTAAACATGTGCACCCATGTTTCTAAGGAAAAAAAAACATGGAAAGAATTTGTAGTCCTTTTAAAGAAAACATTCTACTTATTGATTCACTAAAATACTCCTTTTCCCAGAACACTTCCCCATGTTTGTTCTAAGGGAGAAACGTGGTACAAAGTCTTCAGGCAGAAATTAAAGAGAGAAATATGCTTCCACTGGGATCCATTGACTATACATTTGAATAATTCTGAAATGGAAAGAAAAGTGTTCATTATTATCCTAATTCTCAAGTGTTATGTTTCTTCCCTTCAGGGTTATAATAGAAGCAGTTTCTTATGGGTCATGAAATGGTAGCCTGAGTCTCAGGACTGGCTTCCACAGGGTCAAGGCTGAATGTCCTTGAAGTGGAATTAGAGAAATTTTGCACTTGGCATCAAAAGAAAATCTGGGCAAGCCAGTGGAGGAGGATATTAAATGAAAAATATCTACTGACCATTTTCTGTGTGTTAGGCACAGTCCCAGTTGCTGCATATCCATTATTTTATACAACCTACCAAAATCCATTGCAAATAAGTTATTGTGTTCCTATTTTACAACTGAAGAAAATACATTTTGATGATTCCAGTTATTGGGGCATGAATATGGTTGCTCATTATGATCTGTGCTTCTACAAACTGTCTTATCACAAACTTCCCTGTCAGCCTGACCAAACTGAACAAGGTTTGTATACTCTTAATAGCTTATTTGCTCTCAGAAGTGCTTTAACTCCAGCATAGTTGAAGTGCTTCATGACTTATTGTGATGGAATATAGTCAGAAACATAATGTGCCTGATTTGGGTACTTTTTAATTTTGATATATTTTCTAACTCAGAAAAGTTGTAAGAATAGTATGAGGAACTCATGTATAATTGTTATTCAGATTATATATATATATATATATATATATATATATACACCCACACACACACACCCACACACTAACTATATATATAACTATAATAACTATATATATAACTATATATATATAGCATATGTAACTATATATATAGTTTTATACACACACACACATATAACTATATAGTTCGTTTTTATTTAAATTCCAATCGGTTAACATACAATGTTATATTAGTTTCAGGTGTACAATCTAGTGATTCAACACTTCCATACATCACCCAATGCTCATCACAAATGCACTCCTTAATCTCCATCAACGGTTTCGCCCAGTTGCCCACCAGCCTCCCCTCTAGTAGCCATCAGTTTGTTCTCTATAGTTAAGAGTCTTTTCTTGGTTTGTATCTCTTTTTACACCATTGCCCATTTGTTTTGTTTCTTAAATTCCACATATGAGTGAAATCATATGGTGTTTGTCTTTTCCTGACAGATTTATTTCACTTAGCATAATACTTTCTAGCTCCATCCATGTCGTTTCAAATGGCAATATTTCATTTTTATGGCTTAGTAATATTCCATTTATATACATAAATATATATATAGTAAGAAGTTCCTAAGGCCCACGTCAAAGAGGTTACTGCCTATTCTCTCTTCTTGGATCTTTATGGTTTCAGGTCTCACATTTAGGCTTAATCCATTTTGAATTTATTTTTGTATACTGTAAGAAAGTGGTCCAGTTTCATTCTTTTGCATGTTGCTGTCCAGTTTTCCCAGCACCATTTGTTGAAGATATTGTCTTTTTCCCATTGAATATTCTTTCTTGCTTTATCAAAGTTTAACTGGCCATATAATTATGGGCTCATTTCTGAGTTTTCTATTCTGTTCCATTGATCTATGTGTCTATTTTTGTGCCAGTACCATACTGTTTTGATGACTACAGGTTTGTAATATAACTCCAAGTCTGAAGTTATGATGTTCCCAGTTTTGCTTTTCTTTTTCAAGGTTGTTTTGGCTATTTGGGGTGTTTTGTGGTCCCATACAAATTTTAGGATAGTTCTGTGGGAAAATGCTGTTGGCATTATGATAAGGACTGCATTAAAGGTGTAGATTGCTTTGGATAGTACAGATATTTTAACAAAATTTGTTCTTCCAATCCATGGGCATGGAATGTCTTTCCATGTCTTTGTGTCATCTTCAATTTCTTTCATCAGTGTTTTATAGTTTTTAGAGTACAGATCTTTCACCTCTTTGGTTAGATTTAATCCTAGGTATATCTTTTTGGTTTTGGTACAACTGTAAATGGGGTTGATTCATTAATTCCTCTTTCTGCTGCTTTGTTATTGGCATATAGAAATGCAGCAGATTTCTGTATGTTGATTTTGTATCCTGTGACTTTACTGATTGTATTTATCAGCTCTAGCAGTTTTTTGGTGGTTTTGGGGTTTTCTACATATAGTATCATGTCATCAGCAAATACTGAAATTTTTACTTCCGCCTTGCCAATTTATTGTCTTTTTGTTGGCTAGGACTTCCAGTACCATGTTAAATAACAGTGGTGAGAGTGGACATCCTTGTTATGTTCCTGACTGTAGAGGAAAAGCTCTCAGTTTTTCCCCATTGAAGCTAATATTAGCTGGGGAGTTTTCATATATGGTCTTTATTATGTTGAGATATGTTCCCTCTAAGCCTACTTTGTTGAGGGTTTTTATCATGAATGGATGTTGTACTTTTTCAAATGCTTTTCCTGCATCTATTAAAGTGATCATATGGTTCTTATTCTTTCTTTTATTAATGTGATGTATCATGTTGATCGATTTGTGAAAATTGAACTACATTTGCAACCTAGGAATAAATCCCACTTGATCATGGTGAATGAGTTTTTTAATGTATTGTCAGATTCAGTTTGCTAGTATTTTGTTGAGACTTTTTGCATCCACGTTCATCAGGGATGTTGATATGTAAGTTCTCTTTCTTTGTGGTGTCTTTATCTAGCTTCAGTGTCAGGGTAATGCTGGCCTCATTGAATGACTTTGGAAGTTTTCCTTTTTTTTTTTTTTTTTTTTTTTTTTCTGTTTGAGAAGACTAGGCATTAACTCTTCTTTAAATCTTTGGTAGAATTCACCAATGAAGCCATTTGGCCCTGGACTTTTGTTTGCTCCACGTTTTTTTGATTAGTGAGTCAGTTTCTTTGCTGGTTATCAGTCTATTCAAGTTTTCCGTTTCTTCCTGTTTCAGTTTTGGTTGGTTATATGTTTCTAGGAATTTATCTGTTTCTTCCAGTTTGTACCATTTGTTGGAATATAGTTTTTCATACTCTTCTCTTATAATTGTTTGTATTTCCGTGCTGTTTGTTTTTATTTCTCCTCTGTCATTTGTTATTATATTTACTTGGGTCCTTTCTCTTTTCTTTTTGATAAGTCTGTCTAGAGGTTTATCAATTTTATTTTTTCAAAGAACCAACTCCTGGCTTCATTGATCTGCTCTATTGTTCTTTAGTTTCTATATTATTTATTTCTGCTCTAATCTTTATGATTTCCTTCCTTCTGCTGGTTTTAGTTTTCATTTGTTGTTCCTTTTCTTGCTCCTTTAGATGTAAGGTTAGATTGAGTTTGAGATTTTTCTTACTTCTTGAGGTAGGCCTGTATTGCTATATATGGCCCTCTTAGGGCTACTTTAGCTGCATCCCAAAGGTTTTGGACCATTGTGTTTTCATTTCCATTTGCTTTCATGTATTTTTTAAATTTCTTCTTTGATTTCCTGGTTGAGGAACTAATGGTTTAGTACCATGTTGTTTTACCTCCATGTATTTGTGGTCTTTCCAAATTTTTTCTTGTTGTTGACTTCTAGTTTCATAGCATTGTGGTGAGAAAAGAAGCATGGTATGATTTCAGCCTTTTTGTATTCATTGAGGCCTGTTTGTGACCTAGTATGTAATCCATTCTGGAGAATGCTTCATGTGTACTTAAAAAGAATGTGTATTCTGCTGTTTTAGGTTAGAATGTTCTGAATATATATGTTAAATCCAACTCGTCCAGTGTCTCATTCAAGGCCACTCTTTCCTTCCTTATTTTCTGTTTAGATGATCTGTCCATTGATATAAGTGGAGTGTCAAAGTCCCCTACTATTATTGTGTTAGATCAATTAGTTTTTAATTAATTGTTTTAGATATTTTGGTGCTATCATGTTTGGTGCATAAATATTTACAAGTGTTATACTTCTTGTTGGATTATCCCTTTTATATGGACATGATACCTTTCTTTGTCTCTTTTTATAGTCCTTTTTTAAAGCCTAATTTGTCTGATATAAGTATTGTTACTCTGGCTTTCTTTTGACATCCACTTGTGTGGTAAATGTTTCTCTACCCCCTCACTTTTGCTATCTGGGTGTCTTTAGGTCCAAGATGAGTCCATTTGTAGGCAGCATATAGATGGGTCTTGTTTTTTTGTTTTTTGTTTTTTTATTTCTTTCTTTTTCTCTCTCTTTTTTAAAATCCATTCTGTCACCCTATGTCTTTTGATTGGAGCATTTAGTCCATTTACATTCAAAGTAATTATTGATAGATATGTATTTATTGCCTGCTTGTTTTGTTGTTGTTTCTGGAGATTTTCTCTGACCTTTCTTGTCACTGTCACTTTTGGTCTCTCCTTTACACTCAAATGTTCCCCTTTAATATTTCTTGCAGGGCTTATTTAGTGTCATGAACTGCTTTAGTTTTGTTTTTCTGGGGAACTGTCTCTCCTTCTATGCTGAATGATAGCCTGGATGGATAGAATATTCTTGGCTGCAGATTTTTCCTATTCAGCACATTGAATGTATCATGCCACTGGCTTCTGGCTTGCCAAGTTTCTGTTGAGAAATCTCCACCTAGCCTTATCGGTTTCCCTTATAAGTTAAGGACTTCTTTTGTCTTGCTGCTTTTAAGATTTTTTTCTTTATCATCATAGATTGTAAATTTAATTACAATACTCTTGGCAATGGCCTGCTTTTGTCAATTTTGGTGGGAGTTCTTTGTGCCTCCTGGATCAGGATGTCTGTTTCCTTCCCCAGTTTAGGGAGGTTTTCTGCCATTATTTCTAAAAATAAAATTTCTGCCCCTTTTCTCTCTCATCTTCTTCTGGGGTGCTTATAATATGAATGTTATGTTTGATGGAGTCACTGAGTTCCCTAAATCTGTTCATGTATTGCATAATTCTTCTTTCTCTCTTTTGTTCAGCTTCATTAACTTGTTCCTCTGCTTCTTCCAGCCTCTGCTCATTGCATCAAGCCTGTTTTCAACCTCATTTTTGCATTCTTCATCTCTGATTCTTTTTAAACTCTTCTGTCTCTGTGGTAGGGGCTCATTAATATCTTCTGTTCTTTCCTCAAGCCCATGAGTATCCTTATGATTGTTGCTTTAAGTTTTCTATTAGGCATGTCACCTATATGTGTTTTGCTTAGATATCTGGCCTTGGCCTTATTTTGTTTTTTCATTTGTGATAAATTCCTTTGTCTTTGTATTTTGCCTAAGTCTCTGCCTTCTGATGTGTGTTAGAAATGCCAGTTATAGGAGCACCTGGGTGGCTCAGTTGGTTACGCATCCACCTTTGGTCAGGTCATAATCCCAGGGTTCTGAATCAAGCCTGCATTGGGCTCCCTGCTCATCAGGGAGCCTGCTTCTTCCTCTCCCTCTGCAGCTTCCCTGCTTATGTGTGTTCTCTCTCTCTCTCTCAAATACATAAAACATCCCCCCCCAAAAAAAAGAAAGAAAGAAAGAAAGAAAGAAAGAAAGAAAGAAAGAAAAAAGAAAAAGAAAAGCCAGTTATGTCTCCTGCTCCTGAAATTAATGGCCTTATGAAGAAGAGGTCAAATAATGCCCAGGGACTGGCACTTCAGAAAGTGTCTCTGACGTGTGCTACATTCACTCCGCTTTTGTGTTTTTGGCTTGTCTATCCTTCAGGCCAGTTGTCTGCAGAGGCTTTCCTTGCCTGCAGGGCAGTGTTTGGTCCCTGGCCTGAATGTGATGAGTTTTAACTAGATGTGCTCGGTCTGCTTGTGAAATGAGACCTTCCACCAATTCCACCAGAACTGAGGCCCCACAAAACACTCTGGTTGGGACATGTGGTGTGGGCACAGGTTTGTGCTGGTCTTCTGGAGGAGGGACCCTGCATACTGAGACTAAGGCAAGCTTTATTGAGAAAAGCAGTCCTACCAGAACACAGGGGAGGGCAGGTCTTGGTGTAAGCAAATTAGGTAGCCAGTGTCCATGCTGTGCTGCTTCCCATAGGTAGCTCTGTGTTTATGCTGAGGGGCAGGGGAGGGAAATGGTGCCAGCCATCTCCTTTGTTCCTGGTGAGGTGTCTCCATGAATGTTGCCTCTCAGAGATGTGCTCTGAGAAGAGTGAATAATCTCTCCCCCTCCCCCATGTATCCCAGGTATTCTTCAGATAACTGTTTCCACAATGTCTGCCCCCAAGGTGTTTGCCTGCTTTTTCTTCTGGATCAGCACAGTGCCCTCCAGGCTCTATCCCAGACAAGCCTGCCACTGACCGTTAAAACTCTAGGCTTTAAGCCACACTGGTTGCAAGAACTCACAAAATTCAGCCCCTCTTGTTTTACAAGCCAATGACTTCAGGGAAATGTTCTCCATGTGCATTTCCCTTTGTGTTGCTTTCTCTCTCACCCATCTCTAGACCATGGCTCCCTCCTCTCTGCAGCATCTGTGATCCATTTATCCCCTAAAGCACATCTCCACACTTCCTACCTTCTTCAGTGTGGCTCCTTCTCTCCTTTTAGTTGTGGAGTTTGTTTTGTTAGTCTTCAGGTCAATTTCTGGGGTATTTAGGATGATTTGATAGTTATCTGGTTGTGTCTGTGGGATAAGACTAGCCTAGAGTCCTCCTACTACACTGCCATCTTCCTCTAGTCTCTCATTTGTATTTTGACCTATTTGTTTTATCATTCTCCCTCTCCCTCTATCCCATGTATTGTATTATGTGCATATATGCATATTTCTTTTCTGATTCCTTTGAGAGTAAGTTCAAAAACTTCATATCCATTTATCCCCATATATTCACCCCCCCCTTTTTTTTTGTCTTTCTTTCACTGGGCAATTTTAAAACTCACCTGCTATTATTTTGAAAAATTGCCCTTCATTTTCGTTTGTCTGATATTTGCTCTTATTTAGATTCAGGTTACACATTTTAGCAGATGTATTATATATGCAATTTTATGTCTCTCTCAGTGTGTCATAGCAAGAGATACATGATATTGATTCATCCCAGCATTGATATATTGATGATATTAGCTTTGAATCACTTGGTTAAATTGCTGGCCTTCTCTATAAGATTACTATTTTCCCTTTGTAATTAATGTAATTTATAAGGATATACTAAGTAATTTGTGGTTGAAATGATGTAACTACTCTTTCATCAAACTTACACCTGCTTATTTTAGCATCCATTACTGATTTTTCTAACTCCATTACTTCTCCTATAGCTATTAGGTAGAATTCCACCATAAGGGAGACTTTCCCCTTCTTCATTTATTTATATGTTCATTCATTTATTTATGTCACTCTATGGACCCATGAATTCTTGTTTTATTCATTAGATTATAATCCATTCATTACTATCATTATTTATTTTGAGGCTCAAATTGTCCCAGATTTGATCAATGCAAGTCCCTACAAGCTGGCTCCTCTGTCCTTTTAACATGCCTTGTGGTTCTTAGAACATCCATCACATTCTGGTTCAAGTTATTCTTTTGTACTGTCTTTTAAAGAGCTGTGTAAGATTTTCTCTAGTTACCCTAGATGTACTTTTCTCTTTATTGCTCTCTTGTCTCAGTTTACTACTTGTGGACATTTTGGAAACACACCGTGCTACCTGGACTAGTCTTTCTCTCAGTGATTGAGGTTAAACATGTTCCTAGTTCCCTGGATCATGTGAAATGGCAAGCTAGTTCCAAAATAAAGTCTTCTCTGTTCTGAATGTACTCTAAAAATGTGAATGTCAGCATTTGGACAGTTCTTTAAATTTCTAATTTGCATCCTTGCCTCTATAACATCCCCTTGTGGCAGATGTAGTGCTATGTGGCTCAGAATGTATATCTTATGAGTTAATTAAAAGGCCTGTAGAACAGAGATTGTGTACTTTCACCAACAATATAAGTACCACAAATACAAATGGTAACTTAGCAGGTCAGAGCATACCATGTGAAAATGGAGTGCCAAGGAGAGGGTCCTAAGAACTTCTACATACCATTGACTGATTCAGTGGCAATGAATAAAGTATGTCTTGATACTTGATACCTGTTACTTAATTGCTGAGACTTTAGAAAAGTCATTCACCAGCTTTGATTTTTAGTTTCTTCATCTGCAAATCATGGAAAATGTGAAACTTGCTCTTTTGAATTTGAAGAGGCTTTTAATAGAATGCAACTGTAAAGATAAATAATGTGTTGCTAAAATACATACTCAGTTTATTGAGTTCATTTTGATGTTTATTTTGTCAAGCTCAATACACTACATAAACATTGTGTAGAGCTGTCTAGAAAAAATGTACAACTAAGAGGCAAGTCCATCAGCTATCTTGATATTGACAAAGTTGCACAGATTTCATTACATGACAGAGGGGGTCGCTACACTGATACAGTGTCTGTGCAATGTAGCATAGACATTTAGTATGAAACTATGTCAGCAGCTCCTCAAGCATTCAGTCCCTAGTGCTTTCAAGACTGGGGCCAGAACAGAAACTCAGTGTCACTATTCCCCCTGATAATTATTCTGCCTCTTTACTATTCATCTAGAAGTAATGTTTCTACCATGAGAGGAGTTGATTAGCATTGTTTTTCATAGGTCAATGAGAAGGAAACTTTCTGAGTAGAACTTGATCTCAGATGCCCCAGACTGCTGCCATCCACCTTCTCTAGGTTACATGTTACCTGTATAGTTCACTTTGGCCAAGATGAAAGGGGTAGTTTACTGGGTCACTGTGGCAGGGCATGTAACTTAGGGAGAAATAAACTTCCTAAGTTCACTTTCCTTAAGGGAAATGGAGCAAAAATGGAGCATCATGGGGTGTGAAAAACACTATGGTATTGCTCCATATTGGTTCATAAGCACAGAAAAATGTTTTCCAGAAGACAAACAGACAAAATCTACTATCCTGCCAAGTACCTTGGCTCTGATTTGTGCCTTATTTTAATGATATCCTCTCTTACAACTCCCTCCTTGAAACTGAAATAGCTTTGCTTTTGGATATTGTGCCATCATGTTAATTGATTATGAAATGTTGATAACATAGCAATGAGAAGATCCATAATAAATGAAGTGTACCATGCCTGATAAATATTTACTGCTGGTGTAACCAGCTAGCTCACTGCATGCCATACAGCAGATGCTCAATAGATGCTGGATTCTTTTATCTCCTTGAACACATCTAGTTTTACATATGTGCTTTGCCTAGGATAATGTTTTCCAAATTCTGGAAACATAAAATCAGCAGAATCAATTTTATTATGATATAGTATGACTTTTCTGAACTGATCATGTTATGTGAATCAAGAGCCAAAATTCTGAAAATTATTTTCCACAGCCAACAACTTGGTGCAAAGTGTACCTAAAGGTGTGTTCAAGGATTCATGTTATCTGACCTCAATTCTAAATGGCAAAAGTAAAACTCAACTGTAATTTGTTTGCTACATATTATAAACTAATGAGAACAATGACCCAAAAAAGTATCTAAGGCAAGCACTGTGCCAATAGCAAAAAGTTCCAGGACAACCTGCCTCCCCCTAACTAGACCAGTCTCAGGCCACAAAGAGCTGTACATTAACTATGTAAGCTAATAAGCTATTCAAACATCATTTTTTTTAAACCTCAAACATCATTAATCTCTCATTTTTCCCCTCCTCTAAGAATGCATTCCAAAATAGAGTGCCTTCAATAAGAAATCTCACATTTGTCTATATATAAGTTACCAGAACATATTTTGATAAATATTTAGTTATTAAGTTACTTATATTTATTACAGTATATGAATGATATAAAGTAATATTCACAGTTTTGAAATGTCAAGTAAAACATTTCCCACAAATATACCTGCCTCTTAAGCATACAGTCTTCAACTTTATTATCTTCTCGCATAAGTCAAAATAAACATATGTACAAAAGTGCTGAAGTCTTCATATGTAGTGACATATAAGCGAACGTGATACAAGATATAATGAATGATTTGTCAACATTATACTGAAAACTCTTTACTAATGCTGCTACAGAGAGCTAAATCTTCTTCATAATCTGTAGGTGAAAGCCCATATAGTTAAAGTCAAAACAATGTATCAAAGTAAAATTAAAGGAACTAAGTTCAGTCAGTTTTATTGTCATTATATTCAGGACTTTATAACATAGAAAGTGAAATAACATCTTATGAAAGCAGAATCAAATTATACTTTTGTATTATTACCAGCCCTGTTTTAAGATTTCACATCTTACAGCTAATTCACTGCAACCGATTTTTATGCAAAAAATATCTATTTTTAGATCTTCCCATCAAGCTACATTGAAACTTCATACTGTGGAAATGATTATTAAAATGCGATATATATGTATAATTTTTCATGCATAACCTAAATTTGCTAATTTTTATATAGTTGCTAATGGTAACTAATGTGTTTAGTCTGTGTTTACCATTCTGCCATTTAAATGAAGAAAGCATATGCTGCTCTCATTAGGAAAGTTGGCATGAATATAATTTGTATGGCCTTACCCAAGGCTTTTTAGTTGGAAAGGGTAAATGTCTTTAGGCAGTCTCTGGATTAAAATAAAAAATCAGCTCCCCCAAATGCCTCAAAGCTGGATCAGTGGCAAGTCAGTGTTGATGAGCTTTCATAAAGCTGGGCTTTTATTCTTGGCAAAAGGAGGAAGGCCTTACTGGACTTATCTTTTCCATTTAAAAATACAAACAACAAGGCTATAGCAACCAAAGCCACTTCCAGTAAGCACTGCCATGATTTAATAATTGAGGGCTAAACACTATCAGATTGAACTATTTTTTTTCCTATTCCCTCCACAAAATATAATTGAACTTTTAGGATTAACATTGACAAAACAGATCCATGAAATACATAAAATTCCTGAGAATAAATAGTACAGCAGAGATAAGAAGAACACATTCTATTTAGGGGCCAAGATGATTCATGAGTAATGGACATTTGGGACTTGCAATACCTTTGAATCACCTAGTTAAGGATGCATAATCTCTTGATGGTGTCTTTGCTTCCGTCTTGCTTTGCACACAAGTCTATTATTCACATAGAAGCCACGGAAATCCTTTTAAAGCAAAAATCAGTGCATGTCTGTCCCCCACCCAGGGATTTTCTATGAGTTGTTTTCTCTTTGTAGGACACTCTTCCAAAGATATCAGTACAGTTGACCATTTCATGCCATTTGGGTCTCTACTTAGATGTCTCCTCCTCAAAAAGTTCCCTAAATGCCCTAAGAGCAAATGTTACTCTGTTTACTCTGCTTTATTTTTCTTAACACTTTTCAGAAACAGATACTTAAGTATTCATTTGTTTATCTGTAATGTAACGTGCATAGTCACCACTGTATCTCCAACACCCAGAACAGGGTCTAGCACATCTGGATAATGAAAAATATTTGTTGAATAAATGAAGGAATAGATACTCAAGATAGACCAGTCCAAGAACAGAAAACTCACTAAGAGGGTGCATTGAACAAAGGAGGAGTAGCTACACAGAGGTCAAGACATGTCAGGAGTCAAATAAATGTCTAAACCATTTCTAAAGTTGAAATGAGCAGGTGAATGTTTCAGTTTGGGGAGACAATTAGAGAATGTTTCCAGTTTATTAGAGCAATCCAAGTTACTAAGGAAATGGGAAAATCTACAAATATCCCTTTCCCCAATCATCATTTTTATAAGATCTTTTTTTAAAGCTTAAGTATATGAAAACTAGAATATCTCACAAAAATAATTTTGCAAAGGTTTTGCTGTATACATGTATATATATATAGAGAGAGTCTCCTTCTTGCCATTTTTGAACCAGTCTTCATCTTTATGGCAGAAGTAAATGTGTGATCAGTGAGTCTCTTCTCCTAAGGTTCACTTGTATTTTGACCATGATCTCTTAAGGCAAAAAAAGAAAAAAAAAATGGTTTTCTCCAGTGCCAAAAATATTCATGTCATAATTACACGGTGATCTTAAGGAAAGGAGCTGCTTCATTTTTCTCTGTATACCCTCTTAGTGTAGCATACTGCCTCATATAGAAATTGTGGTCAAGAAATATGAGCTTTTGATGTTGTTGGATGAATGACTCAAGACTTAAGTGCAAGACATGTTTGTTAGCAGTTCCTGGGATTGGAAGAGGAGAGATAGGGAGAATCTTGCAAAAGACCTTCTTACCAATTCACTCTAGGACCATGGAAATGAATTAAACCAAAGAAATTTGACTCTACAAGTGTAGCAAGGTGGGCCAGTCAAGGTTGACGAAAATCCATTAAATTCAGCTACTTTTTGCTGATCAATATTAATGTCTACAGAACTGGAGGCTGCAGTCTCAAGGACCAGTTTCATTTTTTTCAAGGAAGCCAAAGGAAACTTCCTCATATAAAGAATATAAGTTGTGCAGAGTGATGAGAAATAAAGCTGGAACCAGGAAAGTTATAAATAGTGCCAGGTCTAAGCACAAGGCAGTCCTATGTTTAGAAGAACTGAGAGATTCAGGACAGGCTTGACATCAGTGAAACAATGAATGGTAGAAAGATGATTCAATTACTATTAAATGGTAGTAAGGGTCTTAAATAGAGAGTGGTCCAGACTGCTTCATAGGTCTATGTGCATGGTGGATTCAGCCACAATCCAGAAGTTAGTAGCTGTTTCAACTACAAGGTGGGAAGAACATAGTGAAAGTGTGGACTATGAGTCTCATAACTCTAGTCACTTGTGTCTGATATTCCATTAATGAGCAGCAGACAAGGATATTTAGGAAAGAGTTTAGATCTGAGTATAAAGACCAGGCAACAAGATCTGGAAACACAGGTTGGGGTAGGGAAAAGTTTCAATTAAAAAACAATGCAAATTGGTTACCTGGGTGGCTCAGTCAGTTGAGTGTGGACTCTGTTTCCCCTCAGGTCATGATCTCATGGGTCCTGAGACTGAGCCCCCTGTTGGGCTTCGTGCTCAGTGGGGAGTCTGCTTGAGATTCTCTCCCTTTGCCCCCCGCCCCCCCCCCCCCGCTTGTCCTCTCTTGCTCATTCTCTCTCTCAAATAAATAAATAAAAATCTTTAAAAAACGATGCAAATCTTGGTAAAACTGTAGAGCAGAGCCACCCAATAGACCTTCCACAATGGTGTCTTCATGGCCACTAGCCATGTGATTATTGAGTACTTGAATTGTGGCTAGTATGACTGAGAACTGAACTTTTAATTATAATTTTAATTTAAATGACCATGTGTAGCTAGTGGCTGCCATATTGGACAGCATCAGGTCTAGGCTTTAACTGACAGCATGAAGACTCAGAAAGCAGTGGCAGACCACAGATGAGGTAGAAAATAGAGACAAAGCGTTACAGGATCACTTAGGAGTGTGTTTTCATTTTCAGCAATACATATGCGTTTATTCACATTAGTCCTATTTAATATCTAGATTGTTCTGGGAACTTGGAGGAACTAAGCCTTTAGGGACATCATTGTATCATCAGCTTTTGGAGGTCTGGGGAAAGGAGAGGCTTCAATATGCTTAATTGTGAGCGCCTTGAAGTCAGAAACTGGTTTTGCTATTGTTGGTTTTTTGCTGCTGAATCTACAGCACCTAGAAAGTAGGCACTTAATAGGTATTTGCTTCAATAATGAATGAAAGAACACAGTGTCTGATATTCCCTGCATCAGTGAATTGGTAGAGATGGATTCTGGGAATCGTGGAGACTTCCTGTTGGCCCTGTAAAAAAAGTTTGAATGACGAAAACAAGCATCAATTTCCCCTTTGGATAAATGTATTCCTGGTTATTATGGCATTTTACTATTATTATGACTAGGAAGAAAGAATAATCATTGCTATTGCCACTTGCAGCATGGGGGAGATTTGACAACCTTGACAACATTGGTGAAGGAGGGACTTCAAACAGGGCTTGCTTTTGAAGGAATGACGTGCTCCCTTACCTACTTCGCAGAGGTGGTGTGAGAATTTATAAATATTTGGTCATTAAATGCTCATAAAAATGCCTGTTAAACGCCTCCAGAGTCTGTCACAGAAGATGCTTGTTTGAATGTTTAGTGGATGCAGTGCTGTCAGGGAAAAAGCAGACACTCGCTGAGAGGAAAGGGCATTCATACTTTTTTTTTTTTTTAATTTTTAATGCTTGTTTTTCTTTTTCTGACTATGAAAACAGTGGATGCTCATTAAAAAGAAAAAAACATGTAAAAGCTGAAAAGGTTAATGAAAAGAATGAGCAATAACTTCAAGTCAATTATATATATTAAATTATATATATATACACATTCCCCCATAATATATCTCCACTTCTCCTTGTCTATACATACTCAAACACACGCTGAAGGGCACTTTGAATATTTTGTACTATTTTCTGCAAGTATTTTTCTGAATGTGTATGTGTGTTAAATAAAATGCGTTAACAGTTTTGTATTCTACTTTTTCACTTACTGTGATGATGGTGGACAGTCACCTACAGCATGGATTTTAGTTTGTGCTTATCAGTCCCGCATGCAGATATTCTGTAGTTTTCCAACTGTGTATTGTTAGATACTTGTATTGTTTTCATTTTTACACTATGATAAATTTTGATGCAATAATCATTATTTTGCACAACTTCTTGCC
This sequence comes from Ursus maritimus, assembly GCF_017311325.1. NCBI lineage: Eukaryota > Metazoa > Chordata > Mammalia > Carnivora > Ursidae > Ursus > Ursus maritimus. Next base: position 16,609,973 of record NW_024426774.1, on the reverse strand, counting down.
TATATATCTATCTCTTTCTTTCTCCCTTAATTTCTCTCTGTTTTACGTAGATTACCAAAAGTGATATTGTTGGAGTAAAGGATAAGTATCCATTAAGTTTCCCCGGAAATTCTGAAAATTGTTTTATAGTAAGTTACCAAAATTTATACTCCCTTTAGGAGTGTATAAAATTGCTCATAAAATTCATTCTCTCTAGTATTGAATTTTTTAAAAAATCTATTTTGATATGGTGACTGAAAAAATCAATATTACTTTAATTTGCATGACTGATTACTTTTCAACATATTTTCTGGCCCCTGTAAATTGTTCATGTTAAGTGGCCACTTTTAAGTTTTTATTTTAATTTCACTTAGTTATCATAGTCTTATCAGCTTCAGGTGTACAGTGTAGTGACTGAACAACTCCGTATATCACCTGGTGCTCATCACTGCAAGTGCCCTCCTTAATCCCCATCACCTGTGTAACCCTCCCCCCCCCTTTGCCTCTGGCAGCAATCAGTTCTCTGTAATTAAGAGTTTCTTTCTTGGTTTGTCTTTCTTTTTTCCCCAATGCTCATTTGTTTTCTTAAATTCCACATATGAATGAAATCATGGCATTTGTCTTTCTCTGAGTGATTTACTTCGCTTAGCATAATACTCTCTAGCTCCATGCATGTTGCTACAAGTGGCAAGGGCTTTCTGTGACTGAATAATACTCCTTTGTATATATATGCACCACATATTCTTTATCCATTCATCAGTTGATAGGCACTAGGGCTGCTTCCATAATTTGGCTATTGTAAATAATGCAATAAATATAGGGGTGCATGTATCCCTTTGAATTTGTGTTTTTGTATCCTTTGGGTAAATAACCAGTAATGCAATTGTTGGATCTCAGAGTAGTTCTATTTTTAAGTTTTCGAGGAACCTCTATACTGTCTTCCACAGTGGCTGTGCTCGTTTGCATTCACTAACAGTGCACGAGAGTTCCTTTTTCTCCACATCCTTGCCAACACCTGTTGTTTCTTATGTTGTTGATTTTAGCCATTCTGACAGGTGTGAGGTGATGTCTTACTGTAGTTTTAATATTTATTTCCCTACTGGTAAGTAATGATGGGCATATTTTATTGTTCCTGGATTTTCTGTGTTTTTGGAGAAATGTCTGTCCATGTCTTCTGACCATTTTTAATTGGATTATTCATTTTTGGGGTGTTGAGTTTTATAAGTTGTATATATATATGTTTATATATAAGTATTTTATATTTATATATATTTTTATATATAAATATATGAGAGATATACATATATCACATATATATATATATGATACTAACTACATATATATTGGATACTAACCCTTTATCAGATATGTCATTTGCAAATATCTTCTACCATTCAGCTGATTGCCTTTTAGTTTTGTTGAATGCTTTCTTTGCTGTGCAGAAGCTTTTTATTTTGATGTAGTCCCAGTTGTTTATTTTTTGCTTTTGTTCCCTTGCCCGAGGAGTTAGATCTAGAAGAAAGTTGCTATGGCTAATGTCAAAGAAGTTACTACCTCTGTTCTCTTCTAGGATTTTTATGCTTTCAGGTCTCACATTTATGTCTTTAATCTACTTTGAATTTATTTGTGTATGGTATAAGAAAGTGATCCAGTTTCATTCTTTTCATGCTGCTGTCGAGTTTCCCAACACCATTTGTTGAAGAGACTATCTTTTTCCCATTGGACAGTCTTTCCTGCTTTGTCAAAGATTAATTGACCATATAACTGTGGGCTCATTTCTGGGTTTTCCTTTCTAAAAGGTTCCATTGATCTATGTGTCTATTTTTGTGCCAGTACCATACTGTTTTGATGACTACAGCTCTGTAAAATAACTTGAAGTCTGGAATTATGAGGCCACCAGCTTTGCTTTTCTTTTTCAAGGTTGCTTTGGTTATTTGGAGTCTTTTGCGGTCCCATACAAATTTTAGGTTTGTTCTAGTTCTGTGAAAAATGCTGTTGGTATTTTGATAAGGACTGCATTAAATGTGTAGATTGCTTTGGATAGTATAGACATTTTAACAATATTTTTCTTCCAATCCATGAGCATAGAATGTCTTTCCATCTCTTTGTGTCATCTTCAATTTCTTTCATCAGTGTTTTGTAGCTCATAGGTACAAGACTCTATTTTTGGTGCAACTGCATGTGAGATTGATTGCTTGATTTCTCTTTCTGTTGCTTCATTATTGGTGTATAGAAATGCAAGAGATTTCTGTATGTTGATTTTGTATCCTGCAACTTTACTGAATTCATTTACCAGTTTGAACAGATTTTTTTATGGACTCTTTCAGTTTTTCTATACATAGTATCATGTCATCTGCAAATAGTGGACGTTTTCCTTCTTCCTTACTGATCTGGATGCCTTTTATTCTTTATTATTTTTTGTTGTTGTTGTTGTCTGATTGCTATGGCTAGGACTTCTAGTACTATGTTGAATAAAAGCGGTGAGAGTGGACATCCTTGACCTTGACCATTCCTGACCTTAGGGGAAACGCTCTCAGTTTTTCCCTATTAAGGATGATGTTAACTGTGGGTTTTTCATATATGGCCTTTATTATGTTGAGGTATGTTCCCTCTAAACCCTACTTTGTCGAGGATTTTTATCATGAATGGATGCTGCATTTTGTCAAATGCTTTTTCTGTATCTATTAAATGATTATATGGTTATCTTTTCTCTTATTGATGTATCATGTTGATTGTTTTTTGAAAAGTGAACCACATTTGCAACCAAGGAATAACCCCACTTTGAGATTTGTGATTTTATTTACTTATGTCCTTTTTCTGTTTTTCTTGATATGTCTGGCTATAGGTTTATCAATTTCATTGATTTTTTTAATTTTTTTATAATAATCATATTTTTTATTATATTATGTTAGTCACCATACAGTACATCCCTGGTTTTTGATGTAAAGTTCGATGATACATTAGTTGCGTAATACACTCAGTGCACCATGCAATACGTGCCCTCCTTACTACCCAACACCAGCCTATCCCATTCCCCCACCCCCTCCCCTCTGAAGCCCTCAGTTTGTTTCTCAGAATCCATAGTCTCTCATGCTTCATTCCCCTTTCTGATTACCCCCCTTTCTTTATCCCATTCTTCTCCAACCGATCTTCCTAGTTCTTATGTTCCATAGATGAGAGAAACCATATGATAATTGTCTTTCTCTGCTTGCCTATTTCACTTAGCATTATCTCCTCCAGTGCCGTCCATGTTGCAGCGAATGTTGAGAAATCATTCTTTTTGATAGCTGAGTAATATTCCATTGTATATATGGACCACATCTTCTTAATCCAGTCATCTGCTGAAGGGCATCTTGGCTCCTTCCACGATTTAGCTATTGTGGACAATGCTGCTAATCAACTCCTGGTTTCAGTGATCTGTTCTATTGGTTTTTGTTTGTTTTGTGTTTGTTTTTGCTTTGTGTGTCTATATACCTTATTTGTGCTCTAATCTTTTTTATTTCCTTCCTACTGCTTGCTTTAGTCTTCACTTGTTGTTGTTTTTCTAGCTTCTTTAGATGTAATTCTAGGTTGTTTATCTGAGATTGTTCTTGCTTCTTGAGATAGCCCTGTATTGCTATAACCTTCCCTCTTAGAATGGCTTTTGCTGTATCTCAAAGTTTTGAAAAATTGTGTTTTCATTTTCATTTCTTTCCATGTGCTTTTTAATTTGTCTTTGATTTCCTGGTTGACCTATTCCTTGTTTAGTAGCATATTATTTAACCTCCATGTATTTGTGGTCTTTCTAGATTTTTTTTTTGTGGTTGACTTCTAGTTTTCTAGTTTCATAGTATTGTGATCCGAAAAGATGCATGCTTTGGAAAAAAAAAAAAAGATGCACGGTGTGATTTTGATCTTTAATTCATTGAGATTTGTTTTGTGGCCTAATATGTGGCAGAATATGTGAATGTTCCATGTACACTTGAAAAGAATGTGTATTCTGCTATTTTAGGTTAGAATGTTTGTTCTGAATATATATGTTAAATCCAGCTGGTTCAGTGTGTCATTCAAGGCCACTCTTTCCTTCTTTATTTTCTGTTTAGATGATCTGTCCATTGATATAAGTGGGGTGTCAGAGTCCCCCTACTATTATTGTGTTATATCAGTAGTTTTTAATTAATTGTTTTAGATGTTTTGGTACTATCATGTTGGGTGCATAAATATTTACAAGTGTTATCTTCTTGTTGGATTGTCCCCTTTATAAGTACATAATACCCTTCTTTGTCTCTTTTTATAGTCCCTTTTAAAGTCTAGTTTGTCTGATATAAGTACTGCTACTCTGGCTTTCTTTTGACATCCACTTGTGTGATAAATGTTTCTTCACCACCTCACTTTTGATATCCAGGTGTCTTTAGGTCCAAAATGAGTCCACTTGTAGGCAGCATATAGATGGGTCTTGTTTGTTTGTTTGTTTTATCCATTCTGTTACCCTATGTCTTTTGTTTGGAGCATTTAGTCCATTTACATTCAAAGTAATTATTGATAGATATGTATTTATTGCCATTTTATTACTTGTTTTGTGGTTGTTTCTGAAGATTTCTCTGATCCTTTCCTGTTGTCCTGTAATGCTCTGCCATGTAGTGTCCTGTTCTCCAGGGCCTGGCACTTTCAGGAGTGTCTCTGAAGTATGCTATGTGTGCCCTGATGTTTTGTCCTAGGAGGGGTCACTTCTGTACTATGGCATTTTAAAGAAATTGTTTAAGAATTATTTACAAAGTAGAAATAATATGTTGCAATAACATCTTAGTTTGCTATTTGCTTCATAAATTTATTTTTTGTTTTTGGCCTATACATTGTATATGGTACATATAATAATCATTGTATGATGTCATCAATGAATTTATTCATTTATCTTTAAAATTAGTTTTAATTAATCAAAATTTATCTTCCTCACTGTAAAATATTGAAAAACAAAAAGCAGATGTTTATCTTGATCTTTACATAATCCCATTGCCACCCTCTAAAATCTTTTTATTAACCTTTATGTATCATTGCAGATGTGATCCATGTATTTAATTATCTACATATACAAGTAATAGTACACATTCCCTTATTTTACATTAACAAAACCGCAATTATATATTTATTTTGCATCTTATGTTTTAGTGAACTACATGTCTTAAATATCTTTTGGCTGATTTATACTTTGAAAATCTATCTTCTATACACACACATGCATAGGTGACTGTAGCCCATTTTTTTGAAGGACAAATTTATTTTCTACATCAATTCCTTGATATAGAAAATATATATGGCATATATATTAGTGGATTGCATTCAAATCTAACTTTATCATTTTCCTATGTGTTTATTCTCCTGAAATCATATTCAGAATAATTAATTAGTTTCCCATTGGTGTATGTTGCTTTATCATCATTAGACTCTAATAAATTCTATAGTGTAGTTTAAGGCTAACTAGTCTATTCAATTAGCATATATTCTTACACCAATTCAACCATCTTTTGGTTGTTGTAATTTTATAATTACATATCCACTAAAACTTGAGTAATTTTTTGCCACTTATTGTGACTTTCTGTTTCAACATTATCTATGTTTTCTTTTAATCAAACTTTCAAATAACTTTTTCGTGCCTCTCCTGCTTTTGCTAGAAAGAGTGAAACAACCTAATTTAAATCTATATCAGAATTATTTAGGAAGAAAGGGATAAAGAAAGGGGGGGTAATCAGAAAGGGAGACCGGTGATGGGTAGTAAGGAGGGCACGTATTGCATGGTGCACTGGGTGTTATATGCAACTAATGAATCATCGAGCCTTACATCGGAAACCGGGGATGTACTGTATGGCGACTGACATAATATAATAAAAAATCATTAAAAAAAAAACACAAAACAACAAAAACAAAAAAAATTATTTAAAACTACAATATTTGATATTCCTATCTAGAAACATGGCATATCTCATCTTTTTTATGCCTAGTAGTTTTGGGTTTTTGTTTAATTTCTGTAAGTTCTCCACATTTCTTAGGAAAGTGTTCCATGTAGTCTATGTTTTTTTGCTCTCATGAATAGCACATTTTCCCATGGCATCTACCAATTTGTTATTTCTGGTGCATTATAAAGGTTTTGACTCACTTTATACCTTGAGTCATATTTCAGTTAATTATCTTGTGTTTCCACAGAGGCTGCTCATAAATATTGATATTTCTCTTCTTACCACCAATAGCTACAGATTTCGTTTATGTTTCCTGTCTTATCTTGGTCAGTGTTTTAAAATGATATGAGATAGCCATAGGGATAGTAGGAGCTTTGTCATAATCCTCATTTAAGTAAAATTGCTTTTTCTAGTATTTTCCAGTAATTATAATATTAACTTTAATGATTGATAATTCATAGTGTTTGTTAAAATAGATGTCATATTGGACAAATTCATTTATCCTTATTTTTAAATGATTAATTTCCTAATATCAACAATGAAATAACTTGTTGGTTATAAATTCTTCTACTAATATACTTTTTTGTCATATTTATAATTTTAAGAAATTACACTTGTGCCATATGTCCTTTTTCTTCTACATATATTTTTTAAAAAATAGTAGTGATTATTAAAAAAATGAGATGTTTTAAAAATAGAACTGTAAAGATAATTTGATTTGCAAAAACTCATTCCTAAAGTTAATTTCTAAAATTATAAAAGTCATGACTTAAACATTGCCTTTTATATTCATCGTTTCACGTAAGTCACCTTCGTCTTTGGTATTTCATTTTGAGGTTTTAGATACAGATCCCTGTTCATAAAGGATGACTGTACCATTTAACTTTCAAGAATAAGTTTAATATTTGAATTCTACTTTGTTGCCAAAATTTAAATGATTACAAATATAGTTTATCTGTTTCTAATATTTGGCTAGGCTTTTTATTTTTATATCATGGCTATAATGTTATTAGTTTTATTTATTTTTTCTTTCCTGTCTGGGATTATTAGCACTTTTTAGTTGAAAACATGGTATTATAGTTCCTTCCCTCCATGTCTAAGAATGGTTATTTATTGGGTACATATCTATTTCACTGAAGCCTTTTTCCTTAAATTCCTATAGACATTGCTCCATGGATTTTTGCTTATTCATTTGTCTCTGAGGTGCTGGCTTGTTTGTTTTGGCACTTTACATTGCGCAGGAGAAATCTGAGGCCAGCTTGGGTTTTATTTCATGAAGCTATCCTTGTTTTACACCTGAATCTTTTTTTTTTTTTTTGCTTTGTTTTTACCACTTTTTGTTACAAACAGGAAGATGTCTTTTTTAACTAGACAAAATTGGTCTTTCCTTTTGGGTAATTTTTTGTTTATTATATACCTCTTTCTTTCTTCATTTTATTCTCTAAATATATCTATTTTTCAAAGGCTGGATCTCACCTCTTCTAGATGTAACATAGTCATTGCAGCCATTTTCTGTTTCTCTTTTGAATTAGTGGAGACACTATCAATCTCATCCTCTGCATAATTCAGTTTCTTGGAGGGTCACTTCTGATGATCAATTCCTCTGATTTCTACTAATCAACCTTCTTTTAGAAGCAGAGTTTCTCAACCCCAGGAGTATTGGTGGCATTTGAGCCAGATGACTCTTTGATGTGAAAGACTGTCATGTACGTTGTACAATATTGAGCAGCATTCCTAACCACGACATAACCAGGAGTATCCTTCAAGTCGTGACTATCAAAAATGTCACCAGACATTGCCAGATATTCCCTGGGGGGAGACAGGAGCAAAAGCGCTCTCAGTGAGAACCACTTCTTTACACTTTAACATGTTTTTATATCTTGCTTTCTCCTTGTATCAGCCTTTACCTGACTGCTTTACCTATGAATCCTTGTTCTGGTTTGGTGCTTTAATCACCTGTTTGTTTGTTTTTGGCCTAGCCAGTATTTCTTTCTTTTCTTTTTTTTAATGTTATGTTAGTCATCATACAGTACTTCATTGGTTTTTGATGTAGTGTTCCATGATTCATTGTTTGCGTAGAACACCCAGTGCTCATTGCAATATGTGCCCTCCGTAATACCCGCCTCCCCACCCCACTCCCCTCTGAATCCCTCGGTTTGTTTCCTGGAGTCCATAGTCTCTCATGGTTTGTCTCCCCTTCTGATTCCCACCCCCTTCAGTTTTCCCTTCCTTCTCCTAATGTCCTCCATGCTATTCCTTATGTTCCATATATGAGTGAAACCATATGATAATTGTCTTTCTCTGCTTCAGTTATTTCACTTAGCATTATCTCCTCCAGTTCCATCCACATTGATGCAAATGTTGGGTATTCATCCTTTCTGATGGCTGAGTAATATTCCATTGTATGTATGGACCACATCATTACCCATTAGCCTGTTGAAGGGCATCTCAGCTCCTTCCACAGTTTGGTTATTATGGTCAATGCTGCTGTGAACATTGGGGTGCATATGGCCCTTCTTTTCACTACATCTGTATCTTTGGGATAATTACTGTGTAGTGCAGTTGCTGGATCATAGGGTAGCTCTATTTTTAACTTTTTGAGGAACCTCCATAGTGGCTGTCCCAACTTGCATTCCTACCAATAGTGTAAGAGGGTTCCCCTTTCTCCATATCCTCTCTAACATTTGTTGTTTCTTGCCTTGTCAATTTTTGCCATTCTAACTGGTGTAAGGTGGTATCTCTATGTGGTTTTGATTTGAATTTCCCTGAGGGCTAATGATGTTGAACATTTTTTCATGTGTCTGTTAAGCCATTTGTATGTCTTCATTGGAAAAGTGTTCAAATCATCTGCCCATTTTTTGACTTGATCATTTGTTTTTTGGGTGTTGAGTTTGAAAAGTTTTTTTTTAAATTTTGTATTATGTTATGTTAGTCACCATACAGTACATCGTTAGTTTTTGATGTTGTGTTCCATGATTCATTGTTTGTATATAACACCCAGTGCTCCATGCAATATGTGACCTCCTTAATACCCACCACTAGGCTAACCCATCCCCCCACCCCCCTCCCTTCTGAAACCCTCAGTTTGTTTCCCAGAATCCACAGTCTCTTGTGGTTCATTCCCCGTTCTGTTTACCCCCCCTTCATTCTTCCCTTCCTTCTACCGATGTCCCTGCTATTCCTTATGTTCCACAAATGAGTGAAACCATATGATAATTGTCTTTCTCTGCTTGACTTATTTCACTTAGCATAATCTCCAGTCCCGTCCATGTGGCTGTAAATGTTGGGTAATCGTTTTTTTCTGATGGCTGAGTAATATTATTCCATTGTATATATGGACCACATCATCTTTATCCATTCATCTGTTGAAGGGCATCTCAGCTCCTTCCACAGTTTAGCTATTATGGTCAATGCTGCTATGAACATCGGGGCTCATATGGCCCTTCTTTTCACTACATCTGTATCCCTGGGGTAAATACCCAGTAGTGCAATTGCTGGGTCATAGGGTAGCTCTATTTTTAACTTTTTGAGGGACCTCCACACTTTTCCAAAGTGGTTGTACCAACTTGCATTCCCACCAACAGTGTAAGAGGGTTCCCCTTTCTCCATATCCTCTCCAACATTTGTTATTTCTTGCCTTGTCAATTTTTGCCATTCTAACTCATGTAAGGTGGTACCTCTATGTGGTTTTGATTTGAATTTCCCTGATGGCTAATGATGTTGAACATTTTTTCATGTGTCTGTTAGCCATTTGTGTGTCTTCATTGGAAAAGTGTCTGTTCATATATTCTGCCCATTGTTTGATTTGATTTTTTCTTGGGTATTGAGTTTGAGAAGTTCTTTATAGATCTTGAATACTAGCCCTTTATCTGTAGTGTCATTTGCAAATATCTTCTCCCATTCCATGGGTTGCCACTTCGTTTTGTTGACTGTTTGCTTTGCAGAAGCTTTTTATCTTGATGAAGTCCCAAAAGTTCATTTTTGCTTTTGTTTCCCTTACCTTCGGAGACGTGTCATGAAAGAAGTTTGCTGTGGCCGATGTCAAAGAGGTTACTGCCTATGTTCTCCTCTATGATTTTGATGGATTCTTGTCTCACATGGAGGTCTTTAATCCATTTAGAGTTATCTTTGTGTATGGTGTGAGGGAATGGTCAAGTTTCATTCTTCTGTATATAGCTGTCCAATTTTCCCCAGCACCATTTATTGAAGAGACTGTCTTTTTTCCACTGGATGTTTTTTCTTGCTTTGTCAAAGATTAGTTGACCATAGAGTTGAGGGTCCATTTCTGGAGTCTCTATTATGTTCCATTGATCTATGTGTCTGTTCTTGTGCCAGTACCATGCTGTCTTGGTGATCATAGCTTTGTAGTATAGCTTGAAATCAGGCAACACGATGCTCCCAGCTTTTTCTTTTGCAACATTTCCTTAGTGATTTGGGGTCTTTCCTGGTTCCACACAAATTTTAGGATTGTTTGTTCCAGCACTTAGAAAGATGGCATTGGTATTTTGATTGGGATGACACTGAAAGTATAGATTGCTCTGGGAAACATAGACATTTTAACAATGTTTATTCTTCCAATCCATGAGCATGGAATGTTTTTCCATCTTTTTGTGTCTTCTTCAATGTATTTCATCAGTGTTCTGTAGTTTCTAGAGTATAGATCCTTTACCTCTTTGGTTAGGTTTATTCCAAGATATCTTATGGTTTTTGGTGCTTTGTAAATGGAATTGATTCCCTAATTTCTCTTTCTACAGTTACATTGTTAGTGTATAGGAAAGCAACTGATTTCTGTGCATCCTGCCACATTACTGAATTGCTGTATGAGTTCTAGTAATTTGGGGGTGGAGTCTTTTGGGTTTTCCACATAAAGTATCATATAATTTGCAAAGAGCGAGAGTGTAATTTCTTCTTTGCTAATTTGAATACCTTTTATTTCTTTTTGTTGTCTGATTGCTTGTTGCTAGGACTTCTAGTAATACGTTGAACAATAGTGGCAAGAGTAGGCATCCTTGCCATGTTCATTATCTTAAGGGAAAGGCTCTCAGCTTTTCCCCATTGAGAATCATATTCGCTGTGGACTTTTCATAGATGGTTTTTATGAAATTGAGGAATGTACTCTCTATCCCTACACTCTGAAGGGCTTTAATCAGGAAAGTATGCTGTATTTTTTCAAATGCTTTTTCTGCATCAGTTGAGAGGACCATATGATTCTTGTCTCTTCTCTTAATTAATGCATTCTATCACACTGATTGATTTGCAAGTGTTGAACCACCCTTGCATCCCAGAGATGAATCCCACCTGGTCGTGATGGATAATGCTTTTAATGTACTGTTGGATGGTATTAGCTAGGATCTCATTGAGAATGTTGGCATCCATATTCATCAGGGATATTGGTCTGTAATTCTTTTTTTTCTTTCTTTTTTTCTTTTTAGAGATTTATTTATTTGACAGAGAGACAGAGAGAGAGGGAACACAAACAGGGGGAGTGGGAGAGGAAGATGCTTGCTCTCAGCGGAGGAACCTGATGCGGGGCTCAATCCCATAACACCAGGATCACACCCTGAGCCACCCAGGTACCCCTGTAATTCTCCTTTTTGAGGGGGTCTTTGTCTGGTTTGGGGATCAAGGTAATGCTAGCCTCATAGAATGAGTTTGGAAGTTTTCCTTGTGTTTCTATTTTTTTTGAAATAGCTTCAGGAGAATAGGTATTATTTTTTCTTTGAATGGTAGAATTCCCCAGGGAATCCATCAGGCCCTGGACTCTGGGGGGGTTTTGATCACTGCTTCAATCTTGTTACTGGTTATTGATCTATTTAGGTTGTCAATTTCTTCCTGTTTCAGTCTTGGTAGTTATAGGTTTTCAGGAAGGCATCCATTTCTTCCAGGTTGCTTAATTTATTTGCATATAGTTGATAATAATTTCTAATAATTATTTCTATTTCCTTGGTGTTAGTCATGATCTCTCCCCTTTCATTCATAATTTTGTTTGGGTCCTTTCTCTTTTCTTTTCAATAAGTCTGGTAAGTGGTTTATAGTTCTTATTTATTCTTTCAAAGAACCAGCTTCTAGTTTCATTGATCTGCTCTACTGTATTTCTGGTTTCTAATTCATTCGTCTATGCTCTAATCTTAATTCTCTTTTCATGGGTGGCTTAGGCCTACTTTGTTGTTCCATCTCCAGTTGTTTAAGGTGTGAATATAGTGTCTGTATTTTAGAGTTTTCTATACTTTTGAGCAAGGCTTGGATGGCTATGTATTTCCCCCTTAGGACTGCCTTTGCAGTATCCCACAAGTTTTGGACCCACGTGTTTTCATTCTCATTGGTTTCCATGAATTGTCTAAGTCCTTCTTTAATTTCCTGGTTTACCCAAACATTCTTAAGCAGGATGGTCTTTAGCTTCCAAGTGTTGGAATTCCTTCCAAATTTTTTCTTGCGATTGAGTTCCAAAGTATTGTGGTCTGAGAATATGCAGGGCATAATATGTCTTTTGGTATCGGTTGAGACCTATTTGTGACCCAGTATGTGGTCTATTCTGGGGACAGTTCCATGTGCATTCAAGAAGAATGAGTATTCTGTTGTTTTAGGGTGGAATGTTCTGTATATATCTATGAAGTCCATCTGGTCCAGTGTGTTGATCTTCTGCGTAGATGTTCTGTCTGTTGCTGAGAGTGGAGTGTTGAGATCTCCTACTATTAAGGTATTATTATCAATATGTTTCTTTATTTTGGTTAACAGTTGGCTTATGTAGTTGGCTGTTCCCATGTTGGGGACATAGATATTTACAATTGTTAGGTCTTCTTGTTGGATAAACCCTTTAAGAATGATATAGTGTCCTTCTGTATCTCTTACTACAGTCTTTAGTTTAAAACCTAATTTGTCTGATGTAAGAATTGCTACACCAGCTTTCTTTTGAGGTCTGCTGACATGAAAAATGGTTCTCCATCCCCTCACTTTCAGTCTGGAAGTATCTTTAGGTTCAAAATGAGTCTGTTGTAGACAGCATATGGATGGGTCATGCTTTTTTATCCAATCTGCAACCCTGTGCTGTTTCATGGGAGCATTTAGGCTGTTCACGTTAAGAGTGATTATTGAAAGATATGATTTTATTGCTATCATGTTGTCTGTGAAGTCCTTTTTTCTATAGATTGTCTCTGTAAATTTCTAGTCTGTATTACTCTTGGGATCTTTCTTCTAAAAATAGAAACCCCCCCTTAATATTACTTTCAGGGCCGGCTCAGTGGTCACATATTCTTTCAGTTTCTGGTGGTCTTGGAAGCTCCTTGTCTCTCCATCCATTCTGAATGACAGCCTTGCTGGATAAAGGATCCTTGGCTGCATGTTCTTCTCATTTAGTGCCCTGAATATGTCTTGCCATCTCTTTCTGGCATGCCAGGTCTCTGTGGACAGGTCTGACGTTATTCTGATGTTCCTCCCTCTGTACGTAAGAAATCTCTTCCCCCTAGCTGCTTTCAAGATTGTTTCCTTGAATCTAAGATTTGCGAATTGTACTATTATATGTCAGGGCATCGGTCTTTTCTCATTGATCTTGGGAGGGGTCCTCTCTGCCTCTTGGACACAAATGCTTGTTTCTTCCCCCAGATTAGGGAAGTTCTCAGCTACGATTTCCTCAAATAAATATATCTTCTAGACCTCTCTCTACCCCCTCAGGGATCCCAATAATTCTGACATTGGAACATTTCATGGCATTATTAATCTCTCTCAGTCTAATCCCTTGGGCTTTAATCTGTTTTTCCTAGGCCTCCTCAGTTTCCTTCTTTTCTATCATCTTATCTTCTAGCTCACTAATTTGTTCTTCTGCCTCATTTACCCTGGAAGTCAGAGTATCCAACTTAGACGGCATTTCATTCATAGCATTTTTAAGTTCAGCCTGATTAGGTCTCATTTCTGCCCTCAGAGATTCTGTATTGTCACTAATATTTTTCTTAAGCCTAGATTTTGACTTCATAATTGTTACTCTGAAGTTTATTTCTGACATCTTGCTTATATGCATATCCATTAGGGCTGTGTCAGAGGCCACAGTCTCTCTGATTCTTTCCTTTGTTGGGGATTCCTCCTGTTAGTCATTCTGTTGTGGGGTGGTTGAGGGAATGTACAGAGTCCAAAGTATTAACCATGACCCAAGCAAGATGCACCTGTTTTATAGGGACCTAAGGGTTGTCATCCTCTTATTCTTCCAGCCTGTCTTCTGGGGGAAGGGTCTGCCACACTGTTACTCAACTCAGGCAACCCTGCTTGGGCAGACTTGCCCTGCCCCCCCTGTTGGGGGAGGGTCAGTGAAAACAGGTTTTTTTGGACTTTTGTTCTCTGATGGCTTTCCCTGGCAGCTTTCTGTATCTCTTCCACGAGTCAAAGCAGAGTGACCACATCCAAACCTCTAAGAACAGAGAAATCACAGTCTGCTCTTCACTGAGCTCTCCAGGCCACACTGTCTGTTTCTGTCTGCACTGCTAAAAACCACAGCCTCCCTGGTTGTGTGCCCCAAGCAACACTCCCAGTGGTGGAACCCAGTGCCAGGCACATCTCTGCCCTTTGTGCTTCTAAAACCATGAGCCGCCCCCGGTTTGCACGTGCATGTGCAAGCACGTGCAACTCCTGGATTCTGTCTGGGGGCTGCAGTAAAGTCCTTTCCCCACCGCTAATGGTCGGCGAGTCTGTGCCTGGTCCCCAGCAAGGGACGCTTTTGAGCTCAGGTGTTATATCACCTTCCTGGTGCCAGCTTATGGCGCTCACTCTCCCGTCTGTTTATCTTCCGATATTTGTGTGCAGAATCACGGATCCCGGTGTCATACCTCGAGACTGTTGGAGATATTCTGTTTGTAGAGATCCAGATATATATTCTTACAGCTCAGGCTGATTTCATGGGTGTTCAGAATGGTTTAGTAAATATCCAGCTAAATTGAGCGGACCAGTTGAAATAGAGTCCCCTACTCCACCATCTTTTCTGTTCCCTCAAAATTGAGTTTTAAAAATCAATCACTGTTAAGCTATTTTAAGTATTTTGGAAGTTCTTACCTAGCCAGTATTTCTATGGTGGTCTTTTCTTAGATTACAGGGTCTGCTTCCTCCCACAATGTGATGAGACAGGTTTAAACTGTAATTCTTAATCCCTGTGTAATATATTCTAGAGAGCAACCTTAGAATCAAGTACTTTAATATTTTTCTAAGGGGTGCCTGGGTGGCTCAGTCAGTTAGGCGTCTGACTCTTGATTTCGGCTTGGGTTGTGGTCTTGGGATCATGGGATCGAGCCCTGAGCTGGGCTCAGTGCTCAGCATAGAGTCTGCTTGTCCCTTTCTCTCTGCTCCTCTCCCCACACCCCTCAAATAAATAAATAAATAAAATCTTTTAAAAATAAAATCTTTTTTTGGAACAGCTTCTGCTTTGCATTGTTAGCAAGGGGAAACAAGATAATATGTAACAGGCAACGCATGCCTTGCTTTTCAGACCACAATCTACCCTGTGTA
Organism: Ursus maritimus; assembly: GCF_017311325.1. Lineage (NCBI taxonomy): Eukaryota > Metazoa > Chordata > Mammalia > Carnivora > Ursidae > Ursus > Ursus maritimus. The sequence continues at coordinate 16,594,581 of NW_024426774.1, read as the reverse complement.
CCCACAATCCAATTGCAAATTATATAAACTCTCTTTCCTCACCCTCCCTCTGCCTCTTCTCTCTTTTTCTCATCTTTCTTCCCTCCTTGTGTATGTAGATGGTGGCAGGAAGAACCATAATAATATTTGATAGATGATAAGAATAACTTACTAAATACTTATTCTATGTGTAATCTTGCGCTAACTATGCCATGTGTACTGCCTCAAGCATCACAATTCTTTGAAATAGGTACTGTTACTATCCCTGTTTTGCAGATGACAAAATTAATACTTAGCCTAAGTAAAGTGCCTAAGCTAGGAGGTGGTGGAGCTAAGGTTTAATTCAGGTTCTGCTGACCTCAGCTACTACTCCCCACATTATTCTGCACAACGATTTTTTTTTTTTTTTTTGGTCCAGAATATAGTCGCCATGACATGGAGGTGGGGTAGAAATGAGGATGAGTAGAGTAGCTGCTTAGTTTTCTACTTAAATAATCTTCTCTGACCTCAAGCAAGGATAAGACGGTGCAATGAGTCAAAAGCTTTTGTTACCATTTCCTGGCTGGATAAATGTTTAGTGCAGGTGAGCAGACCATTTTCCTAAGCCAAATTTATGGTCTCATCATCTGTGATTATCATTGCCATATTTTGGCCCGAGTTCTCTTTTGTCCCCAAATCCCAGGGGTTTTTAAGGTTTTTCTAAATTCTATGATTCTGTTATTTTTATGGGATCTTGGAAGAGACTCTGTTAGTCACTGATAGATTTCTAGTTAAAATCTTAACATTCATGCTACTTTTTAAAAGTGTTTTTTTATTAATCTTTTTGAGTACTAACAAAAATATCAGTGGTCCATCAAGTAAATACATGTATTATATTTAATGTATTAAATTAATAAGATTAAACATGTTATTTTAATTAAACAACAAATGGTTTTTAAAAAGGGCCTAAAAAAGGGTCAGAGTACTTCTCAGAAATCTAGCTGGGAAATTCTGGTTTCTGAGACTTTTACATTGTCATAGGGCAGGCTTTAATATCCTACTTTGGCTCAAGAGTTATAAATACACATGGGAAACTGAATGAAGATTTTCAACTTCTCATCCTCTGACATTTTTATTTGAAAATGTCTCTTATTTTTAACAAGATACTCAACTTGCAAAAATAATTCTTCAGGTTTGTATCCATACAAGAGACTTACATTTTTCCAGAGAATAAAATCCTTCACAGGACAGCCATAAAGAAAGCACCCTGTGTTGTAGTGGGATAGATAAATTGAATCCCAATTCTGGAAAGCCAGTTTTTTGTTCCATGGCACAAGGTTAAAGTCAGTGCATAACTCGGCACCTGAGCTACTTACCAGGACAGATATAACACCAGAATCTCAAATGGAGCTTATGCCCTGTCACACATACACCCGGAATCATGTTTAATTCCATTTAGTCCCCAGGATACCCAATACCCATTACCTTTCTGTTGTGGCTAATGAAACCTTGGTTTTGTTTGGAATAGCAGCATGTCCAGCTCAGACTATAGACTAAAATTAGTCTAAAGTAGTCTTAAAGGGCCATATGGCACATTTCTGACCAATGAGCTCTATGGAGAACTCGCTGGGATTCATTTCTGGGAAAATGTTCACTTCCTAATCCTGACGGAAGAGGACAGACACTATGAATATAGTTCTGCCTCGCTCCCCTCTTTTTTCATGAGGTCTGGTTCTTGCATACCCATCTTTTATCTATGAGGCAAAAAATAAATAATTTTTAAAAAGATAAGAGCTATCACTGAGGTTGATGGAATGGAAGGATAGGAGAAACCGTGGTTCTACCCTGAGAAGCTAAGCAAATGCCAGCATCTCACATTCAAATCTCTTGTTATGTAGAAGTAACAAAGCCCTGCGTTCAAGGCCTGTAAGTCAGATTCACTTTACTTGTGGCTAAACAAATTCTGTACTGGTACCATTCCAAGGATTTCTTTTCTTTCTTTTGAATTTTGGGAATGACCTTTACATATAATAGTGGAGGATTAAGAAAGAAGGAAATTTGAAGACAGTTGTAGTTATTTTCTAGGCCATGGAAACTTTGTGAAGAAAGTTTACCCTTCCTCACTCCCGCAATCAATAATCTTTAGTATATACAGTTGATTTTCATTATTCACTGTAGTTACATTCTGTAAACTTCCCTAGGAACACTGAATTAGTGAATACAGAACCAGCGCCCCTAAAGGAAATAGATAGATGTAGATACAGGTATCTCCTTATAATCTTAATTATTGAACAATTGATTCTGGTAGATTCTATTTTCTTTATTTTACAAAAGAATAAATGAAGTTTAGAAATTTTTAGGGACTTGCCTGAGACTGCTTCGTTAACAAGAACCAGTGCTGGATTCAAACCGCACTCGACTGGACCCACAGCTTGCACCACAATGCACTGCCCCCAACTCTCTCCATCCTCTGGTCGTCTCTAAAGCTGAAATAAGGAGGCATAGTGTTGCCTTGGTTGATCTCAGCTGAGAATATAGGAGGGGAATGAAGGGACTCACATTTTCCACTATTCTATGTAGGTCTGCAAATGACTGCAAACCATGAGTATTGATCTGGGGGTCACAAATAACATTTTTTTGTTTTGTTTTAAAGTTTTGTTGTAGGCTTTGCCGCTGGATACAAAATAAAAGGCATGCAACTATCATAAGCAGAGCAGTACATACAAAGCCTAGGCTATAAAAGCCATTTCAAAACATAAACTAATTTTTTGGAATACATTATGTCAGATGTTGCCCATATTAATACCTTCTCTATAAAACAGTAACACTTTCCTTATAAAGCAAACCAAACCCATCCATTATCTTGTAACTACTCTACTTAGTCTGATCTCTATCACCCAATTAGTCACAACTCACTTCTGTCCCTTTACAGACATAAAGGAAACTGGGAGGTAGGTAACCTGGAAGGTCCATCCTACACAATCACCACGCAGTCAGCCTGGATGCAGTTACAAGCACACGGGCCCGTCAACAGTCTTACACATATCCCTTAAACAAATATGAACATGGACATGCTCACCAGACCCCAAAGAATCTGCACACCGTCTCAGTCTGCCCGCTGATGGGCATTCCATTTTAGCAAGTGGGTGAATTGCAAATACAGAATCCCTAAATAACGAGAATCCCTGTAACTGCATTTTTGTTCTTTCCTCATTACAATTTCTTTTTCTCAGTAAAAAGTAAAATCTTGTTATACCTATTTTGAATACCTCTGCTGACAGCTTTTGCTATCAAAGTGTAAGCTGACTTCCAACCTTTGCTTCTCTTCATGAACGATTTCCTGTATTTCCTTTAGCCTCTGTGCATGGGCACATGAACATAGGTGCTCATACATGTATAGCCGTATAATAGCCAGGCCACATCGTGCTCGCCAGTGCATACAAGTGCCATTCAATTATTCACTGGCCCGATTCACATAGTAGCGAGCATATGTGAGTCAATATCCCCTAAACCAAAATGGAGTAGAAATGAAACCTCGTAGACTGAGGTGAAGGAGGAGTGAATAGGGAATAACTGCAGATGGGTGGAAGGATGCTTTCTGGGGAGAGGGAGGTGTTCTAAAATCAGTTTGTAGCGGTTGTTGCACCACTCTGTAAATGTATTGAACATTATTGAGTTGTACACTTTAGATGAGAGCATTGTACGCTATGTAAATGATACCTCAATGAATCTGCTAATAAAAACAAAGTGATGCATCAGCTACACATGCACAGGCCTGCAGAACAATAGGGGACATACTGTCACTGCTCAGGAATTTACACTCGCTGGGGATTTTCTATGTACAGTTGCCACATTCTTGGGAGGCTTTATTATTCACCTGTCACAAGCAAGCTGCAAAGCTCCATGTGCTTGCATGTGTTGGAAATGTCTATTAACTTGTCAGTAAATGAAAAGGGTGAAGGGTTTTCATCTCTGCAGATGAATTGGAACAGGTGCAACGTGTCTCCAAGATCGCTAGTTTTACGCGTGTTTGAAAACTGTATGGAAATATAGCTTTTAAAAATTTGACTATAGAGTCAAGCTTTATTTCTGCTTAAATCACTTCATGAATGGAGCCCTCACTAGGGCATTTCTCATTTTTGGATTAATAGGCTGGTTTTATATTCCACATACCAACGCAGCAAATCTAAGCTGCATTTATTAGCAAGGGGATTTTTAGTTAGTGTGGGCATAAATATATGCTTTCAATTTGTACCATTTGTATTGACTCCAAGGAATGACACTAATATATTTATATACATAAGCTTGGGAGAGTCTGAGGCTCTTGCCCTTCCAAATTGTGCATATTTCTTGGTTTGTAGCTCAAGGAAAGAGACATACAGTGCATGGGGAAAGAAAAGAACAACTAGATGGATCTATATTATAAAAATTTGGGGAAAAAGTCTGAATCTAAGTATAAGGAAACCTGTATTTGGAGAACTTACGAAATTTTAAACAAGTCACTAAGCCTGTCTCTTCCTTAGATACTTAATCTCTTAAGGCCTCGCTCAAATGTCACTTCCTTCACAAAGCTTCAGGAGATCTCTTTAGCTGGAATCCATATTTTCTTCTTCTATCCTCCCATAGAACTGTGCACCTTGAGTACATTATATAGCATAGAGGAGAAGGTGTGGAGAAGGCAGCAAGTTGAGAGACCGTAGTTTTGTGATGAAGGTTTGGATTCTGCAACCAGAGTCAGAGTATCAGGGATGAAAGCCGAGATTTAGCCCTTACTAGCTATGTAACCTCAGAGAAGATTCTTTCAATTTCTTGCCTACCAAATTAGAGTTATAATGGTACTTGCCTTACCTAGTTTTGTGGGGAGGGTTAAATGGGAGAAGCCAAGTAATTAATATGCTTTGAATTGTGCCTGGGAAAATGTTATTGCTCCAGAAACAACGGTTGTTGATATTATTTATCAGGAGGGCAGTGTAACATAGTTTAAAAAAAATTGAAAAAGGAAAATTGGATTGAGTCTTGACTCAACAAGTTGCTAGCCTTGTGATCTGGAAAATCAGTTAAGCACTTGTTATTCCCTCATCGATAAGGTTATACATAAGGGTGCTAAGTCTCCAACACTGTGGAGCGTGTGAACGTGTTTTACAAGTGATACAGTGCTGTTCAAGGATTAGACGTTATTTGGAGGGAATGGGGTCTTAAAAAAAATCTGTAGCCAATTAGACCTGGACTTAAATTCAGGAATTGCCCTTCACTAACTTTGTTCCTTAGTAAATTACTTATCTCTGTTCAACAGTTTCTTAATATCAGTGAAGACTGGATGGTTACTGAAAGCATTATTTTAGGTACTGGACCCACCGTGGTGTATGTAGCAAGAGTCAGACTGCGTGAGGTCATTCCTCAGCAGTTTGTTTTGTTATTTGTACATGTGTCTGTCTGGTCTCCTGGGCTATACCGTGCTCTGTTTTGCACATTTCAATGCCCCTCGAACAAACCCACACAACATAGGAAGATTTCAGCCAAGTCTTGAGTTGTTGGACAAAAATAGCTTACCTTCCCGGCTTTAGACAGAAAACCAATAGATTCCGGGATAGGTTTCCCTTGTCATATCCAAGGTTTTGAACAGAAAATGAAATGAATCAACAGATACAAAAGTACTCTGACCAATTCCAAGGCCTCTAATATAAAGATATTTTATTGTACAATGGTTATTCCAGTGTCAGGACCCTCCACACCTGCCTATTATCTGGCTTGCCCTGCATTTTTCTTTAGCCTGGCCACCAGCTGGAGTGAATAGAATCTTCCTGGCATTGTGTGGGCCATAGCAGGGATGAGCAGTCAGCCTCCTTATTTATATTGAAGAAAGCAGGCCATCTTGAAGAATTATATTGTTACTTCAGTGTAACCACCAGTCTACCAGCTTTTAGGGGGTCTTGAGCTTACCAGTGCTGCTCCCTTTTCTCGCTCCTTAGCCCCAGGGGTTGAGAAGCAGTGAAAGGTACAAGGTCAATCCTTGCCTGAAATGGTTCCTACCTGGCTAGGTAGATTCTGTCTGGTGGCTGCCTGTACTTAGCAGGCTTAGGAAAGAGTATGAAGACCATAGGGTTTATAATTTGGTTTTGGAAAGAAGAATGAAGATAGAGGTGCAAATCATATGTCAATCAGAAAAATATTCAGTTTTTCTACATAATTTGCATGATACTAGGCAGTAACTGAGAACTCTAGACTGACAGTGGAAGATTCCTGGGCCCAACACAAAGTAACCACTGGTAGCTTCCTCTAGGTAGCTCTGCAAAACCAAAGATCATTTTTGCCTGGCATCTCTCTCATGGTTACTCTTTCTTCTAAACCCTTTACCATGCCAGATCTGCCAGTTACCTACAGCCCCCAACATTCAGCTAAAATTTAAAAGAAATAGAAGCCTCAGTAAACAGTAGCAAAAACAATTCAGTGGCAGTGGCTCTCTGTGCCACTAGCTGATGTTTACAGAATGAACAATGAAGTAAGAGTCAAAAAAGAAAAGGACAAGAAAAACTGCCACAGTTAGTAATATATAAGAATCATGCAATCAATCAATTCAGACTCAACTGGTCAACCCACATCTTTCCGGAAGAAAAGACCTGGACCATTTTCAAGTTGTGTTTATGTGCCCACAGGAAGCAGGGTTATAAATACCCCCGACGCACCATTTGAGCAGCTGGCCAGTCCTAGGGAGTTTCAAACATTAAAAAGTAATTTCCCCACCTTCTGGCTCTTCCTATTCTATGTCCTCTCCTTGTTCTCCCTCTCAAGGCAGAATGAAACTGGGTTCTGAGTTGCACCGTGGAAAGACAAAAGAGTTTCTGCAGCTTGAAGCTTATTCCATCCGGGGAAGCGGCACAGACTTCAGGTGCTTGGGAAAGCCATCTGTAGCTCTTGAGGCGACAGAACTGGGCTGAGAATGAATGCTTTCTGGCTGCTCTGCCTCCAGCTGGAAAGACCACTGAGGAAGCCCATTTTGCAGCACTGCCTGCGGAATTGTCTTTATCCATCCCATCTGCTGTTTCCCAGTGATGGAGAGCTGCCTGAAATGTCCCAGAAACTGAAGGAAGGGATGCCAGGGTTCCGTCCAGAGAGGCCTGTGGGACTATGCTTTCCAGGTGAATCGCGGAATGCTGGAACATACCTGCCATCCGCAGGCTACTTGAGCCTGAGCCTGGGGCAGGGGCCCGATACAGGTCTGAGCATCTCAGGTGGAAAGGGAAGGATTATCTCAGGTGTACCAGTAGAAGAGAAACAGAAACACAAGAGGCTGCTTTTGAAGTATGCAAACCACAGACCAAACTCTACTCCATGAAATCACAAAACAAACCTCAGCAACTTTTAGCTACAAATGTGGATGTAATCTGAGATGAAATAGAAATCTCAAAGGTATACACAAAGGCAAGCCTAATAACATCCTGGGGAATGTGAAAAAGAAATAAACAGGAGCTGAGGGGAGAGAAAGGAAAGTGAGCAAGGAAGGGAGGGCGATGTACTTATCCTGTGTAACGCAATCTCTGGGGAACGGGGACCTTCATCTCCCTGCCCACTGCTTATCAAGGCACATGAGAGAAGCACAGTGTGCTCTTTGTGTGGTTTTTCATCATTTTTTTCAGTATTTTCTGATTGAACCAAAGCCTCCATGTGGCACGCTAACAATACCCTTTACCCTCCTTTTATCCTGCCTGTTCTCCAGACTTGTCATTATTTCTCAGGCCCCACGTGTTGGGTCCCTTTCATCTTTTCTCAGAAATGATTACCTTCAGACCTGCTATGTGAAAAGCTATGACATAGCACATAATACCCAAGACCTTTCAAACAGACCACCTTGAAAAATCCTTGTTAGTACGACATAGGGACCTTCCGGATTAATGTTTGCTGTATGTTATTACCACAAGGTGCGTAGGAAGGTACCTCCAGGCACATTTACCTGTAAGACCTTGGGGAAGAGGAAGGGAGAAACCTGAGTGGTGAATCCAGTTTATGCTTTTGTACAGAATAAATATTTTTCTTTTTGGTAAATTTATATATAACCTCTTCTAATAACGACTTGGATGTCTTACAAAAAAAAAAAAAAACTTGTTCAGCAATAGGCACAGATAATTAGAATAACAAAGATGGAGAAGGATATTAGTACATCAAAAATATGAACTATTATAGTAACAAGACATTGTATTTAGCTCCCTGAAAGCCAAAGCAATATATATAATGGTTAGTTAAGTGGGACAAATATCTTTCTGGAAATAAATTCTAAAATATGTTTCAATATATTTAGATACCTTTAGTTAGATAAATTAGCATGGGAGGTGAATAAAGTCATGGATATATTTGTGTGTGTGGCTTCAAAAACCACCTTATCACCTCAAATCTATTCCTCATACATTTGTGCATATATGTAAAGGCTCTTAAAACACAGTGGTATCAAGCTGGAGCAAATTATATTTCAGAAGTACCGTGGGAGATCTTTAAAATGTTCCTGTTCTTCCCATCTCCCAGATAATTCTGACTTGAAGGATATAACAGTAAGGGATCTGTTCTTAGGAATGTTGTTGAAATAAATCTTTCCCATCCATATCCCTCCCTGGTAGACAATTTGCTGGAGCAACAGGGAGAAGTGGAAAGAGGGTAGCAGTCACTGGAGACAGACTTGCTGCTCTTTAGGCAGGTGTGATCTATAGATCTCTGATTTTAGCTTTCTTAGGATACTTTCAAATATAACTCATATCCTGGGTTTGTCCTGTCTCATTAAGGTTTGGAATCTTTTAGTTTCTACCTCATTGCCCTGATCACTAAAAACTTTATTATTTTTTTTTTTCTGAGCTGTACACTGCTAGTTTGACTCAAAATGTTCTTCTAAAGAAACAAAGAGTAGAAGAGGGTTCTTCTTTCTTTAAATGGTCCTTTGACACAAGTTCTCTTCATTGTCAATGCTTGAGTGGGGGATTTGTCATGCTTCATCCATCCTATCACTGTGGGCTTTCGGTACAGTTCTACAAACCTAACCTAGCAAAGGGAGTGACTATAGGCATTGAGGCTAAAACTTAATAATGATTGTCATTCATTGATGTCTACTAATGGCCATGAATATATAATTTCACCAACAAACCCTGTGAGACCAGTATTACTATCTCCCTTGTTTTACAGATGAGTAAACTCAGTGATTTTCCCATGTTATCATGTATCCGGTAGATGACAGAGGACATTCTGGGCAGAGCCACAGATCTCCACAGTTATCGGACTGAACTTGGGCTATGCATGTACCCTTATGGTCTTATTTACACACCAGATAGAACCTATTTTGGAAAGTACCTTAAAGCCAAATCTGTGCCCGCCTTCTAAAAATATCGCCACCGATCATCAGTGAAAGGCAGGGTCCTGTTCATGGAGTTAATTTCTCAACTTGAGAGTATCTGTAGTTAAACTGTAGCTTTGCTGCTAGAGAAACAGACCTGGGAGCATACTGTCCACGTTCAAATCCTGCCCTGACACTTACTAGCTTTGTGACTCTGCTCAAGTTACTATCTCTATGCCTCAGTTTTCTTTCTGATAAAAAGACAGTGACTGTGATGCTTATCTTAGAGGTTTCCTGAATGTGTTTTTACATGTACAGTATTTACAAAGTACCCAACACAGAGTATGCATTCAAAGAGCACTGTTTTTAGTATTTTTTTTCTATTTAAATTAATCTATTTGTCCTCTTCTTTGGACGTCACACTAGTCATGTTCTTCTTCTGAAGAACATACTTCTTAGGGTGGACCTGTGAGTCCAGGGACACTTGAGGCAGCATCAAAGACAGCCTCCCTTCCAGGGCTCACAAAATGCAAACCTTTACCAAGCTACAAAGGAAAACTCTATATTTCTCCTCCAAGCATTGCTGCACCTCCTGGCTCATAAGTCAGAGCATCTGAATGAGGGAAACTTTCTCCCTGGCTCGGTCTCTCTCCCTTTCTCTCACTCTCTCAAACAAACACATGGAATTTCTTACAAGATATTTTTCTTTCTATATCACAGTCTCCATTTTTTATGTTTCCCAATTTTAAATTTAAAAGACTACCTATGCTGGGAATTGTTCAGTGATGTCGATTTATGAGACTTATGCAAAAAAGGACAGTCTTACCGATGCACGTATCTATTTGGCAAGGCAGCAGTAATTTTAAAAAGACAGGCTGGTGACACGCATATAAAGGCAGCTTTCGTGTGGCAAGTGTAAAGGCAAAAAGAAAACCTGCTACCAATTGAATGACAGACAGACTCTTGTTATTTTAAGAGGAGAGTAAATGCCACCTGAGCTGCAACTCGAAGTCCACCTGTGGGGAATGTGCCGTCTCAGCTGGGGCGCCCAAGGTGAGCTTGTATTAACTGTTCTTGATCTCTGAAGCTCAGTTTCAGGTTAGGTTGCCTGGTTTTTGTCTGATCAATATTTATGGGTCTGCCAGCTAAGAACTTCTCTCAACTTCATTGAACCTCCTTACATTTTGTAGATTTTTTTTTAATCTAGATGATGACCTACTGGGGAAATGGTATGTAATACCCAGCTGCTTTTATTTATCCTAGAAGAATATATTTCACACTTTGTAAGGCACATTCTATGAAAACTAGACTTAGGAAATTGGACTTCACTCATTAGGTTTTCTGGACTATTTTCCAGTGCACTAGCCTCAATCATTACCGGTGGTGTTCCTGAGATTCAGTGTAGTTCAGCACAAACAGGAGTCCAGCTTTGTCTCCAGACCTTTCCCTGGCGTTGCACAACCTATCAGACAGAATGGCTGTGGTGAATTGTCAAACCCTTTCAGTGACTGCAGAACATCACACACATTGCATGGAAGTGCCACATAAATGCTTCCACTTGTCACATCAGTTAAAAGTTCACTCTTGCATTCTTCCCACCTGTATGTGTCAAGATAGGCTTGGTGCCATAGGCTGAATGTTTAGGTTCCCTCCCCCCCCAGACCCCATCATATGTTGGTTAACCACAGTTGCAGCAACTGACATCAACAAAGGTTATTTCCTGCTCAGGCTGCATGTTTATAATGGGTCAGGTGAAGCTCTGTTCCATATCATCCTCACTCTTAGGGCCATGTTAATGGAATAAGCTCTATCTTGAACTTTGTCTTGTGGTAGACAGAAAAGGAATCATACTAAAAACAAGAAAATGGCTACTCAGAAGTGACATACATTTCTGCTCAAATTTCTTTAGCTGAAGCAAGGCACATAGTCAATATGTACTAGTCAATAATCCTCCCTTAAGGAGGGAGGACCATTGGGAGGGAAAATGGAATCTTTCCTATGACAGAGAACTAACATCAGCCCTCAGGTTATGATGAGAACACAAAGGAGCAGAAGTAAAGTGGCCACTGAAACATCCTAAAACTGGTGCTAAGATGTGTCTGTATAGTGGACTGATTGGGGAAAACTATTTTGTGATGAACATAAACACTGAAAATTTCTAGAAAAGAGGAGGAAAGCAGCAGTATCTATTTACCACATGTTCATTATGTGTACAGGTTAAGAGTTTTAGCAAAGCAGGAAAAGAGAAAAAGGTTTAAACTGAGACCCTTGGAGAATCTTCCCAGAATAGTTTTTGTAGAGGACAACACACATCAAAAAAAAAAAAAAAAATCAGGGCTCTGCTTGAAATCAACTCTTCCCCAGGCTGAGGATCAGCAAAGTAAAGGATGGCCTGCCTCTTGAGGAGGAAACTGCCCTGTATGGGGAACAAGAAATAGGACTGTACAAGGGACTGATTGGGGGACATGTTTTTCAGTGAACAGAAACACCAGACATTTCCATGTAGAATAGAAATTCCCTTTCCTTCCAAAAAGGAAAGCAGCATCTGAGAGTGGGTGAAAGTGAATTGCAGAAAAAGAAGAACAGAGAACACTAAGAAATGGAAAAATAGAGAAGCTTTGGTTGAGGGGGGAAAAAGGAAATTCCAGGTGGAGTGAGGGCAGCAGACAGAACAAAGCTTGGTTAAGAACTGGAAGATGATAAAGAATCGGGTGAAGGAGAGCTCTTACTCAACAAGCTCGGCAATGCTAAAAAGGGGATTACAAGAAGTAGTGAGAATAGCAGCCTTACTTTCTCAAGTCAACAAAATCTTCAGATCCTTTTACAGCAGGCTCTGTCCAGGTCCTGAGAATGGAAAGTTGAATAATGCACAGACCCTTACCTCCAGAAACTTATATTCTAATATGGGTGGTAGGCAATAAATAGAAAAAATCAGTATTGTGTGATTAAGGACAAACAGAATTAAATTCTGGATGGTAATAGAACACAGGAGAATGACATCTAGGCAAAAGTAATGGAGGAAGATCAAGAGAGATTTCCTGGGATGGTAATACTTGACTATCATATCGAAGGATAAATAAGACTTGACTATATGAAGAAAAGTTAGTTAGAAGATTGGCACCTCTTTGCATGGCAAAGAGCACATGCAAGTGCAGAGAGAGATCAGAGCCACTAAATGGAAGGCCGTATTCAGGGAACTCAGCACAAGATGTGTCGTGGGGCTGAAGCTGAGGGGATGAGTGGAGAACACTCATATGTGAGTCACAGGCTGGGGGCCTTGTGTCAGCTCTGCCACTAATACGCTGAAAATTGGGCCAAGATTCAACTTCTCTGGGCCTCAGGTTTGTTTCTAGGAAAAATAAAGGAAATGATGTCTAAGATCCCCTTGATACCTGGCATTATAAAAGGTCAAAGTCAAGAATTCTCAGCAGAGGGCTAGACATCAGCAGCACTTATAAATTAGCTGTTAAAGCAAAGGCATTAAGAGGAGAGATACTAAGTCCTGAAGAAGGAAGCTCAAAGGTTGTTCACGTCATTCATTTTTTAACTCCAACTTCCCACTTTCAGTATCCCTTCCACGTCCTTCCTGAAAGAATTGTGTTTGAGAGCTCGTTATCACTGGGGGCAGCCTTTTTAAGTGACAGGCCATTTTGATGTCTGGAAATGCTCCTTAGACTATGCTGAAAGATCATAGATGAGGCATAACTGTCATCGTGGCATTTCCAAACTCCCCCGCAGGTGCTTGAGAGATGTCACTGTGTGAAGGACTGATTGCAGAAAACAGGTGCACTGGACATTTCCACCAGAAGAAAGAAGGTGCAACAAGAGTGAGCAAACATGGATTGCAGAGAGGAGAGGGAGAATGTTAGGAAGTGGAGAAAGAAAGGAAGTTGAGAATCTGAGGTTGAAGAAAAAAGAGAAGACACTGATTAGGGTAAGGGTAGCAGAGAGAATAAAGCTAGAGAACAGGTGGATGAAAAGGAACCAAGGTGAAGGAGAATGTATTTTTTTTTCACCCATAAAGTTCAGTAATGCTTTTGGAATTGCAAATATGCATTTAAATTTAATAATACAATTATGGTATATTAAATGTCAAATGACTGTTACAGAAAAGCACTTAAAATTAATACATATGCATGAGATAAATCCTGTCTAGTTGTCAAGGTCTGAATTCAAAGTTACATAAGCCAGGCTTTTGCACTGAATTTTCTTACAGCTTAAGGTTGCAAAGATCTATGAATTTCATTGGTATTTAACAAAGAAGCCTGAGCAAAGCTTAGAACCAAAAGAAGTGTGTCCAGACAGTGAACAGCCAAGCCCAAATGCTGTTCAAATCAAAGTAAAATTGAAGGCAATGATGGTCTCACCATCACCATCTACAAATGGTTATTGAGGTCCCTAAGTATAGCTCTGTATTACCAAGGAGTCACCCTTTCCTTCCTTCCTTAAAAAAGATACCATGTTAACTATATAAAGATATGTATATATAGTAATATATTAATATATATATTATATATATTATAATATATATTATATATATTATAATATATATTGTATGTATTGTGAATATATCATATATATTATATATTGCATATATACATATTGTGTATATATACATATATTGCAAATGTATATATTTAGGTTTAGTCCTAAAGAGTGAAAGTTTCTTGACATCATCGATATGCCTCCACAAATTCTACTTTTCAGAAGTAACTACTTTGTGACCTTCTGAACCTTTTTCTTCAAAGAAATCTTTTTCAACAAATTTGTGGAATACTTCTAGAGGACCCATAATTTTATTAAGAAGCTAACAATGGATAGTGGAAGACCCAATAGGCATGTTTCACACACATGTATTCTATGCACAATGGGGTTCTGTGAGAGGGTCACCACATCCCCATGATTGGAGAGTCTTGGAAAACATCCCTCCTGAGCTCATTCTTTTTTTTGGAGTAATGACTCAGTTCCTTACAGTTTGGGGGCTATGTCCCTATTTCCTTACCAGTTGCCAACAGGGGGCTTCTCTCAATCTCTGAATGACACCTATATTCCTTGATACAAGATCTCCTTTATCTCCTCATCTAAGGTAAACTGTACCATGTACACAAGGAGAATGAGTAGAAAATCTTGGTGGCCACCTTAGAATTCTGCCTACCACAGACCTTCTTTTGACTTTGGAATCAATACAAAATAAAATACAGGAGATGACTGTGAAAATGCTGAAGCTGATGACAGAATGGGCTTACAGATATGACCTTACCAAATTAAACCACTTTACTTTCCCCATCCCTGATAACATGTACAATTTCAGGCCTCCCCAGGACAGGAAGATATTGACTTAATGAGCATATCTCATGACAGAAGAGTAAGCCAGAATGCACTTTCTCTGTAGCCAGGCAAGTCTGAGAGTCAGAAACCAAAAAAACAACAAAGTTGAGAGTTGGGACTGAATCATTCTGATCCCTGAAATAGTTCATGTATTCCTCCATGTTCTGTCTTTCATCATAGTTGAGCAGAGCAAGAGGGTAGAATCAGAAAATGGAAGAAGTTTGAATCGCCAAGTCCAATCTGACCCACGGTGGGCTTTTTGTGAGTGAAGATTAAACTTTTTTAATTCAGCCGCTAGGATTTGTTCTTTGGGGTTGTTACAGTAGCCAACAGTGCGTTCTCTAACAAATGGCCAAAAGATTCTTTATAACCTTAGCATATTTTACCAGTCTTATCTCCAGTCATACAGACCATATGTTTTCACACCTCTATTCCATTACTAATGTTGCCTTAATCATCACCTGAAAAATATTCAGCCAGTGACACCTGGAATGTTGTTTCTTCCCATTCTCATTCTCTCTTTTTGTATGTATCATTCAGAATCAAAATGCAGTATCATTGTAATAGTGTTTGTTGTGTGGTGATAGATGGTAGCTACACTTGGGTGAGCATAGGATAATGAATAGAGTTGCCAAATCACTATGTTATATACCTGAACCTAATGTAACATTCTGCATCAACTATAAAATGCAGTGCCTGGGTGGCTCAGTCGTTAAGTGTCTGACTTTTGATTTCAGCTCAGGTCAAGATCTCAGAGTTGTGGGTTTGAGCCCCCTATCAGGCTCTGTGCACTGGGTGTGGAGCCTGCTCGAGATTCTCTTCCTCTGACCCTTCCCACACTCTCCCTCAAAAAAAAAAAAAAAAGCAATACCATTTAAAAAATCCCAATTTTTAAAAATAACCTGATCAAAAAAATTAATGTTTCCAAGTATTAAAATGTACCATAAATCTGTGTTAATTAAAATATATGAAAAAAATCATGAAAAAATGGACAAATAAAAAGAATATCATCTTTAACATCTGAATGTGTATCAAAATTTAGTATATGGCAATAATAAAAGCATTTCAAATCAGTGAGTAAAAATAATACAATTAACACATTGTGTTGGATAAATAATTACCCATTTGGGTAAGGAATAAGATATGGATCATTTTCATAATTATAACTATTTAAATACGAGACTAAACATAAAATTACCAGGAGTGAATAGGTGCCTGGCTTATTTAAATCTTAGCATAGAGAAGACCTTTCTAAGCATAATTCCAACACAGAATAGAGAAATGATAATTCGTAAGACTTCATGAATAATTAGAAAAAATTAAAAATCTAACAGCAAAATAGGCAAGATACAAGAAGAGCAATTCACAGATTAAAATAGTCCCAAGACATGTGAAAATATTTTCTTCATTTCATCTGAATTTAAACTTCATGAAAGCAGGGTTCTTTTCAAGTCTGTTCATCAAGATACCCTAACAACTTAGTTTAGTCCCTGGTAAGCATTAATTTGATAAGTAAATGATTGAATCAATCAATAATTAATAAATATCCATCTGTGGTCTTTTGTTTTTGCTTATTAGGTTAGCTTTACTAAAAGATCTGTTGATATGCAATGCCAACTTAGTTAAACTTTCTGAATAAGAATTTCTAATACCCCTTTACAGGTAAGGGTCATAAAGGAAACAACAGAATAAATAATCTAACAACAAAAAGATAAATATTTGTTTTATAAGCTTGGGGAAATATGAAAAAATCATACTTTTAAGCACATGTGTGTATGGCATGTGGAAGCAACAAAAACTAAATGAACTAAAATTCCAGAATGAGAACTATCTTGAAATAAACTTAACAATTGCCATTCATTTTGTTCCTTGGGGAATTTATCAAATCTGGACATGTACTGAGCGAAAGAAAGGGACAATGCTATGGGAAAGAGTAATTAGCAAAGCTTTTAGTGGTGGGTGATACAGGAATAGAAAACTATATTGGTTATTGCTTTTGACCTAGCTGTCCTTTTGTAATTTCAATTATACATGTACTGCAACAGCAATATCTAAAGCCATATCATTTGAGAATTTTCCCAAAATACCAAAAGACATCGCCCACAGATTCAATAAGCTCTAAGAAACCCAAGCAGAATAAATGTAAAGAAAACCACATATTGGTACACTATGGTAAAGTTTCTAGAGACCAAAGACAAAATCAGGTATGTTCAGCAGAAGACAAGCATCCAAATGTTCAGATCTACAATATCTGAAATAGACAAAAACCACCTACATGACCTTGAGCAGCATAATGGGATACTGTAAAGTAATGGGAGTGAACTATACATAATAATGTTGATACAACCTACAAATAGTGTTCAACAAAAGTATCTGGTCACAAAGGAATAAATATGATCCTATTTATAAATACTATAAAGTCCAAAAAAACTAATTAGACATGGGTTTTATTCTCAGAGAAGTAATGGCTAAATGGATAGCTGGGGTGCTGGTAATGTTTCTAATCTCATACTGTTGATACAGCCTGTTTAGCTCAGAAAACTCAGACTATACATGTATGATATATACATTTCTGTATGTGTATTATACTTCCATAAAATGCTTTAAAAATAATTACAATTCTGGGAATTGGAAAAGTCCAATTTTTAACCATAGGAATAGATAGCAGAATTAGAATAGAGGTAAAGTTCATTGGAGGTGAGAATTTCAAGAATATAAGCAGCCAAATGTTGGACACATTGTTTAAATGGACATTGGCTGTCCTCCACAGAAGGGCAGAAGTTGAGAAAGCCTGTAAGCCAGCTGTTAAAATGAATAGAGTGGAATGAAGAGGTTGGAAAGCAATATTCCTGAGAATATTCATAGGGTACATGTTGGCAAAGAGTGAGAGCTTTGAACAGGACAGTGAAAGTAAAGATTTGGAATTAGAATTATGGGGCGGGGGGGGGAGGGGAAAGAGAGAGAGCCCATCTTCCCAAAACATGACAAATGGGTTGTGAGAAATAAGGATCCCTCACTTTGGAGGAATGGTCAAACAAAAGACTCAGGATAGAGCTATATTTTTCATATAGTAGGAAACAGAGGCGACATGTAGAAATACATTTAGGAATATAGGAAATACTTTGTATCATAGAAAATGGGTTCCAAAAGAATGCTAGAACAATTTGAGAGGGAAAGGAGTAAAAGGTAGTATGTAGGGTTAGAGGAGAGAGACAAGGACATAAAAAGAATGAATAAACAGAGAAGCCAAAATATTAGATGTTATCAAGGATAATGAGCTTCTGAGGATATCTCAAGCCATGTGAGTCTAACCTTGATTATTCAGTTTTTGGCACATACTTTTCAAAGTACTTGGAGACAGTGACACGTGCATGGGGAATGAGAGGGCAAAGTGCTGCCTTCTCTTCATACCCCACAGCTCCAACTTTACATAAAACTTAAAAGAGGGGCACCTGGGTGATTCAATCAGTTAAGTATCTGACTCTTGATCTCAGTCCAGGTCTTGATCTCAGGGTCATGAATTCAAGTCCTGCCACGCAGGGCTCCACACTGGGTGTGGAGCTTACTAAAAACAAAACAAAACAAAACAAAAACAACCTTAAAAGACCTCAGTAACTTTGATCTGGTATGATAGATGCACTGGGGATGATAACTTACTCCAAGCATGCATATAATATAAGAACACTTCTGTCTGTTTCATTTAATACTCCAAGCAATGGAGAATTGACTGCTTCATGCAATTTTTCTCTCCAATTTCAAATAATTACAATTATTAGAAATTTCTTCCCTGGGGGCATCTGGGTGGCTCAATCGGTTGTGTCTGACTCTTGGTTTTGGCTCAGGTCATGATCTCAGGGTTATGGGATCAAGCCCCCATGTTGGGCTCTGTGCTCAGCATGGAGACTGCTTGCCCCTATCCCTGTGCTCCTCCCCTTGCTTTCTCTCTCTCAATCTCTCTCTCATAAATGAAAAATAAAAGTTCTTCCTAATCTTGAGTCCACATCTGCCTCCATGTCATTCCCATATATTAGTTCTAGTTCTGCCTGCCGGAGCCAAACAGAGCAAGCCTGCTTCCCGTTTCACATGACAGCATATCAAATATTTATTGACAGTTTGCATGTCACCAGTGTTTTCTCCAGGCCAAACTCCCTTAGGTCCTAGCTGTCTCAGAATCAATGGACTATGGCAACACAGATGATGTATCCTTCATTTCCAAACTACTAACACCTGTTTCAGATACTAAGTGGTGGCAAAATAAAGAAAATCCTGGTCAGCATTTACACCTGGGGTTCTACTGGCATACTGTATATAGAAAATCAAATGATTCATCTTCAGAGTTGTACAGTGGCTTCCAATCCCCCCAGCAAATCCCTGAAACTGTGGATAGTACCGAATCCTATGTATAGTATATTTTTTCCTGTACATACATACCTATCATAAAGTTTAATTTTCAAATTAGGCATAATAAGAGATTAACAACAACAGCTCATTATAAAATGGAACAATTATAATGATATGCTGTAATGAAAGTTATGTAAACATGGTTTCTTTCTCTCTCAAAATATTTTATGGTACTGTACTCACCCTGATGATGATGTGAGATGATAAAATGCCTGTATTATGACATGAAGTAAGGTGAAGGACATAGGCACAATAATAAAGCATTAGGCTACTACTGACTTTCTGATAGGACAGAGCAAGGATCATCTGCTTCCAGACTGCAGTTGACCAAAGGTAACTGAAACTATGAAAAGCACAGTGTGGATAAGCAGGGTCTACTGTATTTGTAAATATGGGCTCCACTTCTATTCAAACAGAAAGTATACTATACACTCCAGGTGTATATTGGTTTTAAAGAATCACAATTACAGTTTCATGCTTGATAAGTACCAGTTATAAAGCACTCATTTTATGAGAATTGTGGGTCAAATGAACTGAACCATGAAATAGCAAATGTGTCTAAAGATAATATTCTGTCACAAAGTTAAGTTATATTTGTACTCCAAAATTTTACTTTTGAAAACTTGGGAATAAGGAATTGCTTTAGGATGTTCAAACAATACCAAGATTCTCCAATTAATTTCTATTTGTTTCGGAAGTGGCCTTTAGACTCACTTGAAGCAAGAAAGGCATGGGAAATTTATTTTTTCTCTCTAGTGAGATGGGATACCTACATGGGTTGAACAGTATAGCAATTATTGACTTTGGCTCTTTTTGCTTGCATTTCTTGTATGATTCACCACATAATGCAACTTTTCCCTAACCAACTAACAAACTAAAAGTACCTTCTCTGAGCAAAATGCTTAGATGTTAGAGTGAATTGTGCAGGTGTGTATCCCACCATGTCTTCTTTAAAGAGCTTCCAATATGGTTGAGGAGATAAGACTGAAACTTCAGTGTTATTAGCACAGAATGATCAATTGTAGCAACAGTGAAGGCATGGATGATGTATTATACACACACACACACGTATTATATATGCATATATTATGTGTGTGTGTGTGTGTGTGTGTGTGTGTGTGTGTGTGTGTAATAACAAAGCTGCATGTGAATCCTGGATTTACCATATGTTAGCAACGTGGCCCTCGACCAGTCACTAAACCATTATAAGCCAATATCAGGAGGATAATAGTGACTTTTATATTATAGTATTACATAGCCTCTTCTCTAATCTTCTCAGTCCCAAAATGACACTGAATATCACTGATTTCTCCATCATTATTGCAAGTGGTTTTTGTCTAGGTGTCCATAACAGCATATTCTTCTGGTTCTTCTACTCCACTGGATTCCCCATCACAGTCTGTTTTGCTATTTTTTCCCCCTCTCTTCCAGAATTCTTAAAGTTGAACTTCTTCAAGAGTTGGTCCTATAATATCTTACCTTCTCTGGTTATTTTTTTTCTATATGTAATCTCATATAGTACCACAGAATTAAATATCATCCATATATCAGTGTCCTCCAAAATCATATCTCCAGACTTCATCTCCTAAGTTGCAAACTCTAGATCTAATTACCTTCTTAACATTTTTAATGAATGCTGTATGTGTAATAAGTGTCTAAAGCTAAACATGTCCAACTCAGAACACCGGATTTCCCACCTTTTAAATCTGTTCTTCCCTTACTCTTCCACTCTTAATAAATATACTCCTGTCCACAGAGTTCTTAAAGCAAAAGATAAGGCATAACCCTTGAACAATGTTTTCTTCCTTTGGAGGATATCTATCAGAGAGTCCAAACTATCAGAAAGTCATGTTGACTCAATTTCTAAAACATTCCCCAGATGAGTTAACTCCCTCCACCTCCACTATGACTATAATTGTCCAAGGCCTGGCCTATCTTCTCTCATCTCGACCAGATCTTCTAACTAGCCCCCTTCCCCCATTCTTGTCCCACACACAACTGAGAGGCTAATCTTTAAAAATATTATAGCTAGGATCAGTCTACTCACCTGCCTAAAATAACAACAAAAACACAAACATTGTAGAGGTTGTGGTCCAAGATGTCAATGTAGAAAGACCCTGAAATCACCTCTTCCATTGAATACATCAAATGGTACCTTTTAATAGAACAATTCCTCCTAAAGAACTGAGACTGAATGAATAGCTACTGAATAACCAAAGATAAAACAACAAGAGAGACAGGAACACAACAACAAAGTCAACTTCTACCCCACCCCCTTACACTGCCAACAGCAGTGGGGAAAGATACTACTGAGGGACCAGGAACAGATTCTTTTGTCCTTGGGCATATAAAAAAGCTGTGCTTTACAAGAACAACTACCATAAGAGGGACAATACCAGAACTCTGTGAAACATTGCAGGAGCTGTGAGAATGCTGTCCAGGTCAGAGGGACTGGAAAACACCACAGTGTACATTCCCACTCCACCTTAAAAGCCTAGACTGGAGCAGGGTCTGGACACCATAACAGGTGGGTTGACTCATTACTGTAAGCTTGCAACCTCAGTGAGCCCAGAGTCCATAAGCCCACACCAGCCCACGTTGCACCGGAACACAGAAAAATAGCCAAGGTTTAAAAGGACCAAGAAGCTGCTGGATCACTCTCTCCCCATCCACCTTAAAAGACCATGCTGGAATGTGGTCTGGTTCATAGTGAGTTTGCAACCTCAGTGAGCCAAGGGTCCTCAAGCCCACATCAGCCTCTGTAGTGTCAGCGCACAGAAAAAAAGCAGTGGGTTTTTATGAATTTTTTGTCTTTTTATTTTTTCTAATTGGTCTAGTTTTGGTGTAATTTTTGTTCTCTTTGGTATTGTTCTTTTCTGTTTTTTTCTCTTCCCTTTTTAATTTTTTTCTGTTATTTATGACTTTCTTCTTTATGTAAAAAGCAGCATTTTAGGAGAGTAACTAGAATATACAGCCATAGTTCCAGGCAGCCAGCAAAAGTCACCAAGCACACAGTCTACACAGGGGATACCAACACAAGACCACTCCTTCAAGTTTAAGAGAAGTTACCATTCCACCTAATCTATTGAAACACACAAATAAATTCAGACAGAATACATTCCAAAATAAAGAACAAGAAAACTCAGAAAAATAACTAAATGATACAGAGATAAGCAATATGCCTGATAAAGAATTTAAAGTAATGATCATAAAGATACTCACCAGACTGGAGGGAAGAGTAGAAGATCTCAGTGAGACTTTCAATAAAGAGACAGAAAATATTAAAGAGAATAAGAGTTAAAGAATTCAATAATTAAAATTTTTAAAAAGTAGTAGAGGGAATCAATAGTAGACTGGAAGACGCAGAATAACATATCAACAATCTGGAAGACAGGATAATGGGAAGCACACAGAAGAACACTAGAAAGGGGGAAAAAAAGATTTAAAAAATGAGGATAGATTAATGTTATCCTTTTGGATAACATTAAATGAATAAACACTTGCATTATAAGTGCAAAAGAATTGTATGGCAAATGTATTTGAAGGCATAATAACTGAAAACTTCCCTAATCTAGGGAAGAAAAAAAAGACATCCAAGTCCATGAAGCATAGAGAGTTCCAAAAAAGATGAGGTCCACACCACAGAAAATAATAACTAAAATGTCAAAGGTAAAGATAGAGAATCATTAATCAGCCAGAGAAACAAAAAGTTACCTACAAGGGAAAACCTATAAAGCTGTGAGTTGATTTTTCAGCAGAAACTTTGCAGCCTGAAGAAAATGGCATGATCTATTCAAAATGCTGAATGGAAAAACCTACAGTGAATAATACTCCACCCAGCAAGAGTATCATTCAGATTTGAAGTGAGATAGAGTTTCCCAGACAAACAGAAAATAAAGGATTTTATCACCACTAAACCAGCCTTATGAGGAATGTCAAAGGAGAAGAAATGTCCATAATTAGACATAAAATTATGAATAAAAAGTTGTAAAATGTGGCAACATATACATAAATTGTGGAAAAGGGAATACAAAGGGAAGAGGAAAAAGAAAAAAAAAGTTTTGTTTTGTTTTGTTTTGTTTTAAATGTGTTTGAACTTAAATGACCATCAAATTAATATAGACTGCTATTTACTTAGGATGTTATAGATGAACCTTGTGGTAACCACAAACCCAAAACCTATGACAGATACACAAAAAATAGAGAAAAAGAAATCCAAACATAACACTATAGAAACTCATCAATCACAAAGAGAGCAAGATAAAAAGGAACAAAAAAATAACAACAAAAACAACCAGAAAACAAATTTTAAAATGGTAGTACTCATCAATAATTGCTGTAAATCTAAATGGCCCAAGTGCTCTAATCCAAAGACATAGGGTGACAGAATGGATAAAAATACCAGGAATCATCGATATGTTGCCTACAAGAGACTCACCTCAAATCTAAAGACACATGTAGACTGAAAGTGAAGGAATAGAAAAACACTGATGATGTAAATGGAAGTGAAAAAAGATGGCCAGATGGCAATACTTATATCAGATAAAATAGACTTTAAAACAAGACGGTAAAAGGAGAACAAGGGAATAGACTTTAAAACAAAGACAATAAAAGGAGAAAAACAAGGGAATAGACTTTAAAACAAAGGCGGTAAAAGGAGAAAAACAAGGGGATTACATAATAATAAAGCGATCAATCCAAGAGGAATTAATAATTCTAAATATGTATGTACCCAACACTAGAGCACCTAAACACATGAATCAAATATTAATGGACATAAAGAGAGAAACTAATGGTAATACAATAATAGAAGGGGACTTTAACACCCCAGTTACATCAATAGATAAATCATCGAGGCAGAAAATCAACAGGAGAATATTGTCTTTGAATGACACATTGGACCAAATGGATATAACAGATATATACAGAACACTGCACCCAGAAACAACAGAATACACATTATTTTCAAGTGCACATGGAACATTCTCCAGAATAGAAAACATATTAGGCCACAAAGAAACCTTAATAAATTCAAGAAGACTGAAATCATAACATGCATCTTTTCTGATCAGAATGGTATAAAGTTAGGAATAAATCACAAGAAAAAAAACTGGAAAAACCACAAACACATGCAGAATGGAGGCTAAACAGTATGATATTAAACAACCAATGGGGCAATGAAGCAATCAAAGAAATTTAAAAATACATACTGACAAATGAAAATGAAAACACAACAATCCAAAATCTTTGGGACAGAGTGAAAACAGTTCTGAGAAGAAACAAGAAAAAGCTTAAATAAATAATCTAATCTTATACCTAAAGGAATTAGAAAAAGAAGAACAAACAAAGCCCAAAGTGAGAAGATAAAAGGAAACAATAAACTCAGAACAGAAATAAATGACATAGAGACTAACAAAAATAGAGAAAATCAATGAAACTACAGAACTCCATTTCATTTCTATACATTATTAAAGAAATAAAAATCATATGACCATCTTAATAGATGGATAAAAGGCATTTGACAAGATTCATCATTTTTCATGATAAAAACTTTGAACAATGTGGATTTAGAGGGAACACACTTCAACATAATAAAGACCATATATGAAAAAACCCATGGGTAACAGCATACCCAATAGTGAAAAACCGAGAACTTTCCCTCTAAGATCAGGAACAAGACAAGGATGTCCATTCTTGCCACTTTAATATAGTACTGAAAGCCTTGGCCACAATACTCAGACAAGGAAAGAAAAAAAAAAGACATTCATATTGGTAAAGAAATTGAAGTATCAGTAATCACAGGCAACATGATACTATATATACAAAACCCTAAAGATGCCATCAAAAAACTACTAGAAGTAATAAATGAATTCAGAAAAGTGGCAGGATACAAAATTAATACCCAGAATTGGTAATGTTTATATTAACACTAATACAAAGTAGCAGAAAGAGAAATTAAAAAAAAATTTAATAATGCACCTTAAAGAATAAAATACCTAGGAATAAACTTAACGAAAGAGGTGGTAGACCTGCACTCTAAAACTATAGCACACTGATGAAAGAAACTGAAGATAACATGAACAAATGGAAAGATACTTCATGCTCATGGACTGGAAGAACAAATATTGGTCCGTATTACCCAATGCCATCTACAGATTTAATGCAATCCTTTTTTTTTCCCTTACAAAAATTTGTATAGAAGCACAAAAGACTCCAAATACCAAAGCAATCTTGAGAAAGAAAAACAAAGCTGGAGGTATCACTAATACAAGATTCCAAGATACTACAAAGCTGTAGTAATCAAAACAGTGTAGTACTGGCACAAAAACAGCATAGGAAAAAAACCCACTATATGGTCAATTAATCTATGACAAAAGAGACAAGAATATACAATTTGGAAAAGACAGTCACTTTAAATGAGAAAACTGGACAGCTACATGTAAAAGAATGAAACTGGACTACTTTCTCACAGCATATACAAAAATAAGCTCAAAATGAAGTAAGGACCTCCAAGTGAGATATGAAATCATAAAATCCTAAAAGAGAGCATAGGCAGTGATTTCTCTGATTGGCTGTAGCGACATTTTTCTAGATATATCTCCTAAGGAAAGGGAAGCAAAAACAAAAATAAACTATTGGGGCTGCATCAACATAAAAAGTTTTTACACTGCAAAGGAAACCATTAACAAAACAAAAAGACAACCTCCTGAATGGGACAAAATACTTGCAAATGATATGTCTGACAAGGGGTTAGTATCCAAAATGTATGTATGTGTGTGTGTGTGTGTGTATAAACTTAACACCAAAAAAAAAACAAACAATCCAATTTAAAAATGGACCTGAACAGACATTTTTTCCAAAGACAGAGGGCACATGAGAAGATGCTCAACATCACTCATCATCAGGGAAATGCAAATCAAAACGACAATGAGACATCACCTTTAGAATGACAACAAACAAGATAACAAGAAACAAGTGTTGGTAAGGATCTGGGGAGAAAGGAACCCTTGTGCACTCTTGGTAAGAATATAAATTAATACAGCCACTGTGAGAAACAGTATGGACATTCCTTAAAAAATTACAAATAGAAATACCATATGATCCAAGAGTTCCAATATTGGGTATTAACCCAGGGAAAATGAAAACACTAACTCAAAAATATATAGGCACCCCTATGTTTATTGCTCCATTATTTACAATAGCTAAGACATGGAAGCAACCTAGGTGTCAATCACTAGATGAATGGGTAAGGAAGAAAAGGTATATATATATACACAATGGAATATTACACAGCCATAAAAATGATGAGATCATGCCAGTTGAGACAGTGTGGACGGACCTGGAGGGTGTTATGCTAAACGAAATAAACCAGACTGAGAAAGCCAAATACCATATGATTCTATTAATGAATGGAATCTAAAAATATTAATAAGCAAAAAGCAGAATCAGAACTATAAACGCAGTGAACAAACTGATGGTTGTCAGAGAAGACACAGATAGGGGACTGGGCACAATAGGTGGACAGAGGGGAAACACAGGCAACCAATTAGGGACTGAATAAGTCACAGGTATAAAAAGCAGAGCATAAGGAATATAGTCAATGGTATTTTAATCACAACGTAATGGGACAGATGGTAGCTATACTTGTGGTGAGCATAGCATAAATGTAAGTGTGTCAAATCACTAAGCTGTAGATCTGAAACTATGTAACACTGTGTCAAGATACTCAAAAAAAAACAAGCAAATAAAAAGCAGAATCAGATCTATAAATATAGGGAACTGATGGTTGTATGTAATGTAACACCGTGTGTCACCTATACTCAAATAAAAGATAATAATCTTTTTAATTAAAAACCACTCTGATGTTTCTACATTTTATGCTAAAAAATTAAAACTCTTCACATGACCTGTGAGGCCCTACAGTATCTGATGTGGCTACTTCTCAGACATCACCTCCCGTAACTCGCCCTTCTCTTGCTGTGCTCGTCATACTAGCTTCATTGAACATGGTGAGGGCTCAGTTAGTCTTGGAACCCTTATCATAGCTGTTCCCGCTACCTACAACGGTGTTTCACATCTCTTCAGAGCTGGTTCCTTCTTGCCATCCATGTCTCTTCTAAGAAAACTTCCTTGAGTGTAAAATAAACGTGACAGAAATGAGAATGCTCTCAGACACCCACCCACAGGGAACACAACTGAACCAACTGTTCTCTTTTGGTATTCATCACTGTCTTTGCACCAAAGTCATGCCTCCTCCAAATAATGGCTGAGTTTATCAGAGATACTAAGGCACACCCATTGCTAGGAGACATAAGACTCCCCTGATAGCCATCTTTAGCTTGAAGACTCACAAATGTCTTTGCCAAACCATAGACTGTACAACAATCTACGCCACATTTGCCCAAACTTCTTTCCTCTCTCCTTCACTCAGGGTCACACTTGCATCGAGGTATTCAGTTCCCCCAGCTTCCCTCATCTCCTTTCCTATGTTCACTGACATAGGCATTTCCACTAATAAAAATCTTGCAGATTTAAGCCCTTCTCTTTTGTGCCTGTTTTTCAGAGAACCCCAATTAAAACCCCAATAAAAATATTTGATTCTGAGAAATTAATGATTTTTAAGATCTGCACACGATAACTAAAAATGTGTTTTACTGTTACATTACTCAGCCCACAGACAACATCATCCCCATTTTATGCTCAGAAAGAATAAATGACTTCTGCTAAAAATCATAATAAGCAAATGTAAAAATGCAACTTGCCTTCTAACTCTAAACACTTTCCACTGTATCTATTGTATGCCCTCCTGTGTACCAAGGAGGGCTTCAGAGATGCCTGAAAACTCCACCAGATCTGCATCTAAATTATGCTCTGAGGGTTTGTACTTTGGCTGTGACTGACCCTAGGGTTATGCATTTAGTTGGGGAGGACAGAATGCTTAGCATTTTTATTATACATGACATTCTTCTTCAGCAGTAACACCTACACTCTTTACATTATGCAAATGCATTTCTTCTGGCCTCTTCATTATTTTAGTGAATGAAATCTACCAAAGGTCAATGTCTTTGTCAGCAATAGGGTGGATGCTGGCAGTGTGACGCGACAAAAGCTGTAGCCCATTAGCAGTCACTGTCAGCAGTAAGCTGTGATCCTACCTCTAGTGCCCCAGCAGAGCCCTTTCGCTCTTCCTTCACATCAGCCTAGAAGAAAGAATTTCCTCTCCTTTTGATATTTGAAATCCAGATCCACCTACTTGTCCAAATGCCCAGCAGAACTGCTGCTGGCTGTTTGGAAGGGTCACTTTATCAAAACTTTACTATAAAGACTTTCCACTCCTTCACTCAGCTATCATTCCTGCACCAACACTCCTGCTTCTTGCTTCTCAAGAAGACTTAACAAACCTCAGAGAGGCCAGGGAGTGCAGCCACCAACTTGCAAATTCTGAAATATTCAAAGTAACAGTAGTTCTCAGCAGTACCAGTCCTACTCTGCGAGATTCGGATGGCATGCCATCATCATTTCCTTTGGAAAAGCCTTGATCTGGGATCCCTGGGTTTCTCAGTTGGTTAAGCATCTGCCTTCAGCTCAAGTCATGATACCAAGGTCCTGGGATCCTAGACATCCTAGGATGTCTATGGGATTCTGCACTGGGCTCCTTGCTCAGCAGGGAGCCTGCTTCTCCCTCTGCCTGCTGTTCCCCCTGCTTGTGTGTTCTCTCTCTCTCTCTCTCTCTCCCCGACAAATAAATAAATAAAGAAAAGCCCTGATCTGCCAACATAACACCCATATAAACCCTGCACCATTTCTTTCAATACAAGTTGTCTTCTAAATTTTATGTTTAGGTGTATTTTCGTTTGATATATAGGCATAGCAGGAAACATTTTTTGGGAAAAAAAAAACATGTAAGGAGAGATAAAGAAGTTTGCTGTCAGAATCACAGGAAAAGGGCCATATATTTAAGGGATGAATACATTATGGGATTCTAAAATAATAAGACTGATTTTCAAGTGTAGTTTATACCTCCTTAAGGATCTCATTCATTTTTTAAAAAATTTGTATCCACACTACTAATTTTATTATATTTATCAAAGTTAAAGAACACACTGTAATTTTATACAAAATCTGATTAATATGAAATGCTACTATTTAATTTTAAAAAATAAAGTTTTCTGATAGAAACTTTATATTAAAATCCATCCACTCATATAGTATTATCTTTTTGCAGAAAAAAAAAAAACACTAAAATGCAAAGAGGGTAATTAAGTTTCCCAAGGTCATACATCTGGTTAGTGACTGAAAAGGGATTAGAATCCAGACTTGCTAGTACATAATTATTCTCATGCTCTGTACTCATCTTGCAAATATCTGAACACCATGGTATAGTGTAATTGGTTCCTAACAATATAGTCTATATATGATACACCAAGGTAAGATGACTTTAGTTTGGAAGTGTTGTGGTTTTGTATTACTAGCCGTGTCCAAAGAGTAGCTGGGAACCAGCTATCAGAAAGTTTAGGGAGATTTCTAACCCTGGTCTGAAGAAGGTAGGACTTGAGTTGACCTTTGAAGAATGGAGTGAGATCCAGGCCAAACAAGAGAAGACAAGGGATTTAAAGAATGGTCCCAGAAGAGAAAAGAGTGGGAACATTTGGGGGTAGTAACTACATTACTATGTACATAAGAAAGGCTGTAACACAGGCTGGAGAAGTCAAGGAGACCAAATGTGGGGTTCTCCTCTCCTTCTGCTGAGGAGATGCTAGTTAAGTGTATTGGACTCAAGTGGGAGCTAGCCTAGATAAATGTCCAAGGCACAAAGTGCTTGGCAATGAGAGCGAGATCTTGGAATTTTTCAGAATCTGAATTTCTGTCTCGTCCTGTATCTGACACAAACTTGCAGTCAGAATTTATATGGTCTTGCTGTACTCGAAGGTGAGCGCACGTTCCCCGTGGCTTCTAAACGAAGCTTGCAGTCACGTATGGGACGGCGGTTTCTCCGAGAGCCAAATGCCCTGAGCAGTAACACAAAATGCAGACTCAGGAACCATAGACTTGACCTCCCAGAAGTGCTCTGGGATAGACAGAAGTAGCATAGCATGGACTGATGCCAGGAGGAAGCTGAGGACCATGAAAACAATCAGGGCAACTCTTAGCAAGGAAAAGAAACAGTGAGAGGTTTACAGAGAGGGGACTAGAGGGGTCCAATACTACAGATAAGTAAAAAGAAGAGTATATTTAAAAAAAAATTCCTCCTCCTTCTCCCCCTGGCTCTACTGCCCACTTCTATGGTCAAGGCTCAGGGACTATCATCCGTTACAAATGTCTTTAAAGCAGATGCAACTTCACAGAAGTTCAAGAGCCCACAAATGACAATACAGCCTGTTACCAGCATAAAACATGAAGAAAACCATCAAAACTCAGAGGAAAAAAACCTGTTTTCATATTTAGCAAAAAAAAAAAAAAAAAAAAAAAAAAAAAGTAGGCCAATAACTTAGGTATTTAAATTGATGCATGAACCCCACAGGGCAGGAGGAAATCCAATGTACTCCAGAACCAAATTACAAGGTAGAAAAGTTCAATTCACATAAATACATGGATTAACTGATCTGAGAACTGGGTTCACTTGTCACCTTTGGGAAAATAAAATCTGTCATACTAATAACAAGAGTATTAAGATGATCCCCCTATTCAAATGCTAATCACAATAAGGGCTTTTCTCCGTGTTATCTAGCAAAATAAAACATTTTTCAAATATAAAGATTCTGCAAACTTCATAATACCTCCAGAGCCTTATTAAAAGTGTTCACACATTTAAGTAAAATTAGATTCCAGCCTAATCACCTCAGGCAGATATCTTTCCATGTGAGGTGGCTTGCCCCCAGAGTCTCATCTGAACAACCATACGCAGGAGATTTCACAGTGATTTATCTCTTGTTGCATTACATATATTGAATTCAGATTATTTATGTTGCAAAACTAGTAGTTTAATGATTTAGAGGCCATGTCCACAATCTTAGCACCTAATCACTTTGACCAGGGTGGAAGAATGCTGATATTAAAAAAATAAAACACAACAACAACAACAAAACAAAACAAAAAAACAAAAAACCCAGAACACTTCCTAGAATAAGACTTATTCCTGGAAGGCAAGGCTACCAAGCCCTTATACCTAAGAAGGATTACAGTTTATATTCAGAACACCACAGCCCGGATTCTTCAGGTGGTTTGGAAATAAATGACAACCTCATTAGGCACAGAAGCTTACAGTTCTGTGCCCTCTGCACTCAAGCAACAAAGCCAAAGCCTCAATCCCATATTGAGTTCCTTAAAGATTTCATTCAACTATCTAATCTAGTGATGAGCATCACACGGAATTTAGCGAAGTCCTATGGATTTATTCTCATCACTGTATGAAGTGCATTAGGAGAGTGAGCACTCAGCTGCAGAAACTACCAATTTCTCAGTCTGCATGACTGAACACGATAGAAGCATATTCCCACTCACCTCACTGTCCCTTGGCTTTTGTCGGGCAGGATCCTGGTTCTTTACTTGTGTCACCATCACATTGGAAGGCCTTTTCTCACCCCTCCACTGAATTATTTACATTCACTCAGCCAACTAGTAAAGAGAATAATATGGAAAATAAGAGACAAGAGAAAAACGGATTGATAATCCAGTCCCTGCTATGTAAACTGCCCAATTTGTGTTTAAATTCAAAAAGAGGAATTTCATAAGAGAACATGGGAATGGTAGAACAAGTGACAAAATCCCCTAGATAGGGGTGCCTGGGTGGATCAGTCAGTTAAGCATCTGCCTTCAGCTCAGGTCATGATCCTGGAGTCCTGGGATCACTCCCTTAGCAAGGAGCCTGCTTCTCCTTCTCCCTCTGCTGCTCCCCTGCTTGTGCTCTCTTGCTCTCTTTCTCTCTCTCAAACGAATAAATAAAATCTTTAAAAAATCCCTTAGGTAAATTATAACTTCAACAAAGAAAATTCAAAAGAAAAAGTTTATGCCCCATGCATCCATTCCCTCCATCAGCCACTGACACATACATTGTCCACCTGGTTTTTTTCTTTCTTTTTTTTTTTTCATATCTTCAGGGCTGGATATGAGCCTCTGCAACCACCCCCATGCCCAAGAGCATGCAGAATACTGGAAGAGTGTGTCAGGAATGGGAAACAATAAATAGAAGAACACAATGTGGTGGACGCAGGAACAGAGACAAATTAAAAGGTGCTACCTCTTCTGGATTCTTCTTTGTGTCTGCTTAGTCTCAGAAATTCTTTGGACAACAACACATTTGCCTTTAAATTGCCGTTTCGTGGTCTCCTGGAAAAGGTGTGAGGACCTTGGAGTATCTGTGTAAGAGCAAATAAAAGAGGGAAAATACTTAAAATATACTGAATAAAAATTAAACATTAATGCCTAGTCTATAGCAAAAACCATAAAGGTAGTCATTCCCTCAAACCTAATCATTGTTTTCATGAGAATTTATCCTAAAGAAATCATTCAACAGAAGCAAATTGTTTTATAAATCAACAGGTCTATTGAAAAGTAAGCTATAATAGTTTAAAAATAGAAGAAGGAAGAGCCAGAATCCCCAATACTAAACTTATACTTGATGGGATATGAGAGACTCATTAAAATCATACTAACTTGCCACATCAAAATGTTTACGTCACTGTTTTAATACAAGCAGACAATGAAATGTTTCTTTCACATAGAATATAATGCACATAAAAATGAAAGTAATTGCTTTATTGGGATGATGAAATGACAGGTGATTTTTTAATTCAAACATTATCTTTAATATTGCTACATCACCTTCCAGTAATTAAAACATTTATACCATCTGCATGTGGGAAGCGAAACATACAATTTATCATTCATTCTGAAAAGATTGTCATTTCACAGAATTACTAGCATTTGTCATCTAGAATTTTCTATTAGGGTTGCATGTCCCCCTCTTCCCCAACTGTATTGATTTCTTCTTCAAAGGTCTTCCCCCAAAGCCTATCTTTCTCCTGCTCTCTCCAAACACATTTTCTCCAGAATTAAACATTCCCTTTGGTGCTCAGAGGGCTGGATTTCTGGGTATTGGGGATAGCCTACATCCACATCCATTCCCAGCAGTCATGATTTGCCATCTCTTCCCTAAAATCCAGAAAATCCCTAAATTCTGGGGCACAAGAAATTGTGTTTGCACTGAGTCATACTTGAGGCAGGAGGTAAACAATAGTGTGAAGACACAACAATAAATGTCCTCTAGGGTTGTAGGGTTGAGAATTAAATAAAATAATATATGTAAATTCTCAGATTAAGAGAGATTGGCTCTGTAGTAAATTGCTTCAGGTCAAATTCTGACGGTTCATCTTATTGTGATATTGGGCAATTTATCTAAAATGTCTATGCCTCAGTTATTCTATCATGTGAAGGATGAGAAGAGGAGAGGAGGGGAGCTCCTACCACACAGAGGCATTATAAAGATTAGAGAATGGATGCACTTGCTTAGAACCGTCTTGGTATATTGCATTTACTCAGATGGGTTACCTATTTTCTCAGTAATTGTTATGAGGGTAGAAAGAGATTGTGTTTTCTTTTAAATATGGGTGAATTGTGTAGAACTGACCAGGTGTAAAATTCCTCAACCTTCTTCCATCCCTTCTGTAAATGTCACCTGCATCTAGATGACAGGTGTCCTTGTTCTTCCTCGCTCCACCTGTGTTCTTGTCCCCATCTCTTCAAATCTTGACTATTAACCTATAATTTTTCTCTTACATTTTCTTTATCTTCAGCCAGTCCCATTTTGATTAGCTTTCTACCCAAGCTTGTAAATATAGTCAAATCTCTAACATTCTCTGAAAAAAAAAATCTTTTCCAGATCATTTTTAAATCTACTCTTTCATTCTCCTTCAATTTTAAACTCATTTTCCAGTGATAGCCATCTGCTCTGTTACATTCAGGTTTCAATCTACCCTAAATGTTTCTGTCCAGACCATTCCATTGAAACTGCTCTAACTGAAGTCATCAATGAGCTTCATATCAGTAAAGAATATTTTTCATTACTTGTTAGATTTCTCTGGTAAATCTATTATAATCTTATGATTTATTTCTGTTGTTTATTTTCTTCAGTCTTTCGTTCTTATTACCTGTACCTCCTTGGCTTCTATAATTCTACCTACATCTTTCTATCTGCATTCACTACTCTACTACATTTTCATTTCCAGATTTCTCCTCCATCAACCACCAAGACTCGGCATCCCCCAAGTTCTGAGCACTGCTCTTCTCTTTCACAAGAAATGCTCAATGGTCAACCTCAAGTAACTCTTGGTTTTACCTATGATGTTAAAATTGAAAACTTCCAAATCTATTTCTATCCTTGACCACTCCAAACATATCAGACTCAGAGTAAAATAGCACCCAGCCTGTACATATTGACAATAAACATTTGTGAAAAAATAATAAAAATGCCTATTGGTCACAGCATTTCAATGTCCCAGACCTGCCCCAAAGGCTAAAATTAACCTCAGGAGAAATTCCAGAGAAGGAGCAAAACCTTCTCTGTATTACTAGTCTCTGTCATTAGCTACAACATACAGCCATTTACTCAAGTCAGGGATGGGGAAGTCATCAAAATTCTTCAATTCATCCCTTTTCCATATCATTCTCCTTCAAGCTATCAGCAAATATTGTTGATTTCACCCCCTGGGATTTCCCAAATCTATTCATCAGTTCCTGCCTAAAATATTGCAGTAAGGAGCCACCTATCAGTCTTGCCTGAAACTTTGCACTATCTGAAATCCACTCTGCCCTCCAGAAAATTTACCTAAAACACAACAAATGACTGTATCATGTATTTCTCTCTTTGCAGACCTTCAGTGGCCTTTGATTACTTACAGGATAATGTGCCAGATTTTCAACACACCATGCCCCTTCTACCATGTTTGCTCTTTGACTCACCTTGCTATGAACTTTGCCATTTTTAAGACTTATTTTCTGTAGTACAACACACTAGATAATGAAAAGTCTCAGTTTGATAATATTCAGGCATTCACAAAAGCAAACACAAACTCTGTAGACTCAGAACTTTCCTTAAACAACAGCTTCAAATTAAAAAGACAGTTTTTAGATTATGACATCATAGGCAAAAAGTCACTGAACACACAAGAAAAGAAGCATCATGAACAAGAGTAGACAGAAACAACAGATCATAGAATCAGACGTCCAAACACTTTAACTGTGGAACTATGAGACACTGACTATAAAATAAGTATGTTAATATATTAAAAGGGAAATTTTAAATGTAAGAAAATATAAAATGCCAGGATTATTTTTTAAAAAAGCCAAATATGTCTTGTGGAAATAGAAAGTATAGTATTAGAAGTTTCAAAAAATCTATAATGGAAGGTTTAAAGGTAAATAGACATGATTGAGGAAGTAACTGATGAATTGGTCTAGAATGTACCTTAAAAAGATGGGAAATATGAGGAAGAGGTTGTAAGACAAAGTGAGACTATCCATAATACATCTAATGTGATTCTAGAATGAGAATAGGTAAGTAATGAATAGAAGCTATATTTTAGGAGATAATAACTAAAAATTTTCTAGAACTATTAACAGTTAAAAATCAGTAGCTTCAGGAAAACCACACACCTATTTTACACTATAGCAAACTACTACATATCAGAAACAAGGAGATGACTCTAGAAATAGCTATAGTAAAAATACATATTACTTACAGAGGAACAATTATTGGAATGGCAGCTGCTTTCTGAGCTGCAACAATGAAAACTGGAACACAGTGTAATAAAATATTCATTGTCTAATAGGCAATAACTGTCAATATAGAGTTGTGTTCACAGCGAATGTATCTTTCAAGAATGAGATGTAATAAAGACAGTTTTTGACAAGAAAAAAGTGTGAATTTGCTACCAGCAGATCTTTTCACATACTATGGGTGGGAATGTAAATTGATACGACCAATTTAGAAAACAGTTTGGGATTACCCAGTCCAGTACACTTGGACATGGACATACCCTCACACCCAAGTTTTACTCCTACACATGCTCCAGAGGAAAAACTCTCCTATATGTGCACTAAGAAAAATATACTAGAGGGGCGCCTGGGTGGCACAGTGGTTAAGCGTCTGCCTTCAGCTCAGGGCGTGATCCCAGCGTTATGGGATTGAGCCCCACATCAGGCTCCTCCGTTATGAGCCTGCTTCTTCCTCTCCCACTCCCCCTACTTGTGTTCCCTCTCTCACTGGCTGTCTCTATCTCTGTCGAATAAATAAATAAAATCTTTAAAAAAAAAAAAAAGAAAAATATACTAGAATATTCATAGTGAACACAATGTCAATAAGCATGATATTAAAATGGGTAACTATCATTATGATATATTAATACAGGGTAGCAAATGGGTAAATCACAAACTGAAACAAGGCACAGAATATATGTAGTATGACTCATTTATATAAATTTTCAAACACATGGAAAGCTAAACAATAGAGTCAGAAATATATGGTAAAAAATAAGAAAAAGAAAAAAGAATAATAAAAATCAAGAATCTGATAAATACAAAAACAAGGACAATGTTACCTGAGTGGGGTAGAAAGCAATGGAATGGGAAGGAGTATACCATGGGCTTCAAGAGTCATGATCATTTTTAAATGGAGAAAGGGATACATGAGTGCTTGCTATGTTGTTATCCTTTATATCGTACCTGATTTTTATAAATATTCATATGTATCCACCCAATATTTAATTTGAAAAGTTAAAGTGTAGGAAAGGCATCCAATCCACACTCTGAGTTTTCTTCCAAATTGCCGGTACACAGCTTGTCCTAATTGGAATACTGCTCTCTCCTATTTTTGCCTGGCTAACACTTGTAATTACCGTTACTCTCAAAACCTTTCTATCAAACCCATGGTGGATCTCAGGACTGCCTTCCTCTACCCTTCCCCCCAATACATATACACACACCTTCCTTTGTTCTCTATGACTGCGAACCAGTCTTTATCATGTTTTACATAATATGCTGAAGACACTTTACTTCTCTCTCCCCAACACATTGCAAGTTCCTATAAAGTGGGCATTTTCTCTTATTTTGCACACCCAGTGTCTGGTTCATAGTAGATGGTCAATGAAAATTACATGGATTGTCACTTGGAAGTAGAGTTATGTCCTTATATCCACCAGAGTCATTCTGGAGGAGGCGGAAACTGAACAAGGTCAGAAAGGAGAAAGAAGAGGAGAAAGAGGAATTTAAAAGCTGAAATGACTAGGAATTCCATCAGGATTACAAAATATTCTGGTGGTACTTCTATAACTATGGCCAGAAGTTCTTACTGCCCCAGTAATATGCATGTATCTCTGCTTCCAAGTCTTGCTTCAGTCCTTCTTTCTCTTGGTATGTGGAATGCCTCCCTTTGCTCATCTTACATTCATACCCAACTCATGTATTAAAAAACTTGATCCTAGAAAAATAACTTTCCTCATTCATCTCCAGTGCTTAGGAATTATTTAATTAAATTATAAATCATTGATTGAGCTGGTGACTAGCTGGTCACTTTACACTTTCAAGACTCCTGTTACCCTTGGAAAGATAAATAGCCTTGAGGTAAGTAAGCAATTTGGGGCCTGACTTCCGTAAGATTTTTTTTTTTTCAAGGAAAATGTTTGTCACCTAAGAAAACACATCAAGAATAACTTTCGCAATGGATGA
Organism: Ursus maritimus; assembly: GCF_017311325.1. Lineage (NCBI taxonomy): Eukaryota > Metazoa > Chordata > Mammalia > Carnivora > Ursidae > Ursus > Ursus maritimus. The sequence goes on along the minus strand of NW_024426774.1, from coordinate 16,556,864 downwards.
GGGATAAACAAATGTCCAAGATTCCTAGAACCAATTCTCATGGAAACTAAAAGAATACCCTTGTCAGAATCAGCAATAGACATTTCCACAGTAATGTTCTCCAGGGGATATTGTCCCTCAGGATCAAAGAGGTTTTATTGAGCTTCTAATATGCATTTGACTCAAAGAAACTAAGGAAACAGTGCTTTGTCTTAACTTTTATGATTCAAAAAATATTTTATGCGAAAACAGTAAAATACCCATATGGCAGTAAATAATACAAAGAAGCTATTCCACTCAATTACAAATATTACTGAACATTTATGACATACATACATATAACATTCTTCTAGGCATGGGACACAACAAGAATGAATTATGTTTTGAAATCTATTTTTCCAGATATTTTGAACAGCCATCAAGGCTTCTCTATTTTCACAGCCTCTAAGAACCTAGAATGGTGCTTTAAACAGATTCCATGCTCAATCAAGGTATGTTTGAGAGGATCATAGCAGCTATGTATATGTAAGAAAAGTTGGTGAATAGTTTGTAGTATTATAATACCTCAGCGTTTTTGGAATTTCATATATATTTTATGTGTATTTATTTTAAGTGGATTCTACTATTGCCTCCATGGTGGTACTGTCCACTCTCTACTCAACTCAGACTGCTTCCATTAGCCTGAATCAAATGTCGCTAGACATGATTTTGGTCTGAATTAGCATGAAGTAGGGTATCAGCTGAAATGGCCCCATGAACACTCATCCATTGTCCACCACCAACCATGTCTGGATCACTATCTAAAGAATTGCCTGAGAACTAAAGGGACCAAATGTAGAAAAAACAGAAGGGTGGAGAGTAGGATAACTTTCCTCTGGCTTCCTCAGAATGCCTAAGGTTTAGAGGAAAATCACAACGGGATCCTTGAGCTCTCCATCATCTTTACTACAGTAAATACAAGCCCCTATTTCCTTCCTGTCTGAGGACTCATGTAGCTTATGCCTCCCCTTACTGTCAGCCATTTCAGTTCCCCAATAAATGACGGTCGGATTCTCTTTTATAATTCTTTCCTTTCTTACTACTCCCAGGAGATAAAACTGGTTTATTATATCTTCAAAGATCTTGCTTCTCAGAAACTCAATATTCTTCTTTCAGCCCCTGTCTTTTGGCTTCATGCTCTCTTCCATCAGTGATGAAAAAATAAACAAAGGGCCAGGCATCTTTGTATATGTACCATGAGGGCCGGGCAAGAGCTAGTAGCTTATAGACATGATCTAATATAATCCTCAGAACACTGAATCAACTGTTATTATTCTCCTTATTTGCAGACAGGAGATTAAGTGGATTGCCCAAGCAATTCTGAATTAAACCAACCATTCAAACTTTCAACCAAATTGTATCAAACGCAACCTTGTGTTGTTTACACTAAACCTACCAAAACCCCTTGTTTTTCAAGGAAAGAGGAAATAGTACCAGTGTTGAGTAAGGGAGATTGAACTCCCTTAAAGAAAGCTTATAGAATTTTATTGTGAGAACTTTGCCAGGGAATATTTTATATTCCCTATGAATATCTGAATATAAATATTTTGTAGGAAAAGAAGTTTTTTGTGTGTATGCATACATGTAAAGTATTGACCCTTTTATACAATAAAGAATTTGAAAATATTTGTGGTTTTTTGGGCAGATTTTAAGATTTTCATTGTTCTCACATCCTTAGGAGAGAATGCTCTCTGCAGTGTTCATTTCTTTAGTAATCCTCAAAAGAAACATAAAATGTGACCTATACTTCCTTAGCCAAAACTAAATATATTTTCTGCCACCCTGAGCTGAGTAGTCCTTATGCTAACTCTTGGAAAGGAATGGCCTGTTTCCTCTCAATTCCATCTGGATCTTTCTATTCAGCTTAGATTAATGGATTCAGCTAATGAGTCACCCTGTCAGTGTCTAGTTGTTTAACACTGGAGTTAAAAAAAAAAAAAAAAAAAAAAAAAACCTTCCACCTCTCCTTACAGCGATTACATTTCTTAGCTAAAGAAAACATTCAAGAAGAATATATAAAGTTTTGAAAAAATACATTTGCCTCTTTCCAAATAACAGTAGGGGTATTTTATAAGGTGTAATTCCAAAATGGCCACATTTGGATGAGTTCAGATACAGCAGGGTACCTACAAATTGGATTTGGCATTTATTACAGCAGTGGAAAGAGATATTATGACCTTTCCTTTACATACTTGGCTGCCCATTGCATTACACATGTGATTAATGTGTGAGTGTACATGTGGGTGTGTGGGTTTACCAACCCCGCCTGTTTCCTTTCTGGAACACAATGGGTGATGATCATGAGTATTTACAGACTACAAGAAATTAGAACCCCTAAAATACAGGAATCCCAACTTTATGCTCTTCTTTTTCCTGTAATTGGTTTCCTGAAGTATTAGACTTACAGTGAAAGAAAAGGAGGAACAGGACACTTCTGAGTGCCTCTGATTCACAGGAATAGCTCATTTATGTTGGTTGTAATTATGTCATTACCGGTGGTGAACCAGAGAAAAAGAAGGGAAAGGCAGGATCAGAAGAGCCACAAACAACATTTTAGGATAGATATAATGGTGAGTACAGGTGATGACCTAGAAATAAGGACATCTGGGAGAAAAGGTCACAATGAGGCACTGAGACAAACTGGAGACAGATGTGGCACAGATAAAAGAAAGGTGTATTTTACAAAGCCTCAGGTACCTGGAAACAAAATCCCAGTTTATGGCATTTGAGAATGCATGGTATATATAACAAGATGGGAAGCCCAGGACATTAATCTGAAGCACTTTCAAGAACATTCAAGACTAAAAGTCTCAGCAGTTTTAATAAATGTCACATGTGTTAGGTTAAGATGTTCAGATTCAATTTTTGGAAGTACTGAATGGTTAAAATATAATAACTTGCATCTCCTAAAGAAGAAGTACGGAGAATAAGCCTGGGATACACTCACCAGAAGGATGTCTGAACTCATTCATCTTTAGATATGACCCTGGGAAAACTATTTCCAACAGAAGAAACATATTTCCTAAGAGACTAATCAGCTCCAGGGAGTCTAGACTAACACTGACTTGGAAAGAAAGACACCATGACAATTGTTTTCCACAGGCTTGAAAGTGGAGAAAAGCCTTGGATGTTTAATACTTCGAGGGGCTCCTCTGGTGGTGGGAAATGCAGTGGATGACTTAAAAAAAATATATGATGTTGTTTACATAAGCCTTATATCAGGAAAAGTGTAATCTTATTAAAAAATATTAAAAATCAATATGATATTTATCTATTCAAACAGCTGAATGACCCATTTGATCATAAATTATTCATTTTATGTATTGTTTAATCCAGTATGCTAAAATTTTGTTTAGAATATCTGCATCTATATCATAAAGAATATTGGTCAGAATATTTTTTTTTCTTATTATTTTTTCATCATGATAAGTGTGCTCTTTAATTGTCATCACCTATTTTACCCATCCCCCACCAATCTCTCCTCTGGTAACCATCAGTTTGTTCTCTATAGTTAAATGTCTGTTTCTTGGTTTGTCTTTTTTTTTTCCTTTGATCATTTCTTTTGTTTTTCTTTTATTTGTTTTTCTCGGACTTATTTTGCTTAGCATTATACTCCGTAGCTCTATCCATGTTGTTGCAAAAGGCAAGGTTTCATTCTCTTTTATGGCTGAAAAATATAGTCCATTGTATGTATGTGTGTGAATATATACACCACATCTTCTTTATCCATTCATCTATCAATGGACACTGAGGCCGTTTCCATAACTTGGCTATTGTAGATAATGCTGCTATAAACATAGAGGTGCATGTATCCCTTTGAGTTACTATTTTTGTATTCTTTAGGTAAATACCTAATAGTGAAATTGCTGGATCTCAGGGTAGTTCTATTTTTAACTTTTTGAGGAAACTTCACACTGTTCTCCAGAGTGGCTGCACCAGTTTGCATTTCCATCAACAGTGCAAGAGGGATCCCCTTTCTCCACATCCTCACCAACACTTATTATTTCTTGTGTTGTGGATGTTAGCCATTCAGACAGATGTGAGGTGATCTTTCATTGTGGTTTTAATTTTCATTTCCCTCATGATAAGTGATCGTTGGACATCTTTTCATGTATCTGTTGGACAACTGTATGTCTTCTTTGGAGAAATGTCCAGTCGTGCCTTCTGTCCATTTTTGTTGGATTATCTGGTTTTTTGGCTGTTGAGTTGCATGGTTCTTTATATATTTTGGATACTAACCCTTTATTGGATATATCATTTGCAAATATCTCCTCCCATTCAGGTTACCTTTTAGTTTTGATTATTCCATTAGCTGTGCAGAGGCTTTTTATTTTGATGTGGTCCCAATAGTTTATTTTTGCTTTGATTTCCCTTGCCTCAAGAGACATATCTAGAAAAATGTTGCTATAGCCTGAAGGTTAATTTTCTTGTAATATCTTTGTCTAATTTTTTCATCAGGGTAATACTGGCCTCAAAACATAAGAAGTACTCTTTCTTCTTCAATTTTTTGGATGAGTTTTTTGTAGAATTGGCAGTATTTCTTCCTTAATTGATCAGTAGAATTCACCAGTGAACCCATCTGGGTGTAGAATTTTCTATGTGGGAAGATTTTTCACTAGAAATCACATTACTGTGGCTGATATAGAGTTATTACATTTCTTTTTAAATTAGGTTTTCTAGTTTGAGTCATTCAAAGAATTTGTCCATTTTTTCTAGTTGTAGAGATCAGCATAAAGTTATTCAAAATATTATCTTACTAACATTTTAATATGTGTAGAATGTATATCAATGTCACCTTTCTCAATTCCAACACTGACAATTTTGTATCTTTCATTTATTTTTCTGATTAGTCAGGTTAAAGATTTGTCAATTTCTTAAAATCTTTTCAAAGACCAAAAATATCATTTGATTTTAATGTCTTTCTCTATATTTTTCCATCTTTCTAGTATACTGATTTCTGCTCTGATATTTATCCTTTCTTTTACTTAGTTTGTGCTTAATTTGCTCTTGATTTTCTAGTTTCTTAGGGTGAGCTGAGGTCATTGGCTCGATACAATTCTTGTTTTCCAACATAGGCATTAATGTGGTAAATTTCCCTCTGCTTCAGCTTTATCCCATAAATTTTGATATGTTGTGTTTTCATTTGCATCCAGGACAAAATTTTAATTTCTTTTTTGTTTCTTTTTTGACATGGGTTATACAGAAGCATGGTATTCAGCAGAGATCTTCCTATTTTGTATTTCTAATTTAGTTCCCTTGTAGTCAGAGATCATATTTTTGAAAAAAAAAAAAAAACTTACTGAGACCTACTTTAAGGCCTGAATATGTTTTTTTCCTGGTAAATGTCCCATATGAACTTGAAAAAAAGGTGTGTCTTTTGCCATTGTTAGGTGGAGTGCTCTATTAATATCAAAATTCAGGTTGGTTCACTTTGATGATTGATTTATTTTCTGTGTCAACTTGATTGGGCTAAAAGATGCCTAGAAAGCTAGTAAAACATTATTTCTAGGTGTGTCTGTGAGGGTTTTTTCTAGAAGAGGTTAGTATTTAATCAGTAGATTCAAATTTCTAGAAGAGGTTAGTATTTAAGTCTAAATCTAGTATTTAAATTTAAATCAGTAGACTGAGTAATGATTACCTTCACCAATATGGGAGAGCATCATCCAATCTGTCAAAAGTCTGAATAGAACAAAAAGACAGAGGAGTAATGAATTTGATTCCTGCTTGAGTGCCTAATTCTGCCCTTGGACATCAGCACTTGTGGTTCTTGGAATCAAACTAGAACTTATACCATTAACTCCCTGGTGCTTAGGCCTTTGGGTTGGACTGAACCTGCACCATCAGGTTTCCTGGGCTTCCATATTGAAGATGGTAGATCATGGGACTTGTCACCCTCCAAAATCATGTGAGCCAACCTGTCACAATGTTTCTTTCTATGTATCTCTTCATAGATATTCTACTGGTTCTATTTCTCTAGAGAATCTCTAGAGAATCCTAATTAACACAATTGTGTTATTCAAGTCTTTTATATACTTTATGGTATTCTTTTTACTTGTTTTATCTACTATTGAGGTAGGAGTATTGAAGTATCTGAATATAATTGTGGTTTGTCTATTTGTTTTCCAGTTATATCAAGTTTGCATGTGTATTTTGAAGCTCAGTTATTTAGAATGTAAATGTTTGGGATTGTGATGACTTCTTGATGAATTGACTTTTCATCATTATGAAGTAACCTTCTGTTTCCCTAATAATATATTGTTTCTCTGCAATCAACTTCATGGGACCTTAATATAGCCACTCTATCTTTATTTTCATTAATGTTAGCATTGCTATAACTTTTTCTCTCCTTTTATTTTCAACTTACTTATGTCATTATATTTAAAGTGCATTTCTTTTGGGCCTTGCTTTCTTATTCAAACTTATAATGTCTCCCTTTTTATTGGGATTATTTTTTAAATTATTTATTTATTTATTTATTTATTTATTTATTTTAGAGAAAGTGAGCATGAGTGGGAGTGGCAGAGGGAGAAGGAGAGAGAATCTTAAGCAGACTCCATGCTGAGCACAGAGACCAATGCAGGGCTTGATCTCATAACCCTGAGATCACAACCTAAGCCCAAGAGTTGGACGCTTAACTGACTGCCCCACCCAGGCACCCTTTATTGGGATTATTTTTAAACCATTTACATTTAACATGATTTTGAAATGGTGAGGTTTAAGTCCAATACCTTGAAAACCACTGTTTCATAAATTTTATCTGTCTTTTGAATATTTGGAGGGTAAATTCAGTTACCTTTATTCCATGTTGACCTGATGTGGAAGTTGTTATATTGGAATTTAAATACATGCTTATATTTCTATTGTATACTCTATGTCATTAATGCATTATGAGCATAAAATGCCTTATTCATGTTTCTTGAACTTCTGACATTATTGGTATTTTACAGCTAGAATCTAAAGTTTCTTGGCCATCTTTGCAGCAAAAAACAGAATGAATACATCCATTCATTCTTTACTAAGGAGTATCAGTTGCAAAAAATGGGTGCTTTATCCTAAGGTTAACTTCTTATTACAAGCCCATAAGTATCATCTGGGTTAAAAATTGTGCTTCTGTTCTATGGTCTCAGACTCTATTTTTAACTTTAAAATGGGGTGGGGGGAACTTAAAACTGATTTGATGTCCTTTTGGAATCAATGTTTTATTGGATATACCACAGGTATTCCAATGGGAATGTTAGTGTGTCAAGTATATATTCCAACAGGATGTAAGAGAGAAAACTAGCATTGAAACTATTTGCCTGATTATTTCTTCTTGTCTTACAGAATAAGATGCTTATTTTAAGTGGCATAAATGCTATCAGTTCAATACTGGAGAGAGTCAAAAAGTAATATTTGACTAGCACAGTAGTGCATTCAATTGAAATACTGGTTTTAACCCTTTCCAAATCCCAAATGTGGAAAAGTCCAGAACCAGATGAGCAACTTGACCTGTCTCAATTAGTCAGAATTTTAAAAACAGTAACACTAATTTTAAAACCATCTTCAAAGATTTAAAGAGCAACTGGTTCAAATTAAGTTAAAAAATATTACTATTTTCTGAATTCAGTTATTAAGATTAGTTGCACTTGATCAATATTAATGCTGTAAACATGCTTTTATTTTTTTAGCTTGCTTTAACACCACTGTAAATGTTTTATTTTATTTTATATAATAATATTTCTTATTATATTATGTTAGTCAACATACAATACATCCCTGGTTTTTGATGTAAAGTTCGATGAGTCATTAGTTGCGTATAACACCCAGTGCACCATGCAATACGTGCCCTCCTTACTACCCATCACCAGCCTATCCCATTCCCCCACCCCCCTCCTCTCTGAAGCCCTCAGTTTGTTTCTCAGAATCCAAAATCTCTCATGCTGCATTCCCCCTTCTGATTACCCCCCCTTTCTTTATCCCTTTCTTCTCCTACCGATCTTCCTAGTTCTTATGTTCCATAGATGAGAGAAACCATGATAATTGTCTTTCTCTGCTTGACTTATTTCACTTAGCATTATCTCCTCCAGTTCCATCCATGTTGCAGCAAATGCTGAGAAATCCTTCTTTTGATAGCTGAGTAATATTCCATTGTATATATGGACCACATCTTCTTAATCCAGGCATCTTTTGGAAAAAAGCATTCTTTAAGGATATATTTTTTACAACTTCTCCAAAATATAAAATGTGCCTGCTTTTTTTCTTCCCCTTAAAATTTCTGGTTAGTACCAGTCCAAATTTACAGGAAATTTTGATTTGTGGCTTAATAAGTAAACCAAAATATCTTATATATTTGTTACACTACAATGAACACAAAAGAGTTGTAAATTAAAATGATAATTTAAAAGCATGTTTACAACAGATGTAAATCAAAATTTCCTGTAAATTTGGACTGGTACTAACCAGAAATTTTAAGGGGAAGAAAAAAAGCAGGCACATCTTATATTTTGAAGAAATTGTAAAAAATATATCCTTAAAGAATGCTTTTTTTCCAAAAGAAAAAAAGCATATGACTTTGCTCCTTAAAAAAAGTTTGAGAATTTGAGTGAGATGAAAAATGATTCTCTCTCCATACAGTGAAACCACATGTAAAACAGAATAGTGAAAAATGAGTACCCAGACGTAGATAATTCTATTCTGGTTGTACAGTTAAAGAAAAGGGAAACATTTTTTTCCCCAGATAGATAGATAAACAGATAGATAGAGATAGGTATGTATGTATATACCCAAAGTATTATAAATTGGCCAACATACAGTTAAGCGCTGTAATTCAAAGTATGTAAAAGGCAAAATTATAATTAGACATCTTTTATCACAAATGACTTAAAAGTAAGATTGGGTTCTGTAGAATATGAATCATCTGCATACTTATATATTCTGTTACATCCACTTGGTGAGCTATCGCCACTGCTGCTCTAGCATGTAATTTATTAATAGTAATATTAAGCAATATTCCCTTGATTTCCATAACTCTAGTTTCCCCGGACAGTGTGATGCCACAAATAAGCTAGGATAATGGTTGCTGTCATTTGTATTCATAACTTTGTAAGCTGCTCCTAAAATAGAACTACTGGTACTAGTTACCATGTCTGATGTTGTGTTCAAGAAGGTTAGGATTTTAAGAAATGCTTACCCTGTTATGAACCATAGTTTGTTGGTCTCCTATCAGCAACACTGAAGTTTACATAAACCAGGTAGGTCTTTTAGGGACGCTTCCCAAAGGCTTGAAATTACCAAAGGTACACTTAATAATTTCTCTGGGGTGAAGATGCACAGCAAGGCACACAGGCTGGCAAGAGAGTTTATATGCACAGGAACCCACAGTCCCAGAATTTCTCCCCTGAGGAATGTTTTTCAAGTTTTCCTTTAAGCACATCATACTGTTCTCCTCCATTTAAACGTCTTGGCCTCCTACCACTGGATAATAGCATGTTGTTGAGTAGAGAAGTGACATTGGGAGAGCAGCTCCTGAATGAGGAAGACCTGAAGGACTGTTGGAGGCAGGGTAGTTTACAAATGTCAAAGATGATTATTCCCCAGGACATAAAATAAAGGTAAATAGAGAGCATAAATCTTGTCTTTCTACACTGAAGGTCTTATTGTGTTTCCCCCTAGTTATTGCAAATCCAATTTTCATTGGCATCCCATTGGGAGTGTGGCTCACACTAATTTTTGAGCTTGAAGAATTATCAGGAACAAAATCATTGTATTGCTTTTGGACTCAAATGCAAATCTAGTATGAATATGGAATAGGCATTTCTGTACATTGAGAAAGTGTGTTTCTTTTCAGCTTAAAAAAAACAAGCTACAAGAGACATATTTCTCTCCAAACATTAAGAAACAACTGAGCTAAGTTGCAAAATACCTTCCCTTCCTAGGTTGCCAGAACATGAAAAATTGCAGAGTTTCTAGGCCTTGAGCCAACCTTATTCAGGACTCAGGAAAGAAAAAAAACAAAAAACAAAAACCAGTCTGGATAAATTCTCAATGTAAACTGCTCTGGGTTCATGCTACCATGTAAGCCTGAAGAGAGGATGTACCCATACCTCTGTCTTGCCTTTCTGTTATTCCATCCTCAGCAAAAGGCAAACCAAGTTAAAATGCTACCACCAGCCTTCCTTTCACTCAGCTCATTCAAGTCGTCTTTACAAACTGCAACCACACGTTGTGTCTACACATATTTCCTAAGTATTTCCAAAGTAAGTGGTCATTTTTATCCATTAAAAGAAAAAAGACTAATGTCACATCAGTCCCTTTACATGATTGCATTGATAAGGTCTAAAATCAACACATAATTCCACAGCAGCCTTGGTTTTCTACCTGTGTTTGTTCCAGATACCTTTCAACAGTTGAAATAATCCCCCAAATCCTGTATTCAAATGAAGAAACCAGAGCGCTCTGGCTGAAATGTTCATGGAAATCTCTAAGCCAGCCCTCCCCGGCCCAAGAGCTTCCTCTTCCCTGACAATTGCTAAGACCCCCCAAAACCTCTATGGCTTCAGCTGGCTCAACGTAGAAACCTCTAGCATAAGATCACACAACTCAGATGCAGGCCACTTGTACCCCAAACCAATAATCATCACTAAGATAAGGTATGTGTTGAAATGGAATAAGATTAATGGAAGAGATATTAGGATTTGAGTATGTGTTAAAGAGTCTAAAAGAAGCCAGATGAAGCCGACTCTGATCTTATTGATGTCTGTCTAATAATGACTAAATAAAATAGTAAACCCCTCCTTATAGTCATGATTGTCTCACTCTTCATCAGTTCTTGAGGCTACATGGACACTATGCTCCTTCTGAACTTCCAAGGAGATGGAGCTTCTCACATCAGTATACCAGGGACCCCCGAATCAAAAGGCCATTGTTTCTTCCCAGACTTACACTTTCTGCCCTGTGCTTGAAGCTCTGATGATACCTTGAGCCCCTCTGGCCTTCTGCAACCATCTTCTAGCAATCTCTTATCCCAGGTAAATATGGAGCTCAAGAAGGCCCCTGTTAGAATTGAAGCAGATCCTTGTTTGACTCAGGCCATGGACACATTCTGGTTTGCTCTGCAACATTAACCTAAGTCAAATATTTTAAAGATTTTTATTTATTTATGTGACAGAGAGACAGCCAGCGAGAGAGGGAACACAGCAGGTGAGTGAGAGAGGAAGAAGCAGGCTCCCAGCAGAGGAGCCCGATGTGGGACTCGATCCCGGAACGCCGGGATCACGCCCTGAGCCGAAGGCAGACGCTTTAACGACTGCGCTACCCAGGCGCCCTAAGTCAAATATTTTAGCTAGAAGAGACGGATCCACCTTGGCCAGCTGCTCGTCCCAACTGACATCATTCTATGAATCACTAGGTCTTCTTATAGCAGACAACTTTGCCCTGTCTTCCACTCTCTACATTTTCAGAGGCCACTAGAAATGCCATGTCCCTAGACAAGTGACAACCTCTTTTACAATGGCAAACTTAGAGTGGCCCTGGACTACATATTAGACTCTAGGAATGATGGTTGCTATGTAACACTCATGCCAATATTTTCCAAAATAACCCATCTAACTTATATAATAGAATATTCAGGGAACAAAACAAAGTAAATCTTTTCCCAATAGGGTATAAAACTTGCTATAAAAAGAATTAATTTTTGAGTTTTCAAAGATAAAAAAGAAATGACTAGAGGCTGTGCACGTGTCCAGGTAAGAAGCATATGGGAAATCTCTATACCTTCTACCCAATACTGCTCTAAAAAATAAAGTCTATTAAAAAAAAAATCAAACTAGTCCTAAAATAAATACAAACATCTGGAATAAAAGAAATTTTAAAAGTAGCTCTTAACCTTTTCCCTGTCAACACTATTCTGGTTTTTACATTCTTTTTCTATTTTTAAAAATTGTGATAGAATATATGTAACAGAAAATTTACCATTTTTACCATTTTAAGTGCACAGTCCTATGGCATTAAGTCAATTCACAGTATTGTGCAATCATTATTGCTCTCCACCTCTAGAATCTTTAAATTTTCCCCCAATAAAACTCTGTCTTTATGGATTTGGCTACTTTCTAGGAACTTCATATAAGTAGAATCATACAATACTTTGTAACGTTTTTTCATTTAGCATAACATCAAGGTTCTATGTTGTTAAATGTGTCAGAATTCCCTTCCTCTTTAATAAAAGGCTGAATAATATTCTGTTGTATGTATATATCACATTTTATTTACCCATTCACTCGTTAATGAATGCTTGGAGTGTTTCATTCTGTCTTTTAACTGAATATAATTTTGAAGTCATAAACAATAGAGAATCTTATATGATCACCATTTCCTTTAAAAAATTAAGTAAATGACATTCATGAAACACATGTTAACAAGAAAAAAAGAAAAAGAAAGTGGTCATATCTTATCAGCATGAAAAGGCTTAATCACCACTCAAAAATCAAAGTAGAGGACACATGAGTTACAGATTCTAGGAAGTTATTATGAGACTATTGTAAATTTAATGGTGCTTTATACAATGTCTTTATTATAATAACGGGTGATATTATGCCCACATTTTTCACCTTCTTCTCTAACTGCTCTTGTTTTTATTTCTCTACTTCACTTAGGATGGCTGCCCTCTCTTCCAAGCATTTTTCAAATACCTCAAATCCTATGTCTTGCAGAAATCTGACAGCTACCATCGTCCACCCACCCTGATCTTGCCTTCATTCTACAAATACATGTTGATAACTACATGTGACAAACTCTTGTCTAGGTAATCAGGGCTAAGAGCTCTGACTTATTTGACTTCCTTTTGCATGTCCACATACACTGAGAAACATGGATTTCCTATTCACATATTTGCAAATGGCTTCATGTGTCTTAGTCTCTTGTTCTCTGCTATAATGTCTTGCATAGAATTGGCCACAGAGTTAGTGTTCAACGTACTTAATGATGGTTAATGGCATGTTTGCTCAGCCTGTGTCCACATGCCATCTCTCCAGTAAACAGCACACTCTACTGCCAACTGGATATAAAACTTAGCACAGGGGTGCGCCTGGGTAGCTCATTTGGTTAAGTGTCTGCCTTTGGCTCAGGTTATGATTCCAGGGTCCCCTGGGATACAGCCAGGCCTCGGACTCCCTGCTCAGCAGGGAGTCTGTTTCTCCCTCCCCTTCTGCCCCTCTGCCCACTTGTGTGTGCTCTCTCTCTCAAATAAATAAATAAAATATAAACAAAACAAAACAAAAACAAAAACAAAAAACCCAGTGGGTTATCTCATGTGAGAACAACAGAATGGTTGAGCTGAAGAAACCATATTCATTGCCTGAGTAACAGCACAAAGGCAGGTATCAGATTCCAAAAACTACAAGCCATTAGAAAGCATATGGTAAGTGACTCACAGAAGTTCAATGCTTTGCTCAGGGCTTGAACTACTAAGGGACTCTCAAATCTGATGCCGTTCGCGATGGCCATCCCAATCTTTACCACACAACACTAACTGCAGCCAGCTAAGGGTAAATAACACTAGTACTCCTCTTTATGGAAAAGGCTGTGTATATCTGACCCCAAGCTCTAGGTTTATGGAATGGGATAAAAAACATAAATATCTAAGTTTCACTCACATTTGACCATGTATATACCTCCTAGAGAAGCTCCAGGTTTCTGGCTATTTCCTCCAGTCCCTTTGCAGGGAGGAGAACAGGGAAAAAAGTGTGCTACTAGAAGTCAGAATATCTGGATTAACCCTACATCGGCCATACTCAAGCTATCTGAATTTAGTTCATTTTCTCTCCAATCTGAGAATTTGTTTCCTCTTGAAAATAAGTTCAGTAAGTCTTTTTTATCTTTTGTGAAGCCGTGCAATATTAAATGTGATAATAAATGTGATTTTTTTTGTGTGTGTGTAACTGAATGGCTATATATACCCAAGCAAAGTTGGTTCACATATTGTCTATGAGGCAAATAGTTAGAGCATGGAAATAATGGAGACAATACTGCAGATTTTAAATGTTTTTCTCTTTTTTTTCCCCATTCCACAAAGATTTGATTTCCTATTCTTCCCTAAACGCTCCCAAAGAAAAAAATTCAGATCACTAGGACAGTTAGAGAAACACATCATGGCAGGAAGCACATGGAAATCCTGGAGATTTGAAGTGTGGGTGCATCTTGATGGTAACTTGTGCACAGATTCAGATATGTCTCTGTGGATACGTGTAACCAGTATGCAATGACAGACATTTATTGAACAAGTTCCGGGCCCTGTAAGGATAATGACAGCAAATGTTTAGTAAGCCCTAATTTGTATCAGCTACTGTTCTAATAACTTCATATACACTATCTTATTTAAATATCACAGCAGTCCTAATAGTCAGTGACTATCACTATCCTATTTTATACGCAAGGATCCTGAAGCACAGAGAACTTGAAAAACTTGTCCAAGTTCCCTCAGCTAGTATGAAGAGGAGCCAGAATTCCAAACCAGGCACTTATTATCAGAAACCATACTAAGCATTTTTCTGTTCCCAAGATAACAACAAGGCAAAGCAGAAGTCTGGCTGAGTGAGGAATGGATAAAAAATCTTTATGAAACAGCAGCTGCTGAGCATTTCCATCTTCTCTTCTAAACCCTAAATATAGGCAGTTACAACCAGGAGGAAAAAAAAAAAATTCTTAGAAAACTTTAGATTTTCCAAAAGAGAAGGAAAGACTGGTAGTGACACAGCAAATGGGTATGTTGAGGCTATCCAACACTAAATTCACCTGAGGGAGCAGAAGCCCTTCTCCCCTGGTAAACGTGACGAGCTAAGGTAATTGACCTTAAAGAGAAACATAAGAAGCTGAGTACAGCCTTTAAAGTAGGATGTCAGCACACAGAACAATGTATATTCCAAGATTCAGAATGAATGGAATATAGAGATCAATGTTTAAAAACAAACATAAATATCTTAAAAGAGCTAAGATAGGATAGACTGATGACATTGAGCAGCAATACACAATGACCAAGAAGAAGCAAATAGATTAATTGGGTATAAAAATATACTTTAAAAATCACAAGAAATGGATAGTTAATAGAACTGATAGAGGCACAAATTAGTCAACAGGAAGATCAGATCCAAGAACTTATTTAGAAGATGCTAGAAAGCCATAAAGTAATGGAAAGTACAAAAGAGAATAATAAGCATAGATGAAAAAAACACATTTATAGCAGTTTCAGAAAGAAATAAAATAAATAAATGAAGATGTTAAAGTAGATAAAATAATATTCTACCAGTATTTCCCAGGATTTAAAAATATGAACACCTAAGATAAAGGAAGTTAGAATGTGCAAAATAGTGTAGATAGAAAAAACCCCACACATATGTGCAGTTTAAGGAAGTTTAACAAAATATTCTACATGCTTTCAGAGAATGTTATTTTAAAGGAAAAAGTTTCAGATTGAAACCAAATTTTTCACTATCAAGATTGGGAGCAAGATGACAGAAGGCTAACATTTTCAAAGTATTAAAACCTTTAAACCTATATCTACAAATTGTTTTTTTTAATTTATTTTATTTTAGAGTGTAGATGATTCCCTGAATAATAACACCCCTCCTTGAAAAAAGTAAGAAAAGAAATGAATACCAGACAACACAATGTGAAATTTGGGAAATGAGTGTAATCAAATAACTTAGTAAAGTTTATGATTGTCTAAAAGTAAAGAATATAATGAAAACTTAGGAGAGGTGGTGATGAAAACAGAAGGGAGTTTATGAACCATGTGGGGATATCCACTGGGTCTCTCCATCTTTCTCAAACATTTCTGGCTAGTGATTTACAATCTAAAGCAAAAGACTCCTCTCAGTGCTTCCTTCCTCCAGCCATTTAAAGACAAAAATCTGTCCAGAACTGTTGCCTGGTGGTATGGGAGCCAAAAGGAATACTCAACAGAGGACCAAGGATATACTGGTTTTCTATTGCTGTATAACCAACTGTCACAAATTCAGAGGCTTAAAACAGCACACATTAATTATTTCCCAGTGTCTGTAGAAGTGTAGACACAGCTTAATTATGTCCTCTGCTTTAGATTCTCATCAGGCAGCAATCCAGGGTTAAGTGGGGTTGCAGTCTCATCAATGGCTTGATGGGGAAAGATATGCTCCCACGGTCTCTCAGGTTGTTGACAGAACTCATCTGAAACTGTGGGACTGAGGTTCCCATTTTCTTGCTGGCTGTCAGCAAGTGCTGATTTCTATTCCTAGAGGCCACTTGTGATTCCCTGTCATGTGACCTTTTCCATAGGCAATTCACAATATGTCTGCTTTCTTCTTCAAGACCAGCAGGAAAATGTCTTCCTCCAGTCTGCAAAGATGAAGTCATGTATTGCAAAACATAATTATGGGAAGACATTCCATCACATTTGCCAAGGTCTGTTGCTTAGAAGCAAGCCACAGGTTCTGCTGGCACTGAAGAGGGAGGGGATTTACAAGGACATGATCTGTAGTAAGTGACCAAAAGGTGTGTCCACTACGGGTGCCCAGGGGTTTCCACCTTGGAGCGTATTTCCTCCTATTAGACTGCCTAAACTTGAGCCCGTCCATTACCGCAAGAGATAACATTCAGGAAAACATGAACTGGCATGCCAAATTTTCAAGCACCCACAGAGTACAATCACTATACAAGAAAGACTGCAAACCAAACAGCATATGCTACATGAAGCAGAATTATTGAAACAGATGGCATACAAATGTAAAATAAGCACACTAAATATTCTCAAAGATGGGGGAGTGTACTATTAATATAGAGCAGGGGCAAGAAGTCATAAAAAAGTTGGAAATATTAAGTTTGCAGGATATAGTACCTAAAAGTTTTTAAATGGTCTCATTAGTATGAGTACAACTGAAGAGTGAACGAGCAAGCTGAAAGACCAGATTGAGGAACCCTCTCAGAAGACCCCCCCCCAAAAAGAAGAAGAAATAGAAGATGTAAGGGAAAAGCTGGAGAATATAGAGGCCAGAAGTAGGAATGCCAATAACAGTAACAGTTTCAAAAGAACAAAAAATAATAAACACGAGAAAAAAGATATTTGCAAAAAGAATGAAGATAAATCTAGAATTAAAACCATGATAAGAAACCTCAGCCTGGAAGGGGCTGTATGGCGCCAAAATAAGGAAAGGAAGCATCCGTTAGGAATGTCAGGTAAGGAGATATCTGTATGTATACATGTTAGAAACACACAGCACCCATGGACACTATCCTCCAGAAAGAATGTAGGTTACCC
The DNA here is from genome assembly GCF_017311325.1 of Ursus maritimus. Lineage (NCBI taxonomy): Eukaryota > Metazoa > Chordata > Mammalia > Carnivora > Ursidae > Ursus > Ursus maritimus. The sequence continues at coordinate 16,539,583 of NW_024426774.1, read as the reverse complement.
ATAATGAAACTGAATAAGACTGACATCAGATCCTAGAATTCTTTGTTTAGCAAAATTGCCATGCAAATATGAGGGTGAAAAAAATATCTTCAGGCATGTTAGTCTCAGAAGAGTCAACATACAAAAATTCCTTTGGAAAACACTCTTGGAAGAAGCATTCAAATAAGAAAAAATACATATCCAGGGGGATGCTGCAACCCATAGGAGAAGTAAGGGTGATTAACTATTTTAGCACAGATTATAGTTTACCTCTTGAATTTCTTTAAAACATTTTCTTTATTTATTTGCCAGAGAGAGAGAGAGCATACACACAAGCAGGGGGAGCAGCAGGCAGAGGGAGAAGCAGACTCCCTGATGAGCGGGGAGCTTGATGTGGGGTTTGATCCCAGGACCCTGGGATCATGACCTGAGCCGAAGACAAACGCTTAACCGACTAAGCCACCCAAGCATTCCTGTAGTTTACCTCTTAAAACAAGGATAAAAGAGGAAAGCTGTACTCTGTATTGTGTAATAAGCTTAGAACTAAAATGTAGAGGGAGTTAAATGGGAGAAAAGACCAAAACATCCTAAGAATGTGATAATTTTATTTATTTGGGGGAAAGATGCAGATAATAATAAATTTAAGAAATCAATATGGATATAAACATGAGGATTTTTTATTGAAAGAATAAGGAACAAGAAATAAGGAACAAGAATAAAGAATACAAAAACAAAAGAAGCACCTGGAATTTCAAAACCAACAGAAGAAAACCTAACATGACGAATGTTGACCAAAGTAAATAAAAATAAAGGACATTAAAGGGAAAATATCAAATAAGATCACAGAAATAATTCCCCATGTAGTTATGAAAATAAAATTAAACTCACCAATAAGAGAATAACTCAGACTGAAAACAAAAAACAGTTCCAACAATATATCATCTGTAATATTTGAAAATAAAGTAAGAGTTGAAAGTAAAAGATGGATGAGGGATATTGTCACACAAATAATAACCAAAAAAAAATCTGGGGAAGTATTCTCAATATCTAGCAAAATACAGTCGCAAACAAAGAGAATCACAAGAGATGAAAGGGGATCATTATGTTGGCAAAAAGTGCAACTGAACAAGATCGTAAAACTATCATAAACAGCTATCACTACAACAATAAAATCACAAAATATATAAAGCCAAAATAGGAAAAACTAAAGAGAGAAATAAACAAATAATCAATTGTGGCTGGATATTTTACTATACTTCTCTCAGAAATGGATTCAGAAGGCAAACCAAGCAGAAATATGGAAAATCTGGATAAATGAACTTCTGTTCCTTGAAGGACACCCTTAACACAAATAACACAGAAATATAACAGTAGGGACAGGGCAGGTCATAAAGCAGTATAAAGTGAGGGCCCAAAAATAAATGTGAACAAAGATATTAATAGATAATAGAAAAAAACAAAATTGACTATTAAGCGCAAGAAGAAATTGTCAGACTCACTAGAAAGCAGGGGCATGAAAATGAAACTATGATATGCGATTTTACCTCATAAGAAAGGCAAAAACAATTTTTTTAAATGACTAGCACCTATTAGGAGAGATGTGTACACTTGTGTACCAGAGATGGCAATGCAAGCTCCAAAGAAAGCCAGGCTCCCTTGGCACCAGCACTAGTATCCAGCGAGAGTGCGATCTCAGACGGGAGACGTGCCAGCAGAAATGCAGGAGGTGCGCAATCCTCAAAACCAGCTCATCCTCGGTGATCTCAGCTGGCATTCAGAGTGTGCTTTAATTTAATCCAGAAACAAAAACAAAAGAAAAGACCAAAGTCCCACTCCTTGCAGGAGGAAGGTTGGGCTAGGCCTTACCTAATTCACTCCATGGCTGTCCCAGATGCCCAGAATATCTTGAGGACCTCAGATCCTGTCTTTCTGGGAGACCTCACTCTCCAGTGCTGCCTAGTCATATCTTAGGTGTGAGTGGATTAATCTCATGTTTTATTTCCTGAGAGTACACCCTGAATATGGTAGGTTCTCCGTTCCTAAGCCACAACAACGGACTCCAGATAAACCAACATACATCATGTAACTGGATGTAACAAATCAATAATAATGTTTTACTGCAAATTAGTTTCTGATTAAACATAATACGATAATTATGATCTGTTAGTAATTACCAATTTTTGATTGACTAAATGTTAATACATCATAATGATCAATTAAACTTGATTCTTAAAATAATAATCTTCAGCAAATACCTCCTCATCTAATGCCTTTCCAACTCTGTAATAATCACCCAGCAGTTTCTCTGTGTGTAGAAGCACTGCACAGTGATCTTTACATAGACAGAAATCCTTTTTTGCCACATATTCATGACACTTTGTAATCAGTTCTGTCAGATAAAATATGAGACATCCAGTTAAATTTGAATTTGAGATAAATATATATATATATACACATATATATACATATATACATATATATGTATGTGTATATATATAGTATGAGTATGTTCCAAATATTTCTTAGACTGAATCTGGCAACTGCTTGTGATTCCACATTAGCCTGACCTCTAACTAGCAGGGCTGTTGATATTTAGTATTCTCTTCTTTCTGTTCTTTTTGCCAGAACTGAGTCTCATTCTTCTGCTAATTTTTCATTGCCCATAAACTGAAATCCACTGCAAAGACAAAAGGAGGGAACATGTATTTTTCCCCTTAATTATAATAAAATTATAATACAGGTATTATTATCCCCAGTGTATAAAGAAGAAAACTGAAGTTCATATGTTCAAAACTGCTCCTGGGATCACAGAGCTACCCAGTGGAGTCAGTCCTAGAATATGAAGTAGTCTGAGTCCAAAGTCATTCCCTTTCCACTTAAAGATACTATTAGGAAGAATAAAGCAGAAATTCAAAGACTTGGCATTGCATTAGGGTGGGTGAGTGGGGCAGTATTTTTGTACTGATTGAGGAGTTTTGACCAAAGTAGGATAGTATCCAAAATATATAAAGCATTTATAAAACTCAACACCCAAAACACAGGTAATCCACTTAAAAAATGAGCAGAAGCCTTGAACACACATTTCTCCAAAGAAGATACAGAAGGCCAACAGACACATGAAAAGATGCTCAACATCACTGATCATCAGGGAAATACAAATCAAAACTACAATGAGACATCACCTCATACCTGTCAGAATGGCTAAAATTAACAATGTAAGAAACAACAGGTGTTGGCGAGGATGTGGAGAAACGGGAACCCTACAATACTGTTGGTGGGAATGAAAACTGGTACAGCCACTCTGGAAAACAGCTTAGAGTTTCCTCAGAAAGTTAAAAATAGAACTACCCTGAGATCCAGCAATTGCATTACTAGGTATTTATCTAAAGAATCAAAAATACTAATTTGAAGGGATACATGAACCCTGATGTTTGTAGCATTACCTAAAATAGCCAAATTATGGAAAAAACCCAAATGTCTATCAACTGATGAATGGATAAAGAAGATGTGGTGTACATACACAACGGAATATTACTCAGCCGTAAAAAGAATGAAATCTTGCCCTTTGCAATGATGTGGATGGAGCTAGACACTATTATGCTAAGCAAAATGTCAGAGAAAGACAATACTATATGATTTCACTCATATGCAGAATTGAAGAAACAAAACAAACGAGCATAGGGAAAAAAAGAGAGAGAGGCAGACCAAGAAACACACTCTTAACTATGGAGAACAAACTGATGGTTACCAGAGGGCATGTGGGTGGGGAGATGGGTTAAACAGGTGATGGGGATTAAGTGGTGCACTTACTGTGATGTTACATGTGTCGTATGTACTATTGAATCATTAAATTGTATACCTGAAACTAATATTATACTCTATGTTAACTAACTGAAATTTAAATAAAAACTTAAAAAAGAACTCCAGATACTGATGTTGAGATCTCAGGCCGGGTGAGAGCAATGGTGCCTGGACCTCTGTAAGTTGCAGAGCCGAGCTCACTGTGCTGCTTCTTATAAGTCAGCTTCTGGAAGGCAACAGTGAAGAGCCATCTTGGACATGCAGGGAGAAGAAAAACCCAAAGCAGTGACTTGAAACCACATTTCCTTGTCCCTGTTCCCAGAGCCTCCAGATAAGTTATCTTACATCTTCTTGCTTTAGTCCCTATTCATAGAATAAAACAAAGACCAAATTCTAAATCCTAATTCTAGGAACCATTTACAAAACTCAGTGCCCTTTCCTCCATCTGTCCTCCTTCACTGACAAGACATAACTCTCCCACATGTAGGAAAATCACCCAAATTATATGAGCTAATTATCCATGTCATCTCTCTCTCTGTCTCTGTCTCTCTCTCTCTCTCTAAATTATGGTCACCTTTAAGAGAATCCAATTGTTTTGTTTGTTTTTTTTTTAGCAGAAGATTGAACCACCTTTTGGAATATAAAAGAATGTGCTAATTGGAGTTCAAATCAAATAATGGGACACATTCTAAATTTATACTTCTAAAACAAATTATCCTCACCTTTGCACCCCTAACTCCATGGATTCCACACAGAAGAATGACTCAAAGTCACCTTCAATCTGTCCATCCTTACAACCTGACAATGATTGCTTTTTGTTTTGTTTTGCCTCTTTCAACCAGAAGTAACTGCTCTTAACTGTGAGATTATGCAGCTCTGTTTGGAAAGCTTTTGTGAGTCCCTGTAGTATAATGACTTTCCTTTAGAGAGCATGTAATTTTAGGTTCTTGCATAACAGCACAGATTTTTATGGTATTACTAAACTTTGTAATTTTATTTCCCTCTGACAATTAAGTGCACATTGATGTTATGGAATTTTTTCTTCCTTCCATCACAGTTGGATGAAATTGGAAAGGCAGACTGTGCTGTGCTGGGAGTGTTCATGTCTAGAAGTGTAAACGTTTTGTGATTCCCTTGTTGAAGATCCATTTCACACATAGGCAAATCCATCACATTGCTACTGTTTGCTTTCAGTTACAAACAAGCTGTAACCCAAAACACACAATGCACCAACCAAAAACAATCAATGTGTCATTTATGTTCTCCCTTTGTTTAGGAAATAGTTTAACAGTTTACAGTACATTAGCTCAGATGTTTAAACTAACCTTTCTGCAGAAAGTGAGCATCTTCTGAATAAATGCATTTTTTTTCCTCTTGGAATTCATCATTTCTCATCACTAGTCATATCACTTTCTTGTCTGTTGCACTCAGACCTGGGCAGTAACACCTGTCTTCTATAGAGACCCTTGCTGCTTCCCTTTGCTATGTAAATGAGGCACATCACCTGTTCAGATCCAGGCAGCTGAATGCAGATGACTATAAACTGAGCAACCGCATTTGGACATGTATGATTCACTCTGTCCCTTGGAGGCAAGGTGAAGGTTTCTCTACCACAAAGATGAGTATTCAGTACCCATTAGTCATATGACAATTGGCCCCTGAGTCCCTCTAAATTGAATTTTGTAATTTATCCAAGAATCTCTAAGAATGATAATGCTCTCTTTTAATTTTCATCTGTTGGCTTTAATCCAGTCCCTGATGATTAGAGTTTTGCAGGCTTGCTAGGACTTAATGATGCCTCTCCTAGAAAGGTTTATATGATCAGTAATAGTATGATCCCAAGACAGGGTGGATAGAAACTCTGAAATTCAGTCTGGCTCAGCCTCTACTCTATGGTCAGGTGTAGGCATTTCCCACTGGAAATCACTTCCCATAGTTGGCAGATCCCATGTCCTTATACTCTGTCACTCAGATTTATGAAATGGAGGTATTACACAAATGTTTGTGATCTCCAATCCATATAATAACTTTATCTTAAAATCTACCAGTGGCTCTTGCTCCTTCCCTAACACTTGGATATACTCTCTTATGGACTGAGTGTTCACCACCACCACCCCCAATTCATATGTTGAAGCCCTAACCCCTAATTTGGCTGTATTTGGAGATGGGATCTCTAAGGAAGTAATTAAGATTACCATTGTGTGTGTATGTGATGAGAGCACCTGAAATCTACTCTCTTAGCAAGTTTCCAATATACAATACAGTATTATTAACTATAGTCATCATGCTGTATGTCAAAACATATCGTACTTCTTAAATATATACAACTGTCATTTAAAATTTCTTAAAGAAAATCTCTAAAATTGTTTTTAATTAAAAAAAAAAAGATTAAATGAAGTCACAAGGGTGGTCTGATCCCATAGGATTAGCGTCCTTATAAGAAAATATGCCAGAAAGTTTTCTTCCCCAGCACACATGCACAGAGGGAAGGCCACCGGAGGACACAGTGAGAACGGGGCCATATTCAAGCCAAGAAGAGAGCTCTCACCAGAAACTAACCGTGCTGGCACCCTGATCTCAAAATCTGCCTCCAGAATTGCGAGGAAATAAATTTCTCTTATTTAAGCCCTCCAGTCTATGATATTTGTTATGGCAGCCTAATAGACTCATACATGCTCATGTGTATAAGTTATCCTAGAAGCCATCTTAAAATTCTTGGGGTTTTCACGAAAGAATTTGCAGATGAATCAGGACCCATTTTCTACACACAAAACACCATCTCCAAAATTAAACAATCAAGAAATTAATACATGTAGATGTATGGTCTTGGATTTAGCAGCCTGGGCAAATAATTATGGATTTATTCCCTCTAAACTTTGAAGCTTGCTTCTATGAGCTATCCTGAATAAACTCAAAATAGTCAAGAAAGGAAAGGAAAAAAAAAAAGTTTCCTCATTAGAGGTCTGTCCACTAATGTCCAGCATGGTGTGTCTAGAAGCAATATCTCAGAGCTCAGAGATTTTGCTGAGGTAAGGATATAATGCCAGTCTGTTCGTCCTTAACTCCCTGAATACTCACTTTTCACATTGGTCAAACCCACCAAACACCCATTACTTTTTCTAACAGATGTTTTCCCCAGATTCAGGAACCTCAATTGTTAGGCTGATTAGACTGCAAAGTTTAGTGGCTGCCCTGGCCGAAGTGTGAACACACAGAATAGAGCAGGCCCCACACACTGCCACGTGAGGGTGATCCTTCTGTGGCCATTCTGTCTGCAGTCATTCAAGAAATTCTCCAGCAAAACTGACTCATGTGGGTTTAATAAACAATTTAATTGGGTCCAAGAAAATAATCAGGAACCTTTGCCTGGTGTATCAATGTAGACTGCAAATCTATAGCTTTCGTTTTTGGGTGTGTGTGTGTGTGTGTGTGTGTGTGTGTGTGTGTGTGTGTGTGTTGTGGGCTAGGAAGTTTTTATTGGAATTGTTATTTTTAAGCATGCATGAAACATCCTGTGTACTGAAAATTGTGGAGATCTGAAGATCCAAAATGGACTTAAGCGAGCCATGCACACCTCAGGAACTCAGTCAGCATTAGATTTCTTCCTTCTCACAGGTGTCCCATGCCAGCTGGTTCCCCTTCCCCCTCACTCCTCTTTCCTTCCCAAGTTCAGTGCTTTCAGCTAAACCTCTGGGGCATTCCCTGTACTCTGACTATTTTAATTGAGAATAGGGATATATAAATGTGGAGGAGGGGATGAACTTAGCCTCCTCTTTGACTGAGGCACCTGTTCAGTGAAGGTTTATCCAGTAAGAACTCAGTGATCCAGGTTCTCAGAGAAATTTTTCACCCTGTGGTAAGACTTGCTCTTCTTCCATGTGTTGACTACAGATTATGATTAATGACTGTCTCCCCACTCATCTGGCCCAAATCCCCTCTAGACCCTCCGCTGGGACTATGTAGTGAGACTAGAAATGCATTTCTCTTCCCCAAACTCTGTCTCCCATTCCTGGGGGGACTCTGCAGCTTCTTGATGAACAGGGCTGACAGGGGAGCCTGTGTATATCCCGGCCAAATTCAAAGCAGGATTTATGAATCCTGAGCGGGATTTTCATGCTGTCTATACCACCGTGAAATTATCTGCTGATTCCATTTAGTGAACAAGGCAGCAGGTTGGAGCCTGCCATTCCCAAGCACAGCAGAGATTATGTGGTCACAATGCTAATGTGATAATGCAGAGACTAATGAACAGGACTTCTACTGGGGAGGTGGGCTTATCCAACCCAGCATCACTTTTCTAGTGTCTCAATCGGAGGCAAATGAAAGAAGGTATGTTTGCACATTATTTCTCCACTTATTACTTATGCACAGGGTATATTATTCAAAATAAGCAATTATCCCAAAGAAAACAAAACTATTTGCAGTTCCCAGGAGAGAATTTGCCCCTTTGAGGAAGTTAGTGTCAGAGAGTAAGAAACCACTGCTTAGCGCAGAAATAGTACCACATTCCCTCTGCAGGAGAAAATCCAAATATTTCAGCCTGGACTTGTCCAGTCTGATTTGTTTCACTTCACAAATGTCCAACATGGTCCTTGCTCTTGAGCTGGACTTCGTTCTTGTTTAAAATAGAGACCAATGTTGTAAGCACCAATGTTTAAAAAATTATGGGTGGGAGAGCCTCCACTATTCACTTCCTTTGGTGAAATATATACAGTGAGCATTACAGTATGAAGATGATTCTTCTGTATAAATCCTTTCTTTTGAACTCTACGCACATTGTTTTTTCCTGGATTTTTAGAGCAGTGGTTTTCAAATTTTCATAAGCAATCATAGTTCCTTAAGAGGCTTGTAAGAACACAGATTGCTGGGCCCCACCCCCAAAGTTTCTTATTCAGTAGCCCTACGCTGGACACCAATAATTCGATTTATAAAAAATTTCCAGGTGGTTCCTATGCTGCTAGTCCAGGTACCAACTTTGATAACCATTGTTCTAAAGTTGTGCTGCCCAACTCCAAATAGTCAAAGTAACCTTGAAAAAGACTTCCAAAAGTGGAGGTATCACAATCCCAGATTTCAAAATATTCAACAAAGCTGTTGTAATCAAAACATTATGGCACAGGCACAAAAACAGACACACAAATTGATGGAACAGAACAGAGAACACAGAAATAAACCCACAATTATATGGTCAACTCATCTTTGACACAGGCAAAAATATGCAATGGGAAAAATACAGTCTCTAGCAAATAGTGTTGGGAAAACTGGACAGCAACATACAAAAGAATGAAACTGAACTGCTTTCTTACACTATATACAAAAATAAACTCAAATGGAATAAAGACCTAAATACGAGACCTGACTCTATAAAAATCCTAGAAAAGAACACAGAAATTTCTCTGATATTGGCTGAAGCAACATTTTTCTAGATACATCAAGGGAAATCAAAGCAAAAATAAACTATTGGGACTACATCAAAATAAAATGCTTCTGCACAGTAAAGGAAACCATCAACAAAAATAAAAGACAATCTACTGAATGGGAGAATATATTTGTGAATGACATATCCAATAAAGGGTTAGTATCCAAAATATATAAAGCACTGAAACAACTCAACACCCAAAACACAAATAATCCAATTAAAAATGGGCAGAAGACATAAACAGACATTTCTCCAAAGAAGACATATAGTTGTCCAACAAATGCATGAAAAGATGCTCAACATCACTCATTATCAGGGAAATCCAAATTCAAACCATAATGAGATGTTACCTCACACCTGCCAGGATGGCTAAAAAAAACAAAACAAAACAACAACAACAAAAAAAACACAAGAAATAATGGGTGTTGGAGAGGATGTAGAGAATGTCTTCATTAATTCTTGTGCACTGTTGGTGGGAATGCAAACTGGTACAGCCACTGTGGAAAACAATATAGAGGTTCCTCAAAAAATTAAAAAATAGAATTACCATATGATCTAGTAATTACTACCACTGGGTATTTACCCAAAGAATATGAAAACACTAAATCAGAAAGATGTATGCACTCCTGTGTTTATTGGCAATAATAGCCAAACTTATGAAAGCAGCCCAGGTTTCCCCAAATAAATGAATGGATAAAGAAAGTCATGGTATATTTATATACAATGGAATATTACTTGGCCATAAAAAGAATGAAATCTTGCCATTTGCAACAATGTAGATGGATCTAGAGAGTATTATACTAAGCAAATAAGTCAGAGAAAGACATGCCATATGATTTCACTCATATGTGGAATTTAAAAAACGAAACAAACAGGGGTGCCTGGGTGACTCAATCAGTTAAGCATCCAACTCTGGATTTTGGCTCAGGTCATGATCTCAGGGTCATGAGATGGGGCCTGTGTCAGGCTCCACACTGGGTGTGGAGTCTGCTTAAGATCCTCTCTCTCCCTCTGCATCCCCCCATTAAAAAAATGACAAACAAAGAAAAAAGGAGACAATTCATGAAAAAGACTCTTAAGTACAGAGAACAAACTGATGGTTACCAGAGGGGATGGGTGAAATAGGTAAAGGGGATTAAGAGTACACTCATCGTTACGAGAACTGAGTAATGTATAGAATTGCTGAATCACTATATCGTACACCTGAAATTAACATAACACTGTATGTCAACTATACAGGAATTAAAATTTTTAAAAAGTTGTGCTGTCCAATAAGGTAGCCACTAGCCATGTGTGACTACTGAGTACCTGAAATGTGGCTGGTCTGAATTGAGACGTGCCATAATTATAAAACACACTTTGGATTCTAAGACTGTGTATATAAATAGAATGTAAAATACCATATTAATAATTTGTATATGATTATATGATAAAATTATAACATTTTTATCGAGTGTATGTTAATTCTTTTTTTATAATTTTTTATTATGTTAGTCACCATATATTTTAAAGTATAACATTATTAAAATTAATTTTACTTTTTTATTTTTTAATGTGGCTACTATAAAGTTTAAAATTATACACATGGCTCACATTACATTTCTATCTAACAGCAGTGTTCCAGGGGATGATACGTGGGCTAAAGATGGGATACAGTTAATATGAAATTGAATGGTGAATATAGATTCAATTGAAACCAAATTCAATTATTTGAGTATTAATTGACTCTTCCTAGATCTTAGGGAAGCCTATATTTGAGCTATGAAGTAGCTAAGATGATCCAATTCAGAGGAAAGGTGTTGGTCAAGAAGAGAGAAACGTAAAGAATAATTCAGGTCAAAAGTATCTAATAGAATTAGGGTTTTTAGAGAGTCAAAACATGGTTTTCCATTTTCCCCGTCTTACAGGTGATTCCAGCATGTGAAACACAGCTCTTATTATCCGATGAATTTGACTTCTATGTGTACAAATTGATTCTTCAGGGAGATTGCTAGCTTCACAAGGACAAGAACTAAATCTCTTATTTTACATAACTTTGGATACTGAGAATTGCATCAATCTACATTATATAAATAAGTGTAATGAACGAATTAATGAAGACATCTTAAATATTTTACATCCCTAAACCAATAATAAAATCATGCTCGTATATTGTGGGCCTAACATCAAATCCAGGGAAACATTTCTCAGATGGTGTTGGATAGTTTACAAGTAATTTATAGCTGTAGAAATTTAGGAGAGTAGATATACCACCTTTCCTTGGATACTCACAGCAACAACAACAAAATGCATTAAATACAAAATTGCACTGAGAAGTCCTACAATTATTAAACATTTGACTTTATCTTACTGGGCCTTTTATATAAACATGAGGTGATTTTTGGTCATAGTATCTATTAACTTTAAATGAAGTGAAACTTAATATTTAAGTTTTTATAGAACTCACTTCTGGAAGATCTAGTCCAGGGACAAGAGGTTTCTTACTCAGGATTACCCTTATGGGCTAGGAGAAAAGAAGTAGGAAGGCTACCACCCTGATGAACCATGTAGACAAATCCTTTCTGATACTCTCCGTACCTTTGACTCTCCCAGTCTGTGAAGGCAGGAAAGAATTCTACCATTTACTTCCATCTAATCCTTTCCGGAATCAGCAAAACCAAGCACTCTGAGGTGAGATCTCTGCATGGGAAACCCCTCCCAAGATCTTTCACTTTCTGGCCCTTTTCTTGGGATTTCTCAGCATTGGTCTCATGTCTTACCCATGACTTGAAGAAAATGCCCTCAACATGTTATTTTGGTGGGCTGACCACCAAATGCAAGGCAGTTCTCAGCCGGTAGCTGACAGACCCAGGCAGTAGTCTGGCCAGGAGAGCAAGAGATAGAGAAAAGGAGAAGTAAAGGAAACCATACCTGTGTTGAGGGGTCAGGAACCCTGTTTCCAGCAACTCCCTCTCAAATACCTTTAAAGGTGCTTGAAAACAACTCTAATAACATTTATTATTTTTCATAAAACCCATATGGTTACCTTTGGACAAAAAGGACTTTGGGCTTTCATCACAGCAGAGGCTAAAGTAATTCGGAAGGTAAATATTTAAAGTAAAAAGATGTTGTTTGCCTTACCTCCAAATCACAAACAACAATCATTCTCTCTTATAAATTGATTTGGGATTCTCTATGACAGCGTTTTTACTCTAGCTGGACTTTATCCCCCAAACTCCGATCTGCCCCGTAGATGACAGAGCAGAACTAATTTTTTTTCCCCCTGAACACTATCTGAGGTTGTATTGCTTGGCCATGTGTATGCACGGGATACAGCTGCACTCCTTAGGGAGGGCCTATGTAAGTAAAAGGCATTGTTGGAATTTCTTTGTTTTATTATTCTGCATTGTTATTCCCCAGCCTAAGCAAAGAGTTTCCTCTGCTGATGCAGAACCAAGAATGCACCATTCTTACAAAGTCATTTGGCGAAGACAGGCTTCACTAGGAGGATCAAGAAACTATCCGTATCACATTCTTGTGTTGGGGAATCCAGCTCAAGCTAAATCAATCACTCTTCCCTAATTTCATAAATATTCATTTTATAGGGAGGAATTTAGCCAACTCAAGCTATGTTACTCTTGTAAGTGACAAAGGACAGGGGATAGGCAGGGTTGGCTTCCTCAAATCCCAAGATTCCTACCCTGTCAAGTGATGGCATGACATTTCACTGAGGTAGTCTTTCCTTTCTGCTTGGCTGTATGGTAGGTAGCTAAGAGAAACCGATTCACTTAACATAAAATATTAGCAATTGTCAGGGTGTTTTTTTGGGTTTTTTGTTTTTTTTGTTTTTTCCTCTACCTGATTAAAGCACTGTGGAAATAAATGTAGTTTCTTATTGAGGTGTGACTGTGCCGGCCCCAAGAAAAACCCTAGGCATGGAAATGGGGAGAAAATTTCAAGTAGACATGGAAAATTTCTCTCATTACTTTACTATAAGAATCTTAATTAGTCCCAAAGGTTTTCCTCACTCCTTTTAAAGCAAACTCCGGTAGATCAGACAATGAAATACGTGTCAATCTGTCGCTGCTAGAGTCAGCCACCCTTATGCAATCTGACCCCTCTATACTTGCAATTGTGAGCTGGCTAGGATTTTGTTCCATTTGAAATAGCAGATATGTAAGTGGAATTGTGCCGATAAATGAGCTTTTCTAATATAGTTCATCCTTGTAAATTAATAAAAAATTCCTGCCAATCAAACATGTGCATGTTTGCGGGAATATTATCAGTAGGTAATGGAGATAATTAATACTTCATGACATCAAGGTCTGAAATTAAAATCAAATCTGAGACTTAACTGCGATTATTAAATCTGAGGAAAATTATCTTTCCGATGACAAGTGTCACAACCTTCAGCACCTGAATTAATAACAGGGAGCAAGCCTCCAAAAACACACTGCACACTTTTTTTCTGTGTTGCAATAATTACCACTTCGTGACATCAAGGACCTGTATGTCTGGCTCAAGACAATATTGCACATCAGTGAAATATTATTGAAGCAGAAAACACAAATTTCAGACAATGTATCTAGTAGCAAAATATTACTGAAAGGGTACAGGATGGGGAGGTGGGAGATACTGGCTATAGTGCTGACTTTGAGACCTGGGTTCTAGCCCAGAATCTTGCTGATATTTCTCCTCTTGACCCTAGTTAAGTAAATCATTTCGCCAAGCTGATTCTTAGTTCTTTCATCACGTGAAGTTAATTTTTGCTCCATTGAAAAGATGGATCAAATAGGAGTGTTTTTGAAATAATTATTTGTTTTCTTTTATCCATTCATTTTTCCGAGATATACTGAGTCCCAGCCATTATGTGAGGTATTTAGGAAAGAGAAATTAGAAAAGACAAGACACAGCCCCTGATCTCAACAGACATCATGACCTGGTGAGAGAACTGTCTATGGAAAGTGTACCAAGACCAAGAGAAGCTTGGAGTCCATGGGAGGCGTGTCTCATGTAGCAACACGGAGGGTGGGTTGCTGGCAGGGAGACCCTGAGAAGAGAGGATGCTGGGTTGAATCTTGGACGACATGCATCCTTTAACAGACAGATAATGTTCAAAGGAACAAGATAACTGTTCATAAATTATTTTTCCCACCAGAACTAGGTTGGAGTGGTTGATTCTCAGGGAATAGTTACATACTAATGTGTGACTATCATAGGTACAAGCTGAAAACGAAACACTGTTTCTCAAATCACATCTGCATTCTGGAAGTGGAGTGGTATGGTTTATAAAAAGGGAAAAAAAAAATAACTTGCCTGAGGATAGCTGACTAGAAAGGATTGGAGCTAGGATTCGAACCATGTGGCTTAACCCATATATGTAAGATCTCCTTTTGTTGCCATTGTTAAGGTCCACGAATCACCGCGGTAAGGCCAGTGAGGACCCTTTCTTATAGGGGCAGGACCCAATAGAACAGTTGGATTGAGGACCAATCCCAGACCCAGAGAGGAAGCCCAGTGCCCTGCAGGGAGTGCAGTCATGGAGACCAAGCTGATTTGCAGGCATGAGGAAAGGCCTAAGGGGTGATGAGAAGGATGGAGCTGACCAGGGCCCACTAAACCTCAGACTGAAGGCTGAAGAGTAACTCCTGACACTGTGTTGGGGTCTCTGAGCTGGCTTTGGCCCTGGCTTCCTCTGCCAGGACTGACCCAAGGAAGGCTACAGCTTCTTACAACTGCGAAAGGGAAGGCAGAGGCAGGGCCTAACCATACCCAGGGGTGACAGAAGGGGAGTGAGAACCCTGTGTTCATCTGGTTCTGGCAAAACTCTCCCTGCCAAGGGAGATGTAAGATCTGCAACTGTCCCTGCTGCTGTTCTGAGCTCTACCTTCTGACATACAGGCCCGGAGGCTTTCCCTTCTGCACAAGCTGGGCTGAAACTCATGAAGTATGTGCCCACACTGATGGTTAAAATATGAAGAATCTTCCATCCTGGTGTGTAGATACCACGGTGCAAGCTCCAACCTCCCTACCACCCCAACCCCTCCTCCATGATCTTCCAGGGCTCCCCTCAGGGGACCTTCAGGGCCTCTCTCCAACACTAGGGCCACTGTCTGTTCTGTGGCTAGGCCCCGTGCTACACACACTCTTTTAAATATTTTGAATGTCACCCCTATGCCAAAGAACAGTGCTACCCCCCTCCATGCCCTGGGGGACACAGTACCCCCTGCCCCTGGTCCCACTTGCTGCTCAAATGTGAAATCTCCTCTCAGCCCAGATGTGACTGATTAGAAACTGTTGGAAAACACAAGACTTAAACTCAGTGCCAGCCTGGCATATGCCCTTCTCCAGCACACACCCAGCACACACTGCTGTTTCTTACTCTCTTGTCTGATTAAAATCCTTTATATATTACTTTGTAGCTGAGACATGAGATGTTCAAATTGTGTTAAGACAAAGGGTCTGCTAACATACAATTTCCTCTTTCCTCTACCCATCAGAGCTTCCCATTTGTTATCTCACTGCTTCTGAGCCCGTCAGATGCCGGAAGTCTAATTTGGGACACCAATTATCACTTTGCAAGTGACAGTTGCCGGAGGGGTAGTACGGTCTTATGACTGAGCACAAAGGTGAGTCAGAAAGACCTGGGCTGGAGTCCTATGTCAGGTACTTAAAAGATTAATGACTTTGCATAGGTGAGTTCATCTCTTCAAGACTCCGTTTTTCAACTATATACATATATATATATATATATAATGGAGACATTAAGAGGATCTAACATACACAGTTGGTGTTGGGTTAAATGTACTCATGGACAATGGACATTAAAGGTTCCGAATGCTTTAGTGCAAAATAAGCGCTTAATAAACCGTGGCTGCTACTGTTGCTTATTAACACCTTTGCAGTGTATTGTGCTCGACTCTCTGAGACCAAGGGTGTTCAGTTCTACTGTGAATCCTTGAAACCCAGACGGAATGCTACGGGATATCACGGGAATGTCATAAACCACGGGAGACTGCTGACAGGACTTTCAGACGGGGTGCTCACCCTGCTGTCAGCCACCTTTCCATAGTGAGGATGTGGCTGAGTGTTTCCACAGATGTTACAAAAAGCGCTAAAACCTGGGTCTCATGAGAGGCCTGCAAAATGGGCGTTTGGAGTTTACTTGTAAAGAGACAAACATATGCCACAGTTGAAAGGTAGCTGAATTTCCAGGCCATATCTAGTCTTCTGGGAATTTGGTGTGTATTAGCATAACTACAGAAATCATTTTTTCAGCAGCCCTTCCATGGCCAGAGTTGCAGTGGACTCCCCGTTAGCCCAGGGAGCCCTGGTGTGCTGCGAGTCCACTTTGTGGGATCCAGAGAGAAGGATGTGGAGAAGCTTACCCCACCCCCGCCCCCATCCCCCTGCCTTGCAACAATGTTTATTCCCTGTTTTATCCTCCAAGTGAAGGCATATGTTTCTTCGATTTGTTGTTTGCAGCAAGGTGCAGCTTCGAGGGGAGTGTGGATGCGCTTGTGTTTGCCATGAAATTAAATAAGAGCAATGATACATAGCCAATGTGCACCCATAAATTTCAAGAAGGAAAATTCCAATGTGGCATGAGGATAGAAGTAGCTGATATATTAGAAGGGAACGACACTGAATCTTGTGCAAAACGAGAGAAATATAATTTCCCTGCATTATCTTGTCCCTTTCTTAATTGCCTACCAAGAAGCATTCATCAACTAGCTTCCCTAGGCTCAAGCCTACGACTTGCATGCATTTTTATATAAAACCAGCTTGTGTTTTAAGTATAAAACACACTGCTTGTGCTATCACACCAGACACAGCAAATGGATAAAAATCTTCCCTTGTCAGTTTCTAGATACAACGCACTTTGCATTTCAAGACTGGGAAATAGGCTGCAAACACCGAGCACTGACAGTAAATATGGAGCTTTGGAGTATCAGCCGGACCATATTTCCCATGGAGCAGGCTCATGCCACTATCTGGGGCTTTGTACAACCTTGGAGTTGATAGAGGGAAAGAATGGCTAGCCATCCAGCTGCTTCTCAACTGGGGGCAGGCTCAGTGCCCCCTTCCAGACTCGGAATTAGTTGCTGAGAAATGTACTCAAGCTCCATCCAATTCTAAAAACTGAAAGGAAGGCAGATTTGGAGAATGTGGGCTAACCAGCAAGTCAGGACTTGATGTGGAAGAGAACATGAAGGCTGCACAAAGGCGGCACATGCAAACCCTAACATCTCCTCTTGACAATTAGGCCTTCTGGTACATACACCACAAGACGGCAGAATAGAGAAGCTGATGACAGTCCCCAGACAAGAATTCCAAAAGGAGGAAGAAAGCTAAGTAACCTTAAGTCCGATGATCCCTGAGGTGGCAGAAGCCACACTTCCATCTGCATGTGCTTTAAAGGGCCCTATTCCACTTCCTGCCACCGCCTCACCCTGCAAATGCTGGACAGTAAGAACTTGGCACAGAAAGCCGGAAACATATGGAAGCAATTCCTGGTTCTGACACTAACTGTGTGGTTTTTGGCAAGTTATATAATCTCTCTTAGCCTCAGTTTCTTAATTTGTAATTTGGGGATAATAATAATATCAATCTCATAGAGTTATTGTGATTACCGCATGTTAAGAACTTAGCCTCGTGCCTGCTGTACAGTAAGTGCTGAATAAATGTTAAGTATCATCATTGCCTTTGGCTGATGTTGCACAAAAGCAGTGTGTACGCGCAGACTTGCAGGGGACTTTGCTTAATAGTTTAGGTTTTGAGATCAAGGAAGAGTCTGACTTTACCCAGAGTCACACGACTAGTCAAAGCTTTTATTTTTCATCATTGTTTTGGGATTTTCAGTATATGGATCGTGCAAATATTTTATTAGATTTATACTTGCTTCATTTTTTTTAGTCCTGTTGTAAATTATTTTTTTATATTTAAATTCCAATTGTTCATTGTTAGTATAGAAAAATACAATTGATTTTTATGTTATTTGTGTGCTGTGACCTTGCAAATCTCATTTATTAATTCGAGGAAGGTTTTTAGCGATTATTTGGCATTTAATGTCTTCTATAAATGGATACAATTTTATTTCTTCTTTTCTTATGTGTATGTTGTTATTTTTCTTTCTTTATTGCACTGGCTAGGGCTTCCAGTACAACATTGAAAGGATTAGTGAAAAAGGAAAGTCTTGCCTTGATCCTAATATTAGGTGAAAAACATTCACTCCTTCATACTATATGTGATGTTAGCTGTAGGTTTGTGGTAGATGCTTTTTTATCAAGTCAAGAAATTCCTCTTCTATTTCTGGCATGCTTGATGTTTTTATCATGAATGGGAGTGTTAAACCTTAAAAGAAAAAAAAATTGGGGAGTGGCCGGGTGGCTCAGCCGGTTGAGCTTCCTACTCTTGATTTCAGCTTGGGTCATGAAATTAGGGTCCTGCGATAGGGCCCTGCATTGAGCTCCATGCTCAGTGGGGAGTCTTCTTTCTCTCCCTCTCCCTCTGGCCCTCCCCCTGCTCGCTCTCTCTCTCTCTAAAATAAATAAATAAATCTTTTATTTTTTTTTTATTTTTTTTTATTTTTTATTTTTTTAAGATTTTTATTTATTTATTTGACAGAGATAGAGACATCCAGCGAGAGAGGGAACACAAGCAGGGGAAGTGGGAGAGGAAGAAGCAGGCTCATAGCGGAGGAGCCTGATGTGGGACTCGATCCCGGAACGCTGGGATCACGCCCTGAGCCGAAGGCAGGCGCTCAACCGCTGTGCCACCCAGGCGCCCCTAATAAATAAATCTTTTAAAAAATGTTTTGCCTCTATTGAAATGATCATGATTTTTCTTCTTTATTCTGTTAATATAAATTACGTTGATTTTTTCAGATTTTTTTTTATAAAATTAGAAGAATTACAACTTTAGTGGAATTATTTTTATTTTTCCAAGGATAGACATTTTGATTTAGAGAACTTTAGTAGGGAAACTGGGAAATAGCTGTTTACATCAGTGTTAAATTTAATTAGTGGATATCTCTTGTAGGTCCAGAGGGTAGGACATCTGCTTCTGAGTTCAGAGAGTGCTTGTGGATTTGTCCAGGGTGTTCCATGTGAAACTGGCTTATGCCATTATTTTTAAAAATAAACTCATTTTAACATGTTATTTCCCCTAAGCTGAAAATCAAGCACTATGTAATTCAGCTCGAAGGCTGAAATGTGCTCTAATAGGCCCTGAGGAGAAGGTCAACATAGAGACCAGCCAGGTCTGTCATAGCTGAGGGCTGGGGAAGGTGCAGAGATGGCTGAGCCAGCAAGGACAGGCCACAGCAACTACCGTAACACCTCCTCTAAAGGTCCCAAGACAGACATGATAAAAAAATGAATTAACACCCAGGCATTGCTTCCAGAGCTTTCCAGCCTCCAGTTACAATTTTATGTGTGGGAGTTTGAATGGATACTTTAATAAAATACTGATTCATTTGGGTCCTGATTTTTTATGAAGAAATAGGTCTTTTGTCTCCTGAATAGCACTTGCTCCTTTCTAAGTAACATCCATGTCAAACTCATACTTTGCTTTCATCATTCAAGCTTGATCCGTCTTAGACTCTAAAGAGTCTTTTGCTGCTATTGTTCTTGGTTCCTTTGCCCATTGTCCTTTTCATCTCACATCCCTCTAGCAATAGCTATTCCATGAAATGGAGTTAAAACAACAACAAGAAAACATTACTTAAACCATTTTAACAAATGAGTGCAAGATCTTTCTCCATTTAATTTTCTCCCTTGCAGTTTGGTGCCGACAGGAGCCCTCGCAGCCCCGGACTGTAGCAGATATTCTGGTTTGCATGTTCCATATGAAGGAAGCCAAGTATTAAATTGGGATGAGCCCTTGCATTTCATCACAGAAAGTGAGTGTTGGCTTGAAATGGAGGATCAGCTCATGTGGGGATGAGATGGTGGCTGGGATCATCAGCTGCGGCTCCTGGGCAAAGGACCGAATTATTAAAGCTGTTGTTTATGGCCCTTATCATTTACAAACAGGTGAACAGAGAAAAAAGACTTTCAATTTCCCTAAATTAATTTGCAGTTGAGGGTTCTCTTGTGTTAAAAAGATAAGAAACTTGTATGGAATTACAGAACAAGAAGTTTACAGCTGTCTAAAGGAACTGCAAGTCTAAGGTTATCTAGCAAATATGGATAAAATGACATTTGTCAGAATGACTGTTACTCTTTATGACACATCTGAGAAATTGCAGTGGCTTTGAGACAAATAATGCCCTAATTCGTGATCCCATCGCCTGGGAAAAAC
This sequence comes from Ursus maritimus, assembly GCF_017311325.1. Classification (NCBI taxonomy): domain Eukaryota; kingdom Metazoa; phylum Chordata; class Mammalia; order Carnivora; family Ursidae; genus Ursus; species Ursus maritimus. The sequence continues at coordinate 16,519,101 of NW_024426774.1, read as the reverse complement.
TGCCGGGTAAGTTCAGTGAAGTTGGCTCCAAGATGGTAATTGTTGGCAGAAGAGGCAGTCAGGACATCGATGCACTTGGGAAGCCCAAACTGGGTATTATTTTTGTATTTTCATTTCAAGAAGCCCTTCCCCAAACCAGTGTCATTAGCTAAGTAAAGGGCTCCTCAGCATTTCAAAGTGAAGTGGTATCAGCCTTGTTTTTCTCTTCTACTGACTGGTACCACTGGACTTGGACATCAACACTCCTGCACATTTACTCGCTTCCATATTAATGTTCGCATGCCTCTCTCTCCAATGTTATATAAATAAGGACACTCACGAAGCCTTTTGTATCTGTAGAATAATGATGTTGGTACAAAATTTATAATACTAATAACTTGTATTTATCAGATGTTACGATGTCCACATAACTTACCAAGCATTTTATATATATTAGCTCATTTCACAAAATCCCTACTTGATACAACTGTAAGAACCACACCCATCCTACTGATGAGAAAGTTGAATTTTAGGGCTTGAGTGATTTGCTCAAGTTCCCATCAATAGCAAAGAAAGTACTCCAAAGTATAACCTCTCTGACTCCAAAGCCCATGCATTCAACCGGTCCATAGTACTACCTGATAGAACTCATTCAACAACTATTTAGTGTGTGTCAAGTACAATACTCTATGCCTTCCGAAATACCTTGCACTTCCAATGGTATACGCAGAACTCTCCCCATTTCCTGCTTTGAAATTCAGTACCACTCGGGTCTTATCAGTAATACTGGAGTATTTTTCTTATAAGAATACTCCTGGTTTTTGTCTTTTGTTATTTAAGATAGTGTTTATTTTTCCCTCCTCCATGTATTAATCAATTACACCATGACAAATTATTCTGAGACAAATTTAAATTTCACCTCAGTGTCAGATTTCTCCTCACCCTCCCAATGTATAGACGTTCTTCCCACATTTGAGGTTATGCTATTTCACTTCACAATCAGCAATTTGAACCATATGTCTTTTTGTCCATTCCGGTTGTAATACTGTATAGAATATATTTTCATGTCTTTCTTGAGCATAAAACTGGGTACCCAGTTTAAGCTTGGTGAATACCTATTGAATTATCAGATGATTAAACAAGTACCCCAAAGATTACATGCTCAAAACAGCAATGAAACAATTGCAAATAAAACACAATAACGATTTTTAAATCAAGTTTTGAGGCCTTCTGGGAAAAGTGATACCATATATCAAAGCCAAAGGAATGATTCCTACAATAAGACAGAGAATCAGAAAGGGTCCAGGGCAGAGTAAAGTCAGTAACTCCACTTTTACGTTAGGGAAGATTCCTCTAACTGGAGGCTATATAGCTTGAGCTAAGAAGAAGGCCACCTAGAGTTTTACACAAAGTGAAGTGAAACAGCTGTGCTTCATGTCAGCCACCTTCTCTGGGCTCAGAAAAGTCTAGAATGTGACCTGGAGATCACAACTCATTCTTCCACAACAGTGTGGGGACAGATCTGTCTGTGCTGGGCACAAGATTGATGTTCATTACTTTCTCTCAACCATTTTACTCTCATTACACACAACAAGGGCTTAGGTTAGCAAGGATTAAAGAACAAATTATTCTAAAGCAAGAAGCTCTAGCCTCAAGACATACACAAAGAGAGAAACTGGCTTTAAAAATATAAATAATGTAGGATTAGATTATGAACTTGTTCACTGAACAGTTACATGGCAATTTGCTAAGGTAATTATTATTATTAATTCGAGAGCCAATAATTATCATAGCAGTTCTACCATTTCATCTCTCATTTATTCTGAAATCCTAGAAGTAGATTTTTTTTGTTTTTGTTTTTGTGTTTTTAGATACCTAGTTTAATTGGCTAGTCTAAAAGCCTTCATTCTAATGACTTTTATAATCTTAGGCATTTTTTGGGGGAAATGCAAACTTTTCAGAAAGCCTTCTTACGTTAGTGAAACAATGCACTGAGATCCAAAAGGTAATTAATCTTCGTCTCTCTTCCTTCCGTAGAGCACTCCAGCCTGGAGGTTAATAGAAAAGGAGGCAGTGGCTGCCATTTTGGATCTTATTCTGTTTCAATTTTCTGGTCACAAACACCATGATTTTTCTAGCCAAAAGGGGTGAATAGGAGCATATAACTCTCCCCTTGACGCCTTTCCCTCAGGCCCTTCAGTCTTTGGAGTGCAGGACTTGGTGCTAGCTTAATTGAACTGCTGTGCTTGGCTTCTCCTTTGAAAGAGAGAGATATATAGTCCCTCTGGTGACTTGTTGCAACAGATTTCAAACACAGCTGGATTTAACTCTGTGAATTAAAAATACTGCTTGAGATTGGGAGCCTCATGAAAAGAGTAACTCCAGATACTAGCATGTAAACAAACACTTTACAAAGGGTGTGCAAAAGTTTTGGCTTCTCTTCCACTTGACTACCATAAATTTGCATTGCTCAATTTTCTTTTTTAGACCATAATAATGGCTGGCTTGGGGTGTGGGTAGTCACGGTGTATCTTGGTGGAACATCTAATAAATCTGCACTTGAGGCAATAAAATACCAATATCCTTGCCTTAGAGAAGATATTAGCGTCATAATTTTGAAAGAAGACAATTATCAGCACTATTGCATTTGCTCACAATAGGTTAGAATAGGCTCATTTAAATCCAAATAACCTAATTACACTGATGTTTTGAGAAGAAGAGCTAGAATCAAAGACTTACAGAATCTAGGAACTATAGAGTATTATCACCAGAATAATCTATGCAGCTACTTGACTATAAAAATGAAAGAAAAAAAAAAGTAAAAACACACACAAAAAACTGAGGCCCAGAGAGTTTGAAGTGACTTGATCTATTGCTCAGCTAGTTGGGGGAAGGATGGAACCAATATTCAAAGGCTTTTAGGTCTTCTTTGTCCTAAGACCTTTTCTCTTCTCTACATAACACTGCCTCAAAGCACTTGGGGAAGCTCTGAAGCCTATCTCCTAGCTATGTTATACAAGAGAAGGTGAGGTACATAAGGCTTCATAAAGCCCTAGTAAGATAGTAAGATAGGATGCTTGAGCTGGATGACAAACAGCAGCCAAAGAAACATCCACGTGTTCCTTCCCATATTTGGTCTCAGAATCCAGGCTTCCCTTCTTACCCTTGGACTGGGCTAATGATGGGACCAGGTAGATAAGAATGGGCATCAGAAACCAAGGTTTCTGTAAGTCTGCACGTAGGGCTCATGACCAGAGATAATTTCTTAGCGGGCAAAGAGGAAAGGAAGCTATCCAGGAAACAGGGAGAAAATGTGGCAGGGAATTCTAGATCGGGGTGGGGCTTGTAATTAGGTCTTAATAGAGGGTGTTGGGCCTTTAATTCGTTATTGCTCTTTCAGACCCAGGACTAGCATGGAGAATATTGCAAGGCAGAGCCTTAATCCAATATTTTACCTAGCTAGTTCATAACAATGAAATCCAACCACTTATTAAATCTCCTAATGTTTGTCATGCCCTATGCTGGGTGACAGATGCACAGAGATGAATCGGCCACACTCCCTACCCACAAGAAAGAGACAGACATGTACGGTGAGAACTTCAGAGCAATGTGGTACATGATAGAAGCAGCATGTGGTTCTGGGGAACAAGACAGAGATCTCATTCCTGACTGTGATTAAACCTCCCAGATAAGGGAATGGAGTGATCTCAGAGCCTTTGTGTAGGAAGAACCTGTGTCCAGGGATGAGTGAATATAGCTGAGGAGAAGGGACTATTATTACAAGAGGTCAAGTGGTCTTTCTTTCAAAGACACAAGCAGGGCAATAGGAGGCAGCTCGCTGGCCATGCTCCTCTTCCGCTATGAGCGTGGTGTGTGGCCCAGGAATGAGCTGCAGGGCAACATGGCTCTGCCACCCAAAAAAAATCTATAGCTAATGGAAAATAGCTGAGATGTGGCACAGGATATTAAGGCCCTCCTCCACAGGGAAAGGAACAAAACTGAGACAGTATCCCAGTGTGCTGAGAGCAGCAGAGCTGTCAGTAACAAGTGGACATCCAACAGATTTGCTGCATTGGTTGCGTTTTCAGCCCGTGTTTAAAATAGGCATGATGGCTGCAAAGGAAGAGAGCTCAGTTTTATAGACACCTGCTTCTGTTATGAGCTCCTACTCTGCTTTTGCCTGGGCCCTCTCTTTGCCAGCCACACCCTGTCCTACAGGTATGGTCCCCTATGCTCTGTGTGGTAAATCACTATGATTCAAGACCCGTGAGGGGTGAAGCAGTTGAAGATGGTAAATGAACCTGCCTCTGCTCTTTGAACCTGGGCAGGCTCTTTCTTTGGGCCTTAGTTCCTTCCTGATATCCCCTGAGGACATGTTAGATGGAATTAAGATCCCTTCCAGGGAAGCTGTAGAGAAATATTGATTCAAAGACAGCATCCAACTTTACGATGATAAAATGTAAGGAAGCAGTCTCACATCAGTGCTGCATGGGGGTGGGAGGGAAGAGAAAAGAGGTAGTAACATGCAGTGTGTCCTGGAGCTGTTTCATGTCTTCAGCTCAGTCAAGCAGACGAAACGAAGGAGAGGCTGAATCCTTCCTCGTGTGCCTTGGGCTCCACAGAGAGCATAAGATCATCATCATTATCCCGCTCTACCTCAGTGACGATGAGTCCCTGAAATAGAAGGGATAACTGATACTAGAACAGTCTCCCCTGTTCGGGAGTCTTCTGTCTCAGAATGCACCTTGCTGATGAATGTCTGCTATCTGGAGATTCTGGACCGGCACAATTACTGACCTGGCATTGCAGCAAGACTAGCTGCCTGGCTAGGTCCGAAATGGCTAAGGGACATAGATAATTCAGGTATTTTTCTCCAGTGAAATCCCTCTGGTAACATCCTAGAGTCATAATGCATGCACAAAGATTCTGATGTGGCTCTTGCTCCTGAGCGCTGGCACCTTTCTTTGACCCAAAACAGACTTAACCTAGGCAAGTTCGGAGACAGTCAATGCACCAACAGGCAGATGTTGGTGGGATGACCTTTGGAAAGCATAATTCCTGGTGCCTCTGTCACTGGTTTATTTAGCATAGTTCCCAAGAAATGTGATCCGTGACTTTCCTTTTCATGTGGTGCTATCCATGCACGCTCTGATACACGAGGGGGGGGGGCTCCATATGTTGAATATCCACTTAGCCCTTTTTCTCCTTGACAGTGTGCTGCTTCCTGCCATGCTTATCATGCCCATTCCCCAACATATGCCCTTCCCAATTTCCCTTGTTCCTCTCTGCTCTTTCACTCACCTCCTGTTCCTGCCATTCCGGAATATTCCCCACCCACTTCTAGCTCCAACATTTTGTCCACCCCGCTCCTCTCATGTTGAATGCTTTGCCTACTCTAAATGCCCAGAAGAATCGTTTCTTTTTTTGAAATATTCCCCACTGCTGTTGGATAAATGTCACTTCTCTTACCCTCAAACTCTGGAACTCTGGTGTTCTAGAGGCGTGCTACAGATCGTGCATATCTCCTCCCAATTCCACATTCAGTTAAATCAAGGTTGGCAGCTTGAGACCAGCGTAGGTGGTGGGAATATAGTATTTACATGATAGAAATTGGCAAATACTACAATTCAGAGCTTTCTGCTATCCCAACGCCAGCCCATTTATGAATAGCAAGTGGCACAGGAAATTACATATAGATGGAACTCAGTAAATTTTTACTAAATGGATTTTCACATGCTAAAGATTCCTATTTTTTATTTCCACCATACAAGATATGTTTTGTTTGTTTTTTGAAGAGTAAAATATTTGATCATTGTAGACAAAAGAACTTGGTAAAATTATGAAGCGTGTATTTGTAAGAATGTTACTTTGTTTATAAACAGAATACATTAATTTAATGGAAACCAAAGCATTACTGTCCTCTGTAAAGTCAGCAGACTTCCTGCTCTCCTCCAGCTGACAGATTTGCTCATCTGAGGATAAAAGCCTCTTGTGCCCAGAACAGACTTCTGAAGACAACTGTTGGATCCACAAAATAACTGTGGCTCTTTATCTTTCCTTTATTTTTTCCCCAAAGCAAGAATAGCCTTAAAGGAAATTTCTGATCCAAGATACCCATTTCCTTGGAATGTAATCTTAGCCCACATGTCATCTAGCTCTAACCTTCTTTTTGATGAGAAAACCTCCGGAGGTGAAAGAAATGGTCTGGATACAAACTAGGAGGCAGAGGGGATATGGCTCAAAGGTACCATGATTCTTTAGAGTATTAAGAAAGTGAAAGAGGTAGACATTAATTTCTGGTTCTAAATACCCCCCAGTCTCTTATTTTTGAAGAGAGCCCTAATAGTAAGTATTCATGCATGCAAGCACGCAAACAAGATCTGGCTCATTTAGGTAACAAAGGATATGAGGTGGCTTACAGTTTCCATAGAAGTCTAGTGAATCAGACTCAGAAAACAGGCAGAAATCAAGAAAACAAGGTGACAAAACACAGCCTCGGTCATGTCCCTGACAACTCATGTGTTAGAATCTCAACACTTCTATTATCTGCGGATAATCTCTCAACTGTGTTCTGGGGGTTTGAGCTTCTTCTCCCTGATTGGAAGCCCTGGGCAGGAGTGTTAGCTTACTTGAGCCTAGATTACATGTTCCTGTGTTAGCTTACTGATTGAACTCTTTAGACTCCTATAATGGGAAATAGGCACTGCCTCCCATAAGAATTCCACTCTAAGGGATGGCTTAAAATAAAGAATGTGTGGAGCTAAAAGAGAAAATGAGAACTAAACATAGAAATGCAAAAAGAAAGACGATAGGGAGGAACAAAGCAAGACAACTCCGGATTTGCTTGTGTATCTGTCTTTCTGGTAAAAATAAATCTCGAAAGTCATGTAGTTTTGATATTGCCATTAAAGTATATTTTGAGCCTATCTAAGCATTGAAATATTACATAATAAATTTTATAAATAATTCCCTTCACTCACCTCTGTATTAAACCAGGTAAAGTGTTTTGGGCCAGCATGTATTTACAAAGTGGGAAACAAAAAAAGCATTTGAAACAAAGGATGACTGATTTAGTCCTGAAAAACCTAACCTAACTCTTGTTTTGCTTATTCAATAAGAACAATTAATTAACTCTACATTGATTTTCCCATTACATCACTGAAGAGCAATGGCTCCATTTTAAAGTTGTAGGAAGTCAATTTGATATTCAGAAAACCACTAGAGTCATCGCTGTTTGTTGCCTTCCCCATACTGTGCATAGTTTTGGTCCTTTTTAAATGAAAACCCTTTTGCTTCATATGACCATCTTTACTTCATACAACATGTCTCAACTTCACAATGGCTATCCCATTCCCTTTGCCAGGGTTTGGCTTAGAGGGGATATATGACCCAACTCTGATCACTGAGATTTAAAGGGGAGCCTATGAAGGCCCTCTGAGAAGATAAAGACTCATGTTGGTCCCTTCACCCCCTGGATGTTATCAGGACCACATGTGAGGCCTGAAATCGTTCCAGTCACCACACTAGTTAAGAGGGAGGCTATCACTTGGGAAAACAACCAAATAAAACACAGAGATTCGGGGCCAAATACGTGACACACCTCGCACAGAACCTGCCCTACCTCTGGATTTCTTGTTATTTGAGACCATGGTTTTCCCTTTTTGTGAAAGCCAATTTAAGTTGGGATTTCTTGTTAATTACCATCAAATGTGCCCTGATATCTCTCGTTGAAACAATGTGATTGGTTGGTTGATTGATTGATTGATTGATTTGGAGAAACTGAAGGCTACATTGCTCACAGTGTCTATTAAGGGGCAAAGCAAGACAGGGGCAGAGAGGCAACTGTTTTTCTTTTAGGAGGAAGGTAACAGATGCCCTTATAAAAAGATCATCTTAATTCTTTAGAATTAACTTAACGTTAAGAGTCAAACTGGATGTCACTCCTGCCTTTCACAAAAACAAGTCAATATTACAGTCTAATGATCACATGCACTGAAGTGACATTCAAAGTGAAGTCATTTCTCAGTCCTGTGAAGCTTACTGAACTTATCATATATCTAGTAATACAGATAGTAATACAGGCTGGAAAAGGACATTCTATTAAGGGTGTATGCTTTAGAGAAAGAATAAATTGACTCAATTAGTTGGTTTCATAGGAAGCAGGTCCGCTTGGAAAGGGTTAATGCAATATAGTTACCATCCATTGCCTGCTAACCACGTGCCCTGCGTGATTCATAACGCACCAGAACCCTGTAATCTTTAAACAATTCCACGACTTAGGTTTTATTAAACCCATTTCTCTAGGAAAGAAACTAGGTTTCAAAGAGGTCAAGTAAATTGTCCAAGATCACACAGCCAGTAATTAACATGTTGGGATATGAATCCAGCATGCCTGACTTAAAAAGATAAAGATATTTATCTTTTTCTACATCTTGGTTCTGGGTTATAAAGTCTGGATTAAAAAAAAAGAAAAAAAAAGCTGCGAAAGGCTTCTTTTGGTCATCTTTTCCATTTCTTCCTTTTTAAAAAAATTTCTCTGTTATCAGCTTCCTTTTTTTCTTTCAATTTTTCTTCTTTCCTCATAACATATTTAGAGCAACTATGAAGGATACAAAGCTGACTCAGAACAGGTCCTACTCTTGCTGTCTTCAAAAAAGCTAATCTATACATACCTATAAGTCAAAGTGGAAATTAATAAACAATGTAAGAGAGATGAATGTAGGATGATAGAAGTTTGGACAGAAATGAATGATTTCATAACAATGAAAAATTTGTACAGGAAGAATGCAGACAAGTAGTCCTCTATGAAGACAAGCAATCTAAATGCATATTATACTTAGGCATCAGTGAGATCTTGACTTTTACAGATGAGAAAATCTTGGGAAGACAAAACACAGAGATAAACATTTCTCAGGTTCTGAAAATAGTCAGTTGTTCTGGCATATATGATAGTCTCCTAAATTCAACTTCAATTACCCCAAGATGTACCGAGATGGATTCACATGGGTTGCTGGACTAGAGGAGTGGCATGTCCCTCCATTACACCGGGTGTGTCTTCTCTAATCAAGGATTCAGGATCCTCAGTTGATCATTCACACACACTCTCTAGGTCAGATGTATGCAACAGCCTGCTACTGAGTAGATATAAGAATCTTCAAAGTTTCCTTCTATCTATAGTCCTATAGAACATATTTTGCATGGATATTTTCATCTTTGGGATGAATACACAGTGCTTGAGAGTGTGAAATATTTGTTAAGATTTTAGTATGTTAGGGAGCTAGAGGGGGTGAGTAATATTACATTCATGTTAATCATTCTCTTACAGGCAGGAAGAGAATTGATTATACTCCATTACTGAGATTGGGAGATAGGTTGAGAAAACTTAAACGTTTCAGTCAAGATAACCTTCCCGTACCCCTGAAAAGTCCTCATTTATCTTCCTTCTACCCAGATAGCTTGACTAAATACTATGATATGAAAAAAGAGTGTAGTAGATTTTAAATAGGAGGGGATAATACTATGTTTAATATGGCTATATATCATCTGTGCTTTCACAAAACTCTTGCAACAACTATTTGTTCATTCAAAACTATATTTGAAAACATCCTTTTGCTGGTTTCCCTATTTCTTATCACATGGTACCAACAGACATAGGTGATTCATGAGTTTTACAAATATATGGATTCCCTAAAGTGATTGTTTCCATATTTTCCAGGACTGTCATAAAGTTAAGGACATAGACCAATTGAGATTATTTTATAATCTATACTTAAAGCACAGGAACAGCTTACAAACATTCCAATCCACAAATTTAATAAGCAAATAATAAGTAATAAGAAAACTGCCAGAGTCCCTATCTCAATTTAATTCAAAGTACATTTAGCACAATTTAGGAACAGACATTCTAGGGAAGTAGAGGCAAAGAGTTCTAGAACATAGTTCTTCCAGGAAGAAGTTCACTGTGGAATAGAAGGCTGGAGCTGAATGACTGATTTGAGGCAGACTATGGTCAGCTGTGTGACTGGTATGGATGAGTGCCATGTGATATAGAAGAGATGGGCTTCACACGTGACTGTAGAATCTGGAAAGGCTTCAAAAACACTTGATGTCTCACTGCACTCTCGATAAATGGACGGAAAGAACTTTCATACATAAAGATGGGAAGAAGTAAATGAGTAAAAGGAAGGCCATAGATGACCTCGGTCAGGGCGGAGACAATAGAGTAGTGAAAAGATCAAGAACTGGCATCAGAAAAAAACTCAATTCATATCCTGGCTGTCCCACCATCTAACAATGTAACTAAATAAAGCCTACTTAATTTCTTAGGCCCTCATTTTTTCCCTACGTGAAATGAAATTTTTTGCCTTGCAAAACTCATTTTAATTGGTTTGTTTTGAATATCAAATGATGTATGCAAGTGTTTAGCCAGGCCAATGGGAAATATTCTATTATTTCTTCCCCTCCAGTCTCACCCACTTTTCTTTACTTCAAAAACCCAATCTGTCAGCACTAGGAAGTCATAAAGCCTGCATTCATTCATTCATTCCAAAAGTATTTACTGAGCACTGTCTATATCGTTCAACTTATTCTCCTAATGCCTACCACACTTATTTTCAGTGTAGCAATTATCTTGAGAGCAAAGAAGTGTTTACACTTTCTGTCCTCCCCAGTTTGAGAATCTCTGCTATCCTGAGTCAGGACTCATTGGTGAACTATAGGAGTGGCAGATGTGAGTGACTGCCATGTGTAAACAAGAATCAAGACGGGAAGCTTGCCCTGGGATCAGCAGTTGCCCTCTGTCCCTTTTTAGCCCAGTGGGCCTGAAAGATTACTGACTTAGCCAGCTCTGGACTTATGTATACATGACGATCAACCCTCGTTGTGGAATTTAATTTCCCATTTTTTATTTGTCACTTGAATATACTGGCCTATTCCAGCTCTGGTTCCAAGATGAACACACCTTGGCACAGTGTGAGAGTGTCATCAGGTGCTCGCAGCCTGGTAAGGCCATTTGGAACAGAAGAAAGAATATAAATAAAAGAAACCAAGTGCATTAGCAACTCACTTTTCTCCATATGTTAACATAATTGCCGTTTCCCTTCTTTCCCACATGGCCTTCAGACTCTCTTAAATTCAATATCTCACTGTTGTTGGTTTTCTTCTTATTTTGTTTTCTTTTTGTTTTGTTTTGGGTTTGTTTGTTTGTTTGTTTTCAGTAGAAAGGAGAAAGTTGAGCTATTTTCACTATACAAAAATAAGAAAGTAACACAGTTGAAGTGTCAGGGAGTCTGTGAAAGTTTCTGATAAACAAAACCACTTCTGAGAGGCCACTGGAAGAATCTTTCACCCTGGGTGCAAAATGAGCGGGTCCTGAGCCAATTTCCCTGGGTCAGGTTTCGTGGAACCAAGCCTTGAAAGTCACATATGGAGGTCATCGTAAATGGTTTTATTTTTGCTGGGCTTTTTTCTTTTACATTGTTATCCTTTGTCTTCCCCCACCCCGATCCCAATTCTATATTTGATGGTTTCTCTAAAGCAAGAAGGAGAAAGACAGTCATGAGTCTTCACAACTACAGAATCAGCAATGAGAAGACAGACAATACATGCCACTGGGGTAGAGCCCACTTAATGAGAAGACCAATGGAGCCTTTACTACTTTGCTAAGCCTTTAGAAAGGTGTAGCCAAAAGCAAATGAATGCCCACAGTCCTACAGAAATAAACAACTGATAAATATTCAAGGGGTTTGAAATGTCCACCAGAGCTGTCTTCCTCCTATTATTTCCCCCACCCTCCCTTACCCGGTTGAGTCACTTAGAGCATGCATTTAAGGAAAAGAAAAATCTCAAATGTTTTTGTCTTTTCTTCAATGTCTCCTAAATTCATGCACTGCAGATTCATAGTGTATTCTAAAATATTTTTCCTTAAAAGTCCAGATATTCTTGAAGAAGAAAGAAGTCAGAATGTAAATTTAAGTCAGCAGATTGCTTTTCTCCTAACCTTACCATGTGGACAGAAGTTTTGAATGGCTGGAGGAAAGAGTATTATGGCATGTGGGTTATTTTGAGGGTTTTGGACTTGGATATGACATGGGAGTCCAGGATTTTAGCCAAGAACAAAAAGAAAGAAAGAGGGAGGGAGGGAGGGAGGGAGAGAGAGAGAGAGAGAGAGAGAGCGGGAGAGAGAGAAAACTCTGCCAGTGATAAACTAGGGCCAGACAGTAAAAAGAGAACATAAAGGAATTCAAGAAGTACCAAAAGCCAATTTCTCAGTCTATCAGACGCTAGATATTCAATACAGTAAAAACACTTTCAGAGGGTGGAAACTTCCTAATCACCATGTTTCTTTAGGATAATGTTGTTTATTATTAACAAAGAAAGTGTCTGGAAACAATCTCTGGCCAAGTAGATTCTTGGCTACAGAAACCTTCTCCAGATTTATCATTTGATTTGTTGCTGTTGCAGTTCTCTTTTTTAATTATTGTGATGTGCTCAGTTTGAAAGCATTTTTATTTTCACACCAGAGATCTATCCAAAGATCTCTGGAGTAGACTCTTCTTCAAAATTCTACTCATCAGCATTGGGTTGTGATATGGGAAGTGCTACCATCCACCCAGGTTTGGACACAGTTTTGAGCTACCATGTGTTCCCAGTCTTCAGGTCACAGGGCTCGACTGCACATTTCCTACCCTGTGTCTGGTTCTTTTCCTTGCCCCATATGATTTTCAGTTCATTTTTGCTTTTGTTTCTGGCATGATGCTACTTAGCATGTCTTCAGTAAATAAAGATTTGGCATGTTACAGGCTTTTTTTTCACACTGCTGCACTCAACGAGAACTTTCTGTTGGTTCTTTTTCCAGTGAGAATGTCTTTAAGATTGCAGGTTAATTCCTCCTTGTTAGATGCTTTATTCAAGAGCATCCTGATTCTGGAAGATTCAGCTTTCAGGGGTTATTTTTAGTACTCAATTGATTCAAGCATATTCCAAATTCTGAGGAAAAAAAAAATCACTTCAACCAAGAGATTCTATCAATCACAGCGTGGTTTGCATGCTTATTTAGCTGGTTAGTAATTAAAGGCAGCTAAAAATACCAGGCAGGCATGAATGGTGTGATTTTTATATCTTAGCTCCTTTCCAGAGAAGACACAAGTTCCATCAATCAAACAGTTGGTAGCTGAAGTCATTATCACTGAAATTAAGGCAATTATATACAAATGAATATTAATGAAGTATCTAGTCAAAATTAGGGTCAGTTCTTAACACATAAAAAGAAATTGTCGAGAATCTAGGTTCACTGTTAATCCATTATAAAATAACTTAAGGACACACCTTCCATATTAAACTGCCACTACTGTTAAAAGGGCCCCCATCACATTTATGTTATCTCTTGTTTCAGAGACAAATGATTTTACATCCATATTGTAGCCTTTATTTTAATATTTCAAAATGGCCTGTAAACCTACATTTAATATAATCACACAACATCCTAATAAGAAAAAGGCACATTAGCCCCAGGCATTGTGATTTTATAATTCAAAAAAAAAAAAAAACTACATGACGTTCATTGCAACTTACATCAGTTATTATTTATAAAATAAGGAGACTATGCCAGATGATCTTAAACACATTTTCAGTCCTAACATTCCATTGTTAGAGGATTCTGATGTGGAATGAGAGCATATCGCTTTAAGAACTTTGGAAAATCTAACACTGGAATGCAGTTTACAATGTGATCCTTTAAAATGCTATGAATAGGAAAAAAATTGTGAGAATGTAAGAGGTCTAAATTTTCTAGATACGCTTGCAGATAATTAAAGGCCCCCAAATAAGACATTCTTTTTTTTAAAATTTTATTTATTTATTAAAGAGAGAGAGAAGGCATAGGCAGGGGGAGGGGAAGGGAGAGAGGGAGAAGCAGACTCCCCACTGAGCAGGGAGCCACATCCACGGCTCAATCCTAGGACTCTGGGATCATGACCTGAGCTGAAGGCAGACGCTTAACCAACTGAGCCACCCAAGCATCCTCCAAATGGGACATTCTTAACTAAAAGCTAGTAGCAGTCCCCCCATATGATTTCAGGTATGGCTACCATATCCCACAACTCCAGGGACACCATTTACATTAGGGTCTATACAAGCAGTTCTCCTGGGATTGTGAAGTTCACAACTGTGTGGCTGTAGACGCTTGCCGTGTAGAGCAAATGATTTTGTACCACTTTGTTTTTCTTATCTTCATGCTACCTATTTTATATACACAGGGAAACGAAAGAAATAGAACACTGTTCCGTGACTACTGGAGGTGGAAAAATTTGGACTCAACAGGTCTTTCAGTTAGTCATGCCTCAGTCAAAAAAATCAATGATCAGGGCCTTTCAGATGGTCTCTATAAGGAGCCAAAACTTAAAGAACCACTCCAATTTCAAAATATTTAGACCTCTGAAAACTGGAAAAGAAGAATGAAAATAAGGCAGTAGGCTAACTGAGCTAGAAGGATTCTAAAAAGGATGGATCTGGAAAACAATAGGGGAAAGCAAAAATGGTTGGGAGAGGCAGAAAAAAGACAGTTGTTTAGGAAATACAGTCATTCTGATCGAATCCCATTGGCTCCCCTCTCCTCCGTTGCTTGAGAGAGGAGATCACTGTAGAATAGTAAGGCCTCAAATAAAAGAAAAGTCCACGGCCTGGGGTGTTTGAAAAATTGCCATGCATAGAATCAAGAATACAAAGTAGATAGTCTCTTATTCTTCAGAACCCTGTGCAACACTGCAGAATGATTTATCTTTGTGAAGCAGTACTCAATATAGGGTAAAGTACTATAGTTCATCTGGTTAAGAACATATAGCTTTCTACTAAGATGAGGTACAATTCACCACTCTTTTTCAATATTTTGCTAGAAGTCCTTGCAAATGCAATAAGGCAGGAAGAGGAAATAAAAGGTACATAGATTGGGAAGGAAGATGTAAATTTGTCTTTGTTTGTAGATGACATCATCATCTATGTAGAAAATCCAAATGTAGAAAATCCACATGGAACGAATAAGCATTATAGCAAGGTTCAGGACACAAGGTTATTATACAAAAGTCAAATGTTTTCCTATATACCAACAATAAAAAATTGGAGTTTGAAATAAAAAATATAATACCATTTACAATAGCATCCCCCAAATTAAATACTTAGGTATAAATCTGACAAAATATATACAACTCTATATGAAGAAAACTACAACACTCTGATGAATTAAATCAAAGAAGAACTAAATAAATGGAGAGATAGCCACATTCATGGATAGGAAGATGCAATATTGTCAAGATGTCAGTTATCTCCAACTTGATCTATAGATTCAATGCAATCCCAATCAATATCTCTGAAAGTTAACTTATGGATATCAACAGACTTATTTTATTTTTTCTAGAGCTAAAATGCCTGGGTTTGTTTGTTTTTATTTAAATTTAATCAGCCAATGTATTTTATTTATTTGTTAAAGATTTATTTATTTATTTGAGAGAAAGAAGGAGAGAGAAATAGGGAAGGGACAGAGGGAGAGGGAGAGAGAAAATCTCAAGCAGACTCCCTGCTGAGCATGGAGCCCAATGTGGGTCTTGATCTCACATCCCTAAGATCATTACCTGAGCCAAAATCGAGTCAGACGCTTAATCGACTGAGCCACCCAGGCATCCTTCAACAAACTTATTTTAAAGTTTTTACAGAGAGACAAAAGACCAGAAAATCTAACACAATATTGGAGGATTATAACAAAATTTGAGGACTGACATTACCCAGCTTCAAGAATTACTATAAAGCTACCTAATCAAAAGAGTATAGTATTGGAGAAAGAATACACAAACAGATCAGTGGAATGGAACAGAGAGCCCAGAAATAGACCCCCATAAGTATAGTCAACCTTTGGAAAGGAGCAAAGACAATACAATGAAGCAAACATAGTATCTTCAACAAATGGTGCTGGAACAACTGGACATCCACATGCAAAAAAATATATCTAGACACAGACTTTACTCTATTCCCAAAAATTAACTTAAAAATAGATCACTGACATAAATGCAAAACTATAAATCACCTTGAAGGTAATATAGGAGAAAACCTAGGTAACCTTAGGTACAGTGATGCTTTTTTTGGTATAACACCAAAGACAAAATCCATGAAAGAAATCATTGATAATCTAAACTTCATTAAAGTTAAAAACTTCTCCTTTGTAAAAGGCAGTATCAAGAGAATCAGAAAACAGGACACAGACTTGGAGAAAATATTTGCAAAAGACATATCTGATAAAGAAATGTTACCTAAAATATATAAAGAACACTTAAAACTCAACAATAAGAAAACAAACAGCTTAAAAAATGGGCCAAAGACCTTAAGAGACACATCACCACCGAAGACATAGAGATGGCAAATAAGCATATAAAAAGATGCCCCATCATATCTCATCAGGGAATTTCAAATTAAAACAACGAGATTCCACTACACACCTATTAGAACGACCCAGATTTGGAACACTGACAATACCAAATGCTGGTGAGAATGTGGAGCAGTAAGAACTGTCATTTATTGCTGATGTGAATACAAAATGGTACAGCTACTTTGGAAGACAGTGTGGTGTTTTCTTACAAAACTAAATGTACTCTTACCATATGATCCAGCAACTGGGCCCCTTGGTGTTTACCCAAAGGAGCTGAAAACTTATGTCCACACAAAAACCCGCACATGGATATTTATAGCAGTTTTATTCATAATTGTCAAAACTTGGAAGCAACAAAGATGTCCTTTAGTAGGTAAATGGATATATAAACATGTGGACAATGGAATATTATTCAGTGCTAAAAAGAAATGAGCAATCAAGCCATGAAAAGACAGAGGAAACTTAAATGCATATCAGTAAGTGAAAGAAGCCAATCCAAAAGGCTGCCTTCTGTATGATTCCAACCATATGACATTCTGGAAAACGCAAAACTATGGAGACAATAAAAAGATAATTGTTGCAGGTCTGGGGAGGGAGGAAGATGAGGAAAGAAGACAAATAGGAAGAACACAGAGGATTTTTAGGGCAGGAAAAATAGTCTATATGATATTATAATGATGGATACACGCCATTATACATTTCTCCAAACCGACAGCATATACAACACCAAGAGTGAATCCTAAGGTAAATTTTGGACTTTGAGTAATTACAGGTTCATCATTGGTAAAAAATCTACCATTCTGATGAGTGATGTTGCTAATGCGGAAGGCTATGCAAGTACAAGGGCAGGAGGTATATGGAAAATCTCTGTACCTTCCTCTCAACTTTGCTATAAACCTAAAACTTATCCACAAAGTAAAGTCTTTAAAAATCATGTATAAAGGTATATTCACAGTGTAACTGAAATCAACCTTTAATGGAAACTGTCTAAAATACTCTAGAGAGACGGAAAACATGTATATATACATATATACACATACTCCTCCCCCAAGATTTTCAGTTTGCGGCTAGGATCGAAAATGACTGCACTCAACGGTGAGCTGCTGGTGAGTAAAATGTTGTATTCTACTTTTCCCTAACTCACAAGCTGTGAATTCTAGATAAATGTCTGCTTTTAAATAAAAAGTTTGTTTAAAAAAAAAATCAATGCCATACACAATCAATGGACAAATCCCATAAATAAGCCACATTCCCAGTATTTGTGGTCAGAATCATGAAAGAGCTATTTTGAGGGTGCTATGAAGTTCAAAGGAAGGTCACTGCAACCACAGTAGGCATCATGGTTACCCTAATACAGAGCTCATGCACATTTCCTCCCTGTGCATTGAGAACCTTCTCAGGGGCAGGGAGATGCCAACAAAATTAACAAATGTGTGAGTTTGGCAGTGGGTTCAACGTAAACCTTAAAACCTAAATTCTTCTCACTCCTCTTCCAAATAGCCCCCTTAAAGGAAGAGTTTGGTTAATTCAGCAGTATACCTCATCCAGGATATTTTAAAATACATTTTTTTTTCATGAACTAAGCCACAAATGCATGCACAAGTGATATTAAAAGAGATTCCCCCTCAAGTGTCTTAATATCATGTTAGGAATGAATCCCGATTGCACTCAGAAAATCCTGTATGTCCCCAAATTCTAAATTCCAAGAGTAATCTGTTGTTCTGCTGATAGCATCCACAATAAGTTTTCCTAAGCCATTTATTATAGAGACGGTCCTTCTTAGCATGTAGAGTGATACGGCAAAGGAAGTTATCATTAGGCAGTTTTCATTTTAATTATACTATTGTGAAACAACAGGCTAAATATAAAATTTACATGACTCAGAGGATGCCAATTCCTCCCACTTATCTACCTTTTCATTCATTTATTGTATTCTTTCAATTTTAAATAATGAATTATTTCAAAAATATAGAAAATCACAGGAAACTCTATCATAGCCATTTGTGCATTCAACACCAAGATGAAAAAGACATTTACATTCTACCGAATAGCTTCAGCTCTCCTTGTATTAAAATAAAGTAACTGTACAGATTCAGCAAAACACCTACCTGTCCTTTCCTTCCCCTTCTTCCCTTTCTTGAGATAATCTCCTATGGCTAAGATGTGTATCATTCACTATTTTGTACTTCTACTATTCCCATAAACATGAGTATGGTGGTTCATACAAATATAAGCCATGCATTTTAATGACAATGTCCAACATATGTGCAACGTGTGAAAAAAAGCAGCTTATTTGTTTATTTTATTGTGGACCAGTTGTGTTGTTTCCATTTTCTTACCATCGCCAACATTTTTGCAGGATTGCAACTATTGCAACAAATATGTTGCGCATGTTTGAGGGTTTCTCTGGAGAACACACTTATGGAGTAGTTGGGACTGCTGGAGTATCAGGTATGTATATTTTTACCTTTATTAGATACTGCCAATTTGCTCTCCAAGTGATTGTGTCAATTAATTCCCACATTAACTATGTATAAAGTTGCCCACTTCTACATAATTTTTTCCAAAATTCAGTTTTATCAGATTTGTAAATTTTTGCAAATTTGATGGACATAATATTATCTCATGTTGAACTTAGCATTTTTTGTTGTTGTTCAAAATTCTAGTCTATTATATTTGCATTTTTTGGTGATTTTATATGCAAAATTTATTTTATATATAAATACATATACAAAGACATATATGTTTGTATATGTGTGCTTGCAGGCAGAATCTATTCTTATTTTGTGCTTCTCATTTACCATGATTTCTCTTTGCTTCAATTTCCTCTTTCCATTGGATTATATTTTCTTAGTCTCTTTTTTTCCCATCCATTAATTTAAAGATTTATTTATTTATTTATTTGAGAGAGAGCGAGAACGCACGTGCAAATGGGGTGAGGGAGACAGAGAGAGAGTATCCCCACTGAGTGCATAGCCTGATGGGGGCTGGATCCCAGGACCCATGAGATCATGACCTGAGCTGAAACCAAGAGTCAGATGCTTAACCAACTAAGCTACCCAGGGGCCCCTTCCATCCGTTATTTTAGTTTATCTTTTTTCACTTTTTGTCCTGTAGCATGCATGCTTGTCAAAATCTAAAGTTAATCACATTATTATTCTCTTGTATGATGCAGAGACTTCAGGATGATTTAATGAGCCAACCTCTTACCGGCTTCCTTGCAATTATTTTCTGATAATACAATTTCAGTCTGTTTTTATGTCATAAAATATGTTAATTTTACATTTATTTTTTAAATGAATGCATATATATTAACAGAATGTTTACTAATTTATTGCTCCCCATCCTTTTTTTCATATTCCACTTTATCCATCTGTTTTTCCAAGTTATTTCTGAAGTGCATACATTTAGTAATCGTTTCCATAAGAGTTTGTAATGGTAAACTCTTTTACTTTTCTGAAAATGTATATTTTCTTCCTTCACTTTTTAATCCTATGTTCCTTTTTCGTTTTTGTTAAAATTTATTGTAATTTCAAGTATTCAATATTTTCTCTTATCTCTTTGAGGGCATTAATGATAGTTTCTTTCTCTTTTCTTCTTTTCTGCTTCTTCCATAGTCCATTTCCTCCAAGCTGCTTGTTTCTGTTTGTTTTGGTAACGATGTTCCTTGTGGACGCTCCCCTCAGTGTCTGGTGATTCTCCATGCTCATAACAAGAGGATAGTGGAACACTGTAAAACTGATCAGCACTACTGATGTGGGAAGACAGGATGCTGACTTCAGTTTTACAGAGGGTGGTCTGGGTGACCACTGTTTACACCCCCACCCCCACAGTATTTTCAGACCTTTCACCTTGAGTTAGCTAAGTGGTCTGGGGGAAATCTCCCAATTTTTTCCACGGCTCTGGGAGCCACATTGGGAGAAGGGGCTGGGGGACTCAGGGTGAATATTTATTATGCACATGCTCCTTTTCATCCCATGACTATGCCTGGATTCCCTCATTTCAGAGACCATCCATTTTACCATCCCTAGAGAATAAACCTCCAGACTTCCTTGGAGGTGGGATGGGTTAATCCCCAAAATCATGGAATGAGGAAGGACATCTACATTCTCAAACAGGTTATCCCAAATACTCATTTTACTTTTTTTTTTTTTTTTTTTTTGGCTCTCCTCATTCACTTACAGTTTCAGAGGTATGTGGTGTTTGTTCATCCTATTCTTGTGTGGGTTGCTGGATTTTTTTTTCCTTTTCACTTTATACAGAGTGAGATCTGTAAAGGTCACTGGGTCTATGAAGGAGTGTTATATACACTCACTATCTATCACAAATCCAAGTCTTATCAACCTTCCCATTAAAGGCTTTAAGAGCCACACTTAGCACGTGCTCTCAGCCTCATAACTGCCCCCTTCCATCCCTTGCCCTGGGTGGCCAAAGACTGAATGAGGCTTGGTAGGTAAGGCCAGGAGAGAGTCCCTGCCCTGGGTGGCCAAAACATCAGCTCATGTGCTCACTAATCTTAATTTCAGTTCCCTCTTTATTTCTGTATGAAATTCTCAGGCATTTAATTTCTTTAAGAATCCATCTACTTATGTAAAATATTTTAATAGCCTTTTGGTTAAATTTTATCCAGCTTTTAAAAATGTTTATTCTAGGGGCAATTGGGTGGCTCAGTCAATTAAGCATCTGCCTTCAGCTCAGGTCATGATCCCAGGGTCCTGGGTTGGAGCCCTGGGTCAGGCTCCCGGGTCAGAAGGGAACCAGCTTCTCCCTCTCCTTCTCCTTCTGCCTCTCCCCCTGTTTGTGTGCTTTCTCTCTGTCAAATAAATAAAAAAAAAAAAAAAAAAAAAAAAAAAAAAAAACGTTCATTCTAGCGGTGCCTGGATGGCTCAGTCAGTTAAGCATCTGACTTTGGTTCAGGTCATGATCTCAGAGCCCTGGGATTCAGCCCTGCATCACGCTTCCCACTCAGCGAGGAGTCTGCTTGTCCCTCTCCTTACGCCCCTCTGCTCCTACCCTGGGTCATGTGCTCGCTCATTCTCTCTCTCTCAAATAAAGAAATAAAATATTTTTAAAAATGTTTTTAAAAATAAATTTTAAAAAAATGTTTTCTCTTGTGAATTCTGTCTTCTTATCTTCCAAGAACCACACCTATCCATTCACTGAGTACAATGGCAACCACTTACTGAGTGTGACTGTGGGCCAGGGACTCATCCTTATGCTATTCCTGCTTATTAGGCATCATTTTCTACATTTCACAGATGCGGAAACAGTGATGGATGGAGGGAAATTATTCTCTGAAGAATACCCAATTAACTGGCAGAGCGGGGATTTAAAACCAGGTTTGCCCATCTCTTAAGCCCATGTATGGTAAGCAAACCAATCTCCCGTGGGCATTAATAAAGACTGTAGAGAAATGCTGGCGGCCTCCAGGGGAAGGGCATGCAAAGCCATGTTTGGGGGGGGGGGTGCGTGCGCGTGCCCACTTATGTACAGAGCCATAGGTGTGGGCAGAGAGTACTTACAACATATGCTATCATGCTACGGTTCAGGCGGTGCCACTTTTCACTGATTTGCCTTCTTTCTCTGTGCTCATTCAACAGCATCTAATAAACACCTTATTTCCCTTCTTACTGACTTTCTATTTATTCCGTGCTTTCTGCTGAAAATGCCTATTGTGTTCTGGCAGATGAATGTCACAGCATGCACACTGCTTTGTAACACTAGGGACTATGAACAAGAATTTTACTTTGAAGTGAAAAACTAATGGAGACAGGGAAGATGAGGAGGCTGGGCAGAGACAGCACAGAAAATAAACGTGTGCGACTCTGTAAGCTTCAAAAGGAAGCCACAATATGTGTAATATTGCACTTTTGTTGAATAAATTGTTAAAAGTGCATCTCTATGTCTTTCAAAGATGGAAACATCACCTTAAATAAGCTCTTATTTCAAGGGCCTATCGTAGCAGGGACGGAGTAGTCATTTAATAAATTTTTGTCAAGCTGGAAGGGTTATAAATTGGGGGACCTTAAATTCATACTAACATTGTATATTTTATCACATTTCCAAGTGAGCTAGCAGTGTGGTCTTGTTTTATTCTTTATTTTTAATGAATCATAGAGTTTACTTCTCCAAGATATCCTGATTCACTTTTACCCTTGAATGGAATAATCAAGGCCATCTCTTAATATCAGGATCTGTATTTTACAGTTCTGATGCATTTATCATGGCGCCCAGTTCGGTGACGTGTGCACAGTAAGCCCACAGTATGTACATCACTAAAGATCAGGATTCTTGTCTCTTTGGGAACACAGAATGCACACTTAGCGGCATTGGGACAGAAGATAGAGCGCATCGCCAGGTACCAGGAGGTGCTAGAGGAATCTACATTATACAGTTCCTCCCCAGGCTCAAAGAAGGATGATTAGAAACACCTAAGAGTAAGGTTCTTCACATGACTGTTTTTGCTCATTTTTCACACCTCAGCTACATGTCACCTCTTTACAGAAGCTGGCCATGGCAACTTTAACTAAAATAGGATCCCCTTTCTTCTTTCTTCTCCCAGTTACTCTCTTTACATCTGCTTAGAACTTATAGGAATTTGCACATATTTAATTGCCCTTTTAGTTGATTTCTGTCTTTCCTTCTAGACTTTAAGCAGCATGAAGTCAGGGACCAAGTTTTTTTTCCCATATCCCCAAACTAATAGAGAGCCAGGGTTTATTTAATGAATACTGACTTCATTGAAGTCATTCCCTTTCTCCTTCCTCTTCTTTAGCCCAGAAATGAGAACTGCTATTCAGAGCAGAGAGTAGCCACTCAACTTACCCCTACTTCATTTCCATGCTTAGTACAAGCTTCTAGGCTGTACATCCCAAGAATCGTGCTTCAGAGAGTTATAGAGTCTCTCTGCAGTTGAAATGTTCTTTCCGTGTAAAATCCCCTTGTGCTCTCTATACTGCTCAGCAGCAGCTGGGAAGCAAGTCACTTGTGCAAACTCTGAAAGACTATTGATAAAAGCAAAAGGATGACATTTGCTTCTGGCAGTTGTACTCAAAGGTATGTGCCTGAAAGTCAGAGAAAGATATCATGAACCATAGGAAGTATGAGAGATCTCTGAAGAGAAGGTAGGAAAAGGATGTTCACAGGGTAGGGGCCTTTTTCCACTCTGCTTGGCAGAAAGAGCAGCTCAGAAACTGAAAGAAGAGTGAGTGGGGTTTAGTAGGTAAGGCCAGGAGAGAGACTGTGGCAAACTGACTCTCATTTCTTATGCATCATGACCTTGAGCCTTATCGGAGCTTCTGCGGGAGTTAGTCTAGTGGTAAATAGACCTAAGGCCAGGGTTCACTGCAAACACTTGCAGTGATATAACCCATCATGTAAACATCAAGAGAGAGTCAAACAGAAGTGAATGGATAAATCTGATCAAACATGTACCTAGTTTGATGAGAGACATATAAAAATAAATAAAATATTTCTAGGACAGATATTGGTTGGAGGAAGGGAGGGAAATTGCCCTACATTTTGTTACATTTTAACTGAGATTTCATGGAAAAATTCACCCGAGAAATCAACTGATTCCCAATCAGTGTTTTAATGCAGCCATTTATAGTGCTTCATGCTGCTTCATTGCCCAGGTAATTACTTTTCATCAACCTAAAATTCTCCAGTACTTCCAGCTGGAAACGCTAGTCCTCATTTCCCCACATTGAAGTCAGTCATTGAAGGCAAAATGTTATTGACCCAGGTCTGCTGTCATCTTCCATTTGAATGCAGGTGTACGCATAAGAGAGTCATTATTTACAGTTGCTTTCATGGATACTTAAAAATAGTGCTTAGCTGTAAGGATGGACAAATGGATATAAAGAATAAATGGATGTATAGATAGCAGGATGTGTTCTAAATGGGTAAGTAAATGAATGAGTGTTGTGTACCAAGAATAACTTCATTTATTATATTCATTCATTAATTCAGCAGATGTTGAAAGTAAAACATTCTTCTTTTTATTTTTAACTTCAAATGGGCAATTTATCAGCCAGGGTTTAATTAGAGAAGCAGAATCCCTTGCAGTGATCTAGACGAAGGGGTTGATTAAAGGGAGTTGACTACACAATTGTAGCAGCTAAACAGTAGGTAAACAGTCTATGTGTAATTTCTGCTTTTGCATGTGGTGCTGGAGGCTAAAGTCCACATGGTGGGAAGTTGGGAAGGAAGGGTAGATATAAAGCTCAGGAAAAAAAGATGGACAAGAACCATAAGATGACCTAGAACCTGTGATGATGAACTGGAACCCTTTCGAATTCTCACTGCCTCTAAGCCTTCACATTTGATGATGCAGGTTAATTACAGAAGACGGTGCCCCTCCTCCTGGATCTAAACATACACTTGACCCAGGGGCCGCAGAAACGGAAGAAGGTAACCCAGTGGTTGCTGCAGGCTGCGTGCCTGTCTCTTAACTCTTGCGGACAAGGTGAGCCAGCAGACCTGTGACAACATGTGTAAACGTCAACAACACCTGAACCTACACCCACCTTCTGAACATAAACGTGGCTCGTACAAGTCTCTCCCGTGGTTAGTTCTATCCCAGAACCACGTGCCAAGGATTCTGCTACATGAAATGATGACACCCAGTGGGAGGCCTAGTGAGGGAAGGATGGGGAGTGCTTGGGAAATAACTCTTGGTGAGTACAGGGGCCCTGACTCCTATTCATCTCAGCCCCAGATATTCACTTTTTTGATTTTGTTAGCCAGTAAACCTTTTCGGGCGCTTAAGCCAATTCAACTTGAATTTCTTCTGCTTGAAAGTTAAAGACATCTGATCAATGCATATATTGCATGATAAGCTGGAGTTACTAGTATGGAATGTAACTGGAGGAAGGCAATTCAACTGTGAAAAACAGTCTAATATATTTCCATGCCCAAAACAATGAATGAATGAATGAATGAATGAATGAGAGATTCAAAAATGAGAAACATAATGGTGTATATATGTGGAAAGTGCAAGGTGATGGTTAGTATTGATTTTTCCCCCCAAAAAATTCCATTTGCATGAGACAGCCTCCAAATGAGTTTGGCTTCACTGTAGTTCCAACACAGACTTTATGGCACGATTCTCTTGTCCCTTGTTACCATCACGATGATTGTAGAAATGTCTAACAGTACAAACACCAAGGCTATCCATGTCCAGTTTCTGCATTGGTTTTCCTTTAAATGCTCAGCAAAGTGCTAGCATCATCCTGGACCAACAATTATAATAAATTAAGATAAAATTAATAATTATTTTAATTTAAATATTTAATTAAATAATTCAGCACGTAAAGTTGATTCCTCTTATGCTGGCAGCTCTGAAATGCCAAGATTTCTAGAATGCTAAGGGAAAAAATGAAGTCTCAGAAATTATTGAGTTCTTGTATTTATTTTCCTGAATTTAATTTCTCCCTTCACACATGCTCGTGTTAGTCAGAATTCCTAATATTCCACAATGAAACCGTCTGGAGACACACTCTCTAGCAGGTATAACCATTTGTGTTTTACTCTGGTAATTCATTAGAGAAAGAAAGAGCTTTCCATATGCTCTCTTAAAAGTTTCAAAGGGGGTAAAAATTATTTTCAGCACCTTGTAGAAGGTACCGCACACCCCTGATTCCAGTTTGGCTGGCCAGGGAACACAGTTAATTACTTTGCAATCTTGTCTTTAGAAAAGAGAAAGCAAGTAGCATTGAATACAGAGGTAAGTGAAGGGATCTTAACAGAAAGTGCAAACTAACTGCATGTGGTTGAACTGCAGGTGTGCAGTAGCCCAGCGCCCGCAGGGCTTTCCTCACAGAGCTGCAGAAACGTTGGCCCGCATGTGAAGAAGTCCAGGAAAATCACAACCACTTTTCATCTACACCACCGCTCTTCATTATGACTTTCCCGTGTGGTTAATTTTCTCTAACGTATCAGTATATCAGTTAGATGCATATACTGGAGATGTTATTTGCAGTGGTCTAAGCAAGTTGAAGCTTATTTCTTTACATAACAAGTCGTCTCTCAGTAAGGGGTCAAGGGCATTTGTTTACAAGCACAACATTTTCAGAACTGGCACTCCTGTGATTTTCTTGACATTGTTCTCACTATTGACACAAGAAAGTTGCAAGATGGCTGCTACCACCTCAACAAGCATGCTCCTGTCAGGACAGGGAGGGGGTGGGGGAAGCCATACTGGGCGCATTCATTTACACGGATTCTTAAAAGTAAACATCTTTGCAGAGCATCTAGCAGATTTCACTTCCATCTCAATGGAAAGATTTTGTCACATGTCTGCACATATGGCACGGGAGGCTGGGGTTCTCTCAGTAAGAAAGAAGGTATAAATGGATCCTGGGCGGGCAACCAATGGCTTTGGCTATATTTGCTGAGATGGTTTTGGGTTCTTTGAAAGCAGGAATTAAGCTCTATACTTCTTTCACATTATCTTTTTGCTCTAAAAAGTTTCTCAGATCCTCATTTCCCTTCTCTGGCCATAATTGGGAAGGAACTGGCGTTTGACACCTCAAATTGACCCATTTAAATTAAAAATGAATCAACATTAAACATAAAGGCACTCACACATATGATGCCTTATCATTTTAAATTGACAGGTTAATACAGACATTGCCCAGTATAAGATTAGTTAAGTAAGCTGGGAAACAGAAAGAAAAACAAATAAAACAGCAATAGCAACAACAACAGAAGGCCCAGATCTATGCAAAACTTGGAGAAAAGAGAATTTGTCGGCAGCCAAGCAGGGAAAACAAATCTTATGAAGAAAAAGAAGTCTATTGATACAGATGATTTTAAAGATAATGGAAGAATATCAAGAAATTTTTGAAGGAGTAAGAAGAGTAGAGCACTACAAATGCTCTTTTTCTTGACACTGATAAATACAGAAATATAAGCTTAAGTATGTGTGTTTAAAATACAAAATATGCTGGGACACCTGGTGGCTCAGTAGGTTAGGTGTCTGTCTTTGACTCAAGTCATGATCCCGGGGTCTTGGGATTGCATCCTACATCGGGCTCTTTGCTCAGTGGGGAGCCTGATTCTCCCTCTGCCTGCTGCTCCCCATGCTTGTGCATTCCCTCTCTCTCTTTCTGACAAATGAATAAATATAATCTTTAAAAAAATAAAATATAAAATATGCTACCACCAGAGTCAAAATGTGCTATACAATTTTCAAGTTAGAAGAAGAAATAAGGAAGAACAAAAATTTAAACGACAGTAATAGACCAAAAAAAAAAAAAAAAAAAACTTCTAAAAAAGCAAGGAAACAGAAAGCAAAGCACAGGTTGGACTTGGACTTCTAATTCCCATTAGTTGTTTCTGTCAAGAACATCTAGTAAACTTGGAAAAAGTAGAAAAATAAAATAAAATAAAATACTTGAAATGCACGAGAGTCTTGAAGCTATCAGCTCTTGAGCATACAGAGAGAAAAGGAGAGAGAAAGAGGCAACATTCTGTGAGCCGTTTTTCTCCTAGGCTTTTTTCTAATTCTTCGGGCAAGAGGATGGCAAACTAGTCAGAGGGTCATAGCTAAGAGACTAATATTTACCCACTTTACAGAGCAGGGAAGATAATCACTGGAGGAGTCCAGGCCACCCAAGGAGGGCAGGCTGTAAGAGGCCAAGGTTCCGGAGGAAAAGGAGATACAGAGACCCTAGCCCAACACTGGAGTGGAGATTCTCCTTCAAGAGACATTTGCCGAATTTAAACCTGTGCAGGGTAGAAGTTAGGAGGCCAAACAGAAAGCCACTGAAATGTAGAGCTGAGGTTTTGGAAGTCCCCTTGTATTGAGGAGACAGAGATGGAGCCTAGGGCCTGTCAAGAACAGAGGCAGTACCAAACATCCTAGTCTCTTAGGATCCTAGAAGCATGTAGGAGCCACTTATGATTTGAAAGTTTGTAAAATTTCCTATTTTTTTGTTAATAATTTATAAATAATTTACCAAAAAAACCCACAGAAACACACCATATACACATTATCAAAATAAATGAAAATAGGTTGAATCCTTGTAATGAAGGCCAAAACTAAGATTGGTTTAAAATTACTCAACTTACAACTTTCATAAAAATCACACCCAAACTAAAATAACAAAAAGGATAATAATTAAGAAAAGTAAAAAATAGTGGGGAAATGCTTATACATAGGCATTTTCTATATATAACAGAAATAGTAATCATAATATCAAAAGTAAAATCATGCAAAAGACATTAACTCCGAAAAAGGAAATTGTTTAATATAAGGGACAATTCACAATGAAGAAACAGTTGTCATGGTTCTGTGTTCTGAATTCATTAATTGCAAAGTATATAAGAAAACACTTAGAAATATAACCAGCAAGATAGAAAAAAAAAAAAAATAGGAGGAGGAGACTGACCTATATTTTTGTAAGATTTTATTTATTTGAGAGAGAGAGCTCAAGCAGGGGGTGGGGGGACAGAGGGAGAGGGACATGCAGACTCGGAGCTGAGCACAGAACCCAGAGCTGAGCACAGAGCCTGACCAGGGGAAGAGCCCACAACCCTGAGATCACGACTCCAGCGAAGTCAGACGCTTAACCAACTGAGCCACCCAGGCGCTCCCTATATTGCTATATTTTTTACAGCTCAATTAGAATAAAATGATGGCTACAGTATTAGAATAATATAATTAGTATATTAAACCCAGTAGATGATATTGAAATGTGTCCCTAGCATTCCCTAACATTGTCCCAATATATTTATTTACATAAGATCACAATTGGAATCATAAATCCTCTATTCACAATGTAATAAAACCAGAAATGTATTACAAAATGATAAAGGAAACTAATCTAATCACTTAGAAATAAAAACAAAACCTCTGCTAAATAATCTTTGGATCCGAAACTTAATCAAAGCTTCTATGACAAGTTATTAAAATTAACTACAATAAGATTTTATGTAGCACGGTAATCTCACTACAGCTATTTAGTCATTTATAGGTGTGGTTGAGACTTTAAAAAGAACAAAATTCATTTTCTTAATTATATTTTTCATTAAATAAGAAACAATGACATCAAATGAAATAAATATTCCACTCCAGAAACTAGAAAAGTTGCAGCACAACAAACCTAATAAGTATTAAATCAGAACACAGAAAAAGTTTTAAACACATCTGAGAACTTTTAAAATTAAAAAACCACTAATGTGTGTGCAAACATATCAAGTCAATTAATGAAAGATGAGAAAAAGAAAATATAATTATGCAACATGATGAAGACCAAAAGGCATAAAATATTGGTTATCTAAGAGACAACTAGATAATGGTGCTTTTTCTCAGAATGCAGACTTGTTAAGAGCTCCTCTTTTCTTCCTTCAATCTGATCAAACCGTGCCATACATAGTGGACTTTTTTTTTTTTTTTTGCCCTACTAGGAGATCATCCCCTTCTTACTTACAGGGCTGCTGCAAGCTTTTCCCCATTGTTATTTTAACGATTCCATCAAAGACAGCTTTTGCTTGTGTTCTGTTTGTTGTTGTTAACATGGCAAGGCCTTTTACTCCTTCTCTTTGTTCCTTTCCAAAGGAAGATGAAACACAAGGCAGGGAAGACAATGTGAAGTCAACATGCTACTTTATTATCAGGGTTACTTTATTATTAGTCAGACACATGCCTTCTATGATACAGGACTTTCTGAGACCTGTCTGGAGTACTGGCTTAATCTAAGGCCTGGCCAAGGTTTTGCCCAAAGGTCCCCCCATCTGACCACTGACCATGTTCCGGAGAGCAAAAATCCCAATACCTGATGTGTGAAGGATAAAAGAACACCACAAGTGAGTAATCTATCTGTCTTGAGCCTTGAGCAGAACCACTTACAGAGGATTCCTTGAACACCTGTTGACCTTGCCTATCGGTAAACAGAACTTCACCAGCACCCTGATGTCTCAACAATCTGATAAGCAACTCCATGTGGGGGGATAGAACAGCAAGAGGGAAAGAACACTGCTTCCAGAGATGCAATGATTTCCCGGAGGTGAGTATGGCTGCAGGCAGAAAGGGTTACAAACCGGCTAAGTGATACATGCACATCTTGCCTCTGTGTCAAGGGACTCCAAGAGCGGGAGTGAAGCACAGGTCCTAGCCTAGTGAAAGATGTAGCTGTGGGTTTTCACGTGCTCCTCCTGATGATTTATAGATGTGCATAATCAACCTGTTTTGGCTAACATATGTAAATAGTTTCTAATGATTGCTTAAGTAACAATGACTCTGCCACGAGAGAACTTTATAAAAGCAAATTTCCTCTGAATAGACAGTGCCTTGAGAACAATATTTTTCTGAGCCTTGATACAGAGTAGTGAGTTGCGCCCACTGTATTTTTGTATATAATTGTGAAAAACAATTAGCTCTTTTCAGTAAATGAAAAGCCATCCACAAAGGAAATTCTTTAGAAAACAGTTCATCAACCAAAGCCTAAGGGAACTGAAGGGAAAACAACTGTTGTAGAGGATTTAGAAACTTTTTTTTTTTTTTTCTGTCTCCAATTAGGAAAACAATGTATTTAACCCCTGGTCTTTACTGTTGGGCGAGATCATTGGTTTTCTTCTCAATTCTATTCTCCAAAGATTTTCTGGGACACTGAGTGCTGAAATTATGAAGATGAATGAAAACCCTCAAGTTTGTCAGAGACAGATCTATAAGCATGTGTAATTCATCTTGTGGTTTCTTCTACTGAGACTTTATTGCAGGGATTTAAAAATATCAGTGAGAATTCTGGCGTGTGGAGTCATCAACCAGAAATAACTTTGCATCAAATCCCAAAATGGTCTTTCTGATTGGCAGGCATGCACAGGCTGAGAAGCCGCACTTCCTTTCTCTTAGACTTGCTCTGCTCCTTATATAAAGGAGGCAGCAGTTCTAACTAAAACTCTGGAAAGTAATAGATCTTAATGTGGATTCAATTCCGTATCAGTGGCAGATTCCTGCACTATAGATAACAGGTAAGTTATAAACGACTCCCTGGCTGTCTACAGTAGCTAAACTTAGAATATAAAATTTTAGGACTAAATGGAACTTTAGGAACTATCCCACTCGTTCTTAATTCTCTCATTTTGCAAAAAAAAAAGAAAAGAAAAAAGAAAACTAACTTAACTTAGATGTTTTGACAAAGGCCACAAAATTAAATATTTAGAATTCTTGACTCACAAAAGTCATCTGTCTGTGGGACAAATATTTTTATCAAGTTCAATATGATTACCTTAATATATCACAGTGCTTTGCTTATTGCTAAAAAAATTAAAAATATTAAAAAAAAACCTTTCATAACCTCTGGAGCAGAGGTTAGCAGCCTTGCTGCTAGCGTCAAAGATACGATGAGCAAGATGGCAGTGAACTTTGGTGAAAAATATGGGAAGAAAACATCAGGTTGTACTAAATTTGTCTTCTCGTTATCCAAAGACTGTTAAAGTAGGTATATCTTGGTTTTAGAAAACCATTAAAAATGGTTTTTATTTCCATTATATTTTCTTTGATAGTATGACAAAAGGTAAGCCAGGGCACATATCTGTGAACTGATTTTATAACTGCTTAAACAAAAACTGGCTTCTTGTCAGCCTGGACGAATTTTCCAGTGGTCCCACTCAGGATTCCTCCCTTGGGACTATTTGGTTCAATATTCTCAGGCTATTAACTGACAAAAAAAGGAAGAAAGTATGCCTGTTATATGGAGCCCTTGATAGTTGGAAGGGAGCACTTAGTACTGTTGATGGCGAAATCAGAGTTCAAAATTATCTTGAAAATTGGTAATGTTCTAAGCCAATAAAATGAAATCTGACACTTAAAAATGCATAAATTTCCATATTTAGAACAAAAATCCATTTGCATCAGTATAGAATGAAAGAGACCATAGGTTTCTGAGAGTTTTATTTTTAAAATAGGTTCGATATGAGCCTGTGATCTCATGTAGCTAATATATTCTAACACTGAATTTACATGAATTTATAGAGAAGAGTTTACAGAGTCATAGGGAGTCTGAAGGTTAACCCTGCATTGGGAGTTTTTCAGTTCAGATATCACATTGTTAGAGGATGGCTGGTCAAGTAAAAAGGATAGTCAATTAGAGAGGGAAAGAAGCAGACAGGATACAGGGAAGCTAATGATGTCAGAGCCCAGAGACTCATATGAACAAACCGTAGTTGAAGGAACTGGTCATTCATCAAAAA
Source organism: Ursus maritimus (assembly GCF_017311325.1). Lineage (NCBI taxonomy): Eukaryota > Metazoa > Chordata > Mammalia > Carnivora > Ursidae > Ursus > Ursus maritimus. The sequence goes on along the minus strand of NW_024426774.1, from coordinate 16,486,514 downwards.
CTCTTTCACACGTTAAGTACTGATCAGTGTACAAGATCGTGGAAATATAGAGCCTAACTTCCACCCTTGAAGAACTCACAGTTGCATGAGGAAGAAAGACAAATATTTCTAACATTATGTGCAGAATGGAACAGTCTACAGAGCACAGTAGCACAGAGAAAGGAGTGGTTCTTCATGGGGACAGCAACAAAGCATTGTCAGGACAGTTTAAAAATGGGACTATTTCATTTGGAAAAGAAGGCTAAGGAAAAGAACTATCTAATTGAATCTAATAGTGCTTGAGGGATCCTGCAAATATGCTATATTCATTCTACTTCTGTATCTTTGCTCATTCTATTGCCCCTTCTGTAAGATCCACCTCTCCTAAATTCTACCTACCCTTTAAGACTTGGTTACAAAACTGTCTCTCCCATCATGCCACCCACAGGATTATGTCAGCTGACCTGGAGAGCAAGTATTCCCTTTACACTTTACGCCATTTGCCAAATTATCGTATGCTGCTATCAGAACCAATTCACCCAATCCTGAGAGCAGAAAAGAAACACCTTTCCAGCGCTTGACTGTGCTTTGTACCACGCTGGCACACAAAGGCTCAATAAATACCTTGGTGTTAGCCAATTAGCCTACTTTCTTTAATAAAGATCAATTCTAGGCCTCTGACTAGTGAGCTGACTTCCCAAGTTCCTTCCTTTGTGCATCGTTTCTCCACCTAAGAAAGCAGAATTCTTCCTTCCGACACTAGCCCTATGGGGGTGGAGTGAGACCGCATTGCACATCTCTGACGGGCCGAGCCTGGTGAGGTTGTCAGGTTAGGTAAAGCTCTCTGTCCCAAAAGGTGGCCCTAGATCCAGACCAATTTCTGTCCTAGTTGTAGTGATTTTGTCCATAAAGTTTCAAGCCACAAGGAAAGCTGGTATCTTTGTGTCCTATATCCTGAAACTTGTGAAGGTATCTCACTTTTATCTCTCTGATTTTTTTTTTCCATCTATTACAAAGCTGCTAAAAGCCTCAGGCATGGACAATGTTTCTTTGGGCTCAGTTGCATACATCTCAGTGGCTTCTTCCCTTCTGAAAACCAGTCTTTTCTGTCAAACATGCCTTCATCTTGTTACAAAATAGGGCTCAGGAATTCGGCCCTGCCCAGGGAACAATCAGCATGCTGGTGATTGCTTTGAAAGCAGTATTATACTAATACAGGATCTCATTAGAACCCCTTTCCTGGGATCTGGGGGTTTCTTCCAAATCCAAGCGGAGATTGTGGTGTTCATTACGTGTTCAGAAGCACTGCTTCTCTGTACCATCAAACGGCCTGAGGAGAGAAACTCTTTTGACCTTTGTAATTGCTACAATGTTATGTAGGGTTCTTCCTCCATTTGAACAGAGCAATAAATACTGCAGAGCCGTGCTTCTTTTTTCCTCTTAAATGCAATTAAAATAGAGGGGAAAAAAATTATTCTGAAAGACATTTAGATAGTGCCATGCCATCCAACCCCTGGGAGGGACCTTTGTGGGGGGATTGTGCTGCAGGTGGCAAAACTCCGGGTCCATTTTCGACAACTGGCTCGGGGCCTAGGGTTGCAGAATTAGCTCATCCAGGCCTTCAGCTCCTGGTTTCAGACTCATTAAGACTGTCTTGTCAGGGTAGGTATGTGATCAGTTTCTGGACTGCAGACTAAGCCCAATAAATTGCTGAACTCGGCTTAAAAAGTTAATTACCAAATCTGGTGCATGTGGTGCAGAACAAGGACAGAAACTACAAATTAATGTGCAGAACAGCAGTTTTAAAAAAAAATTAACTTCAAAAATATAAATATTCCACCGTGACTGCTTGGGCCTGAGCATAATCTCAATTCACCTCCAAGCTCTCGTTTCTTCTTCACTCCTTTTTTTCTGCTCTCACACAGGTGTGTGTGGAGATGCGCTCTGAAACTTGTCAAGGTGTCTTGACAGATCAAGCACAATGCACAAGGCATGAGCAGTTTTTCCAGGCACATTAAAAATGTCCACATTCAAGCTAAATATGATGTGGGTTCTTAGCAGAAACATATATTGGGTGCCAGTTCGTAAGTTTTCCTGAAGGGCCACCATTTTTATGAAGGAAATTCTTTGGTGTATTTAAGAATTTTCTTTTTCAAACTAGTAATATACGGAAGTGATTGCTGTAGTGTCCACAGCAGGCCACGCCATGCATCTGTGCCTGGCACTTTGGGAGCTAGGGGCCACTGGAGGCAATGCGGCCACTGGAATAGACAGTCTGCACGGAAGGCAATTCAGGAGAGTGGCCAGACCATCCACCCCCCCACCCCATTCTCTTTCACCATAGCCCGGGTTTGATGGAGTAGACGGAGAAAGTGGGCCTGGATCTTCTCCTTGTTTCCATCTTCGTCATCCTCTTGGGTTGAACATATGTATGGTTATTTTCACCAGGTATGTTTGAACAATCCTTGTTTTCCTAGACCAGGTTTAAATATACCTAAGGAGGCAGAGTTGAGCCAAAGGTGCTACAGAGTATACTCTGTAGGAGTGGAGACCTAGCTTTCCATTCTTGATTCCTATGGTGCCTGACACAGTCCCTGTCATCAAAAATTAAGACTGGCGGTTAGTCCTTGTTGGAATGAAGGAAAAGTGAAGAAAGGAAATGGAATCCATTCTCAGTGTGTTTAAAGGAGACACAACGCTCCAAGGCTCCCCTGTGAATGTGGGAATGCCTTCACAACCATCTCACAGAGTGCTTCGGGATCATCAAGGATGGAATGCCTGCAGGACACAGTGGCATTTCAATAAATGTGGAAGCAATAGTTTGTGGGGTTTTACACTCTGGATCTGCTGTTTCACACAGATCATTTTCCAGAAAGTTACATCATTCCTATTTCTCTGGCCAAAAAGACATATCTTTTCCAGAGTGCTTACCAGGAGGTGGGTGCCATGCTAGGTGCTCCGATTCATGGTGTAATCCTTTAAACAGTTCTGTTCCGTTAATATATTGAACATATACCAATTTAAAAGATGAAGAAATTTAGGCTCATGAAATGTAGGTCACTTCCCCAAAGCATAGTAATTGTAAATAGAAGAACTAAGCCTTCAGATCTAATTACATCTTAAACACCATGCCCATGATCCAGCCACATCACCATGTCATACCATCGGAGAACAGGAAAAAGAAAAACCTGTCTCCTCTGCTAGGAATTAAACGTGTATACATTTAATCTCCCCTCCTAATTCTTCAAGTGCTATATTCATTTCTTAGGTGCTTTTTTATTAATACCACATAATAACTTTTATTTGCTTTATTACAAATTAGGAAAGAAAAGGCAAGTCTAGAAAATCCACATAGCCAGTCAACACCACCTCCTCCTGCGTCCTCCAATTTATTCTGCAAAAACTTTGCAGTTGGCTAATGGTTACAACATCAACAAAATAACTTCTTTCACTTTCCTCATTAAACTAAAGAAAAAAAAAAATCAACGGATGCACTGCCTCCTTGTTGACTGGTGGCTCATTACAGAGGCTAATAAGAGAAAATACATCCTCATACACTGATCATTGGAGCTCAGAGAATTTGAGGAGAGCCACCTGCTGAGTAAGTATCCATTTTCGCTTCTGACTTTGTATGTATTAGTCTGGTCAATTTCCCCGAGCTGGCCTGATTAGGAAAGTTTTATTTAAACAAATGGGGATGAGACCTGAAGTTAGTGGAGAAAAACAGAAGCTGTGCCTGACCACTCAGCCAGTTTTTACCCTCGGCCAGATGTACTGACCACTTGGTGCACTTCCGTGGCAGCGACTACAGTGCATTCATCAGAGCGCAAGGCTTTTTCTTCTTGCACACAGCTAGACCGCCTTCCTCAGCCTCCCCTGCGACCAGCTGCCATCTTACATTTGCCATCCAACCGAGGGGAATGAGGTATGCTGCTTTCAGAGCCCAGCAAGAACCAGCTCCACAGGCACACGCACGGCTTCTCGCTCACCCACCCCACCCCTTGTCTGCCTCCGAAATGTTTTGGAACCCGGGGACTTATAAACCACATACCAAATATAGCAGACATTTTTTTGGACTGGGTTCCTGAATGACTACATGGACATCACTGCTTTGCATTGCCAAACAGTCACTGATAGGACTTTAAATGAACAAGAAATAAGTTTATATGTGTTAAGCTCCTCAAATTTTAAGGATTATCTGTTACCATATGTTATGGACTAAATGTTTGTGTCCTCCCCAAAGCGCCATGTTGAAACCCTGTCTTCCCTGTGCCCCACCAACACACACACACACACCTAAGATGTGCTGGAATTAAAGGGAAGGGCCATTGGGAGGTAATTAGGGTTAGATGAGGTCATGAGGGCAGAGCCCTCGTGAGTGACATTAGTACCCTTACCTGAGTCACAGCAGAACTTGCTTCCCCTCTCTGCTCTCCGCCCTGTAAAACTGCAAGAAGTCTGAAGTCTACGACCCTGAAGTGGACTCTTGCCAGAACACGACCATGCTGGCACCTTGATCTCATACTTACAACCTCCAGAAATGGGAGAAATAAGTTTTTGCTGTTTTATAATCCACCCAGTCTGTGGTATTTTTATTATAGTGGCCCAGCTGACTAAGACCATAGACAGTGCTAATTTAACTAACATATACTCCTTAATATATTTAGCTGTATATGGGATATATGGATTTTTTCTTCCTTTAGAAAAAAGACTGTAAAATTCACATGTCCCATTTTAACACACAGAAATCTAGAAATGAACATATCAAATTGCATATCTATTTAACTGTACAGTTACAGATGTCAATATAGACCTGGATATGGTATGGATATAGACGTAGATTCAGTGTAGGTAGAAATATAGATGTGTCATTAGAATAAAGGCTGACTCCACCCCAGTGAGCAGGAATTCTGCCCACAGGCTGCCTTTGGACTACAGCTCTTCCTCGTCTCCAGCCCGCCAGCCTACTCCATCAGATTGAGGATTTGCCAAGCCTCCACGATCATATTCAGAAAGTGAGGAACAAAGAAGTGAAAAACCAAGATCTTATTTCTAATCACTTCAGTGGAATCCTGATGTGTCTTCGTCGAATTCTGAGACCAGTGCTGCTGACTCTACCTGTTGAAGGGTGAGGCAAGTTTCTGGGTCCACTGCCAGAGAAGGCATGCAAGCAAGCACACAGGAGGGGAGGAGTTAAGATGGCAGAGGAGTAGGAGACACCGTTTTCAGCCGGTCCTCCGAGTCGAGCTAGATAGGTACCAGACCAGCCTAAACAACCACGGAACCAGCCTGAGACGCAGGAAGACGCATCTGGATCTCTACAAATGAACATCTCCAGCGCTGAGTATTGAGGTACGAAGCGGGAGCCATGAAACTGTGCACAATATCGGAAGATAAATGGAAAGAGGGAGACTCCGCCGTGTTCGGGGCCGCCGGGAAGGCGTAGCCAGCTGCACGGGAGAGCGGGCGGGCTCGGGATCGGCACCGCTAGAAACAGCCGATGAGACCGTGAGCCGGTGCGCGCCGCCACCAGAGCATCTCGCGTGAGACACCGGGAACCCGTTGCGCTCACTCGGATCCAGACGGTAACCCGGAGATCCGGAGCGCGCGGGAGCGGCTGGCGGCTGGCGGCGTTAGAAACACAAAGGACAGAGCGCCGCCTCGGCCCTGGAAGGGGAGGGCTGGGACGCGGGTGGGGCGCACATCCGGGAGCGCTGCAGGGTTGAGCAGCACCAACAGAGACAGAGGTGTTAAAGTGAGCAGAACATCAGTGGAGAACGGGACCGCAATCCCTCTGTTCTGTGACAGAGGAAACTACCGCGCTGCTGCTCTGACTCTCAGAAGAGACAGCAACAGACCGCCAGGAAAGCCGCCAGAGAACAAAAGCCTGAAATACCGGCTCGAGGGGTGCCCATCCCCATCCCCCCTCGAGGGACGCGGAGACTCTGACCAAACATGGCTGCCTGGTATCGGCGCGGCAGGCCCCTCCCCAGAACACAGAAGGCAGGCTGAAAATCAAGAAGCCCACAACCCAGGCGCCTGGGTGGCGCAGTCATTGAGCCTGCCTCTGCTTAGGCGTGATCCCTATGCCCGGAAAGGAGTCCCCATCGGGTTCTCCGCTGGGAGCCTGCTTCTTCTCTCCCACTCCCTGTTTCTTGTTCCCCTCTCTCGGCTGGTTACGTCAAAGCATAAATAAATAAATAAAATCTTTAAAGAAGAAGCCCACATCCCTAAGATCCCTATAAAACAAAGGGCATGGCCTGGGACTCCAGTCAATAATTTGGGCTTGAAACCCCTTTGCAACCTCTCCTCAACAGAATGACAAGAAGGAGAAGCCCACCCCAGCAAAAGAAAAGAAACAGTGAGTCTGTGGCCTCTGCCACAGAAATAATGGATATGGATGTAACCAAATTATCAGAAATGGAATTCAGAGTAGCTGTATGGTCAAAAATGATGAGTAGAATTGAAAAACTATTAATGAAAAGGTTACTGAGAATATAGTAGAATCCCTAAGGACAGAAATGAGAACGAATCTGGACAGAAATTAAAAATTTATGAGCCAAATGCAGGGCAAAACTAGAGGCTCTTGATGGCCAGGGCCTCCAGAAGCAGAGGAATGGGTTAGTGAATTGAGGATGGGTTAACAGAGGAAAAAAAATGAAAAATAGAAGATGGTCTTAAAAAATCCACGCCGTCAATGTAGTCACAGGAGACACGACCTTCAATGAAACGATCCAATATTAGAATCATTGGCATCCCTGAGGGGGTGGAGAAAACAGAGGTCTAGAAGAGCATTTGAACAAATTGTAAAGCTGAAAACTTCCCTAATCTAGCGAGGAAAACAAACATTCGTGTCCAAGAGGCAGAGAGGACCCTCCCAAGCTCAACCACGACAAACCCACGCCACGTCACGCCATAGTGCAATTCATGTCATTAGATGCAAGGATACAGTAATGAAAGCCGCCAGGGCAAAGAAATTTCTCACTTACTCAAGGCAAGCAGACTTCAGAATTAAATACGTCAGACCTGCCCTACACAGACCTTTGAAACGAGAGAAAGGGTTGGGGGAGATATTTAAGCCTTTTTCAGAGAAAATACAGCCAAGGATCCTTTATCCAGCAAGGCTGTCATTCAGAATTGATGGAGAAATAAAGACATTTCAGAATCGCCAGTCACTAACCAATTTTGTAAACCATGAAACCAGCCCTACAGTGGAGATATTACAGGCTCCTATAAAAGTAAAAACCAAGAGTGATACAGATCAGAAAGTCGCCAGCCAATACAAACAAAGACTTTACTGGCAAATATGGCATTATTAAAATCATATCTCTCAGTAATCAGTCTTAGTAAATGGTTTGAACCATCCTCATAAACGCCACAGGGTTGCAGATTGATAAAAAGAAATGACCCATCCATTTGCTGTTCACAAGAGACTCATTTCGAACCCAAAGATGCATTCAGACTGAGAGTACGGGGATGGAGTACCATCTTTTCACGCAAATGGACCCTCAAAGAAAGCTGGGGTAGCAATTCTCATATCAGATAAATTGGATTTTTAAACCAGACTATAGTTGAGAGATACAGAAGGGCACATATTATCTATTCACCCAGGGAAGTATTCAACAAGTGGATCATGACAATTATAAATATATATGCCCCCAACAGGGGAGCAGACAAGATACACAAAAGCTTCTTAACCAGGATAAAGAGACATATAAATAAAATACATTAATAGTAGGGGACCTGCAACACTCCCATTATGAAATAGACAAGAACACCCTGGCAAAAACTGAGCAAAGAATCAGCGCTTTGAATGCTATACTCGACAAGTTGGACCTCATAGATATATATAGAACACTACACCCCAGAACTCAAGAATACTTGCCTATTCTATTTAATGCCCATGGAACATTCTCAAGAATAGACCAGTGTTCTGGACACAAACAGGCTCAACGATACCAAAAGATTGAAATTATCCCTGCATATTCTCGTAGACCACAATGCTCTGAAATTGAGACTCAACCACAAGGACAAAATTGGAAGAAACTCAAAACACTTGGTAGACTAAGAACCATCCTGCTCAGGAATGACTCAATAAAACCAGGAAATCAAAATCAAATTAAACAATTTATGGAGACCAATGGAGAATGAAAAATTAACAACATCCAAAACGCATGGGATATGCAAAGTGCAGTCCTAAGGGGAAATACATAGCCATCCAAGCCTCACTCAAAAGATATCAGAAAATCTAAAAATGCAGTTTAATGCATTCTCACCTCAAAAGCTGGAACAGAAACAGAGGGATAGGCCCTAATCCCACGACACAAGGAGTAGCAGTTGACTCAAAATTAGAGCGTGAAATCAAATCAAGCAGAACCAGAAGGTACAGTAAGCAGATCAAAAAGGACAAGAAGCTGGTTCTGAGAGAATCAATAAAATTGGACAGACCACTGGCAAGACTTATCAAAAGAAAAGAAAGGACCCAGATTATTAAAATCATGAATGAAAAAGGAGAGGGTCACTGAGCGAGCACCATTGAAATTGGAAGGATTATTAGAAATTTTTATCAACAGCTATATGCCAATAAACTAAGCAATCTGGAAGGAGATGAATCTTTCCTGGAAACCTATAAATCTACAAGATTGAAACGGGAAGTGAAATTGATTCTTAAACAGGCCAATTAATAATAGAAGAAATTGAGTCAAGATAAACAACTTCCAAATAAAAAAACTCAGGCCGGATTGTTTTCCTGGGAATTCTACTTCAAACATTCAAAAAGAAGAAATAATACCTATTCTCCCTAAACTATTTCAAAAATAGAAACAGAAGGAAAGTCTACCAAACTCATTCATATGAGTCAATATATACCCTTGATCCCCAAACCAGGCAAAGATCCTCAAAGGAAATTACAGACAGATTTCCCTAATAATATGGACGCCAAAAATCCCTCAACAAGATACTTGCTAATAGAATCCAACAGTTCATTAAAAGGGATTCATCCACCACCATCAAAGGGGATTCATACCAGGATGCAAAAGCGTGGTTCAATGGTTATAGCAAATCAATCAGCGTATACATCATATCAACAAGAAAAGACTCAGGAACCATATGATCCTCAATCAATGCGAAAAAGCATTTGACAAAATACAGCATCCACTTTCCTGATTAAAACCCTTCAGAAGTGTAGAATAGAAGGATATTTTCTAATCTCATAAAAGCCATTCTATGAAAAGCCTGACATTATTATTCTCTAATGGAAAAAGTTGAAGCTTTTCCCTTAAGATCAGGAACCATACAAGGATTTCACCCACATGCTCGCACTATTCAAATTAGTACTAGAAGTCCTGCAACAAGTCTAGATCGACACAAAAGGATCTGATAGTATCTTCAAATGCGGCAAAGAAGAAGTCAAAATGTTCTCTTTGCAGATAATGTATACTTTAAGGAAAACCAAAGAAGTTACTCCCAAACTATGTAGATGAGTTATATAGCATTCTAGTAACGCGGTTGTATGCATACAAAATCAATGACAGTCAGAAAATTAGTTGCATTTCTTGTTGCTACACTTATGGTGCGGAAAGGTCGAGAAAGAGAAATTAGGGAACCATCATTTCACAATAGCACCAAAAACATCGTTACTCCTTGAACATTAATTTAACCAGACGTAAGGACCCATGATTCTGTAAAACTATAGAACAAATTTTGAAAACACTTGAGGGAAAATATAAAAAGATGAAAAGACACTGTATGCTCATGGATTGGAAGAATTTGACACATAGGTAAAATGTCCAGCACCCTTAGAGAATCACACTCAATGCTGATCCGATCAAAATACGTTTAGGGATATTTTCAAAGAACTGGGAAACAAATAGTCCTTAGGACTGTATGGAAAAGAAAAGACCCACCTCCAAGGAACTGTTGAAAAGGAAAACAAAGCTTGGGCATCACAATGTTTCGAGTGTACTACAAAAATGTGATCACAAAAGATGTAGCATGGCATTGAACAAAACAGAAATAGATCAATGAAACAGAATAGAGAGCCCCGAAATGGCCTGCGCTCTTGGGCAACCAATATTTGATAAAAGGAAAAACATCCATGGAAAAGACAGTTCTTCAATAAATGGTGGTGGGAAAATTGGACAGCTACATGCAAGAGAATGAAACTTGACATCATCTCACACCATAACAAAAATAAACTCCAAATGGATGAAAGACTCTGATGTGAGACAGGAACTCATCAAAAACTAGAGAAAGATAGGCAAGCAACTCTTCACTAATATCGCCAAAGCAACCTTTTCTATGACAATCCCCACAAGAGAAAAAAAAGATAAATGAACTTATGGACTATCATATTCAAAGTTTCTGCACATCCAAGGAAACAGTCAGAAAAAAACTAAGAGGAGGCCAGAATGGGAGAAGGTATATTAAATGACACGTATACAGATAAAGATCGGTATCCAAGATCTACAAAGAACTTCTCAAACTCAATACACGAAAACAAATAAACAAATCAAAAAATGGGCAGAAGATATGAACAGACACTTTTCCAATGTAGATATGTATACAAATGGAATAAGAACACAAAAAAATGTTCAAAACTATTAGCATCAAGGAAAATTCAAATCAAACCACACTGAGATACCACCCAAAGTTAGAATGGCAAAAATAGACGAGGAAGGCAAGAAACAACAATGTTGCACAGAGATGTGGAGAAAGGGATCCCTCCCATTGATTGGCTGGGGAATGCGGAATTGGTAAAGGCCACTCTGAAACAGTGTGGAGTAACCCTTAAAAAGTTAGAAAATTGAGTTACTCCTATGATCCACCAGCAATTCATACTGGGTATTTACCAAAAGATAATGAGTGCATAGTGAAGGGAAAGGCAATGACCCCAATGTTCATGCAGCAAGTGTAAACCATCATAGCTCACTGTGAAAGAGCCACATTATGTCTTCAACAGATGACATGGATAAGGTTGTGGTCCATGATATGGAGCATAATGGAATATACTCAGCTATCTGAAAAGAACGAAGTTCTCAACATTTGCTACAACAGTGGACGGCACTGGAGTGAGATAAGGCACATGAAATAAGTCATAGAGAAAGGACAACTGGCTTCATATGATTTCTCTCATCTATGGAACATAAGAACTAGATGTGATCAGTAGGGGAAGAAAGGGATAAAGAAAGGGGGGGTAATCAGAAGGGGGAATGAAACATGAGAGACTATGGACTATGAGAAACAAACTGAGGACTTTAGAGGGGAGGGGGGTGGGGGAATGGGATAGGCTGGTGATGGGTAGTAAGGAGGGCACGTATTGCAAGGTGCACTGGGTGTTATACACAACTAATGAATCATTGAGCCTTACATCGGAAACCGGGGATGTACTGTATGGTGACTAACATAATATAATAAAAAAATCATTAAAATTAAAAAAAAAAAAAGAAATATAGATGTGTTCCCTAGCAAAGATAAAGTGGTATCTGTGCACAAATTTGACACAAAGCTCATCACATAAGTTTCACTGAAGATTCTGTGAACTTGAAACAAACTGAAAACGTAATCTAATTGAATACAGTTGGCCGGAAAATTAACTTGTGAATCATTTAATATCACATCAATCAGAACTTCAACACAACCTAATTTATAAACATAGGAACACACAAAAAAGAGACTAAGTAAGATAAATAGGGGAAGAGAAAGGTCCCTTTATAGTTATATTTGTAAATTCTCCACGAAAGCTTTATCTTGAAAATCTAAGTACAAAAGTCTCAGGTTCAAGTAGGATGAATGGAGAAGAAAAATTCAAAACTTGATAAGAAGTGTCATAGTGGATTCTAAGCCTTATAGAAAATAAGCCCCTCAAGAACCAGAATATGTTCAATTTAACAAAACATTTTGAGGGATGACCATGAATAAGTCATTCTGCAAAATTAAAATATGAATAATACCTAGAGTGTGACAGGAGAGCTTCACAATCCAGTGGAAGGACAGGCTTAGGTAAGAAAATTTCAATACTGTGTGTAAGTACAACAGAGGTACACATAGGATGAAACAGAAATTTGGGGGGATCATGGAAAGATTATTAAGGGAAATGGTAATGCAGCTATCTCTGGAAAAACAAGAAAGTTCTGGCTGAGCATAAACCAGAAGCAGACAATCATAGGAAAATAAGAGACTGGACATATATCTCTACAGTTTCATTCTGTTCCAAACCCCTTCCATGTCAGAAAAGTTGTATGTATAAATGTTTTATAATTGTTATTTAGAATGCATCTATTAAAAGGATAAAAGTCTGAAAAGTGCCTTAATTTTAATTAAATTAAGGATGAGGAATTCCTGGAAAATTATAAAAGCAGATGATGTCAGCTCGATAGGGAAATACAGTAGAAAATTATAGGCCAAAATACATGCAGAAAAAGAAGGGCTGCTGAAGCAGAGGCTGGTTCTGGAGTGGATTGTGGTTTGGGCTGCAAATAAGGGAAGAGAGAAAAAAGTCATATGATCTGTTCACCTACAACAAAGTCTGGATATGGGCCGTTCCAGGCTGATTCTCTGGGCGCACTACACCATCAATATCCTCCAGGCCCTTCTTGTATCCCCTTTCTACTACTACCTTCTATTGTCAGGGTTGCAGAAAGTTTCTTGGGACTGCATACACTATTTCCTGACGTGGAATCTCCCAAACAGGAAAAAAAGGGAGCAAAAGGAAAGACCTTCTTGTGCATCTCTTTCTTTTATAATGGAACAAGGAGAAAAATCTTTCTCAGAGACCTCAGCATACATGGCAACCTCTTAGTTCTTACTTTCTTTACAGCCAGATTTGGGCTACATGTTCACCTCTCGACACCACAGACAAAGACATCAGAGTCTGCTATGATTAGGTAAACTAATCATTATTCAAACTCTGGGGATGATGCATAATAGCTCCCCCAAAGTAAGGACCCTGTTAGCAAGAAATAAAGGGTACGATCTGATGGGTGGATAACTGCATATGCCAGGTATAGGGAACTCAGATTAGGGTTCAAGTGACACAAGTAGCTGGAAATGACCTGGCAATAGTCATTAGGATGATTGTTACTAGAACTGTATTGAAACAATGAGGTTTCTGTATCCTTTCTGTCTCTCCAGCTTGCACTTCACAGTGTTCCCTGCTTGCCTGGAAACTAGATAAAGCAGTGAGTATGAGCAGTTGGGCTAGTGGAGCAGGGCCCTAGATGGCTTCCTGATCCAAGAAGAAGCATAAGAGCCCTCACACTGGATTGTAAATTGTCAGCAAATTCCCCTAATCAGCACATCCTTCCCCTATCAAACACAATCAGAGGTAAACTCCCACAGGCAGAGTTTCCATTCACAAGGAGGCCATTAGAAACCTCGAAAAGTGTGGTTAAAAAACCCTGGAAGAAAGGCACCAAACTAAACCAAAGAACTAAAAAAACAGATTGAAAAGTGTAAGCATAGGATAAACACAAAATAAGGAAATGTGATGTCTTCACAGAACTTGAAACAACTACCACATTCATAAAAAGAGAACAGGTTGCTAAAACAAACCAAACTAGATATGAATCAACTGGCGAGCCTAAACAATGAAAGTACAGTTGCAGGTAAGGGCAAGACAAATTTAAATCAAGAGGCTTAATTTTCCGTTGAAAAGAGGGCATGGACATCCCTCCTCCCTTTTCTTAGAGCATTTTCTTTGGAAAACTTGTAATTCTAAGTTCTTTTTCTATGTCTTTGGAATGTATGAAAATATTTTTAAAGGCTAAATTAGGCTCTTGCCAGCTTTACAACCCAAGAATGTCTTTATCAAGGACCTACGGGTCATGTCTTTGAAAGGTAATCATCCAGAGAGAAAGTAGCCCTATTTCCCAGTTTCTGGGGGAGGGGAGGAGCTTAACTTAAGAGGGTCAAAGCCTACCAAATTGTAAAACCATTCCCCATCATAAAAATATGAGAAGTTTCTTTTTCCTCTGGATAAAGGCAATTAGCTAACACAGATGGTCACCCCAGTGAATTTAGGATCATTTACTTGTGACAAGCAGTGATGCCAGTCTTCCTACTTCAGGACCAGTGATTGTTTACCCTGAGAAGCTGTGTCTAAGGGGTTGTATCTGCTAGTCTATAGAAAAGGGTGGGATTTCTTTCTGTCTTTGCAAACTCTTAGCAGATTGCTTATAATACATACCCCCATTGTGGTTTAATGCTTTACGTAATATCTTCTATATTGGTGAAGTATTCTGGGGTAATAGGAAGTTTTGTTTTTAATTATATTCCTCCAAATATCTGAGGAACACATTGTAGAATGAGAAGAATGAGCCTAGAAGTGCCCCCAGAGGCAGCATATTAAACAAATAGATGACAAAAAAAAATTAAGTGACATAGAGGACAGATCCAGAAGTTCTATAATATATTTACTAGGATTTCCAGAAGAAAACTAAAATAATTGAGGTGAAATACAGTAAAGCAAAAAGAAAAAAAAGAAACTTTTTAATATTCGAGGGAAGATACTTAAGTCTTCAAATTGAAAACAAACAAAACAAAATGTGTTTCAAGGAAGATAAGTAGAAAACATAAATAAAAGACCACACTTCAACATTACCAAGTGAAATTTGAGAATTTCAATAAAATGATAAAGCCCAAAATGTGTTTGGAGAAAAAAAATGCATTTGAGTAAAAAAATAAATAAAACTAATCATTAGCATTATAAATACTGTAAGATAATTGAGTCATCTGTGTAAAGATGTGAGATAAAATGATCTCAAGCCTGCAGTTTTGTACCTAGGCAAACAGCACTTTGGAAAGAACCAAACCCAGAAATTTTCATGTGGGCCTGGTCATAAATAGCTCTTACCTATACACAGGCTCTAAAAATCTTACTTGGGAATATATTCCATCAAAATTAAAGTAAATCCAAGAGTGAGAAAATATGGGGTATAAGAGCAAAGACATTAGTAAACAATAAAGCTTGGTGATATATATTATAAAAAAATAAATCTTGAAATAAAATATCAAGCGATTTTAATATAAGAAGTGATGAAGGAAGGAGAAGAGAGGTGAGTATAAGCACTTTAAGCCTCTTCTCTAACCTAGGGGAAGATATAACTAAAAATTAACCCTAGTTATTAATAAAAAATGGAAGATTGAAAATGTATGTTAAAATTTTTATAATAACCACTAGAGGGATAATTAGCATATACAACTATTATGCTGCTAATGGGAGAGAAACCAATAAAAAAAATCTATCTAAAAAAGAGGAAAAAAGAAATTAACAAAAACAAAACAAACAGAGTAAACTGGAATTTAAATAAACTAGATGGTAGGGGTGCCTGGGGGCTCAGTCGTTAAGCATCTGCCTTCGGCTCAGGTCATGATCCTAGGGTCCTGGGATTGAGTCCAGCATTGGGCTCCCTTCTCAGCGGGAAGCCTGCTTCTCCCTCTCGCACTCCCCCTGCTGGTGTTCCCTCTCTCGCTGTGTCTCTCTCTGTCCAATAAATAAATAAAATCTTTAAAAAAAACCCCAAAAAACTAGATGGCAAAGATAAACCATATTCACTGTAAGTTAAAATGGATTAAATTCACTATTAAACAGAGACCTTCAAATCAAGTAACAAAGTAGTATATTTTAATTACAAGAATGATACCTAAAATGATATAGCAGTGAGCATGTGGAAATAAGCAAATGCAAATACAAAAAAAATAAATAAATAAAATAAAATGTAAGAGAACTGTGTCAGGAAAAGACGGTGAGAAAAATGTACAGAGATATCACTACAAAAAATAAAATTCAACTGAAAAGTAATGAGCAATATAATTTTAATTCATTCAAGAAGGATAAAATTGAATAGACAAATAACTATTTAAAATATTGGAAAATGTCAATAATATGTCACTAAAAGTCACTAAGCATCCTTTACTGCTGTGTTCTACCAAATTTTCAGGAAATATTTTATTCGTATGTAATACAAACTGTTGCAGATCCTCATCCCAATCCAGACATATTACTGTGAACTATATTGATGGAAAGCCTCCCAACTTAATTTAAAAGATCAGCAAAACTACGATTTAACAACAAGATAATGGCAGCACCAAATGTGAAAACTATAATATTACTAAAAAATATATAGATGAAAAGTGTTAAATAAAATAAAAGTAGATAGAGTTTGGGGTAAAATAAAAGTATGAAATAATAAAACACGAAGAATAATACATTGAGATCAAATGCACTCAACCCAGAAATTTAAGTACTGGTCAATATTAGCACAAGAACCCTGGAGCGTGGCTGATCACTTGGGGAACTAGTCAGTCCAGAGAACAGGCGGACCAATAAGAGAAAGAACAGAAACAAAGGAGCAAGCCTAGGAGTTCACAGGAAAACATGAAATCCGGAGTCCAAGAGAAGATATGCCTTCAAGTAGGGGAGAAAGACCTCGTCCTCTGGGAGTGTAAGGAGAGAAGCAGTGGGGATGGGAGTACAGGTAAGTTAAAACGTAAAGCAGAGAAGCTGAAAGTTGAGGGTGATCATGCAAAAGTCCCCAGTTCTCTTTCGAAATTAGGGATTTTGCATTCCAAGTTCTGGGCTTGTGGTTTGGGTATGGGGGTCTCAAGGAGAACGATGGACATTTAAGGTTGTCAGGGTAAATGGGAAAGGAGGCAAACTAATGAAAAGTAAAAGAATAGTCAGTATTACTGAGGTTACAGGTGAAAGTGAAAGAATTTATTAACATGATTATTACTGTTTATTAATTAGAAGAGATGCAATAATCGCGATTTTTAAGACTACCTGTAACTCATGAGACTGATGCTATTGTAAAGTGGGGGCGCTGGGGTGGCTGTAGTCTGTTGAGCATCAGACTCTTTTTTTTTTTAAGATTTTTATTTATTTATTTGACAGAGAGAGACAGCCAGCGAGAGAGGGAACACAAGCAGGAGGAGTGGGAGAGGAAGAAGCAGGCTCCTAGCAGAGGAGCCTGATGCTGGGCTCAATCCCAGAATGCCTGGATCACGCCCTGAGCCAAAGGCAGGCGCTTAACGACTGAGCCACCCAGGCGTCCCGAGCATCAGACTCTCGATTTCAGCTCAGGTCATGATCTCAGGGTCCTGGGATTGAGCCCCACTTCCAGCTCCATGCTCAGTAGGGAGTCTTCCTGTCTCCCTCTCCCTCTGCCCTGTCGCCCCCATCCCGTGCATGCTTGCTCTTTCCTTCTCTCTCTCTCAAATAAATAAATAAATCTTATTTAAAAATATTATTGAGAAGTAGAAATGAAAGCAGAATTTTTCTTTGGCTTCCTTTCATTTAGGAAAAATATTTTAACATTGCCTTTAAAACTACTTAAGGCTGAGACAAAGAAGAAACTGCTCTCAATAATAAATCAGCTCCAAAGTGGGAAGCTATGGACCTGGGTTAGTCCAGAACAGAAGACCCTGGAATTTGGCAGAGAGATCAAGAAGGGAGCTGTGGTCCAAGGATGGGGCATGTTCAAGAGTATCTGTTCTTCTCACATCGGAAATTACAGTAGAAGTCCCCGTGAAGAGGAGTGGATGATGAAATCTAGGGGCTGTCATACCCAATAGCTATTTTTAAGATTTCCTTTTCTGCATTCTAATTTCATTATTTTATCTTAATACCTTTAGAAATTAAACCTAACAACCTTTACCAGTAATGCCTTGAAAGGAATTTGTGATTTCCTTTCCAAGTGCTGGGGCAAAGTGGAGTAGAAAAAGTTCAGAAATCACCAGAGGCGATGAGAAGAGAAGGTAGAGCACCGGGCAAGAGGAAAATGTGAGAGGAAGCACTGTGCACATGTTAGCTCCCCATCAAGGATGCCCAGAAATCCTAACTAAGGGAGGGATATATAATAATTATAATAATATAATAATTGCCTGGGGGACAGACAGAATGGGGGATTCAAGATTTAAATAGACTTTTAGAGAAGGTTGGAAACCCTGAAAGCTTGTATGTTGTCTTTATTAGGAATGATAACCAAAAAGGCATGACCCGAGTACAAAGAACATGTGTGTTCTGTGGCTGACCATCCACGGGATCGTGCAGATGTGAAGTTAGGAAAAGGACAGCAGTTAACCAAGTCTCAACTGAAAGCATGTGTGGACACTAAGTTGTCTGTGTCACCCCCACGCCTAAAAGCAGGGAAGGAGAGGCTTCATCTCTACCTGCACAAATCCTTCCTTAGATTCATAATAGATTTTGCCTTATCTGAGAAAAAACATAATTTAGTTATTTTCCCAAATGATGACTTCTTTGAATGCTATGTCTGTGAACCCAATATATCAATTATAATGCGGACACATGGACACCTCTATACATTTTCCTTAGAATAAGACCTGGGTCTCTGGAAAGTCCCAGGTCTGCAATAGAAAAGATTCCATTCTCTGGTCCCCAAAAGTATAAAACTAAGGAAGAGGAAAGATTCCAGATCATTTTTCTAGAGTACCTTCATCCCTGCAAGTGAGCTGGGGTCTACTTGGGTCAACATCCAAGCAGCAGGGCCCTCAGGGCATTACCTTTTCTTTGATCCTCGCAATGCCATGCGGACTGATTTTAAGGCATGCCTATTCTTCAAAAGACTTGATCTCTAGCTTAAGAATGTGAGTTAAGTAGGGATTTTATAGGAATTTTTTGGCTTTAGGAAATAAAACATAAGAGACCCCCTGCCTCTTATAGTCTTCTGTAAATCACCATCTCTAATTGTTTCTCCCCTTCAAAGCAAATTCCCATACACTTCATAATGTATTAGTAAAGTCTCCAACAGGCATGTGTCTAATTACCCTCCACCTTCCAGGCACAGTTCAGAGTGAAATGAGTAGTCGTATTTATTGTCAGTTTGTCTCTGAGAGATGACAGTTTATATCAAATCACTGTGTGTCAAAAATTGAGGGGTGTGCCAAGGTGGAAATGCAATTCCACAGTTCCCAAAGGTGGATGGAATCCCTGCTCCACGTGTGACTCCAATGTGTCTGCTGCTTCGAGACAGCGATCTGGCTTCTCAGCCAGCCAGCCTCTCTCTCACATCCTACCCAGCAGCGGACGCGGCAGGACTGCATTTGCCCAAAGCTGCTTGCCATCATTGTTCAGAGCCTGTTTGCTTACTCCCTCCCTACCTGCCCTCTCTCTTAGCCGTTCTCCGCCAGCTCGGAGCTCCCGGCTCCACTCCTCAATTCTGATACACCCCTTGGCCTTCTGGGCTTTTAGTCTACTTAGCATCTGAGGAACAACTTCCCCTATCAAACTCTAGCTTGAACTTGGCCCAGCCTCTTCTTCCTCCCCGACCTGAGCTGTGATATTGTCAGAAATGAAACCCTGGCTCCAGCAGTTTTGCATACAGTCTTGGCCACATCCTCAAACTCCCCTGTGATGGAATCCGGGGTTATTCTTAAATATGCAAAAGCAGGCAAGACAAAACAACCTGCTAAAAGGGGAATTAGGGAGTTAGTCTCTTCCTGCTGTTCAGTTAGACTTCTAGTGTAGTTATCAGTGACCCCGCTCTCAGGTAGCAGAATTATAGTCCCCTCCTCTATTTATGCCATTCCTGTCCTCTGGTGTGTCCATTCTAGTCATATAAAAAAAAGATAAATCACTCCACCTGATTGAATCTCCCCTCCAACCTGGATTTCATCTCTCCCCTATCATTTGGCAATCCCCTAATTTTGTTCTTCAATACATATCATCATAGCAGAAAGGGCAGTTGCTAAAAACAGAATGATCTACCAAGATAGGATAAAGAGAAAGGAATGATACCATTTGCACTTGAACTCTTCTTACCTTTTGGAAAATGGGGGAGGGGACAGGAAACACACAACATTTGCCAATACTTGTTCCACTAATCTCTTCTTTGCTCATTCTCCCGAACTCACAAGTGTTCCTGTTTACTCCCTCTGTTGGAATCACAACTATCCACCAGATAGCAAATTTCAAGGAAGAAAATCATCGTAAATGAGATCTATTATGATGAAGCAGCCACCTTCAGTCTATCTGAGACAACACTGGAACTTCTAGATTGCATTTTAGAGGGTAACACCAGCAATTAGCATACAATGTATGCCATTTGGCCAAAGAATCAGTGGTTGAAATTCTGCAAACTGCAGGTTAAATTTTTGTGTGTCCAGGTGGCTATAACAGAATACCACAGACTGGGTGACCAATGAAAAAACAGAAATTTACTCCTTACAGTTCTGGAGGCTTGAAGTCTAAGATCAAGCTACCTTGTTCATAGATGGACTCCTTCTAGCTCAGGTAAAGGACAGGTCTAGGGACCTCCCTGGAGTATCTTTTACAAGGTCACTAATACTCTTCATGAGGGCAGAACCCTCATGACCTAATGCCTCTCAGAGGCCCCAACACCAAACGCTATCACAGCATCTCAGCAGGAGTTAGGTTTCAACAAACGAATTTTGGGGTGAGGAAGACTGGGAAAACACAAACATTCATTCTATAGCAGCCAAAGACCTATCCTTGAAGTCAGAGTTAATTCCTTCCTAATGGAGAGAGGCGGTGGCTCCATTACACACATTTTCAATCATTCCACATAGTTCATAACAAGACACATATATGAGGGATGCTTAATAGATCATTGTTCCTTGCAATGACTGAGATGTGTTTCCTGGCTGTTAATGTTCAGTATATTTCTTATTTCTGAATTTTCTTTTTTTTTCCAGAGAGAGAGAGAGAGAGACAGAGCTCATGCACATGTGAGCGGGGGTGGGGGACAGAGGGAAAGGGAGAGAAGATCCCAAGCAGGCTCTAAGCCCAGCAGCCCAACAGGGAGCCTGACATGGGGCTTAATCTCACAACCCTGAGATCGTGACCTGAGCTGAAATCAAGAGTCGGACGCTTACCTGACTGAACCATCCAGGCACCCCAGATTTCTGGATTTTTGATTTTCAGTACCTTTCCTTTTTCTACTTTATCAGTGTACAAGTTAATTTTCCCACAACCTGTCAGTCTCCAGAAAATAATACCATGATCCATCTCTGAGGTTAGCAGTTATGAATTAATATTCTCTGCTTACCCCACACCTAATTTCCCAGAAAGCTCAACTTGGTCAATAGAACTGGAGGCTTGAGGCACTGCTGGTAACTCACCACTCAGGGAATGCCATTCCCAATCTATGGCATGAGTTGAGGGCCATTTCCTCCTGGCCTGAAATTATAGAAAATACTGATGCCACTAAGAACAAGGTGAAAAAATATCACAAGGTATTTTTATTCTTCCTCATATTGCACTTGATTTTTCTAAAATGTACCGGGGCAGTTCAAATGTGTGGCTCGCGTGTGTTCAGCATTCTGAACTCACTGCTGTGGATAAGGGAGCTGAAATGACATAAGTCGAAACACACTTTGAACGTCAAACTTTTGCCATGTGCCTTTGAGCCACTCCAGGTGCCATTTGAAACATTTATAGAACATCTTATTGTTTGCTGCCTTAATCTGGTCATATAAAAGTAATAGAATATTGGTTTTTGCCCTTTGTGTTGTGAGGTTATCTCATTTCCATTCCCAGATGCACGTCATGCCTGCTCTTTGTCTTTAAAATAAATCTGTTGCCTAAAGCTAAATATACAATACTTTGAACATGACAATGAAGCTATTTTTAATTTGTCCTTTCGTTTTAATTATGCTCTTGGTATTATTTAGTGGGTACAATTTGCAACATTCTTGCTGCCACCTACAGGCAACCCTGTGCACCACCTAGGCCGTCGGGTGGGGGGCGGGGTAGGTGTAGCATTACCTGTTTATCTTGAATTAGAGATCCTGCTGTATTTCTAACCATTATTTGTCAGCATGGGTATGAGTGTGTTCAAAATGTTTTTTAAACAATACCTACATCTTTATTTATTTCATGAAAATAAAAATATCTGCAAGATCCTCATAAAATCAGTAAATAGGACAATCTCTGCAAACATAAAGAATTCACTTGGGACAAAACCGGAGAAATTCTACACAAATGTGTTCTTAATCGTTTCCATAAGTAATAAAATCAGCATGTTTATGAAAAACCTAAATACATAATTGATCAAAGCAATTTTCACAGTTTAAAATTTATTAGCTATGAAAATAGCTGATGTGAAAAGGAAGGTTAAGAGAAAAGAAAACTAAGCCTGTTAAAGAGTGATTCTCTCTCATCTTGACAACTATTGCTAACTGCACTGAGCTAACTCTGAAATAAGCACAGAGAAGAAAAGTTAAAATGGAGAGGGAGCAGCTCTTAAGAGGCCATTTAACACACAGAGAAAGGAACGGAATGATGGAGTTTGCAATAGAATCCTGGAACTCTGTTATGAATCTTAGTCCTCTACGAGGCAGGAAGAGCCTACCACTTGTGGGACCGAAAGAATATTCTCTTTGGGAAGCTGGCCTCAAAGGTGAGAGGTGGTTACTTCTAGACTATGCTTGCCGTCTTTAAGTAACTCTTCAGGGATCACTCATTAATTTCCTTCAACCTTCTATTTTTTATTGTAATATGCATGCCTGTTAGAGTAAAACTCATTATTCACAATGTGATATGGAGTTATATGTCATTTTCTCAGTCTTTCAAATTGCATGCCCTAGCCCTAAAACCCCAGCATTTTGAAACTCCTTCACATGGTACATATCAACATTTGAGAATGCAAGAGGGAACTGTATTTCTGTGGATAATCCATTTGACCTCTCTGGATAATC
Source organism: Ursus maritimus (assembly GCF_017311325.1). Lineage (NCBI taxonomy): Eukaryota > Metazoa > Chordata > Mammalia > Carnivora > Ursidae > Ursus > Ursus maritimus. The sequence goes on along the minus strand of NW_024426774.1, from coordinate 16,463,861 downwards.
TTTGATTTATTTATTGAAGAAACTAGCATTCATCACCTACTGTATCCCATGCTATGTATTTGCTACTAAGGATTAGGACTTAGCCCTTATTTCAAGAATGCTTTCTCAGAGGGGTGACAGAAGCAAATGTTGGGCCAAGGGCAAGTGGCCCCAAAATGTGCCACTTTGGCATCAGATTATTTCGAAGTGAAAACAATCAAGACCCAAAGACTCAGAAAGCAATTTTGACCTTTCCCTAATTGCCTAAAAAGAATTTGACAGAAAAATTGCTCCAGGAAGAGAGCTATCTCCATAAATAACTACATTGTAATAGGAACTGGGGGTGGGAGACAGGAAGGAATTTAGCAAACTATGTTGGTTAAAATTCCTCTCTATGTCCCATTGTTTCTGTATGGTCTAGCAAACATTTGCTTATCAAACATTCACTCTTTTTTACCTTCCTGAGAATTGTTTTCCTTCTGTTTAAAGCCTCAGACCCCTACCACTCTTCTCCTTAGTTCATGATGACATTTATACCTCATTTTGCCTGACTGTCTGTGTGGATCCCCTATACATAGGAAAGTAAATCTAATTTTCTTCTGTTGATCTGACTCATGTCAATTTAATTCTTAGACCAGCTAGAATAAGCTTGGAAGGGTAAAGGTTTTTTTTTTTTTTTTTTCCTCCCTAGCAGTGACACAAGGAAGCACAATTGAATTTGAGGACTATTATGCTGGCAGGTACTGGCACAATGACAATGCAAAAGAAGGAGGTCACCTCTCTGCAGGGAAAAGTCCTAGAAGCAAAGGGATGGGGACAACGGATAAATATATGAGGGAGAAAAGACAACATAGCTTTGGCCATTCTCTTTCAGTTCTTCCTTTCCATTCCTTTTCTTTTTTTGCCAAGAGAAGGATTTTTAAAATAAAATAAAAATCTTAGCAGTATTAAAAAAAAAAATCTTAGCAGTACAGTCTTGACAGTATCAAGTAGGACCTCAGGCTCAGCGCCGTATTTACCACAAAGAAGATTCCCATTAATAATTCATTCTCAATATTCTCGCCAGTCCCTTCACCTAAAAGGCAAAGAATCCAGGAATGTACAGCACACCAGCTTCCTCCATTACACCGTCTTGCACGAGAGCAAAGGAGAAAAAAAACAACTGATCAGCAGCATAGAGTTGTAAAGTGAACTTTATGTGACTGGACATCACCAGGATATGATCCTTCTCATTCTTGCCCAAATACTAGATCCTGCTAGGTTTTCTTTTTCCAACATTTTCCCTCTGACATTTAAAAAAAAAAAAATTATCAATGTTGAAATTAAGTATAAACTACTATTGTAACATTTCAGTTTTGGAAAACTGAACTTTCACATAATTAAATAAAATAGAAATAATGAAAAGCATTTTATTTCAATCACCATTCTTAGAAATTTCTGTATGCCTAAAACTATATGAGATACTGTAATAGGTATAATCTTTGGATACATTTCTTCTCCAAAGAGTGTTCAAGTTATAGAGAGAAAGGGAAAAACAAAAACAAAAATATGTATATAGAACTACACATAAAAGCAGATAGGTTTGGCACTGGGAAATTCTGAAATCCATGAAGCTTATCATTAATATCTTTAAATCCTCTTTTTGTAGTATTTCCTAATTTTCTCAAGTTATGTTCTCTCTCCTTACTATGCATGACAGTCTCCAGACCACCAAATAACAATGCTGCTCAAACTCCCAGTCTCTCTCACTGGGAAGGAGGACATGGATCAATTTGATGGAAGCTTTAGTTTGCTATACTGCCTAGCATTACATAAGTTTCAATAATGAACAAACCAGGGAAAACACTGTTTACCACCAATGGAATAACCGCTCCTGGTGGAACTTCAGACACCATAAACAAACACATGCAAAGAAGACCTTTAGCAATCATGAAATCACTGGGGCAATGTCCCACTGGCTATTCCATATTTGTGTAATGCCTGCTCTGAAATCACAGAATAAAATGGTAGAATTTACAATGTAGATTATGAAGCAAAGAAAATCAGGAAATAAATATATCAGTGTATCCTCAAATAGTCTGGAAAAGCTTCCTGGAAAAAAAAAAAAAGAGAGAGAGAGAGAGATTTGAATAGTTCTTTAAGAAGGGAGATTACTTGGACAATCAGAGAGGAAGGAGCTGGGAAGAGAAAGGACATCCGGGTAGAGGAAGAGCAAACACAAAGAGTAAGCATGGCGGGTATGGGAGACAATCTGCTTTTAAAGATCCATTTTAAAGACCAATGTTAAAAACCATTAAACCATTTTAAGCTCACCGTAACTTTTGTTAGTTCTAGATGACTCTGAGAATACTCAATGTAGATTGACTGCTTTTCTGATAAAAATGAAAAAAAATTAAAGTTCTCCCATGTTAAAAATCCACCTAATGCAGAAAACAGACATAAGTGCTTCTGATATTTGACCATTTTCCTAATGGTCTTCAAATACAGTTTTTGATTTACTGTAATAAAGTTTAAGGACTGGACTTGTTTTTGAGTTATTAAAGTCTAATCCCAAAGCAGGATTTTAATTAAGAACAAGAACTGGGGAGTGCTTGAAATGAATTCTGGTGAGTTTTTCCACAGACAAGAGAAAACAGATAAGCAATATTTTGACCTTTTCCTAAAATTCCCCAGACACACTGGTCTCTGATTTAGATCAGTCTATTCTGATCAGATTCTAAGAATTCTCAACCAAGCACATTTCATTAGAAATGGCAGGGACATCTGGGTGGCTCAGTCAGTTAAGCGTTTGGCTAGGATCATTATCCCAGAGGCCTGGGATGGAGTCCCATGTCAGGCTTCCTGCTCAGCGGGGAGCCTGCTTCTCCCTCTGCCTACCACTCCTCTTGCTTGTGCTCGCCTGCTCTCCCGTGCTCTCTTTCTCTCTCTGCCAAATAAATAAATAAATCTTTAAAAAAAGAAATAATATTTATAGTTGAAAGAATAGAAAATACTAAATATGCAAAAGTTTTTTTCTCTTTCTGAAATACCTAGTCAGATGGTTAGTTTATTTCCATTCGTTCTTTTGTATGAAATATGTAGGCTATGAATTTTCCTCTGAGCTCTGATTTAACTCTGTCCCATTGGTTACTGTATTGCTGCTTTTTGGAAATTCTGAAATTTGGGGTTTATGTTTTCAACTTTAATGCAAGAGTGTTTGAGAAAGATTTTGTTTAAGTAATTTTTTCTACCTTGTTATCTTGTCTACTTTATTGTACAAGAATACCTTTTAAATATGTAAAGGCTTTCCTTACAGTCTAGAATATAGTTTTAAATGTCACATAGGCATGTGCTTAATTTTTTCTTTTTTCTTTCTTTTTTTCTATTGAGAGAGAGCATGAGCGACAGGTGTGTGGGGGCAGAGGGACACACAGAATCTTAAGCATGCTCCGCAACCAGCGAGTGGAGCCTGACCAGGGGCTCATTCTAATCACCCTGAGATCATGACCTGGGCCAAAATCAAGAGTCCAATACCTAACCAACCAAGCCACCCAGGTGACCCAGACATGTGCTTAATTTTTAAAGTAATGAGTACCATATACATCTTCTGGAACACATTGTTAAGGAAAACTATATTCTTGAGTATGTTTTGTCCTTTTTCTATATCTAGCTTTGAAATTAGTGACTAGAAGTCTTTGATAATTTTTAAGCCTATTTTGTTATCTCCCATAATTTCTGATCAGTTGCTATGCTATTTGGTACACAAGTATTTACAACTGTTATTGTTATTGTGAATTATACCACTTGATATTATAAACTGTTCTTTGAGTCAGATAATGCTCTGTGACCTAAATTCTGCCTTATCTGAAGTTAACACCAAGACTTCTACTTTCTCTGTATTTATATTAATGTGAAATAGCTTTACTCTACTTACTTTTTTGGGTCAGGGTTCTTCTAAATCACCCTGTTTTCAGTGTGTCTCATACATATTAGAGTAGGGTTTTGCTTTGTAATTCTGTATACAAACCAATTGCCTTTAAATAAGTGAGCTAAACTCATTTATATTTATATTTATTAATATAACAGGTATGTTTCCTTTTTATATTCTTTTGTTGTTTTTGTTTATATTAATGAAGAATTTTTATACTTTACGTCATTCTGATGTTTGTAAAGTGTAATATTTGAAATTATAGTGCTTACATTCTGTCTGCATCTTTATGTAATACTTTTTGCCCTTCTTTTTAAGCATCAGCTCTTAAAATATTAAGAGATATCATCTCTTAATTAAAATATTCACTGAATCAAATCCATTATAATATTTAAATTTGAAGGAAGGTGATGTGCTTAAATATTTTGGCTCACTCTCCTGGAATATATTTTAAGTGTTGCTTCATTGTTTCCTGTCCTGAACATTACTGTCTAGAAGTCTGCTGAAAATCTTATTCTCGTATTTTCTTTCCCGTAAAACAATAGTGACCATACATTTTTGTCTGACCACATTTTGAGATGAAAGAGACCACTATTTATATTGATTTACGTTTATGGAACAATAAGCACAAATTTGATTACCCCAGGGTGACTTGGCCATACGGTTTTGCCGCCTATACACAGCTTGGTTTTTTTGGGTTGGGAACCTAAAATAGCCTTTCTTTTTTTCATCATCTTACCTATAATATTCTTTTCCTTACCTACATTATGTTGATTTTCCCTCTAACTAAAGATATTTTTCTTTTATTTTCACCTAAATCATGTTTCATTGTCGACAGTTCTTTTTTTAATTCAAGTATAATTAACAGTGTTATATCAATTTCAGATGTATAGTATAATGATTCAACAAATCTATACATTACTCAGTGCAGTGATGATAATTCTTAATCAATTTTCTCTTAGTGACTTGTCAATATGTATAATCTTTCTCATATTTCTGAAGAGTTTCCTTGAGTTATACTTTTTAAATATCTATGTTTCTTGTTTTTCTTCATTCTCCTTTGCTTATATTTTATATCCATCATTTGGCCCTCTAGTTTCTCTATTTCTAATTCATTTTGTTTCATTTTTAAAATTTCTATCTTTATTGTTTAGGTGGTATATTGATAATTAGTAATTCCCAATTGGTCATGCTTCCTGACATCCGTATCCTTTTGTAGCCTCTCCCATACTGACTCTTGACTTAGCTATGTGACTTGCTCTAGCCAGCAGGACATCAGTAAGTGTGACAAATAAGGAAGCTTGATAAACCCTTGCATATGGGGACTTGCCCTCTTCACCTTGTGAAAAGCCTAGTTTAAACTTGTTGAAAATGAAAAACCACATGTAGACAGAGGCTCAGCCATTCCAGCATAACCTAGCTCTCAGCCAATTCAACAGCTAAATTCAGGCATGTGAATGAGCCCAGGCAAAACCAGTACAAGTGTGTTATTGGGCACATCTGACTCACAGACTCATGAGAAACATGAAATCATTGTTCTAAGCCACAAATTTGTGGGGGAAGTTATTATGTATTATTAGATAACTGATAGAAGAACTGTGGCCTAGTAGTGTGGCATGGAAGTGATAGAACACCAAATATGTTAGATATTTAGAATGGGGCAGCAGATGGAGGCTTGAGAAGTATAAGGAGTCTGTTGGCAAGGGCTGAAGGAATGGCAAAGAAATGTTGGCGGAGACTTGAAATGAGATGAGGAAGTCATTACTGGCAGGAAAAAAAAATGATCACCCATATTCTATAATAGCAAAACATTTGACAAACCTGTTAAATGCTGGTACACAAAAGATAGAATCATACCTGATGAACTAGTGGATCTGGCTAAGGAGACCTCCTAGCAGAATGATGAAAATGCCAATTGGCATCTTTTAGGTGCATACGGTACGACAGTGGAAGAGAAAGATAAGCTAAGGAGAGAACTATTTAGTTTGCAAGAAGAAACTAGACATGAAGAAAAGACAGAACTTTCTGGGTTGGAAAATAAAACATTTCCAGCCTTCCCAGGTGGCAACTCTCAGTATAATAAATGGCCTGAGGGAAAAGACAAAATCAAGGATATGGATATAAAAACTTTTTTTTTTTTTTAGACCTCAGAATAACTGAAAGTGATTTTTAGTAGATGTTCTCAGCTAAAAAGAAGGGTTTCTAGGAATTTTACAAACACTATCCCACAGCATTCTGAGATACCCAATATATATATATAGCAAGGTTTATTTTAAAGAGTTATGGATGTGAAATTGAGGCATGGGCTGAATCCAGCCATAAACACAGGAAATCATCAGGATTTTTAAGGTAGTTGTATCAGTTTGGACTAAAAAGAAAGGAGACCATTCAAAAAGAAAAGAGCTTTCTGGAACTCTACCTTCCTGCATACAGAAAATTCACCGATAAATCTACTCAGGTATTTCTTAGAGAAGAAGAAAAATCTCTTAGAGAACTGAGTCAAAAGCCTACAGGACAAAGCCAAGAGCCATGGACAAGAATGGATTAGGAAACCATTCCAAGGGAACAAAACGAAAGCTTAATCAAGGAACATTCCACGACCCTAAGTAAGGATTCCTAACAACATATGCTCAGCTAGATTTCAGAATTGTTGTGGACTAGTGATTGCTATAAACTTCCAATTCCTTCCCCTTTCAGTGGGAGGGTCTATTGTGGTCATACTGTTTCTGTCTCACAACTTGATTTTGAATTTGTGAAAGAAAGTGGGACAGACAAGTTGTCTTGTTCTTGGGTCTCTGGAACAACAGGAGCTATATCCAAGGAGTTACACCTGAGGAGACTTTTCTGTATCCAGAACTAATACACAAAAGCATGGCATTTGAGTGTGTATAGATTTCAACATGAAATCATCAGGGCCAGATAGCAGACTGTGTTATATTGTTACATCAGTAGCCCTCAGTGAATAATACTTCCCTCTATTCTCCTGTAACTCTGAGCTTGCCATGTGACTTTCATTTTTGGTTTTGGTTTGTCTAGTTTTGCTACTGGAATACCAGAAAATATGACATAAGCAGATGATTAATAAGTACTTGCCTATCTGGACTTATTGATTGTTACCATTTACTGTTTTAAAAGGCCTGGTCTAGTCTCACTGAAGGTGAAAACCACATTAAGAGAGTAGCTCAATTGAACCAGCCATCCCAGTTGATCTCAGACCCCCCCCCCCCCAGCTGTACCCCCCCCCCCCCCCCCCCCCCGTCCCAGGCAAGACCAGCAGAACTGCTCAGGCAACCCACAGCATTTTAACATATAATCATTATTTTGGATCCTTAAGATTTGAGATGGTTTATTATATAATAATAAATAACAGAATTCCTTTTTTCTATTTTCCATCATCTCCCTTTGGCTCCTTGAAATTTACTCATCATTTCTTAAAGAGTTTGTCTTTTTCTTCTGTTTTTCTTCCCAATATTCTTCCAGTATTAATTTCATCTCTTCCCTGAGTTCTTTACTTCTTTTTAAAAAAATTTTAATTTAAATACAAGTTAGTTAACATATAGTGTATTATTAGTTTCAGGGGTAGAATCTAGTGATACATCAGTTTTATACAATACCCAGTGCTCATTACGTCAAGTGCCCTCTTTAATGCCCATCACCCAATTACCCTATCTCCCCAACCACCTCCCCTCCAGTAACCCTCAGTCCATTTCCTATAGTTAAGACTCTCTTATGGTTTGCCTCCCTCTCTGTTTTTATCTTTTTATTTTTCCTTCCCTTCCTCTATGTTCACCTGTTTTGTTTCTTAAATTCCACGTAGGAGTGGAATCATATGGTATTTGTTTTTCTCTGACTTATTTCACTTAGCATAATGCACTCTAGTTTCATCCATGTCATTGCAAATGGCAAGATTTCATTCTTTTTGATGGCTGAGTAATATCCTATTGTGTATATATACCACGTCTTCTTTATCCATTCATCTGTCAATGGGCATCTGGGCTCCTTCCATAGTTTGGCTGTTGTGGACCTTGCTGCTATAAACATTGGGGTGCATGACCCTTTGAATCACTATGTTTGTATCCTTTGGATAAATAACTAGTAGTGCAATTGCTGGGTCATAGGGTAGTTCTATTTTTAACTTTCTGAGGAACCGCCATATGGTTTTCCAGAGTGGCTGCACCTCTTGAGTTCTTTACTTCTGATGAGTAACTTCCTTCATAGAAGCAATGGCTTCATCTGATATTTTTAAAATTCTTATTGGAATATTGAGTAACAAATTTCTTTCTGCTTTCTAGCTACATCCTACTCTTTTTTTGCTTTGTTTTTGTTTGTTTGTTTGTTTGTTTAAAGTAGGCTCCATGCCAGGTGTGGAGCCCAACATGGGGCTTGAACTCATGACCCTGAGATCAAGACCTGAGCCACCCAGGCACCCCAGCTACATTCTACTCTTACCTTTTGTTTTGTTTTTGAAGCTTGTAATGATATTTTGTACGTTTCTTCCTATAACATACTTGTATACCTGCTAAATTTATGCCTTTAGTTTGAAACACCAACAAGTAGGATTTTCACTGAACCAGCTATTTTTAATAGATGAGGGATAATGCAGGGAAGGGAAGGGTCATCAATATTGGCTGCTATAACGATAAAATATTTTAATGAAAAAATGAATGTGTAATTACCTCTTATTTGCAAATTAAAACTTAACTTTCTTAGGACTTCTACCATCCATCCTATGACTGACTTATTCAACATCATTTGCAGTCACTAAAGGGTACAGCCTCTAAATTTTAAGTGATCCACTCATTTATAGTACTTGATGTTGTAAGAGTCCTTCACTTTCTGCAGCACTTACACCTAGTTTATTTTATCTCAGCCGTTCTCATAGTAGTTCCCACTGAGGGTGGGGACTCTTTCTAGAAGTGAGTAATTTCTGGAGATTTCTGAAACCTTTCCTCAAAATATCTTCTCTAGGGCGCCTGTTGGTTAAGCGTTTGCCTTCAGCTTAGGTCATGATCCCGTGGTCCTGAAATCGAGTCCCCCATCAGGCTCCCTGCTCTGCGGGGAGCCTGATTCTCCCTCTGCCTCTGTCCCCCCATCCCTGTGTCTCTCATGAATAAGTAAAATTTTTAAAAAATATCTTCTCTGTTCTTTGTTCTTCCAGTGATTCATCATCTCCCCTTTTCTCAAGATTTTTATGCTTTGACTCTGCTGTTCCCAGTGCATTTAAAAATATCTAACAATAACTTGGAGTTGACAACTTTTTTTTTAAAGATTTATTTATTTGAGAGAGCAAGAGAGAGAGAGAGATGGAGCATGAACAAGTGGGGGGGGGGCAGAGGGAGAGGGAGAGAGAAAGAATCCTCAAGCAGAGTCCATGGTGAGCATAGAGCCCAATGTGGGCTTGATCCCAGGACCCTGAGATCATGACCTGAGCTGAAAACAAGAATTGGCTGCTTAAACAACTGAGCCACCTAGGCACCCCTAGAGTTTAGAATTTTTACAGAAAACTTGTGATTTGATTCAATATGAGAGTTTTGTTTTTATTTTCACTTTCTATGCATTTGTAGAGTTTTCAAGAGAATTGAGAAAAGAAGAACAAAGCTGCCATCATGATCGTGATAGAAGCTCTCTCCTTATGGCTTTTTCTGAGCACAGAAAACTCCCAACAAATCAACAAAAGCAGATCCACACCAAGACATATTGTAATGAAAATGGCAAAATACAACGATAAAGAAAACATGTGCTGTCTACAAGAAACTCATTTTAGACCTAAAGACACCTGAAAATTGAAAGTGAGGGGATGGAGAAACATCTATTATCAAACGAATGTCAAAAGAAAGCCAGAATATCAATACTTATATCAGATAAAATAGACTTTAAAACAAGGATTGTAACAAGAGAGAAAGAAGGACACTATATAATAATAAAAGGGACAATACAACAAGAAGATATAACAATTGTAAATAGTTATGCACCTAACATGGGAACACCCAGATACATAAAACGGTTAGTAACAAACATAAAGGAACAAATCAATAATAATACAATAATAGTAGGAGATTTTAACATCCCACTTACATAAATGGATAGATTTTCTAAGCAGAAAATCAACAAGGAAACCACTCTGAATGACAGTGGACAAGATGGATTTAACAGCTATATTCAGAACATTCCATCCTAAAACAGCAGAATACACATTCTTTTCAAGGGCACATGGAACATTCTCCAAAATAGATCACATATTAGGCCACAAAACAAACCTCAAAAATTTAAAAAGACTGAAGTCATACCATGCATCTTTTCTGACTACAATGCTGTGAAACTAGAAGTCAGCCACAGGAAAAAATCCGGAAACACCAGAACTACCTGGAGGTTAAATAACATGCTACTAAACAATGAATGGGTCAACCAGAAAATCAAGAAAGAAATAAACAAGTACATGGAAACAAATGAAAATGAGAACATAATGGTTCAAAACTTTTTGGACACAGTAAAAGAAATTCTAAGAGGGAAGTTTATAGCAATACAGGCCTACCTCAATAAGCAAGAAAAATCTCAAATAAACAACCCAACCTTACACCTAAAGGAGCTAGAAAAAGAACAACAAACAAAACCTAAAACCAGCAGAAGAAAGGAAATAATGAAGATTACAGCAGAAATAAATGATATAGAAACTGAAAATACAGTAGAACAAAATCAATAAAACCGGGAGCTGGTTCTTCGAAAAAAATCAATAGAATTGATAAACTTCTAGCCAGATTTATCAAGAAAAAAGAGAAAAGACCCAAGTAAATAAAATCACAAATGAGAGAGGAGAAATAACAAACACCCCAGAAATACAATTATAAGAGAATACTATGAAAAACTATTTGCCAACAAATGGTACAACCTGGAAGAAATGGATAAATTCCCCGAAACACATAAGCTACCAAAACTGAAACAGGAAGAAATAGAAAATTTGAACAGACCAATAACCAGCAAAAAAAACCACCTGAATCAGTAATAAAGTAAAGCAAAAGCCAAAAACCAAAAACAAACAAATAGACAAAAAATTCCCAACAATCCAAAGTCCATGACCTGATGGCTTTATAGGTGAATTTCAGAAAATGTTTAAAGAAGAGTTAATACTATTCTCCTCAAACTACTACAAAAAATAGAAAAGGTAGGAAAACTTCCAAATTCATTCTGTGAGGATAGCATTATACTGATACCAAAACCAGATAAAGACAGACACACACACACACACACACACACACACACACACACACACACAAATTACAGGCCAATATCCCTGATGAACATGGATACAAAAATCCTCAACAAAATACTAGCAAACCAAATCCAACAATATATTTTAAAAAATCATTCACCATAATCAAGCAGGATTTATTCCTACGTTGCAAAGGTGGTTCAATATTCACAAACCAATCAACGTGATATATCACATCAATAAGAGTAAGGATAACAACCATGTGATCATTTCAATAGACACGGACAAAGCATTTGACAAAGTACAACACCCACTCATGATAAAAATCCCTCAACAAAGTAGGCTTAGAGGGAACACACCTCAACATAATAAAGGCCTTATATGAAAAACCCACAGTGAACATAATACTCAATTGGGAAAAAGTGAGAGCCTTTTCTCTAAGGTCAGAGACAAGACAAGGATGTCCACTCTCCACTTTTATTCAACATAGTACTGGAAGTTCTAGACATAGCAATCAGACAACAAAAAGAAATAAAAGGAATCCAAATCTGTAAGGAAGAAGTAAAACTTTCACTACCTGCAGATGACATGATACTATATATAGAAAAAACTGAAGGATTCTACAAAAAACAAAACAAAACAAAACACTAGAACTGATAAACACATTCAGTAAGGTCACAGGACACAAAAATCAATCAACAGAAATCTGTTGCATTTCTATACACCCACAGTGAATTAGCAGAAAGAGAAATTAAGAAAACAATCCCATTTATGATTTGCACCAAAAATAAGATGACTAGAAATAAATCTAACCAAAGAGGTGAAAGATCTGTACTCTGAAAACTAAAAACACTGATGAAAGAAATTGAAGACAGCACAAAGAAATGGAAAGACATTACCTGCTTATGGATTAGAAGAACAAATATTGTTAAAATGTCTACACTACTCAAAGCAGTTGACACATTTAATGCATGCCCTACCAAAATACCAATAGTATTTTTCACAGGCCTAGAACAAGCAATCCTAAAATTTGTACAAAACCACAAAAGCCCCTGAATAGCTAAAGCAACCTTGAAAAAGAAAAGCAAACCTGAAGGCATCACAATTCTGGACTTCAAGTTATATTGCAAAGCTGTAGTGATAAAAACAGTATGGTACTGGTACAAAAACAGACACACAGATCAGTGGAACAGAAATAGAAAACCCAGAAATAAAACCACAGTTAATATGGTCAATTAATCTTTGACAAAGCAGGAAAAAATATCCAATGGGAAAGATAGTCTCTTTAACAAATGATGTTGGGAAAACTGGACAGCAACATGCAGAAGAATGAAACTGGACCACTTTCTTACACCACACACAAAAATAAATTCAAAATGGATGAAAGATCTAAATGTGAGACCTGAAACCATAAACATCCTAGAAGACAGCACAGGCAGTAATTTCTCAGACATCGGCAACTGTTTTCCAGATTAAGTCCCCTGAGGAAAGGGAAACAAAAGCAAAAATAAACTATTGGGAATTCATCAAAATAAAAGGCTTCTGCACAGCAAAGGGAACTACCCACAAAACTAAAAGGCAACCTATGGAATGGATGAAGATATTTGCAAATGGCATATCTGATAAAGGGCTAGTACCCATAATACATAAAGAACTTCTTTTGGGGGTTAAAAAAAAACAAAACAAAAAACAAATAACCCAACTAAAAATGGGCAGAAGCCATAAACAGACATTTCTCCCAAGAAGACATACAGATGGCCAACAGGCACGTCAAAAGATGCTCATCATCACTTATCCTCAGGGAAATGAAAATCAACGCTAAATGAGATATCACCGGATGCCTGTGAGAATGGTTAAAATCAAAAACACAACAAACAAGTTTTGGCGAAAATGTAGAAAAAGAGGAACGCTCATGAACTGCTGGTGGGAATGAAAACTGGTGCAGCCACTCTGGAAAACAGTATGGAGTTTCCCCAAAATGTTAAAACTAGAACTATGCTATGATCCGGCAACCGCACTACTGGGTATTCACCCAAAGACTACAAAAACACTAATTCAAAGGGATACATGCATTGCTATGTTTATTGCAGCATTATTTACAATAGCCAAACTATGGAAGCAGCCGGAGAGTTTATCAATTCATGAATGGATAAAGAAGATGAGGGGGCTGTGTGTGTGTGTGTGTGTGTGTGTGTGTGTGTGTGTGTGCAAGAGTATAACGGACTACTATTCAGCTATAAAAAAGAACGTAATCTTCCCATTTGCAAGGACATGGACGGAGCTAGAGACTATAATGCTAAATGAAATAAGTCGGTCAGGGAAAGACAAATACTGTAGTATTTCACTCATATGTAGAATTTAAGAAACAAAACAAGCAAACGGAGGGGAGAAAGAGAGAGAGAGACAGACCAGGAAACAGGTTCTTGACTACAGAGAACAAACTGATGGGTGTGAGTGTGGGGGGGTGTTGCAGTATGAGATGGGTGATAGGGATTGAGGAGTGCATTTGTCATGATAAACACCAGATGATTAAAAAAAAAAAAAAAACCTAAAAAATAAAATGAGGCTTTCTTAAAAACAGCATAGGTCCTTGAGACCTTTGAAGTAGGGAAAATACAACCTGCCAACCAAAGTTCTACTGGCAGAGAAACTGCACTACTCTGGCCACATATGGAACAACTTTAATTTTTGACAGCAGTACAGGGATATTGCACTGATGAAGGAGCGAAATAAATCACCTTGGTGCATTGCTTCCTAGATTGGTAATCAGGGTCTGAAAAATCTCTGCCATATGCTGGAAGAATTAGCACCTCAGGCCATGAAGGTTGATTAACTTTATCAGAGCCAGGGCCTTCAATTACTGCCTGAAGGCTTTTGACCAAAAAAAAAAAAAAAAAAAAGTCAAAATCTAATATTGTTACTCTTTTTTTTTTTTTTACAAAGAATTTTATTGTTTTTTTTTAGGAAAGATATTTGGAGTACCTCACTGAATTTTAGGAATTTTTTTTTTGTTACTTTTTTTTGCAAGTAAAATAAAAGCCCATTCTCAGAACATTTATCAGAGAAAGATTTATTCATAGAATCCTTGGAAGATATTTTTGGCTATATGAATGAAGCAAATCTTCTGAATCAAGGCCTGGATTAACTATTTAAAATGGCACTAAAACTCTGTGAGCAATTTTGGATAAACTGCCATTTTAGAAGAGGAGTTTGGATGCAAACAACTTTGCAAACTTTCAAATATTGGAGGAAGAACTTCAGAACACTGGAGTCTCGAGTAACTGAGGATGCCAACATTTCTGCAGTCAAAAATTGCATTTATTTTATAATTTTTAATGTTAACGCTGCTTGGAAAGCTTTAATTCCCTTTTTATCATCAGGTATGGCAAGACTTTACACTACGAATATTTTTTAAATAGCTAACTCTTTTACATTTAACTCTTTAGAAATTTGGAAATTATTTTGTTCTATTACATGAAAAGAACATCTAATTTTCTTCCACAGAGTACGTGCTCTCAATTCTTGAACACTCCCTGTTTTCAGATGCTTCCATTAAACATCACATGCCAAGTTATCACGTGGTAAGACATGTGTATTAAATATTTTTTTATATTAAAGAACAAACTGAGGGCTACAGAGGGGAGGGGGGTGGGGGAATGGGATAGGCCGGTGATGGGTAGTAAGGAGGGCACATATTGCATGGTGCACTGGGTGTTATACGCAACTAATGAATCATCGAGCCTTACATCGAAAACCAGGGATGTACTGTATGGTGACTAACATAATATAATAAAAAATCATTATAAAAAATAAATAAATAAATAAAAAATAAAAAAATAAAAAATAAAAAAAATAAAGAACAGGAGGAAAGAAAAAAGGATGAGAGAAGAGAGAAGGGAAAGACAAAGATGAACTTTGAGTACTGTGTTAAGTAATTTCACATAAACTACATACGAGTTATTCTTCAATTAACTCAATGTCACATATACTTTAATGAACATGTTTTACAAAGTGGGAAAATAAAGTTCAGAAAAGTTAGTAGCCAGTATTTTTGGCAGAAATATGTGGAAAGACTGGCTCGATAATTGATTATGAAGAACTAAATCAAGTGGTGGGAAATTGGGTATAATCTAACCTATAAGTGTATGTATTTCCAGAGTTTCAAAATACATCTTGAAATTTTATAGAAATGAAGATTAAATGTGAGCTTTCGTTAACTCAAGGATGTAACATAGTGGCAAGTCCATTGTTAACATTATATTAAACTATTCCAACGTAGCCATTACTCATCCTGGCCCTTGTTACCACCAACCAGTGTTTTATTGGTTTTATCTCTTACAAAGACCCCAGGTCTACACATAACCATCGCAACTATACTTCTTTTACTGCAGAGGGGTAACATTCCGGGGGTTGAACTGAAGAAATACCATTTTTTTGATGATATCCCAATCTTTCAAATTAATGTAGTTAGGCTGATGGTATACATTTAAAGCTAATCAAAGTGATATTTTAGAAATTATATGATTTTATTTGAAACAAAACAGTTATTGTTGAAAAACCTTTTTGAATTGAATTTTCCATATTTTTCCAATGGTTCCTAATTTAATGTCAACCATAATCTCTCCTCAAGCTGCTGCATTCCTCAAAGATCAATTCAAATAGTCCTCTAGTGAAGTGTTTCCCAGATCTGCCCAGCAGAGTTTGGCAGTCCCTGTGCTCTCTCACGGTACTTTGTTCATTCCACTATTAACAGACTTAGCACAGTGAAGAGTGACTACATATTACCACCTGTGCCTTCGCCATTAGACTGTGGGTACCTTGAATCAGTGGCTATGGCTTATATCTCCACACCTCTCAGTTTAAAAGCATAGTGTCTAATCCAGTATAAGATAATGATAAGAAAAAAAATTTTAAAAATAATAAAACTAAACATAAAACTATCACTAACATTTTAAAATGCTTTAGTCTTTCATATATATTCAGTGTATATACATATATATGTATAAAATAATTGTTTTATAATATATAGTCTAATATATTTTTTAAACAACAGTATATTGTGGAAATATTTTACATGAATAATTATTCAACAACACAATTATTTTTACTTGTCTTATGGACATTTCAAACATATACCAAAATAAAGAAAAAGCAATATCAATCTCTATGTAACTACCACCCAACTCAATAATTATCAACATCTGGCAATTTTTAAAAATATATATCTCCATCTACTTTCCCACTCTTCACTCTGGGTTATTTTAAAGCAAAGTCCAGGTGTCATACTGTTTCATTAGTAAATACTTCAGTATGTATGTCTAAAAGATGAACATTGAAAAAAAAGCACCATGCTATTATCACCCAAAGTTATTTTAAAGGTTTATTAATTTCAGAAAGAGAGAGAGAGTACATGAGTGGGAGTACAGAAAGAGAGGGAGAGAGAATCTCAAGCAGACTCCATACTGAGCACAGAACCCATCAGAGCCCCTCAGAGCCCCACATGGGGGTCAATCCCATGACCTTGAGATCATGACCTGAGCCAAAACCAAGAGTCAGACGCTCAACCGATTGCATTACCCAGGAACCTCCACCCCATTATTTAAATATTTAAATAATATTTAAAATTATTTTAAATAATTCTTAATATAATCAAGTATCCAGTCAGTATATAAGTTATCCTGATTGTCTCATAAGTGGTTGTTTTATGGTTGATTTATTAAATCAGTGTCCAAAGTCTTCATATTGAATTTGGTTGATTTGTTTCTTTATAATCATGTTATCTCATTTTATTTTCTCCTTGTCACTATTTTATAGAAACATTTCAAAGCCTTCATCCTATTCAATACTATGGCTACAGCACAATTTATTCAAAAGGCTTCTATTATTGAGCATTTAACTTATTTCTAATTTTTTTCTCCTATTAAACAATGTTCCAATGAATATGCATATAGATAAATCTTCGAGCACACCTAGAATTATCCTATTAGGATTAATTCTTAGAAGTGGAATGCCTCATGGGTTTTTTTTTTTTTAAGCTTTTGATACAGCTTGTCAAATTACTCTTCAAAATGATTGAGCTAATTTACACTCCTACCAGCAGTATGAGCATATCTGTGCCCCCACACCCTTATCAACACTGCATAATATCTTAATTTAAAATATTTGCCAATTTGATAGACCAGAAAGATCTTGCTGTTTCAATTTGCATTTTTTTGTGTGTGTGTTAATAGTAAGAGAAAGTGTCCTGAATCCTTGAATCCTTATTCAGTGCTTACTGTGGCCACAAACCCCCTTTCTGGTAAGTCCACAAAAGAGATATAGGTGTTTAAGGAGCAAGGCCGAAATAATGTGGATTTTTATTACTAGATTTAAGCAGAAATTCTGGCCCTGCTCATTATGAACTGCAAGAACTTTTTTTTTTTTCCCCCTTAGTCTCGAAGTAAGTTTAAGTGCCTTAAAAAATGTAGCATTTCCCTTACATGCCTTCATCAGGACAATGATACTTCCCAATCGGGATGCAGCCCCAGACTCACAGTACCGTTTCAGGCACATGGTTCCAAAAGTCCGTGGGCCCTAAAATTCCTTTAGCCTCTTAATCACACATGTACATAATAGCTCCTTATACCATGGCCAAGCTGTAGCCTTGGCATATATTACTGTCCAGCATCAATGTTCCTCCTTCCCAGGACAGAATTCCTGGGATGTAGGGGGCAAAGCAGTGTGGTACACATGGAGTAGCAATGAACCAGCTCCCCTTAGAATAGGGGATGTGCAGCCAAAAGGAAGTTAAGCTTTTTTGTCTAACACTTTTGGTCATCAGAGTATGTCTTTTGTGAATCATGTATTCATTTTCCCTGCCAATCAATGAGTGATGAACAAATAAAAGAATGAATGATCACATTTTGGGTATAATCATTCAACTAGTTACAAATCAACCAAACTGCACTGTCTTTTAGTCCATATTTCATTTTCTTGTCAACTTTTATTGCAGGAACTCTCCAGTCTGGTAGACATCTATTTTAAAGCAGGCTTTTATGTCTAACTTCTTTCTCAGAATTCTTCAAAGTAACTTAAATAGTCAGTGTCTTATCTCTATATACCCTTTAAATGAGGCCAGTCAAGATCCCACTGGTCTAAAAACCAATGGATCAAAGATCACAGAATTATTGATCGTGAGTTTGCTTTCTTCACTATAGTGTCAAGAAGAGGACCCCTCCTTTCTGAGAATAACTGAACCATGTGCCCTGTATTTTTATTCAATTCCTTTCTCCTCATCAGGCCCTTCTCCCACCAATCTTCTCCTCTCTCTTAAGTCACCAACACTACTCTGAGAACTGTGGTAACAAAGCCCTTTATCTCATCTTTTCAGAACAGACTTAAATATGAAATTGTTTTTTGTTCTTACAGTGCTTAACTTATGCACAGGAGTAGTGCTCTTCAGAAAATGTAAATTTGGAAATCTGCTGTCAATTAATGTCTTTACAAATTCATATTGTATACTATCAACAGAAGGTAGATAGATAGATAGATAGATAGATAGATAGATAGATAGATAGATAGATAGGGGTGATTCTCCATGGCCTGTAGAACATTCCCTACATGGTGCCCCATGGAACCACAGAACTCTTAAAACGTTAGAATGCTCAGAATTATTTTTGCAAATGCATTTTAGAAATGTATTTTGTATTTGTTTCATTCAAGATTCATAATACACATAAATATTAGCATACTAAACCCTCTGAGGAATTTTGTATTGAAGAAACCTTACTTATCTAATTACTAATGTATTTGACCACAGAATCAGGGTTTTTTGTTTGTTTGTTTGTTTGTTTAGTCTGTTTTTTAGTAAAGCATCCATTAATATATTTTGCAGAATTGTTTGGGACACACCCGAAACAGAGGTGATGACATACAGGTGAAAGCATTTGGAATAGCATCTCAGAGAAGCTAGACTCTGCATAACTTTCTGGTCCTCTTTCTCTACCTCCCTGTTGCTCTCTCCCAAGCTCTCCACTTTCAGTGCAGATACACTAGCTTCATTAATATCAAAAGTCCTAGGCTTCTGTGAACACAAAGTGCTTTAGAATATTCCCAAGCCTTCTCACATGCTGTTGTTCGCTATCTCGAAAGCGTTCTTTTGCAATTTCACCTGCAAATTCCCACATATTCCTTAACACGCAGTTCATATGACAGCTATTCAGCAAGACCAGTCAAGATTCCAAGTTTTATATTCCTTTCTTCTTGGCTACTCCAGAATTTTATTTTTCCCTTTATAATATTCCATCCATACTATATTACCCATATATCTGTTTCCCTCTTTTTCTCCTATATGTCAGGTACCATATCTTATTCATTATTTTATATTTACTGACCAACACAGTGTCTAGCACATAAAAGGTATTCCATGTCTATTTTAGAAGTTAATTAATTTGGGGGCGCCTGGGTGGCACAGCGGTTAAGCGTCTGCCTTCAGCTCAGGGCGTGATCCCAACGTTATGGGATCGAGCCCCACATCAGGCTTCTCCACTATGAGCCTGCTTCTTCCTCTCCCACTCCCCCTGCTTGTGTTCCCTCTCTCACTGGCTGTCTCTATCTCTGTCGAATAAATAAATAAAATATTAAAAAAAAAAGAAGTTAATTAATTTGCTTATCCAACCAAGTTCTTTTCATTGAGTTCTAAGGAGCATAAATACGACATATCCTGTTCTGACTGTGCATCTCCTTGCAATATTTTAAGACTTCATTGTGCTGTCCTAACAGAAAACAAACAAGAATGGTTTGTTTCCTATCAAAACGATGACAGGTCTGTTTGTCCGAATGTCCGGGCCGTTCTGTTAATTTGGCTGTGACGAAGCCATGGAACCATGAACTCTCAGAACTGGAAGAGCTATTCAAATCAGCTAGTTCTGCCACCCTTGTGTTTTTCATTTACTGTGGAGCTTGTCTGGAGTTTTCTATCTTTTAAAGAAAATATTTTAAAATGGAAGTATTGTGCATTTTTTACATTCACTGAAGTACATAAAAAGATCTATAAAAACAAACGACCCATCAGTCACAAATTCACAAGCCTCAAGGTCTCTTAAGAATCATTCGTCCTTTCTAGAAATTGTTCTCCATCCTCATGGAGAACAGAGGAGAGCTCCTTCATGGGCAGTAAGTACAGGTTTGTGTGGGGGTTACTATCAGATGTGGCTCCAGCATCTCTACTAGTTTACACTTTTTCTGTCCTCCTTAAATTGCTTCTTAAAGATTCCAGGAGTATCATTCACCTGGCATCATGATGACGCACAGAAGACACGGATGCAAACTGCATACCCATGAATAATGAAGGAAATTACTCAACGTGCTGTCTTTTAGTCACCTTGTTATTAAAGGCTAATGTAGCCGACAAGTCACAAGGAAATCAGAAGTCTTTGCTAAACCATTTGAAAAATGTACTCCTCAACTGTCATTATCAACTCAGATATTCAGAAACCTGAATACCACCCAGAAAACTTCATTTTTAATGCTCCCATGTCATCTCTTGTGTGAATCATTTGCATTCTGTCTGTCTGGAATCAGCAACAAGAATTTCAGGAAGTTAGAGCCAGTGACAGTCCGTAAAGTTAGTGGGCATCATACAAGTCATATAATTTCAATTTAATTATTTCATTTAGAACAATTCTAACAGCCAATCCCCACTGTTAATTTATACCCATTCATTCATTTATCTAGTACTTCATTCAACCAATTACACAATAAAAATAGGTATTGGATACTGCTATGGACATGATAGCGTGTAAGGTACATGGAGCTTATCAACATAATCCTTAACCTTCAGGAGCTTGAGGTTCTGCACAGGTCAAGTGCACACATGAGAAAGACAATGCCTTATAGACATTTTCAAAGACGGAAAAAAAGCATTAAGCTTCGATGAACTTAGTGGAATTGCTCCACTGAGTATATATATAAAATGCAAACACCAAGTAATTGTTTATCTTTTCTGTCCAATGTGGCGGCCACTAGCCATAGGTGGCTATTAAGCACATGAAATGTGATTACTCTTCATGGAGATACGCTGTCTATATACAATACTCACCAAAATTTGAAGATTTCATGTGAAAAATAATGTAAGATGTCATTTATAAATTTACTTTGATTACTTGTGAAAATTGTAAGATTTAGTATATATCGGATTAAATAACAATTGCTAAAATTAATTTCACTTGTTTCTCTTTACTTTTTTCCTGTATGTGGCTCTCAGGAAACTAAAATCACACATACGTCTTGCGTTATATTTTTATTGGCTGCCCGTTGTGGAGATGATTTGTGCGCATACACACGGCAGGCTGGCACACAGGCACCTGCGTATTCTTACCACTTTCTTATACTGCAAGGGCTAACACTAACGATCATTTCCCCCCAAATCCTTTGTGGCTATGGGTTTAGAGACAATTTACTCTCATTAATTAGAAGCATAAGACTTGACCTAGAGGCTAAGAAGGAGAGATACAGACCGTGAGGGAAGTGGCAGGGCTCTGAAAGAACAGCTGCGTCAGTGAATTTCCAGTTCAACATGGAGATATCCTGTCTGTGGCCGAATAATCCACTCCCCCTGATGGTTCATCTGTAACATGTAACTCCAGAATTTAATCCTAGAATGTCCTTTTTAGCTTCGTCAACAATTATACAACCCACTTGAGAATCTATATTAACTCTATTTCTTCTTAAATTAGCTAAAGTTGATTCTGTTGTCTGCATCCGAACACTTTTCAATTCAGGGTTGGTGGAATAGGTATTCAGCGATTTAGCACAAGTTAAAGCACACATCCGTACAAGTCACTTGTTAATATCTATTTCTCTGTTACCTCCTATAGGTATAGATGCAGAGTAGAAGAGCATTTAGTAACTGTTATATAAAGAAATATAACGTAACACATGACTACAAGTCATATATTATAAATTTTAATATGATCTCTTTATCGTCTAATGTTTAAGTAACGTTATAATAAGGCCCAAAGAATTGCAAAAAAAACCACACTATTTTCTATAATGTTCATGCCAAGATTTTTTTTTTTTCTTTGTAAGTGGGTCATCAGCTGGGCTTTTAGTGTTCTTCCTTATATCGGAAGTGTGTCTTTTTTCTGTTTCTATCCTAAGGACAATAGACATTGCTTTTGATATGACAGAACTAATTCAAACCTTTTAGAAATTGCAGCAGGTAAGGACATGCCCCTGATTTGTCCACCTAAGGGCTTTGAGACCTTGGTTTACCATTAAGTTCGTGGCTTGGCATTTTACCAAGAAAATCAAGAAATCATCCGTGAATGCTCCAAGAAGTTCACATCAAGGTCAGAGAAAGCTAAGTTTGGCCATGATCAGGCATCTGTAAGGTGCAACAAAGGTCAAATGCACTGGGGATAGAGCTGACCCTGCTCTCCCCACTAGCCAACGTCCACAGAAGTCACAACTGCCTTGGGACCCCAAGTGCTGCAGGTCAGAGGAAGCACCAGAGCATGCCACAGAGTTCTAAAAAACAATTAAAGATTTTCTGGCTTAATTTTCCCAGATAATTAACTCTAGAGGATGCCTTTGAATTTTCTATCCTTTACCAGTATGCAAATTTTTAGCTTTCTAAATCAGTGGTGATCATACTAATAACTACTGTGCAAACAGAAGAGATGCTTCTATAACCATTTGCAGTCTCAGTCTGGCCACTCATTTGCATAACTCTTCCATTTTTAGCTATTACTCCAATTTTAGTGTCACTGCCCAACTCTCCACAAGCATACCACCTATTATCACTGAAGCAGAAAGAGTGAGCTGAGAAAAAAAAAAAAATCAATGTGTAGATTTTTTTTTTTTTTTTTGCCTCTAAGTACTAAGACCTTATAAAGTGGAAGAGAGACAGAGACCCAGAAGATGCAGTATTGAGTGAGAGATTCTTGGAATGAGTGTGTATGTGTGCACATGCATATTTGTGTTTTAAGATCAGAGGTAAAAGAGCAAGTGGGATAGATAAGAATGATGCAAAAGAGAGAATAAAGAAGGCCTTGGGGAATAGAGTTTGACCACATTGGTTCAGGTCCTCACCATGCTGTTATAAGATTCTGCTTTAATTCAGAGAAATAGAACTTTATGAAATGGACTTTCAAAAAAAAAAAAAAAGCCATTTCTATCTTCAGATACCTAACTCAGCCCTCAGGCATGATTAATGCTCCAGTGGACCTGATCCAAAGTGAAATCATTACAGCCTATGCAGTTCATGCCTTCGAATGATTCATTCCTACAGGAAATTGAAGAATAAAGAGAATTCTATAAGTACAATGATCAACCCAAAAGAGAAATTGGAAAGTTTAAAACTCATTTTTGGCTCCCAGCTGGAGGCCATCCATAGACCCCTGCACCGAGTTTAATGAATCTGAGTCTTGTTAATGCAGAGCAATCCTTCTCTCTGATCCCATGGATCCAGTCCCTATGTGGATTCAATGAGGCCATGGGAAAACACTTCAGCATTACCAACAACCTGCAGAGGCATAATAGCTATGCCAGTAAAACCCTCAAAGACCTCTTACCTTACTGCAATTAATCACCCTGAAGAGCTGGAAAGTGTGAGGCATATCTTTTTTCAGGGTACATTTTGAGAATATAACGTTTTCCCTTTGCTTCCTCTTGGCCCCTCAAACCACACTTTGTGTCCCTCTTTCATGTACCCTGAAATTTCCTCCTCCAAGCTCCAAAAAGTCAGTATGCCATGAAAATCTCCAGATCTTTTTCAAATCTCTACCCAATTAGGACGATCCCATCCAATCCCTAACGACTGAATCTTTCACCCCTTTACAAACCAAGACTCTATTCATCATTGCAGTGCCTTAAGACTGATATTAGAAAGAAAGTAATGTTCTGAAATCTCCTTAGAGTAGGGCTGATTTTTAAGGAAATTGGCTCTGTCACTGGAAGTTCTCAGAGACTTGAACATTTTCTATTACAAATGCTATAAAAGGGATTCTTATCCTTGGTGGGAGGTTAGACCAGACCCCTAAGGTCCTTTCAATCTCTGGAATTGGAAGTTATGAGTAACCTGTGGACCACTCAACTCTCCCTGTGTAATACATGTTTTTAAAGAGAAGGTTGAGGTGATGAATATAGAGTTAGGTTCCAGGGGCCCATTCCTAGCTCAGAAACTGTTGGAGGCAAGACAGATCCTGTTTCCATTGCTATTTCCACACCTGACTTAACACAAGCCCCAGGAAGACAATAATATATCATCGTTTTTCTCAGTCAGGGTCAGATAAAGTCTATAAAGTTCAACAAAAGCAACTGTGACCCTTACTTTTCCCTTTTCAATGTACTACCAAAGTCTCTGGGATTTTGACTCAATTACAATGTGATTTAGGGTCAGCAGAATAAGACTGTTGTTGGTTCTGAAATTGGAATAGAGTTGTTTTCTGAGACATTAGCAATTGTGGACAGTTAGGCGATTTTGGCTTTAACATCTCTACCTCCATGACTTCACTTGTGAGTTGAATTTTCTCTGTTGTGGGAGAAACAGTTATGGGAGCTGTGGGCAAATCACAGCTGCTGAGCATCCAACTGGATGAATCAGAGACTGAGGCTGGCATAATAAAGTTAGTGCTTAACAGCTGTGGGCACGGCAGATGTTCTTAAGGTGGACTAGAAGGAGGGAGCACAGATACGGTAGCGAGTTACTAAAAAAAATGAGTAGGCCTTTACATAATTGAGCCAATAAGTTTTCCTTTTTCAGAAAACATGTAATTTGCTCTCCTTTTCCAGCCAAGGTACTTGAGACATCATGTCCATTATTATCCAAGGCCATTTCTTTAACAAAAGAGAAATGACATATTTCATAGTTTGGCTCAAGATCACTCGACCCTGTATTATAGACAATTCTTTATGTTTTCTGAGCATGATTATTTCCTATGGAGGTACAAAGAAGAGCAGCTTTCAAAACAAGCTCAGCCCAAGCTCAGGCCTGGATAGGGTGTGCTCTGGGCTGGGTGTCACTACTGTTCTCCAATGTGATTTGACATAAAAATAATCCCACAGGGGTCTGGATTTCTATACCTATCATAATGATGCATTTTAGTTCACATGGTTTGGGATGTGGAAACTTGAGTCAAGAGACTAGAAGGCCCAATGGATATTGATGCCCATGTTCTGTTTTTATCAGCAAAATTCCCCATAGAAACATATGAGTAAAGATACAGAATATTTAAAGGTGCTTAAGGTGCTCCCAAAAAGTGATCAGTGAAACCAGAGAAGGAGATGCAGAACAATAGGTATGATGTTAATAAATTAAATAAAGATGGGAAAACTTGTAAATGTTTTATACAGCGTTTGTCTGAAGAACAAAGTGGAAACCCTGCCTGAGAAAAATCAGCTGGTGTGAAGTGCATGAATAATATTAGTGTTTATCAACATCCCCAAATGATTAGTAAAAATTACCCTGTTGGGTGAGCTTAAGGGCAAACAAAGTCAACATGTTTCTTTAGTGAACAGAACCCCATTTTAAGGCCCAGTACGCTAGTGCATCTAGAACTTTGGCTTCCCCTTTGGTTGATACCTCTAGGATGGTCTCCTCATGGTCTACATTGCTCCTTATTTCTCCTCTCTCTCATCTCAAACATGATCAGCAGGCTTTATTCACCTAACCATGTACCAAGGAAAAGGGCAAGGGCAAGTGAAGAGGGTGCCATCTCTGGAAGGCAGGATTGGCAAGAGGTGGTACCTTTGCATATGGACAAAGGAAAGCTAAGTTTTTAATGACAAATATGTGTACCTTGCAGAACTATTTCTTCCTATATGGATTGAAAATCATAAAAACATAGGGGAATTTTCAGAATCATAGAGTACATTAAGTTGCTTGAAGTTTTGGTAAGATTTTCAAGCAGAAAGGAGATATCCTGGTGGATTAACAGTGTGGAAAATGGTTCATTTTACACCTTCCAATGACCCCACTAAGTCCATACTCTATCTCTGCAGTATATGCCTTTCTGGGATCCAAGCCATTGTCTCTAACAGTTTAGCAAATGGTACTATAGTAAACATCAGGAGAAAAAAGATCACTTACTTAAAGAAAATAAATGTAAAGATATTGCTCTGTTGTCATCTTTCCTCCAAAACAAAAGTTGGCATTAAGCTTTTTTTTTTTTTCTTTTAAAGACATTTAGGATTAAAGTGAGAATCACTTTCAGAAAACACAGATTCTATTTCAAGATTCCGTACTGCCTCTAATTATATTAAATGTGACCATGTAAACATCTGCAAACTTCTGGAAAATTACTATACCTAAAATCCCCCAAATCCAGTGTGCTTTTTCAGAGATTAAAAACACTTGAAGTACTATAGTCCTAGCAAAACACATCAGACTGGAAGAGCATCACCCAAAGCTACTCTGGTCATGGTTGGATTGTCACCCCAAATTAGTATTCACGAGGGTCTCTCTGACAAATGGAGTTATTATCCACAGATGCTGTAAACATAAATCAGGAGGATATCATCAATAATGTTGTATTCTCTTTGTCCTCATCGTGTTTACAGATCTCGCTTTGAACAGCACATAAATACTTCGAGCATATTGTGGGGAACATGCCACTCATCTTATTAGCTTTCTCTGGCTCCAAGCTCTGATGCTGCTCGCCCCCTGACAGTGTTTGCCAACAACAAAAGAAGCCTATTGATCACATTGCTTCTCCCCTTGGCAGCCTTTCTGCCCACGATTACCTTGCATCACTTGCCTTAAGTCAAATGTCACAGAACAACTTACAAGGGATGTATCTATCTGGTAGAGCAAAACGTATTACTACAAGTTTAATTGGAGGAAAATCCTTTGGTATTATGAATTGTTTACAATTTAAAATTTTATTTCTTGGCATTAATGAACAGTCAAAATCAAAGCTTACTTTGTGAGATCCGAATCCATACAATTGTACTCATTTACAATTTATTTTCAGAGTCCCAAATATCTTGGAAGCTGACCCATCAATCATTCTGAGTCACTCTGTGTATGAACGGTTTTCTCTGTTGGCATTTTCTTTCTATAACAGAGTGTCTCTATTGAAATTTCCTGGTAATTTTTCATCTGTAGCAGAGTCTTCATTTGTCTTTTGACTTTGATTCCAGATAGATACTATGAAAGGCTACATTATTTTTTGTTTAAATTGAAAACTCCACAGATTGAGAATTTAGGGATATAACTAGGATATGCATATTCTGTGTGAAAAATAGAAAGATTATTGTGGGATTATTTGCCAGAGGAAAAATAACAGCCTGTACTGGAATACCATAGAGAATAGGTGCTCACTTGTAAAGACAGTCATTTCTGGTCATAACTGGCCTTCTTGACACTTTGCAGTCTCCACCCTGTTACCTATAATTTGTAAGGTGTGTGTTAGACTTTCCAGGGAGACTAGATGTCCGTCTCTTGTCAGATCAGCAGGGATTTTACCTCACTGAAGCATAGCCTGTGCTTTGGCTGTTAGTGTGCATCTTCAAGCCCATGACCACTAACATGTACTATGAAGGATGCAGGAACTCAGCCCTCTTTACACCATTACCTGATCCTTGTTTCTGTCCTCGGGTAAATCTTGAACCTTCAACTTGCTCTATGTTTTCTGTCTTTGCTGACTTGACTCTACTACCTAGCATAGTGTTCAATCCAATTATCTGCTATTTGAATTCCCTGCCTGACTTCTCTGCCTTTCCTTCCAGTCCCTGACCTGTCAGATTCACAACCTCTTCTTAATCATATCTGCAGGCCTTAGGGAATTACATATGCTTAGCCAACTGGTGGTGTCCACTACCACCTACTCATCTCTGTGTAATGGTGTCCCTGGGGAAAAAAAATGGGTTTCAGAGTATGAAACCAAGAGAATTCTTCATGCAAGCATGTTTTGTTTTTTAAGATTTATTTATTTATTTGAGAGAATCAGAGAGAGAGAACAGAGGGAGAGTGAGAAGGAGAAGTAGACTCCCTGATGAGCAGAGAGCCTGATGCGATGCGGGGCCATCCCAGGACCCTGAGATCATGACCCGAGCTGAAGGCAGACACTTGACTGAATGAGCCTCTTAGGCACCCCCAGGGTTTTGGTTGAGAAGAGGAATTGAAGAGTCTATATTCCTCTGTGACATGTTTCATTAAAAAGCCTAAGTCACCTCAAAGTCATAAATATGGCTGAAATGGAAAGCATTAAAAGAAATTTCTGCATAAACCACCAATTGCAAAATAAAGGAAACATTTCATTTAAACAAGGATGCCTTGAACTGTCCTGCAAGCTACTGAAATTCCATGCTTCATACATAAAAACAAAGTGCATTGGTGCCAGTCAAGAAAAGACATATTTTCTAAGTCTTATATCATTCACTAAGTGACTATTATATATTTGACTATTTCCTTCATTTTTTCATACTTATTGCTCATATTTTTTTTTCTTTGTGGCTTTAAACAACTTCCCACACATTTTCCATGGAACTGTGCTCTTTAGGCTCCTTCTCTTCCAAGAAGTCCTTTCTAAACCACCCACATGTCGGCCAGTTTGAACATCAATCATTTTTCAACTGGTTTGTACCTGACATGTCTGGACTGGACTCCTGAACCACTACATTTGTATTGGCTTTGCCTGTCAAGATCTAGGTCTATACGATTCATTGATTGAATCATTCATTAATTTATTCATTCATTCAGAAAATAATTGAAAGTTAAGCATGAGCTGGACCGTATACCTGGAATCTTTTAGTCAGAAACAAAAAATAATCAAGGCTAGCATAATCCCTAGAATTATCATGGATTTTTTTCTTTTTCTTTTGTAAACATTAATGAGCTAAGTAACCAAGGCTTTAGACCCTGAGGGGGTACTAGGATCAAGATTCTAGCTCCAACCATGAAAATAATGTATGCTATACTGGCCCCTGAAAAACTCAGCTTCTTCATCTACCTCTTTTCCTTCCCTGAGGATATTTGGTGAATAAGTGAAATAACTGCAGAGATACATATTGAAAGACTCTTTGTAATTCAGGGTATTATTGTCACCATAATTAGGCCATGCACGGTATACGGAAATCTTGATTAGAGTACTGCTTTTTCAAAAGCTAATTAGCTTGCATGACAATATGTTTCCTGACTGCGTTTTCAGAGAACTGTTTTATAGTTTCTTTTCACTCCTGTCCCCAGAGCAAATGAACTGAACTGTCCTCCAAGGAAGACTCGGAATCTGAAGGGTAAAATATGCTGAGTGAGACCGATGAGGAGACATTTCCCCATAGTGGCTTGGGATAAGGACCTGAGCAGAGGCAAACAGAAGACCAGGCCATGGGAAGCTGTTCTCTCTCCTTGGATTATGTCAGAGGCTGACAACCACCAAACTCAACAGCTTCATCTGTAGAACGATTTTTTTCAATCTTCCCTGACAAACCTTTCTCATTCTGCTCACGTGCCTTCAGCCCTCCCTGACCTTGCAAAAACTCTGCCCACATAGCACTTATTTAACTTACGGTATTTGTTTAGTATGCCTATTTCTCCTGTACTAGATCGGAATCTCATCTTCCAATCTCCCCGAAAGAAAGGACAGGAACAGATCTCATTTGTCCTTAAGTCACCAGTCCTTAAACTATCTTGATCCCAGACTTCATTGAGTCTATTGACTTTCTCCTAAGTGAAATGCATATGTACCTGAATTTTTCAAAACATTTCAGGAAATTTATGAACTCATCCCATTCCTCAAAACACACATACTTGCTCCACAAGAATCCTTGTATTACTTCTGTCCCCTTCCCCAAAATGGTCTTGAGATTCTGGCATGAGCTGATCAGTCAAAGGCAGCCATGGTCCTACGTCTGAGTTTTGGCCAGGTAAAACCCAATCTGGTCATTTTTTAATCCCTGGGGAAAATGATCAGCATTGTCTTCAAGTTGCATATATTTACTTCTGAAATTCACAAGGGAAGAACTCATGAGCTGCTCCAGAACACAGGGTTACCATGTGAACCTCACAGATGTATGTAGAGAAATTCTAGGAGGGAAAAATTTTTAGACTCTTGCCTCAGACTCTTGGTTTGAATTAATGTTTTGCTATTGCCACCAACAATATGCTTGTCATAGACATCTTCACCATAAAAGTGGAATGGTTCTCAACTGGTTTTAAAGGTGGGAAATGATATCAAAATCACTCAGGACACTCCTCCTAAGGTACATATATCCCACTTCCTTCCCCCACTGGAAAGGCACATTCAAGGAATGGGCTTGCTGTACTGAAAGAAGTAACTTCTGGAAGCTAAGGAATCCTGTGCTACTTTTCCAGATGAATGGGCATTTATAACTAAAATAATGTCACAAACTTATAATGAAATTTAGTGAGAACTTAATATATATGTAAGACATTATTCTGAGTTTATTTGTATTATCATGCTTAATATTTATAATAATCCCATGATATAGATGTAACTATTTTTGTAGATTGCAAAAAAAGGAAACAGAATTACAAAGTTCACAAAGTGGCAAACCCAGAACTTCTGACTCCAGGGTGTACTTGGAATCCCCCTACTACTTGCTTCCCTGGGCAATGATGACATCCCCATCCCCATCCTCAATCAAGTGAGAACTAGTATGACAGAACCTTACCAGGGAAGGCAGCATAGCATCCATCTGTCCTGAAGAAGTAGTCCCATCTTCTGAATCCCCCAATTATTTTTCATCCTCCCTCCCCACTCTGCCACTTTCTCTAACTTTGCCCATGATTAGAAAACACAGATCCTCATTAAAGTCCATCTCTCCATCCTATTGGCACAAATTAAAACTAGCAGTGGCCTGTGCAGTGAACTCAGTGGGATCCCAGCTAATCATTTTTATAAATTGAAAAATAGACTTTTTCTTCATAAGCACCATCTGTACCTTCAGGACATTCTTATTAACACTTTCTCTCCTGGGCTATGCTTTCCATTGAAAATAACTGGAAGCAAAGGTCATAGAGCTTCTCATTTTTCTAGCCTCTGAGATTTTTCTAGAGGACTCTAGGCAATCAGCAGCTTATCTGGCCATTGTAGCAAAGTGGTGAAGTCTTTAAGACGCCTGCTACTATTTCCATATCATAGATGGGACTACCCATTCACGGAGCAAAAGTTTCGGAGGGCTTACTATATAACAGGTATTATTCTATGTTCTTCAGAAATAGCAGTGAGCAAAACAGTAAAGACACCCTAATTTCATGGAGAATATATTCTAGTTAAAAAAAAAAAAAAAGCAAACAAAATGTCATACTTAAGGCATGCCAAGCATTGTTCTGAGATTACGCACAATATGTACATGCATGTCCGCTCAACAGCTTTATCAGGTGCTTACTGCTATTACCTCTGTTTGGCAGTGGAAGAAGCTAAGCAAAAAAGTTAACCTTTTCCAGGTCATAGAGCTAACAAGAAGCAAAGCTAGCCTTCGAGCCCAGGAGTCTGGTACCAGAGTTTATGCTCTGAACTACCATTTCATCCCTTTGTCACGCAGCTAGCTAGTGGCGAGATATGCAGGACACATCATGTGGCTTTGGGTCTAGCCTTCTAGCACAGGACTAAGTGGGGAAAAGACTTATCAAACTTTATTAACGACCTCTAAAGGGGTTTTCTCTACTTTCCACATTCCCATTTGGGTAGTGGCCAAGTGTAGTGGGCTTCTGCACACATTCAGACCTGGCTCAAATCCAGGCTCCCCGCTCAGCAACGGTGTGGCCTGGGCAAGCCCAAACCCTTCAAGCCATCAAAAATAAAGTACCTGCGGGGCGCCTGGGTGGCATAGCGGTTAAGCGTCTGCCTTCGGCTCAGGGCGTGATCCTGGCGATCTGGGATCGAGCCCCACATTAGGCTCTTCTGCTATGAGCCTGCTTCTTCCTCTCCCACTCCCCCTGCTTGTGTTTCCTCTCTCGCTGGCTGTCTCTATCTCTGTCAAATAAATAAAATCTTTAAAAAAAAATAATAAAGTACCTACATCATAAGTTTAACAATTGTGTGTGTGTGTGTTTATATATATGTATATATATGTATGTGTATATATGTGTGTATAAATATATATATGTGTGTAATATACTTAACATAGTGTCTAGTAGAGAATAAGCACTGAAAATATTTTCCATTATTATCATATTAAGTTGATGGGTCTTTAACCTTCTCTTATGACTTCTTATCTGCCTCTCCTTTTGTCTGAGAGAGACTGGAATCACAAGGAAACAGAGTCAATCTTAGAACCTCACAGGGACTCAGCCTCTAGACAGTACAGCAGGGAGTTCCAGCAGTGGTCCTGAGGAAACACAAGGAGCACCTAGAGATCTGAAGTCCCCACCGAGCAGCTTTGCCACTGCTGAGAGTTTCAGCTGCTCCCTCGGCAACTTCTACCATGTCCTCAAACCATGAGGAAAACCAGTTGGTTAGAATTTGATAAAATTAGTTGATAGAGCAGAACTTTTTCTGAGAGATTGTGTGAAGGGCATAATGCTGAGAAACGATGACGAAGATGATGGTGACAGCTATGATTTTTGGAGCACTTACTGCATATCAGGCACACGACAGTTGCTTCACATTCACTATGTCATTAAATGCCAATATATTCCTGCAACATAATTGTCATAATTTTACAGATGAGGAAAATGAAGTTTAGGTGTGACAAATCCTATGTCCACGATCACGCAGTAAGAAGAAGCACGAGGCGGCCTAAGGCCCAGGGCTGTAACTACAGGGCCACTTTGGGCTTTTCTTCCTTGGTTGGGACCTGGTTCCTGATCCTCAGAGGCTCCTCACAGAGATGGACTCGGGGATAACCTCCTGCCTCCCAAAGCCAGTGCAGTTATCACTGGGGCCGAGCGTGTTCAGGAGCTGGCCACTCCCAACATGCAGGTCCTCTGTCTGCTGCCTGGGCTGCTAGGGCACTCACTGCTCCAGAGGCAATCCTTAGTTAGTGACGGATGGGAACCCATAGATGTGCACCTCAGCCCTCTGCCCCTTGGTAAGACAATACTGAAGTGCATTCTACAGGACTCCTCAGAGGATCTCCTGAGACATGAAGCCTTCGGTGGTAAGTAACTTGTTCATCAATGCGCCCTTTACTGGAGTGTTACCCTCCTCTGTCACCTTCACCCCTCCCTCATCTATGTTTCCTAAGGTCCCTCCTAAATCAATTACCTGCACCCAAGTCATTGCCTAGGCATCTGCTTTTGAGGGAACACCACCTAAGAGGGACAGAGGGCTCTCATTAAAGACGGCACCATTTCTTCTGGAAAAATTAGTAGCAGAGTCCTTATAACTAGCACATATTAACTTTTTTTTTTTTTTAACTTATGTCCTTATTACACTGACTCTGGCTGATTAAACAGCCAAATGTCAATCTAGTTGCTGGTGGCACCGAGCTTAGTGCTGTCAGCAGGCAGTGAAAGAAATGTCAGACCCAGGGCCTGTCCGGGGGAGTTTATAGTCTGCAGGGAGAAAAGGGTGACTCTCGTGCCGGAATGAGAGAATAAAATAAGACAGTGCATAATCAGGTGCGAGTCTGAGAGACAGCTGCTTTGCAGGCTTCAAGACTTCAGAGGCAGTGGCGAGGGTAGAGGTACTAAATAATGCAGAGCTCTCCAGCTGGGCCATGGGGGGGGTGGTTTCCAGGGCTCCGTGGTTTACAAGATGTAAATCGCCTCTGCGCTTTGGTTTCCATCAACTCTAGTCACAGCAAGTTAAGCGCAGCATATAGAAGAATGGGACACCGGAGATTAATGAAGCACACCAAGTAGGAGTTTCAAATACACTCAAACCCTCCTTCCGCATGAGGTGGATGGAGTTCCGGAACAGGCAGGAGGCGTTAAGGGGCAGGGCCACTTGTCCACACACCACACGACGAGCTGTGTGCGTAGCTGAAACTGGATAAATCCTGCATTTTGCTCATCCCAGACTTCCCAGTCGAGTTACACAGAATGTGAATTTGGTCTTTGACAAGTTTCAGCAAAGAGGACTTATACTGAAAGCACAGCAATGAACAATGGGGAAACTCACATTTAAGTTACACAGGCCATGAATTGGTTGTGATTCTGGCTCTATGGGCAAAAGGACTGGGCAGTGCCAGCTACGTAAGCCCGAGTCTGGTATGTGGAGTTTTTAGGTTAGCTTTGATCTACAGCTCATCAAGTAATCCCCAGTGAGATTCAGATACCAAGTGAAGTGCTTCATATGATTCCTCTCTAACTTTCACGACAAACTCATCAAATAATACTCCATCCATTTCTCAAGTGAGGAAACTAGTGCCCAGAATAGTTATGTGGCTCAGAAGAGCTAGACAAGATTTCAGGTGGCTCTGACTCCAATGCCCTTGTTCCTAACCTCATTTCTATTCATATTCAGCAAATTAATAACACTAGGCATCTGCGTACATACAGGTTTGTGCGGTGTAGGTGGGTGGGTTGCATGCGAAATGCATTCTCCATGCACATATATCCATGTGCTTATCATAACTAATACATTTGGCTGATAAAAAAGTTGGCTTTCCAACAGGCAAACCAGCACACTTGCTTGTCCAATGTCTTGTCCAGGCGAGAGACACAATTGTCCTGCTTTATGTTTGAGAAGTGAATGAATGAAAGGTTTAGAGTTACGCTCGCCTTTCATTTCTAAGGCCTTTTCATTCTCACTAACCAAAATGCCATGCTCTTATTCAAAGCAATATTATCCATAAGCAAATGTGTTTGGGATTCTCCTGTTGTGTGTATGTGGGCTTGTTTGTCTGGTTGTTTTGGCAACTGCAACATTTCCATGTAGCTACTGAGTAAGTAAAAGGGGATAATATTTCATAAAATTAATGAAGCTTTATTTGAGCATTCACTAAGTTTTCTTTCCTGCTACAGACATCATCTCCTATAAGAATGTGCATTTATTTTGGACTGCTGTTTTTTAAAGCAATTTCACATAGGTTTTTCTACAATAGTTATGGAAGTGGACAAAACGTTATAATGCCCATGTGTGGCTTAGAAAATTGAGAGTCAAAAGATGTACCATTCTTCACTGTTTCTTCACTGAACACTGTTTAGCCAGTAATGGTGTCAGGTCTTTGCTTCAAAATGTTTGCACGCACATGTGGGTGTATATTAGTCTCAGTTGTATAGAGATGTATGAGTTATGGACTCTGCACTGAAATTAAGGAGAAAAACATGTAAACAGTCATTTTTTTCAGTCACAGGTATTATAATAGAGATGTAAATAAAATATGATAAGACCATGGGCAGGAGGAGAATAGACTGTCCAGAGGTGAGAAATCAGATAGATCTACTCAGGGCTATTTTAGTTAGCCTTGGAAGAAGAAAAAAAAAAAATGGACAGGTAGAGAAATTGGGAAGAAGGGGCTCTATGTAAAGAATACCTCCTGAGGACAGTGCGGATGTTCTGACGGCTGCAGGGGGGATGGAGTCCAGAGTGCCCGAAGGACGTGGTGACAAGAGAGGTGGAAAGCAAAGTGGCAGCAAGGTCACCTAACACCCCTTACAAGCATGTCAAACAGTGTGGGCTTTATTTCACAGGAATTGGAGAGGTTTTACAATTTCCTAGTGAAGTGGAAAGAATGATTTCTATAGGAGAAGTAAGGAAGGGATTGGAACAAGTTGATGGGGCTGTCAGGTGACGGAGAAAGCATCGCCTCACACGCTGAGGTGAGAGTAGTTGCTTTTCCCCTGTGATCTACAGGACCTTCCCACGTGCCTAGAACAGTACTCAGTGCACCATCTTTTACTTTGCCTACGTCTGTATCTCTCTCTATTTGTCTCCCCTCTTCCTCTTTCCCACACAAATCAGGCTATGCACAACTGGAAACAATAACTGCCATTTTGTATGCAGTCGATCTTTAGATCCTAAGCACTCAGCATATTGATGGCTCACAGTAGGTACTCAAATAAAGGCCTATTGGATTTCACTGAATGGAATCCATAGGAAAGGAGACGAGGACAGATGAAAATATTGATGTTTTTTAGGTAGAATGAAAGTAGTTAAGAAATTTCATGTCTGATGATCATTATTTTCTCAGTGTGATGGGAAGAAAAGCCATCTATTGTGAGGGAGAAGAACATAAATTATGTTGATTTCCTAAGGAAATCAGTAAAGGTTTTACTCTGGAGGATGCAAAAAAAAAAAAAAAATCTAACATGGAAATGAAACGTGTGTGCACTGGGGGAAACATTTAAAACTGTACTGTGTGTCCAGATGGGAACAGAAAGCATGGTTGTAGAACAAAGCATTTAAGTTTGGCTACACGATTTGTTTCCAGAGAAGAAAGATGGTTTTGCGATCTCAAGTTGGGATCTACCACCTGGTTCTTTAAGTGGTCAAAGAGCTGAAGACGCTGTAGAAAGAGTAAAATATCACAGATGGGCAGGTTAGAAAAGCAAGAGAATATGCCACTGAGAAATTCTGAGGGATTGACTCTGAAAAATGAAGAAGGTAAAAACCAAGTTCAGTGGACAAAGTAGAAAGGTAAGACTTGTAAGACTACTGAAAAGGCAAATATACGGTAGCCAAAGAGAACTCAGTTTTAATTTCTGTTCCACTACCATATATTAGCTGTGACCTGACTTGAATTTATTAACCACTCAGAAACCTGATTTCAACACTAGAATATAGGTATCATCGTGTGGTTTAGAAACTGAGAAGTTTCCTGTGCTTCTAGGCCAGAG
Organism: Ursus maritimus; assembly: GCF_017311325.1. NCBI lineage: Eukaryota > Metazoa > Chordata > Mammalia > Carnivora > Ursidae > Ursus > Ursus maritimus. The sequence continues at coordinate 16,427,099 of NW_024426774.1, read as the reverse complement.
CTGAGAACCACAGCAGCCCACAAACTAAGCTGAGAGAAACGCCAGAAGGTGGATTTTCCATCTCCAGTCAAGAAGTGCCATTCCCAGAACTGCAAAGTATCTCTTCTCTGCCCTTTGTTTTCCCATGGGTGTCGCACAGTGGCTGAAACAACAGAACCGACAGACACCAACAACCCCACAACTCAGTAATGCTGTGACGAAGGCGATCCCAGTATTAGTGAAAAGAGCTGTAGGAGTGCTAACAATACTGACTCCATGTCTGGCCCTCCATCTTGTTCATGTTTGCTCAGTGATCTCTACTGGGGCTATGTGTTCTGGGCCCCACAGAGATTAATATACATAACCTCAGTAATGCCTGCAAGGGCCAGGAAGTAAGGAGGCTTGTTTTGGCCTCCCATGAATTTGCTAAAGAAAGCAGTCTTTCCTCTTCTTGATGCACAGGTGGTAGGTACCATAAGATCTAATTATAGGTTAGCTATCAGGCGCATGCAAGCTCTCTGAGGTGTGCGCGAACCCTTTGACCTCACGACAGTGTTCTTCTGCTTGTCCCCTTGCGCTATAAAATCTGTGGACTAAGGTCCAGATTTTGTGGAGAGCAACTCTGCAGCTGCCGTGGATTGTCCTCTGCTCGATGCCCCGTCAGTAAGTTACCCGGAATAAATCCCTGTGTAGATTGTATGGAGCGGCCTGCTTCATTTTCCAGTCCCCAAGTGCCTTCTCAGTTAGGGGGATACTTTACTGTCTCTCCCCACCTTCTAACAAGAGACTATCATCCCCCCATAGAGACCCTCTGCGGGCACATCACATTCTCTCCACCCTTCTCCCCCCGGCTCCAGGCCTGAAAGGGTGACTTCTGTGAACCGGAACCCCAAGACCTCCAGCCCGCTGGCGGCTTCTGGTTGGGTTTCAGCCACTGTGCGACACCCATGGGAAAACGAAGGGCAGAGAAGAGATACTTTGCAGAGTATTTATCCCCCTGGCTGACTTCCTGTCAGAGAGCAAGTTGCCCATGGCAATGTTTCTAAGACCAGAGCTCTTGCCAGGCAAAACCTCTCATAGTTACATCTCTCTTTATTCACATCCCTGCTGGGTAAGGAGACTCTAACGAACGATATTTAATATTTATTTTTTGATCAGCTGGTTATCTGGCATATTCTTAAAAGGCATCATTTTGAGTGTCATTTCTCACCGCTGGAGGCACAAAAGCCATAGAAGATTTCATACAAGTTTAACAGACGTACTCCATCAGTTGTTTCAACGTGGGGTGGGTGCGTGTGGGTGTGTGCGCGCGCACGTGCGCTCTTGTATTGTATTTTGTTAAACTAAATCATGGATTTTTGCCAAGACTTTTTTCTTCTCTGAAGATGGAAATGTAGCTAGAAACAAAAGTCAAACCACTGAATTTGAACATCTGTTTCCTTGAATTCTGGTTAATTGAAGTTGACAAAAATACACATGCTGAGAGAGCAAAATAAAACATTTCCCGTGGAAGTTCTGCCTAACAGAAAAGCAGCCTTGCAGGACCTGGAGACTATCGAGCAGTGAGTTTTTCTTGACTCTGAGGCACATTTTAGAGAAGAAGAAAAATCCCCATGCTTCCCCACTGTTGAGGCAATTAGGAGAGCCTTTCCCGCGATCGGCACCGCAACTGCAGCCTGCTCTGCCCGATGTCACCTTTGTTCACAGTGCAGCTGGGCAAGGGGGGCCCCATGAGTCCTGCGCAGCTAATCTCACAGCGGCTATAATTTGTGGTGCTGGAAAATACACAGAAAGCCTAAATATAAAATCTGTCACCTCCAAGTGTCCTTTTCCTAGTCACATTCACTCAGGTTAGTTTCTCACAGTTCTACACTTAGGATGACAATGGCAGGGCAGCCATTAATTAGTTATTAACAGAAAGCATTTTAAACCTTCATCATGAGTATCAAATAGTCTACACCTCTACACAGAGAGCCAGATTCCTCCTTGAAAGCACGCAGTGTCTCAGATTTTGCTCAACTTTTGTTTCTGCAGAAGTGAATAATGATTATTTTTATTATAACCATCCTTTGACAAGGATATTTTTCTAATTATACAACATATTTATGTGGAAAAGATTGACTTAGATGATGTCTAAGCATTTAACATAATCCTATCCCGACCACATACAAATCACATGAAAAAGTGGTAAATGCGTCTCTAAAACAAAGGACTAGATCACTGCAATGAACAAACTGGAAGGTTTCAGAGCTTCCGAAGAGATGACAAGTAGAACCGGATCTACGTAAAAGCAAGCCAAGAAGAAAATATAGCCAAAACACACAGATGAAGACTCCTGCAGAGCCAGGGGCAGTTCCGGGGAACTTCAAAGCCCAGCCTTAATAGAATCAAGGAGGGGAGGAAGGAGAGTTGGGCCGTAAACAAGTGATGGTTGGGAGAATTCTACAGGACAGCGAAATGGTTCTTTCTCGAGTGAGAGATGCAGAGGGATGAAAAGGTATTTTCATCTTCACCAGGGCAAGAAGAATGACGCCGCAGAAGGGTATTTCCCTTGGTAGCTCCTAATCCCCAGAGAGGTGTTGGCACACCCCGTAGCCTGGTACCCTCTCCACCACCTCTGCCAAGTCCTTCCTTTCCATGCAATTACTGAAGGCAGACCAGGTTGAACAAAGTTATTGTCCATTCAATCATAAAAGCAAAGGTGAGAAAACAACCAATATTGCCAAATACATGATGAACAGTACTACCCAACTTCACTAGCGGTTATAATGCCCAAAGAAATAGAAGACGTTTCCCATCTTGTGAGAGTAATTATTGTATGAAAAAACATTTTAAGGGGCGTCTGGATGGTTCAGTCAGTTAGGCATCCAACTCTTAGCTCAGCTCAGGTCTTGATCTCAGGGTCATGAGTTCAAGCCCTTCATTGTGCTTCACACTGGGCATGGAGCCTACTTAAAAAAAATAAAATAAAATAAGAAATCGCTTTTGTTTCAATAGTAAAAACAAACAAACAAACAAAAAAAACCTATGCATTCCTGAACCTCCAACTTGATATACCTTTATACCAAACATATTAAATCCTATGAAAATGGAAATAATTACTTCGATAGTTAATATTCATTATTGTTTTGTAGTACAACAATGTATTTCTTTGTAACAAGTTTTCTTTATAATTTGGCTGATTACTTATTCTTATTAATTTTTATAGATATTACTAGAAAATGTGCACATAAGAAATGCTCACAAACAGCATTTGGACCAAAGATTAAGGAAGTCAATCTTTAATTTAAAGGTTGGATCAATTTTAAAAGGACAGAATGAGTCAATGGACATAATTTAAGTGAAATAACATTTTCAAACACGTTTCTTATTGTAACGGTCATCTGGCATGAAATTATCACTGCCACAGACTGTGAAACTTTGAGTATTCAAAGTTTTCAAGCACATAATACAACACACAACAACGATAAAACTGGGACTTTTTAAAGTGATTTGCTCATAAAGTGTATAAAAGTCAAATTCAGAGCAATTTACATTGGCTGAATTTTGAGAATCCCTGATACCCAGATGGACTCCTGTTAGGGTGTATTGTATATGACTACCTTAATCAGAGTCACAGCACCCAGGCTGGGAAGCAGAATGTACACAGATATGAAGACAATTAGTGACAGGGAAGATACAGTCAAGGTATTCTCCAAGATTCTCCAGTTCTGCATAAGAGGGAAAACAGATGGAAAGTCTGGCAATAAAACTAAGTGATAGAGAGAAGAGCTTCAGAAAGTCCAGCAAGAGCGAACAGGGTGGAAAATAGGAAAATATCAACAAATAACTGGAAAAAAGATACAGATCTTTTGATTCAAAGACCATACAGAAATTCTGAATAGATCATATGTAGACAATTCAATGTCTGAAAGTGATGGCTTTTAGAAAGATAGGCCGAGCAAAGGATAACAGGCAAAAATGATGATGCAATAGAGTTAAAATAAGATTAAATGAGTAAAAAAGGCTGGAAACTAGACAAAGTGAAACGTACAAATCGATCCACCCAAAAGGCTATAGTATTTTAAAATATTTTTCACCTGACTATATTTCTTTGAAATATTTAAAACAAATCTCATAAAAAATACAAGAAAAAATTGAAAAATCCATAACTGTTGTAGGAGAATTTAATGGCATCTTCCTGTATTGATAAAACAAATAGATAAATCAAAGTAAATAAGGGTATCAAGGATTAAATAAAACAATAGCCTCACAAAGAAAAAGTTCTACCATACAAAACAAACCACCATACCCCACAAATGAAAGAAAATAAGCAGTCCTTCAAATGCACATGAAACATACTCCCATATATGATGGCCCTAATAAAGAGCTCAATAAATTACAACCATATTCTCTAACTGCAAAACAGCAAAAAACCAGAAATTAAATATGAATTAGATGGTTTATAGAATCTGTTAGCTTAGAAAGTTTTACACTGTTGTTTAAATAACTATTGGGTTGAAAAGGAATCTAAGAGGCAATCTGGTTTGTAAGGGTGAGCTTGAAAATGGTATCTGCAAAGCACTTTACATAAGAAGGAAGAAAATCCTTGTCCATATTATTATTTTTTTTTGAGAGAGAGAGCAAGCACGTGCACCCACATAAGCACAGAAGGGGGCAGAGGGAAAGGGAGAGAGAGAATCTTAAACAGGCGCAATGCCCACCTCAGCGGAGTCCAATGCAGGGCTTAATCTCATGACCCTGAGATCATGACCTGAGCCAAAATCAAGAGTCAGATGCTTAGCTGACTGAACCACACAAGTGCCCCTCTGTCCACATTGAAGTACAAATTCGGAGAAATTTATGGGACCTATGGAAATCTAAATTTCTTCCCCCTCCCACACTTTTCTTCACACTCCCTCAAAAAAAAAAAAAAAGCAAACATTAAAGAAAACAACAACAACAACAACTTATGGTAATGAGGTAATCTACCTGACCAGCTATGGAGAAAGAAATATGGTCACGTACTGTTGATGGGACTTTGTATTGGTAAATCTTTTCGAAGAGCAACTTTTCAGGATCTATGATGATTTGAAACGTGCATATTTTTTGATCTAACGATACTACTTGTAGGAGACTAAACTAAAGCAATACTCACACATGTAAAATGCTATACTGCTAAGAATGTTTTTCCCAGCACCACTTGTATTAGCAAATAATAGGAAACAAAATAACTGTAAATTAAGAGAAATAGTTACATCAGTGACATTTCACCCATTTTGTGTGATTTGAGGCAGATTTGTTCTATTTTGTTTATTTTAATTTTTGTTTAGTTACTAATGAAGTATAACTATATATTCCAATGTGGAAGTCAATCCAAGACATATAATTAAGTGAAAAAAATGCAAATTATATAATAATACATATGAGCTCACTTACTTTAAAAAACGTACATTTGTGTATGTGTATAGACACAGATATATAGATATGAAGAAAACCTTAAGGTGAGGATATGATAAACACATTTAAAGGCATAGAAAAAACCCAGGACAATATATAGTGAATTATTAAAATCTGTACTTCTAGGCATGGGTACCTTTAGGGAAGTTTTGGGAGTACTTTCATCTCTTGATTATGAATATTTAAGTAGTGCCTAGATCTTAAACAGTGAAAATAAATTCACATATTTTTCTGAATAAAAACAACAAAATTATTATATAACTTAGAATATTAAGAAAACACAAAATAGGAAAAAAAAGGCAGAAAAAATCACTCAAAATTCTACAAAATTCACCCATATCAACCTTCGTGTACATTATACTAATTACTGGATTTGTGAATATCTGGGCCAAGTTCTGTGTTCTGCTCTACTTGTGTAAATTTTCCTTCATCTTCCATGGTAATGTCAGAGTCCTGAGTAGTGACAACTGATACTCAGAGTAAGGATGATAATAACCCACAGGAGCATTAGGCAGAAAAGAAATGCCCAATTTTTTTCATTACACTCCACCGAATAAAGCATAGAAGTAGATTAAGACATTTTAAAAGGCTTTTTCTATGAAAGTTGATATGTACAGAAAATATTAGTACTATTCTAGTCTCAAAAAAAAAAAAAACCCAAAAAACTTTAAAACAATTCTTTCCACTTCTGCAGCAAACTTCTTCTCTTCTAAGTTTTATACTTAATAAACGGCTCAACCAATTCAGTATTGATTCTCATTCATTCAGTCAGTCAGGAACACTCTTTCTTTCACATTCTGCATCCAATTCAGATTCCTTGGCTTTCCTTTGAAAATACATCCTGAATTGAGTCTTTCTCACTACTCCACCACACCGGCCACCCAGCCTCAGATGTCTCTGGAAGATTTCAGCCATGGTCTTTCCACTCCCATTTTTCCCACCACAGTCTTCTTCACAAAGGACCCAGTGTTATCTTTTAAAATTTGAATGCTTAAAATATAAATCATATAGCTTAATCTCTGGTCAAAAATACATGTGCTTGGTGATGTGGAGAACAAAGGTAAAAGGAATGTAAAAATAATAATAATAATAATAATAATAATAATAATAATAAGCTTCCTTACAACTTACAGCCCATTGACAAGTACTTGAGACAGGCAGAGTAACCTTCCTCCAGGAACTCAACTGCCTCAATGTGAGTACTTTGCTAAAAGCAAAAGGCAACCTTAGCCTGACATTAGCCTGACCTCCAAGATCATGTAAGTTCTTCTTCAACATAGAAAAAGTCCTTTGTGTGGAGGTGGGTGGGGAATAGGGTGATAGGCATTAAGGAGGGTACTTGATGAAATGAGCATTGGGTGTTATATGCAACTGATGAATCACTAAACTCTACCTCTTAAACTAATAATACACTGTATGTTAATTAATTGAATTTAAATTTTTAAAAAATCTCTTTGGAGGGGCACATGGGTGGCTCAGTAGGTTAAGCATTTCTCTTCAGCTCAGGTCATGATCCTGGGGTCCTGGGATTGAGCCCTGCATGTGTCCCTTTAGTGGGGAGCCTGCTTCTCCCTCTCCTTCTCCCCCTGCTCATGCTCTCTTGCTCTCTCTCAAATAAATAAATAAAATTAAAAAACATATATTAAAAAATCCCTTTGGAAACTTCCTTTATTGCCCCTACCCCAAGATATGTTAGTAATCATCGGCCAAGCATATGGTCCACTGATGTACATCCAAAGGGTCTCATGACTAAGGTTTTACTAGATAGTAGTAAATGACCTTATCCTAACAACACCTACTGTAAACCTTGCTTCCAAGTGCCTTAGAGACTTACACTCTCCCTAACCCCCTCCCAACTTAAAACTATATAATCAGTCACCCATCACAACCGAAGTGTAGCTCTTTCTGCCCATGGGTCTTGTCACCCATGCTTTAATAAAATCACCTTTTCTGCACCAAAGACATCTCAAGAATTCTTTCCTGATGATTCACTCCTGAACCCCAATACTTCACATCACCCAGAAAAATAAAAATAAAAATCCAAATCCATATCCCTTACCATGACCTGCATGATTGAGTCCCTTCCTTGCTCCCCCTTGCTTACTCGGTTCCGTCTAAACAGGTCATCGTGAGGCTCCTCCACACAGCAGGCTTACTCACACTTGAGTCTTAGTTCTTACTATTCCACCTGGGAAGATCAGTTCTATTTGTAAATAGGGCCACTGGGTCATTTTATTCAAATGTCACCTTCTCAGAGACTTACCCTAGCTGTCCTATCTAAAATGGCACCCACGCTAGTGCCTGTCCATATTCTGCTCAGTTATCCCTGGAGCGTATCACCACCTGATATTAAGTTATGTAAGCAGGTGCTGTTTGTCAATCTCCCTGATTAAAGGGTAGGCTCCATCACACCAGGGATTTCGTCTATGTTCACTTCAGCAGCTGTTGTGTCAAAAAGACTGACAGGCACATACAGCATAATCCTGACATTCAATGAAAATATGTAGATGAAAGAGAACGACATAGACAATGGGTATTAGAGAATTGCCTAGGAAGTTACCTGGTGAGCCTGGACTATGGTAATGGTGTTGAGACAGAAAGAAGCAGTCAATCTTGAGAGATATCTCAGGGGTAAAATCATCAGAGCAGGTGACAGACTGCACAGGGAGTAGGGAGTGTGAAGAAAGGGAAGGTATCAAGAATTGGTGAAAACAACTGGATATTGTGCCACTGATTGACATGGAGAACATGGACAGGTGCCCAGAATAGGGATGTGGGAGACACAGAAAGCCAAGGTTCCTGAGATGTTCAACTTGGCACATGCTGTTTGGGAGGTGACTTTGGCAACCAATTTCTGGTCTAGAGAGAAGGGCTTGCTCATTTCAGGCTTGAGTTTCTGGGATCATCTCGTCAAACGTCCTGCTAGCAGGCAAAGTATTGGAATCTGAATGTGGGCCTCTCTTTTCATCAATCACCTGTGTTGCTGTCAGATTTTATCTCGAGTTGAACACTTTGGAGTCTTTAATTGAAATTGGATGAAAGGTAAGTCAGGCATGACCTGGCTGCTGCCATAATAACCAGAAATCATATTTTGTTGACCCAATTTGAGAGCTTTTTTTAATAGAAGTGTTTAAAGTTTCATATTTATTTTCAGAACTCTGCCTATGTTTATTTCTGTCACCCTATTTTATGTTTTGTAGGTGGGTTTGCTCTAGTCTGGTTTTACTACTTTTCTCTTTCCTCTGGCTCTTTCACCACACTGACGATTTTTAGTTACTTTTTAAAACCTTCTATGGAGATTTGGGGTGCAGACAAACTTGTAATTTTCCTAGTGACTAGTTTCAGATTTTTAAAAAGATGAGTTGAACCCATATTTATATAATTCCTCAAATCCAAAATAAAACAATAACGTGAAGCTCCCTCTAGGGAGGATTAGAAATTTAGGGTGTGCCGTTTTATTTCTCCACTCAGCATGTTGCATCCTCACGACCCTATCACTCAAGCAGCAAATACGTAAGACATCACTGGACTCTTCCTCCTTCTCTCTTCTCCATCAGACTTTTCAACAAATTACCAATTCTACTTTTTCCATCCTAAATATCCCTGGCACTCATCCTGTGTTCTCTTGTAACTGCCTCTCACTCTTCTACGTCCTTGTTTTTTCTTACCTGGACTTTTCAACAGCCTCTCAACTAGTCACCCTGACCCCAAGACGTGCTTCTGAGGAACAGCAACTGCTTGATGTAGCATGACATCTTCTGACCTTGCGTGCAACCCTTCAATGATGTCTTATCACCTTGGGTTAGAGTTCCCGCCCTAAAACATGGTGTCTAACATCCTCTTAACTCTCACTTGCCCACTTTCCTGGCCCTGAACCTCTCCAGACCATACTCTGGACTTCTCTGATACAGAAATGAGAAACTATATATATTTTCCCACATGAATGTTACATTTTTCTGTTTTATTTGTCCCTATTGTCCTGAAACCTTGAATAAATATCCTTTCCATTTCCTTGTGTCTAGTGCTTGGATGTAATGAATATTTTATATTTTATGTTCTCTTAGAAGTCTGCTCCAATAGATGAGCCATGGGCGCTACCAACCAACCATTTGCCTTGCTTTGACACTACAATGATCTGCATCACTATTTTATCTCTCGCTGAATTTGTCATATTTTAAATAACCATCTTTCTTTGTGTTTTTTCCAGTATAAATTTATCCCTTTGAGGGAAAGGAACCATATTTTGCTATTTCTTTTATCGAAGTACAAAATAACACAGCCACCAAACACTAGGTGCTCAATACATGTTACTGAATGTAATTGTTTGCTTCAAAACACGGCCAAACCTTTTTATCTGAAAAATTCAAGTTTTGTTGTTGTTGCTATTGTTACATCTTAGGAAAATGTTCTCTTATTTCTGTTTTGTTTTTCATTTCAGCTTCATTTGTTCCGGTTTTCTCTCTAGAAAACCCTTCTATTTGTCAGTTAGCGATCTGCTCTCTGCATATAAATTCCTGTGACCTTTACATTCCGATTTTTATTATTGAACGCTGATTTAATTTTGTGCAGTGGAACTTCTGTCATTTATTGTCTCCTGTGAGGATTTTAATTCGGCTTTTTTTTTAAATTGTATCTCTATAACACACAATGCTTAAGAATACTTGCTCTGGAGATAGTCTAGTTTGACGGCAGAGAGATCAAGAGTGTGTGACCTCTTGCAGATGATTTATTCTCAGCTTCAGTTATCTGTAAAATGAAACTCATCGCAGTATCTGCCTCACACAGTTGTTGTGGTGGTTAAATGTAACAGCATACAGAAAGCACTTGGAGCTGGGCACATTAAAAGGTGCAGAAAGGGACTTTCATTCCCCATGGCTGATGTTTCCTTCCCACTAGAAGAGCATCCAACAGGGGAATATTCCCGCCTCTCTCTTCCCCTTCTACCTTCCTCCCTTCAAGTTACCTGAAGGTTTGGTAAAGAAGAAATTCTCAGCATCTCTTTCTCCTTTTTGGAATCTCCCTGTCTACTTAAAGGGAGCAGCATGTGTTCTTTACGGCTATCGGCTAAAGTTCTTAATAATTGCGTGTAGTTTCCTTACTGTTTTTGAACTGTTTTTTTTTTTTTCTTTTAAATCATTGGCTCAAATTCAAGTGGATAAGAGGAATGCTATTTTTGGGCCAACTTAAATTCCCAGTATCTGGTTCATTAGTTTGGGAATCTTGAGGGGGAAAAAAACCCAAAAACTCGGAATAAGTTCTAGGAGATCAGAGTAACCACCTGGAGTTTGAGGTGTATGACACCAAAGGGTGTGGCTGCCAGCCTGAAAGGCACTGTACTGGACAATGCCCACATGGGACTTTCCCTTTGTTTGCTATGAAAACTACATATTTAATGTTTCTAACAGGAAACTATGAATGTTTCACTCTAAGAGAGTTTAATGTTTTAAGAGTAAACTAAGAGTTCCAAGATTAGAAGAAACCATTTATTGTTTCCTGTGAACATAACCCTATTTCTATTTCATGTTCAAATATTTGTCGTCTTTATTGTGTTGTTTACAGTTCTTGCTAACATTTGAATAAAAATAACTAAAGATTACATCTCTTATAGCATGCACTGCTCTCTTATTCTTCAGGCCTGCCTAACTTACAGTAGAGAGAATTTCTCTGAGCTTGAGCTAATCATGGATGCTTTCCACCTTGCTAACTTGCTGGGGAATAGCTTAACCCATGGAGAATGTCAGATGTTCGATGAAAAACCCTCTGTCAACTTGGTTTTCATGTAGCTCATCAATTTAAGAAAAAATATTTTTAAGCAGTGTGATGTGGTTTTAAGGCTTTCTTCCTCTTTTTGTTGATGCAACTCACATAACATAAAATTTACTTTGCTAAGTGTACGAGTTAGGCTTTTTAGCATATTCACAAAGTTGTTCAGCCAATACCACTAAGTCTAGCACACCTCCAACACCCCCAAAATAAGCCTCATACCCATTCACAGCCACTCTATTCCCTTCTACCCCTAGCCCCTGGTAACCACTTTCTATCCCTATGCAGTTGCCTGTTTTGGACATTTATTATAAATGGAATCATACACTATGTGGCCTTTCGTGTCTGGCTTCTTTTAGTTAGCATAATATTTTTAACGTTCATTCATGTGGCATCATAAATCAGTATTTCATTCCTTTTTATGGATGAATTATATTGAAGTGTGTAGATATACCACATTTTGTCTCTCCATTCATCAACTGATGGACAAGTTGCCTGCTTCAAGAGACTACCTATTCTTGATTGGTCCTCGCCATGTAGTAATCTCGGTGTTTACAGGTCTTCCTGGATCCTGCACTGCTGGCGGCTAGGTAAGTTTAATTCTGAGACCCAGTGTTAGTAAGAGCATGTCCTTGCCTCTAAATGAAAGATAGAGTCTCTGTTATCACATTTATTTGTAAGAACAGTGATATTTTGGCCTCCCATCTGTATTAATGTATGTATTTTTTTAATTTAACAATTGGTTCAAACCCAAGTAGAGAAGAAGGGTGTTATTTATTGGGTCATCCTGACCTCCTGCCAGTAAGCAATTGAAGCAGTGAACATGAATTTCAGTGTCATTTTGCTGTTGCTGTCATTTCTGAGGCTGTCATCCTCATTATCTCAGCTGGACCCTTGCATTTCAGCCTGTTCAGTTCTTACAAAGTCACGCCTGGGTTTCAGAAAGTTCTCATATGTTTCTCAGATATTCCCAGATACTAGTTTCAAGAATAACAGTTTACAGATTATTCTTTTCTCTTTTTACAGTAATCCATATCAATGGTACCCTTTTCTTCTGCATTCTCATGTCGTTTTCAATTAGATATTACACATAAATTATACATATATATATATATATATATATATATATATATATATATCTCACAACCCATCTTCAGAACTCTTCATCTTGTAAAACTGAAACTCTGTCCCCATTAAACAATAACCTCCATAACCCCCCACCTCCCCAGCCTCTAGTAACCACCATTTTACTTTCTATGTCTCCTTCCCTTCCTTCACTTCCTTCCTTTCCTTCTTTTCTTTTCTTTTTTGTTAATTTCCTCTTCTCCTCCACACCCCAGCTTCTTTCTGGTAACCACCATTCTGCTCTGTTACAATGAGTTTGGTTTTTGTTTTTGTTTTTAGATTCCACATGTAAGTGAGATCCTACAGTATTTGTTGTTCTGTGTCTGGCTTATTTCAGTTAGCATTATATCCTCCAGGTTCATCCATATTGTTGCAAATGGCAGGATTTCATTCTTTTCTAAGGCTAAGGCTGATATCTTTATCTTTATATCTATCTCATATTTTTTTTTATCCACTCTCTGTTGATGGACACAAACTGTTTCCATATGAGGCTATTTGAATAATACTGCAATGAACATGGGAGTGCAGGCATCTCTTTGAGATACCGGTTTTATTTTCTTTGGATATATGCCCACAAGTGGGACTGCTGGATTATATGGTAGTTCTCCTTTCAATTTTTTGAGGAACCTCCATACTGTTTTCCACAATGGCTATGCCATTTTACATTCCAACCAACAATGTACAAAGGGTTTCCTTTTCTCCATTTCCTCGCCAATGCCTGTTATCTTTTGACTCCTTGATAACAGCCATTCTAATGGGTGTGAGGTGATATCTCATTGTGATTTTGATTTGCATTTTCTGGTGGTGATTTCACACTATATTACAAAGCTATAGTACTCAGAACAATATGGTACTGACATAAAAACAGACACATAGATGATTGGAACAGAAAGAGAGCCCAAAAATAAACACACGCATATACAATGTGGTCAGTGAGATATCCCCTTGTGTTTTCTTCTAAGAGTTTTATAGTTCAGGTCTTATGTTTAAATCTTTAATCCATTTTGAGTCAATTTTTGTGTATGCTGCAAGATAGGGGTCCAATTTCACTATTTTGCATACAAATATATATATTTTAATAATCTGAAGAAAATATGGCAACGAGTTAAAATATTTGGTTAATTTTGGTAAGTGAATATAGGGATGTGTCATCTATTGCTCTCTGCATCTTCTTTATGTACAAAAAGACATTACTTTCTTGACCTTGTATAAATATAAGATAATTCCCAAAATATAAACATCTTTTTATACAATGAGAACAGGATGATCAAATTAAAGCCAGAAAGGAGGATGGTATAGAGGCAATGGAAAAAGATATTTAGGAGATTAAGTGGGAAGGAGGCAGAATACTGTGTATTGCCCTTAATTATATGTGAAAAAATGGATCCAAGAAATTGAGGAATTGGAGTTCCACTATAATGACTGAAATTGAAGAGAAAAAGGTAACAGATAGAGGCAGACATATAGATTTGGCTTATTTATGATGCTACAATTCCCATCCAATGGTTTCTATTTTCTTTGTCAACCTGAAGCATAGGTTGACTACTGAGACTGAGAAGAGTAACAGAATGTGGAGCTTGAGGTGTTTGGAGATTTTGTGTGGGAAATGGTAGTGAGGGCTCAATGGGTATATATAGCAAGATGGTTATATAGTAATTTTTTAATTTAAATACAATTAACCAACATACAGGACATCATTAGTTTCAGGTGTAGAGTTCAGTAATTCATCAGTTGCATGTAACACCCAATGCTGATCACATCAGGTTTCTTCCCATTCCATTTTCTCTCCCTTCCCCTATGATCCTCCGTGCTGTTTCTTATATCCCTCATACGAGTGAGACCATATAATCATCTTCCTCTGATTTATTTTGCTCAGCATAATATCCTCCAGTTCTGTCCACACTGATGTAAATGGTAAGATCACTAGGGGAAAATAGTATATAGATTGGAAAGATTGGGTTTTACAGTATTAATAAGAATGACTGTCCATTGCTAGTGGTTCCAACTGACCCAGGGGTGTGATTTGTCAAGCTATTATTAGCAGTTCAGGTACAGACATGGAACCAGACAGTTACACAGTCAGATTCAACCACAGTGAGATTTTATCAAGTGTACATGATAAAGATAATCACAACTCAGTTTAGCATATTGTCAAGAGAGTGGTTAAGTAAAAGAGCAGAGACTCTAGTCTGGAAAGAGTGGAAAATAAGAAAAGGGGGAATCTGGAAAAACAAGAGTAAAAAAGGAAACAAATAAATATACATAAACAAATATATAAATAAATATTTAAAAATCCTCACAGTCCTTCTGCCCAAGAATAACCACTATTAACATATTGGTGTATTTCCTCTGAGCCTTTAAAAATTATACAGATATAGGGGTGCCTGAGTGGCTCCGGCAATTTAAGTGTCCGACTCTTAATTTCAGCTGAAGTCATGATCTAATGGTCATGGGATTGAGCCCCATATTGGGCTGTATTCTCAGTGGGGAGTCTGCTTTAGATTCTCTCTCTCCTCTCCTTCTTCCTCTGCCTCTTCCTCTCTCTCCCCAAAATAAATAAATAAATCTTAAAAAAAAGTATACAGACATAAATAGACACAGATGTGTATATGTCTATATATAGTGTATATAGCATGTTTATATATTGCATATATAATATATATACACAAATATCGATGCACACATATATACCATATACATGTTCATTTTGTAAATAAAAAAATGGTATTATACTATGGTTAGGGTTTTATGCCTCTTCAAATGTATGTGACTCTTTTCAAGTCAATAAATATTCATCTTGCATTGATTTAATGGATAAATAATATTTCTTTTTTGGAAAATAAAATAATTTAACTTATTTTCAATTGTGTGGCATTGATATTGTTAGCAATTATTTGCTATCATAAATACTGTTGTAATAATCAACTCTGAGATTAAGTCTTTCATACATCTTTTTTTTTTTAAAGATTTTTATTTATTTATTTGACAGAGATAGAGACAGCCAGTGAGAGAGGGAACACAAGCAGGGGGAGTGGGAGAGGAAGAAGCAGGCTCATAGCGGAGGAGCCTGATGTGGGGCTCGATCCCATAACGCCGGGATCACACCCTGAGCCGAAGGCAGACGCTTAACCGCTGTGCCACCCAGGCGCCCCTTTCATATATCTTAATTACTTTCTCAGAGTAAGTCCCTGAATATAGAATTCTATCAAAGGGTCAGTACTTTTCAGCTACAAATTACACTTTAGGAAGTTTTTACTAACATGTTGTCATACAATGTACAATATGAGAAATTCTGTTTCTTTGCACCCATATCTATACTTATTTTTCTATCTATATCTATATATTTCATAAATGATCTTTAAAACTTCCCTAGGGCTCTCCAGGAGAGAAAGTTTTATAACACTACCAAGTACAAGAGATGGGATCCAGAAAGTGACTTTTTATAATTCTTCAGTGACTATAAGGGCAGATACCACACAAATACAATGAACCCTAAACTCACACTTAATTCAGTTCCATAAATTCCAGTCTATTAAACATTCTGAGGCAGGACACAGAAAAGAATAATCAGTTCAAATTCTCTCCCTTGGTTCAATTCTTTATTTTTGAGAATGATGAAATATTCTTTCTGCTACCCAAGTCAATCATTTTGCAGTTATTCTCCCTCCTGCCTGTCAACATCTAGCCAACTTTTCTGAGTACACAAGTCATTCATGTCACAAAAATCTATTGGGCTGACCATGTAAGAAACATTTTGCAAGCTTGGGGAAATAGAGATATATTCAATTATACAAAAATGGAGAGGTTTCTCTCTTTTAGATATTCATATAGCATTTATTATCTGCACCACTCTATGAACCTTAAAACACAGAGATGCTCTGGTAGGTAGATTAGATTTCTCAGGAAACAGACTCTGAGATGGAGATCTGTGTACAAATGGCTTATTGGGAGGGGCTCTAAGGGACAACAAATGTACCCAAATGAAGAAAGCAGAATTGGGCACAGAAAAACGTAGAATGGTGATGCATTGCAATGTAAGCTCTAGCCAGTTGCATAGCAAGCTCTTCAATTCGAATAGCCCTTCAGAGACATCCCTCATTTAGACAAAGGAGCTGGATCTTTGTACCTCCTGCCCCATCAACCAGTCATTGGATGTGTATTGTCCCAGGGAAAAGGGAGTAGCCTTGGGTAAGGCAACTACCTCAGGCCAAGGAAGTTCTTGGGGAATACCAATCTGTGAGCAACCAGAGGACAATACTCTTGAGGAATGCGTCATAAAAATGCAGAATCTAAGAGGCATGCTACAACATTCACTATACAGCCCAAGCTAACTTGTATCACTGAGCTGGCTTCAACTTCTTGTATTCACATCAAGAACTTGCTTATATATGAGTCTTACATCTCCAAATAATTTGTAAACTCCTGGAGATCAAAGAGGGGAATATGAAATGTTTTCTGCTTACCCATAGATCCAGCATAATGCTTATAAGTATTATGCTCAATAATTCCTGCTATTTAAGTTTATAAAAATCCTGTCTCTTACTTTTACAAAATACTGCCTGTCCTTGTCTCTGTATTTGCTTTCTCCTTTATAAGCACCATCTTAGTCGAATAGTCATTCACAATTTGTTGCCTGGCTTGCTGCATAAATTTTTACAAGCAGTTCTTACATTTTACCTCTTCAATAAAATTTCTTACATTTAGCAGGAAGATGGGGACTTGCGTCCTTATGGTTAATTAGGAAGGATGGTGAAATTCGAATACAATATCTTAGAGTGGAATCATGTATTAATTATCCATTTTCTTCTTTTGTATAACCTGCATATTTACTGGCCTGGATTTATACATCCAGTGGCGGGAGCTATGTTTGCCTAACCTTCTTTGCTTAGCACCCAAGTCCAAGTATGTGGACTTCTGGATGAATAGTTTATATGATGCTTCAGATGAAGTCTCAAAGCAGAAGCTGAGAGATACTGGGTGAAGTTGCAGCAGCTGGCTTTTGAGGCAACAGCCATACAAGGAATCTGGCCCAACTCTGATTCAAGAGGTATAACCCTTAGGGACCAGCCCTACTGTTTTTCCTAAAGTTCTTTGTTCAGTGGAATTCTAGCTTTTCTTCAGCAATGGAATCTCAGCTTCTGCTTCTCAGTTCATCTTTACTCTCCAAAGATCAGAAGATGAAATAAGAAAATAGGAATCTATCAATAGGAAAGAGGAATCTTAGAAGAGAAGTGTATGCACTGCTATTCGGGGAGGTACACAAGTCAGAATACATGTGGAATCTAATACATAATTTGACTTTAATCTATGTGCAGAAATTCCACATTGTACCCATTTCTCCCTACTCCAGGTACTTATACTTTTGGAGACACAATATATGAATTTTCCATCCTCTGTTTCATCAAAGAATATGGTTAAATTCATTTTCTTTCTTTGCTTCTGTCTTTATCTTTCTCTTACTGGATCTCTTCCCCTTCTTTCCCTCTAATCTACATGGTCAGATATCATCTTGTGTTGCCTGTTATAAGCCAGATATCATGACAATTACTTTACATTCAACATCTCTATGTATCTAATCCTCATAACACCTGTTCTTATTTGTGATTATCCTTATTGTACAGTAATTGAAACTTAGAGATTTTTCATATCTTGCCAAAGGTTACACTGCTAGCAAGTGAGAAAATTAAAAGTATGGAATAGTCCTTACTTTTCCAAAATGTTCCATGCTATCTGTCCACAAAAGCCTGGAAGGAAAATTCTTGATTGTTGGGCTCAAAAGTAAATAAATAAAACCTATACCCAGTCTCCTTGGTGTTCCAGACACGTCCTCTAAATCTCTAGCATCTGCCTGTTCTACCAGGGCAGAAGCCAGCTAAGAGCATCTCCTAAGGTTGGCCAGGTGAGGAAAGGGAAGCTCAGTCAAGAACAAACCAATGTAACAATGCAGGACTCAAATTACTCCTTACACACACGTTCCATCATCGGTACCTGTCCCAGACATCGCTGACTTTTAAGAAGTATCACCAGGTTGTGATCGCTAATTCACAAAGCTCCATGAAATGGAATGACTAATCAATAAACATAAGCATGAGATGGAATGAAATATATGTTAAGAAATATATACTGTATTAATTTAGCATAGACAGTAACATATTCTGTAGACCTTCTTGCACAATGTAGTGACACACCACTGCGTTATTAATGCTTTGGAAAAATTTATTTATTCTATTCCATTAGTGTATTTTAACAAACATTGCTTTGGGACAGTATGCCTGCCAATTTATGTTTATGAGACTGTCAACATAATTTACATGCAGACAAAAATATGATACAATATTGCCAATGCAGAATTGGCTTGTCAAATGATATTGTCACGAAAAAATGAAACAGTACCCCAGCTGAGGAACTGAGCATATTTATCACTGTTGGCTGCACAGAAGTTGAGGTGACACGCTGAAATACATTTAATGCCTTTTTTTCATGCATCAAATGAATAAAAAGTGAATGAATGAGGTACTTCTGACTGCCATATACCATGCAAAAGCAAATAGATTCCTTGTTTCTCAAGGAAAAAAAAAGAATAGAAAGAATACATGGGTTTTCTGAAAATTTTGAAGAATTATATTTATTATTCATCTGGAAAACTGAGGATGCTACAAAAATCATGAACAGTCTAGGTGTTCAGCCAGAGTGATGTAGTGATTGAAACTGTAATGGAAGGAATCTGTCAAGTTAGGGCTCCTGACTCACGCAGGATGAAGAGCGGGGGCAGTGTGGCATGAGAGTAATATGGCCCAGAAAGTGATGGTAAAGAGTATAAGAGGTTTTAATAAGACTACTTCCTTTAGAAGTGAAGAATTAGAATTCTGGGCTTGCCTCTTCTGAACTTGAAAAGCCCCAAAGCCATCATTTCTGAGCCCTGGTAGGTTCCAGTCCTGGGTCAATCTGAACATATCTGAGTTTCAGTGGCATGTATGTAAGTGAACATGACTCCAGTAAACGATTCTGTGGCTGTACCATTCATGTTCAGACCTTGTATTTCCAAGGGGAAAAGAAAAATGTCCTGGTCAGGAACTAATGAAAACAGTTCGTGTTCACAATCTACAGGCCACTGGATCAGCAGCACATTGAGGATGCTGAGTTCCCCCTGAAACTTTTTGTTAACCAAAATGAAACATGGAAATCACAAAATGAGATTAAGGTGGATTTTGGATAAGAGTAGGAAAAATGCACACTCCAGTCTGAAGCCCTGACTCCCCATATGGTCTCTGATCTGGTCCTCAGTGTCCTCATATAGGGAACAAGAATAATATTTTCCTCACAGCTTTACTGTGAGACTTAAATGGGAAACTGGACCCACGTGAACTGCCTAAGAGTCTGCCATTTTTGATATACCAAAAAAATATATAGTTCACCAGCCACAATCCCAGACGTGTAATAAATGTTTATGAGATGTTGGTTGACCTAAATATATTAGAAGTTGGATAAACTATGCAAACAAGAAGGTAGTATATTACTATTTTTGCTGCTAGAAGTGCCGCTACTACTACTATTACTACTCCTTTCTTAATCGTTGCTCTCCATCAATGATATCTGAAATGGAATCTGTGAAATGTAATATACGAAATATGTTAGTACCACAATAAAGCATGTGATGAAATATAAGATAGCCCATCTTATTTTTTTAAGATTTATTTATTTATTTATTTATTTATTATTTATTTATTTATTTATTTGACAGAGAGAGAGAGAGAGACAGCCAGCAAGAGAGGGAACACAAGCAGGGGGAGTGGGAGAGGAAGAAGCAGGCTCCCAGAGGAGGAGCCTGACGCAGGGCTCGATTCAAGAACGCCAGGATCACGCCCTGAGCTGAAGGCAGACGCTTAATGACTGAGCCACCCAGGTGCCCCCTAAGATAGCCTATCTTAAAATGTATTTAAATTTATGTAACATGTATATAAAATTTTGGCTATTTATCTTTATGTGCTATGAAACATCAATCCTATAAGAAAATGTTTTCCTTGAAATTGACCTTTAATCCAAGACCTTGAAAACTCTGTTTAAGCAAATGTCTCCTGTTAGATAGCATAGAACCTGCCTTTTTCCATTTTATACCCTCATTGGCAGCATTGTCAAAGCAGCAGCTGGCTCCTGCAATTCAAACTAGAATGTCAGCGAATGTCCTAATTAATGGCTGGGCAGAAGAAACGATGACAAGAGGATATAGGTGGCCAGCACACCAAGAGGGGTGAAGGGACAGATACAGCTTCTGATAGCTCCTAAACCCAGATGCATATACAATTCACTAGCAAAGAGGGAGACAAAGGGGGTAGGATACAAAGAAGAAAAGCAATATAGGAAAGAGACAGTGAGGCAGGAAGTAAGTAGAGGAAGGGGCAATACGTAATGAGAAAAGAAGGCTGTAGGAAAATAGGATGATGCATCATGAAGAGTAGCTCACACCTGCTGGGTCTGAGAGAAGAAGGTGTTTGCATTAAGCACGAATTGGAGTGAATTATAGGACACTTTTCTCTGGGCAGAAAAATTTCTTCCTGACCCCAGCTGGTGATCAGAAGGTGTCCTGGAGAATGAGGATGAATAGCTCTTGTCATTTTGATCTCCACATTAGAAATGATCATTGCTACCCTATGAAAGAATTAAATCCATCTTAAAGAAATTATATTAAAGAAATTTACCTTAATAACAACTTATAGTCAAAAGAAGATAAGACAGTTTGTGGGGAAAGAGACAGAATTTAAAACAAACAAATAAATCTCTTCCTTTTAAGTGCCTGCCAACATAAAAGATTAAAATATGTTTTATCCTTATTTAATTGCATGGAGGGATGTACATATTGGTCAAAACCACTAATGAATTTGAAAAATTATTGAATCCGGAATTTTTTAGCTGAAATCCAAAAAAGATTCTGATGATATACTCCAAATATATTTGCACCTGAATCAGAATATTTATAGGCTCTGAAAAGGCTATTGGAATGTGAAATCATATATAAGTTGGGTTGGGATAATTTTAGAGTCAGAGACTAATGAAAGAGCCAAATTAACTACCTAAAATAATCTGAACTTTTTAAAGCCAAGCAAATATGTCAAGAGTGAAAAATGCCTCTGAGTGAAAGGATTTTTATACAGCCTTCCCTGTATCAGTCAGCATGCTCAGATTACGACTTCCTGTATCATCCAGAGCTCTGGCCCTCGGCTCTAGCACAGAAAGTGGCATCACGGATGAGACAAACATTTGATCGTGAATGTACCCAGCACTCCACAGATGACGGGAATAAATACCATCCCTTCCAAAGTAGGGTACTGTCCTATTGGTAGGTGGCTCACACGAGAGTTGTATTTGGTGCACAGACCAAAACTGGTTTATGTATGTAGGTATCTTGTACGTCAAACTCATGCTATAAAATTCTTTAAAAATAAATTTATGTAAGTAAAAAAGTGAAAATGCTAAAGAAAGAAAAATATTACATTTATAAGATGCATGTGAATATTCAAAATGTGTCATAACTGTGACACTGGTCCTCAAATAATTAGTTTGCAAAACACTAGCTTAGATGAAGGCATAGGTGGCTGTTGGCCAAATCCCCAGATGGTGCAAAGCTAAGAGGGATGGAGCCAAAGTCTGAGAGAGAACCTTGATGGTGGGGGGAATACTGAGCCGAAACGAACAGAAATAAATTAAAATAGCAGAAATGTACATTTTTATAATTTAGGTGAAAAACATCGGAACAAGCATAGGAGGCGTGGGACCTCACCTCACTGCTATTTATGTGGGAATAACTTGTTTTATTAATAATATAAAAGTTCTGTGCTTGTGTTTGGCCTCACAGTATCTAAGTTGCATTCACATATCTTTTTCTCTTTCAGCTTTAGATAAGCACAGCTGCAAATGAGTCAAGAATTTCCTAAAAGTCTAATTTAATTTGGGATGTAAATAGAACAATATAGTAGAAGTAGAGGGCAATGTTAATCATACCCCAGAAAGGGAGAGGGAAAGAAAAATCAAGTCCTGCCACTTTAATCATGTTTTTCATATTGTAGTTAAGATAAAATGAAATGTCTTAATCTTCCACCCTTTTACGGCATAATTTTGTGCTTTCCTAAACTCCTGTTCCCCTTTGTCAATAATCTGGGAACTTATAACTTATAACTTTATTCTTAATGTCATTAAGACAATATGTAGTCAGTTTTTTAAATTTACATTCAGTTTTAAAACTAGAGTTAGAGAATATTTATTTTGATTTTTTAAATGGGATCTACTCTACCTCTTTATGTCGTAACAGCTATGCCCTTGACCTTTTGCTGCTGCTGCTTTCTTTTTTTTCCCCTTCTTCCTTTATCTCCCTATCAGAAGACTATAACTTCAGGAGCTTGAGAGAGAGAGAGAGAGAGAGAGTGTGTGTGTGTGTGTGTGTTGAGTACACTTGGCTGGTAGAGGATCTGATCCTTTGCAAAGCTGAAATTTTTAAAAAAAATTTTTACATTAAAAAAACACAAGTAAACTGCATAAAATATTCTTACATCACAAAAAAATTCTTCAAAATTCTATAGATTTTCATCTATTATCTTCCAATAGTTGGTGTTGTAGAGCAAAAATCGAAGCTACCTTGAAACTGGTTTCTCTTTAAAACACCATATATCTAGTTTTGCTTTTTTCCCCTTACTGAATGCTTATGAGACACAACGTCTATTTACAAGTAAACTGCATAAAATATTCTTACATCACAAAAAAATTCTTCAAAATTCTATAGATTTTCATCTATTATCTTCCAATAGTTGGTGTTGTAGAGCAAAAATCGAAGCTACCTTGAAACTGGTTTCTCTTTAAAACACCATATATCTAGTTTTGCTTTTTTCCCCTTACTGAATGCTTATGAGACACAACGTCTATTTATATTTATTGCAGTTCAGATTTTTATTATGCTCTGTGTGGGTATTTTCCTTACCTCATCATGCCTGCAATATGGGAGAAACTTCCTTCCACATACAGGTCTTTGTTCAGGTGATAGGAATATATGTCTGTTTGATTTTTCCTCCTGCTCTGTTTTTGGATATTGATTAGTCTTCTCTTGTGTTGTTTATTCTCTACTATATTTATATGCTTTTATTTTTCTTATATTTATTTATCCTATTGTCCACATTTTGAGATGTCGTCTCAAATTTGTTATGTCTACTACAGATTAAATTATTGCAGAATCATAACAACTTCTTATGACCTTATCACCCCCTTGTGCTCTTAATCCTCTTGCAATTCTTCCTCATCTCAGCTCTCTCTTTTCATTTACCTTGCTGTTTCTCCAACAAAATCATCTTATTCTTTCTCTATCATTTTTGTTCCCGTTTTATAACATAAAAAGGAGAATTTCTCCTTTTGCTCTAAGGAGAACACCAAATTTTGCCCTTAAATTTTCTCCTGGAAGTTAGAACACGTTATTTTTAGAAATCTTCCTCTAGTCTCCCATCATTCTGTAGTATTTCTTCAATGGCCACATGACCACACGAAGAATCTCCCTCCCCACAATTCCTCTTCTCCTCATCCTTGAACCAGGCAAGACTAATTCAATCATTATTTGTCAACAGACAGTGTGTGCAGCTTGTTTCCTCTCACCAATGTTTATTCTCTATCAAGGAACTACCATCTTTGCAGTGGTATTTTTAAAAAGAAACAAACAAACAAAACCAAGGAATTAACTTTGATAATTCCTTCTCTCATAGTTGCTATGTTCTAGCACATTAACAAGTGCTGTGTGTTTGACCCGGTAAACAGATCATTAATAAGTTCACTTCCCCACTTCTGTGCTGCGATATTGCTAACCCGAGGCACCATGATCTTTGTCTTGGACAGTATAGATGGTCTCCTAACTGGTTTTCCCACATCTACTTTTCTCTTGCCCAGAGTGACCTTTTAAATGCAAATGAACCTGTGACTTCTCAGGTGAAAATTCTTCAGTGACTTCCCATTGCTCTTAGGATGAAAAATCAATTAACTTCACATTCCCTCCAAGATTCTACACACCCTGGCACTTGCTCAGCTCACCAGACTCATCTGGTATTCTTCCTGACTGCTATTTCCTTTCAGGTTCCTAAACAGAGCCTTTTCCCATTTGTCACAGGATCTTTGCATTTGTTCATTTCTTCTACCAGGAAGGTTTGGGAAAACATTCCTTGACATTTAAGATAAGAATTAGTCCTCTGTTACATATCCTGAGAATAGACTCCCATTTTCCTTTATGGTACATTTAACAATGTATAAATTATATTTCTACCATTATTTGAATATACAGTTCTTCCATCTAACTGAAATCCCTATAACATGGTAACCGTGTCTGTTTTGATCAACATCTGTTGAATTAAGAGTAGAATCTGGGTCCTTTTTTCAGATGTATAGTTGGAAAGCAGGTTGAACTGCATCACTCTGATCCAATTCAACATTTCTTTTTCTTTTTTTTTTTTTTGTTTTATTTTTAGATTTTTTAAAATAATATTTTCTTTATTATGAAGTACATCCCTACATACAGTAGGGATTATATAAAAAACTAGGGATGTACTATATGTACATCCCTAGTTTTTGATATAATGTTCCATGATTCATTACTTGTATATAACACCCAGTGCACCATGCAATACATGCCCTCCTTACTACCCATCACCAGCCTATCCCAACTCAACATTTCAAGCGAGCTTTCAGCTAATTCCTTCATGCCATACTGAAAAGTCATCTCTTTGTATGAAAAACTGCAATTCCAAGCATGCTCCAGAAATAGGATTTTTGGCCCTGATCATAACAGTTTACGTCAAAGGACTCTACAGTTTACTGCCCAAAACTCCCCAATTAATTTAGGATCCAGATAGGTTCTGGTTATTCTAGACTACATGAAAATCCACCTCCTTGAAATGGAGAAACTAGTTTCTTCACTCCAGACAACCGGATAGTATCACATTAGAGTGAGAGGTAAGGAGCCACCACAACATTATCAACAAAGACTGTCTTGATTCAGAGCTGCTTAGCACCTTCTTTGCTCTGGGGCACTGATCACCAGTGTTTTTCCAGTGTAGTCATAACCACCTTCCACAGACCACAGGGGCTACTTCAAACACTCCTGAGATTGAGTCCTCAGTGTAAGTGAAGCAGACAGAGGGAAAGCTGCTTTGATCTGTTCACATTTTCTTCCTTGCAGGGCCACAGGGGGGCCAGCAGAGCAGAAGGGGAGGTGATGGCAGCATGTCCTGTGAAGGAACTGCAGCCACAGGCACCATAACTCTTCAGAGGTCCTCCTAAACATCTCTGGGAAAGAAGTTATGAAGTGAAGGAAAGAATATATCGTAGGTAAGAGTCTTTAGGGAAGCAGTATCAGCCTCTGCTCAGAAAACAGCACTTCAGTGGACATTACCCCTTCCCTTTCCTACCAGAACTGCCTATCCCATGTTGTAAGCCTTGGAGCCTTGCGTCTGTTTCTTGTGACTAAGAATGAGTGGCACTTCTACAAGCACAAGCTTTGCCTTTAAAATTTGAACTGTTCTAGGGTCAGCTGCTTCCACAGAAAGCCTGAGCCATAAATGTACTCACAGAGCGGGAATGACCTGGCAGAGATGGAACATAAGGTCAAACACATTGAGTGGGTGCCTGGTCAAACACCCTTCTTGCTCATATGAGTTAGGAATCTTGATTATGAACCACATTTTTCCTGCTTCATTGATCCCAGCTGATGGTTTGGGTCTGAGAACCTAATATGAAAAATTCTATATTGAGACTGTTGCAGAAGTGTGGCTTCCCTCCATTGTCCTAGAACACAGATTGGCACTCTTCCTTCTTTCCTCTATTTTTCCTCTTTTTCTTACCTCTTGTTACTTTTGGCACTCTAGAAAGATTGTTTTGTCCAAAGAGACGTGAAATATTCCAGATGCATTGCCCTGAGAGTGTGTGGAGCACAAATCAACTTGCCTTGAACTTCTCTGATATATAGCCAGTGTTTTAATGTTCCCATTTACACTGATCTGTAATACATCTTCATAGTGTTGGCTTAATCACAAATGACAAGGGTGGAAAATGTAATAAAGACAGGGGCACATTAATCCACTTTGTATGAAAATGTGGAAAGGTAATCCAATTTCGAACTGCTTGCTCTTAAAAAGTATAAAAGTTTGTAAGATTTCTGTATCTTAGTTGGGGAGAAGGCAGTCAATCCTAATAGCAATATTTCAGAGTAATGAGACTTTGGTGCCTTGAATGTGTGCACAGCAGCGATGGGCCCAAGCTGAGAAAGGATCCGAGGGGAAAGAGAAAGGAGGCTCTGGGGACCAAGCTGCCTGATGATCTGGAAGCCTGTTTGTCAAGAGATGAACATGCAGACAACATCGAGGCGAGTTCATTCTGTGTGAGCCTCAGAGAGAGTCCTGGGCTAGGGATGCTGTTGTGCCTCCCCACTGCATAATCCCTGAGGCTAGTTCATATGAAAGGTAATTCTGACACTTCTCCCTAAAGACAAGCCAGAGTTCATTTTGTAAAAAATCCACAGAAGGGAGGTAGATATAGCTGGAGTGCATGTTTCCAAGCAGGGGAGATAGTGTGAGGGATAGAGTGGTCGTGATGATGTCAGATTTGTCCTAAACCACAATTGATGTCATTCTGATAATTATGCGTATCTGTACTTGGACGGGGTGGGGGGTGTGCATCAAATGCATGGATATAGCTGCATATTTAGTGCTCACATCTGGCAGAAGTACAGTGGAGGAAACATGAACTAAGGGCACAGAGTTTTAATCTCACCTTCTTTTTGCTCTATGATATTGGCAAATGGTTTAACTCTTCTGAATTTCAGTTTCCTTAGCAGTACATAGATTGTTGAGCTACTTACTTCACAAGATTGTTAGGAAGATAAGAACCAGTAATTCTACTCCCACGTATTTACTCAAGAGAAATGAAACAAACAAACAAAACCCTCATACAATAGATGCATGAAGGAATATTACTCAACCATCAGAAAGGATGACATCTTGCCATTTGCGATGATTTGGATGGAAGTAGAGGGTATTATACAAAGTGAAATAAGTCAGTCAGAGAAAGAAAAACACCATATAATTTCAAGCGTATGTAGAATTTAAGAAACAAAACAGATGCACATAGGAGAAGGGAAGGAAAAATAAAACAAGATGAAAATAGAGAGGGAGATAAACCATAAGAGACTCTTAACTATAGGAAACAAACTGAGGTTGTTGGAGGGGAAGGGGCAGGTGATGGGGTTACTGGATGATGGACATTAAGGAGGGCACTCGATCTTATGAGCACTGGGTATTATATGCAACTGGACATTAAGGAGGGCACTGAATGTAATGAGCACTGGATGTTATATGCAACTGCTAAATCACTAAATTCTACCTCTGAAACTAATAATACACTATATGTTAATTAAATTGAATTTAAATAAATTTTTAAAAGATGCATAAAAACCTATACATGAATATTCACAGCAGCATTATATATAATAACCAAAAGGTGGAAACAACCCAGATGTTTATCAACTGATGGATGGATAAACAAAGTGTGGTACATTCATACAAATGGAGTATTAATCTGCCACAAAAAGTAGTGAAACACTGGTGCAACAATGTGCTTGCACCTTAAAAACATTATGTTAAATGAAAGAAGTCAGTAAAAAAATGTAACATATAAAATGTTCATATGAAATGTCTAGAAAGGGTAATGTAAAGAGACAGAAAATAGATTGGTGGTTGCTTCAGGCTGGTGAAAAGGGAACAGAGAGGTGATTGCTAAAGAGTACAGAATTCCTTTCTGAAAAGATAAAAATGTTCTATAATTGACTGTGGTAATGGTTACACTTACCTGTTAATATCCTTAAACCATTGGATTTTACACTTTAAATAGGTGAAATATATGGGACATGAATTATATCTCAATAAAGCTATTAAAAAAGAAATATGGGAGATAATATATGAAAAACCTATTCTTAAAGTAGGCATGTGGTAAGAACTAAATTAACAAACTGAGGCTTTTTAGAGGAGAAGGGGTTGGGGGATGGGTTACCACAGTGATGGGTATTAAGGAGGGCACGTATTGCATGGAGCACTGGGTGTTATATGCAAACAATGAATCATGGAACACTACATCAAAAACTAATGATGTTCTGTATGGCGACTAATATAACATAATAAATATTTTTTAAAAAGTCAGACAAAGACCAAAAAAAAATAATAATAAAATAAAATAAAAATTAAAAAAAGAACTAAATAAATAATAACTGGTATTATTACTCACCATAATGTATACCCCAATATACACACAGTTACATAGTGTTAAATACATAAAAAGTTCAGAGTACACTACACTTGCTTTGCATTTCACATTTGCAGACCTAAACAAAAGGAGCATAATCTGGAAATCAATACAAACTTGGTAATAACTTACATAGCCTTGAAACTATAAGAGTTCACTCAGCTTTCCCTCCATGGCCAACCAGCCTCATTCCAAAAGTAGCACTTCTCCTTCCCAGCCCACATCTCTGTCCCTGGGGCAATGGGGCCAAGTGGCTCAGTGCCTTCACCTGATGTGGCCCAGCATCTTATGAAAGAGACTGACGGAGTAAATCAAATCAGCTCTGATCTTGAGGAACCTGGGCAGTTGGTAAGGAGCCCTCTTCACAGAAGGTAACACCAGGAAGTAGATCTTATTACTTCTGAGAAATGACTACATCTGAACAGACACACGGCCCAAGTACTACCAAAGTGACGAGAGCAGAGGACTTAACCTCTGTTGTCATATTACATGCACAACCTCATGAGATCGACTTGGAGTCAGCCATTAGTGCCCTGCTGGGGTAGAATGGTATTGTGTCAACTTAGCTAAGTGAAAACTCTGCTTCCCTGCAGGGTTCTAGGTTAGTGTCCAGAAACAACATTTTTCAGAAGATTCAGAGGGCTAATGTGAAAGAGCAGCCATAGTTTTTTTTATAATGATGTTCTCTGGATTGGTTCTAGGTTGCCTGGAGTTGATTCTCTGTCCTGTATTGAAAGTGAAGGGTGTCTGACCATATCTACAATGGTATGAGATGCTAATAGTTCATGTCATGCACTAATACAACAATAATTTAATTAATCATCTGCATATACATTTAACTAAAGGCCCATAGAAAGTGACCAAGTATTTGCTGTCATAGAACACTGTAGGAAAAATAAGTTATATAATATGGTTGGTTGGTTATGTCTAAGTGCACCAGAGAAACTGAAGAAATAAAATTATTTGGGGGCTTTAAATTTCCAACTCAAGGTATGTGTCTCACACACCTACCTTACAGTAACCCCAAGTGAGTTGTACCCTTGTATTCTCTTCTTCGTTTGACTGCTGGTAAAACCTGTGACTTACTTCTAGCCAACAGAACACAGCAAATGTACTGACCCTACCATAAAGCAATTATATTATGTTATATAAGACTCCGTCATAAAAGACTATAGAGAAATTCTTTTGCTGCATTTCAATAAACAAACCATCATGAGTTCTGCAATTGCAAAGGAATGGCTTCTGCCAACAAACTCAAGAGCCTGGAAAAGGACCTGAGCCTTCGCTGAGACTACAGTTCCAACCAATGTGTTGACTACAGCTTTGTGCAATCTTAAACAAAGGACTCAGCTAAGCTGTATCTAAAATCCCGACATATGGAAATCTGTGAAATATAATAAAATGGAGGTTGTTTTAAGCTGCTAAGTTTGTGGTAATTTGTTCTGCTGCAATAGAAAACTAATAAGCAAAGGACTTGGAAGTTTCTGTGACTGCCTTAAAGAAAACCTTTATATCTTACAGTCACAGGCTCGAGATTTTTGAAAACCAAACCCAAAGTCTAATCTTGCAGATGGCTGAATTATAATTAAAATTGAATTCTCAATTTTGTAAGCTCTTACAATAAAGTTAAGACATTGACTAGAAATAAAGGGGACTCTGAAAATTGGGATGGGGACATACGAGGTGATTTCAGTGAAGCTGGTGACCATGAACCCCACCTTTTGCCAAAAAGCCTGAGGAGGTTTGCACTGGTAATGGTCTCTCCTGTATGTAATAGAGTTTCCCTACAAAGGGCTAATGATTGCTCTAAGGACATAGCCTCACCACCTTTTGTTACTTCTTCAGCTATAACAAGGTTTAAATCCTAGCAGGTGACTCACGAACAGTGAAGGACGAAGTATGACCTGCGAAGAGTGAAACACACATCCAAATAATTGCATGATTTTTACAATTTATCAACCAGATGCTTATGTGTTGGGATGGGTCCCAAGACTGTGGGATAAGGATGGGAGGAATACAATTGGGTTGAGCCAATTTTATTGATACGGGCTTACCAAAGAGATTCGGGATTCAATATGTTAGCTCAGGTGTCTGGAGTGATCCTACTAGTTTGCTTCATTGGTTGACTGAAATTTGGACTCAAAAGTGACCTATATTAAATGAATTTGAAATGCCAAAAATTGCCTGGCATCATATTGTAGGGGAAAATATTAATTTGCTTGGGGAAATCAGAATTCTGCAGTTTTTCATGTAACACCCTACCCTGTTACTATGTCTCCCAGAGGATACATCCTTCACCTAGGCTAGGAGAAATACACTGCCAAGGAGAGCCCCAGCACCTTTTAAAAATTCTCTGGTACATATTTACTCTCTGTATATTGGGAGTGGCAGTAGGAATTACTGCCAGTGAACTGAATTCATTAGGAGTAATGGATTTGAGAATTCTAAGAGCCAAGTGATGGCACTTAGTCACCAAAATCAAAGTAAAAGAGATTATCATAATAAGCTGCATACCCAAAGCAGTGGCCAGTTTTTAGCTTGATAATGGTTTCCCCAGAACTGAAGAGTTGGGCAGACTACTAAAGTCTTACTTGATCTGTAATAGGAAGAATATCTAGGTCTGAGGAGAAGTCTGACTTGAATCAACACAAAAGAGAGTCATGACCTGTCAATCAATTCCCAGTTTCGAGCCAATTCATAGGCACAGAGTCTCTTAAATGAAGAGGAGGCTGAGACCTCTTAAGGAATAATGGTGCCATATTGCCAGCATTTATACACAAATCTTTCTCCTTCCCTTCCTCGAAAAAAAATCTGTGGCCTAGCTATTTGCCAGAATGTTAATATGTTGGGTAAGGGAAACTAATCACACACTTCAGGAATTACTGGCATTGATGACAAACTGGCTTTAAATCCCAGAGATCCATAACACCATTTTGGTCTACTGGTCAGAAAAAGGGCTTGTGAAGGTAGGAAGATCAATGGAATTTTATTGGGTTCTGACTCAGAGTGAACCCGAGTCACCAAAATCATACTCTGTGTTTATTTTCCCTATTTCAATGTACATAATTAATACAGATTAATTATGCATCTGGTAGAACATCCACATCAGTTCCCTGACCTGTAGGATGTAGGCTATTATTATAGGAAAAGTCAAAGGTAAGATACTGTAATTAACTGCTTCTACCAAAATAGTAAACCAAAAGTAATACTACATTCCTAGAGGGATTGCAGAGATTAGTATTAGCATCAAGGACTGAAAGATGCAGAGGTGTTGAATCCTTCCCCAGTCCTATTCAATTTGCCTATGCAAAAGACTAATTGATCTTGGAGAATGACAGCAGATTATTAAACATTTACTCATGTGATGACTATAACTGTATGTGTCAATTCATGATTGGAGAAAATCAACACATTCTTTGCTAACTGGTAAGCATCAATTCATCTGATGAATGTTTTTTTCTTAATGCTTGTTAGTAGAGACCATCAAAAAGAGTTTACTTTCAGCTGGCAAGGCCACCAATAAGATCTTCCCTATTCCACCCAAGACTGACTTTCCCGCACTATGCCATAATCTAGACCATAGCGTCTTCAATAGCCTTTCCTTTCTACAGGGCGTCATGTGGATCTGTTATATTACTCTATGGAGTAGACAGTATGGTGGGAATGAGGCGCTCTTTTAGTTTCTGACATTAGAGTTAGATGTGTCCCCACTTTACAAAGAATTAGTAACTTCAACACTTTGGGCCAAGTTACAACTTTAATGAGATGTTTTCCTCATACAGAAAAATAAAGATATTGACAGTCTTTACCCCAGAGTAGTTGAGAAAATGAGATAGTGAATATAAATATAGTGTTTATTACATAGTAATTGCTGAGTAAATGTTAATTATATTGGAGAGGAATGACATAAAAGATGTTCACAATAAGTTAAATGAAAAAAAAAAAAAAAAACTACAAAATGACCCCAAAAAAGCCCAGAGCAAAAGGCTTCAAAACAAGTCAAGAGAGCCATGCAAGCTGCTCTGTCACTTAGGCCATGAGACGTGGCAGATCTAGCACTTGAAGTATCTGTGGCAAACAAGAATGTTGTAGGAGCCTCAGTTAGACGTCTGTAGGCAAATATTAGCATATACTCAGTGAAATAATTTACTTCCCTACAACTTTATACCAGAGGTCTGGACGTGGAGACTTCCTTCCCCCAATTTTTTTTTTCAACTCTTTATTGAAATAAGCTTTCATAAAGAAAAGCCCATGTAAGTTAACATGTACACAAATCATAAGTGTTCAGTTTTATGAAATTTTAAATACCAGTTTGAGAAAAAAAATATATTACTAGCACCCCAAAGCTCCTATTGGGGTCCCTCCTATACCTACTCCACAAGTATAACTATCATCATTATTTCAATACTGTACCATATTTTAGTTTTATACAAATAGAGCTATATATTGGGTACTCTTTTAGTGGCTGGCTTTTGTTCGACATTATTTCTTGAGATTCATCCACACTCTTCCATGCAGTTGTGGTTCATTCATTCTCATTGCTGTTTAATATTCCATTGTACGAACTCCCAGCCAATTCTTAAGCCAACCTGCTCTTTGACAGGCTAGTGACTGACGTTGGTTTAAATCCAAAGACCTCAGACTCTAATGACTCAGTTTATTGGGAGAGGTAGGAGGCAATGTGGGAAAAGGCGATAGTATTAAAAATCCACTCTCGATCACCCTCGACACAAAAGCACAATGATTTTTCACTGACATGGGGAAGGAATCATTTCAATAGCGATTTCCACTGTCTACTGAATATAGACCATTTAATACACCAGACTGAAAATTAATTTCAATTCAAACTGGTCATATTTACAATTCCCTGAGTGCTTCTACTGACCCTGACAGAGCAGCTGAGATACGGAGGTTTACTAGCAGTAATTCAAACAAGGAACTACTGGATCCACAGAGTGACTGATAGGGAAAATGGGGAAAATGGAAACCTAAACCATAGACCCTAACATCTAGAATTCAGAGAACTGAGAACCCATTCTTACAAATGGAGACCTATCACCTCTTGCTTTACACAATATATTTCCACATCTTTCAACCAAAGAACTTTTCATCCTTCCATGCTGCCTCCTAAGATCTTTTATGCTCCTCATTTCACTTTCTGGTAATGAAGACAATGCAGCCTAAGCCTTCCCTTGTCTTTAAAATGAGCATAAGACCTATTTGCATAGTACTGTTGAGAGGATTAAATAAGTCAATGTACACAATGACTCATGTTATCACTATCTATTAAAGCCATTCCAATCTTTAAACACTTAAAACACCTTTTCTAGTAGTCATTGTCCATTTAATATGTGAATACTAAGTTGACAAATATCAATGAGATCATAGCTACCGATTTTCTACTTGATGATTAATTTGTGCACAGACTTAAGTATTGATAGTCCTGGATGTGACAGGAACTAGGAGAGATGTTGAGATGCCATCTCTGCTGTTGTCTGTGTCCTAAGGGACCAGCCCAGAGCCCCTACCACTCCCAGTTACAGAGTATTTGGTCCACTGAGCCGGGCAAGGTCACCACAGTCCTGGCTTCTTTATGAAATATCAAAGCCTGAAGGCTATAAGGGACCTTACAGGACATGTGACCCAATGTCCCCCCAGGCTAGTATGTATGGCATCCTTGACAGGAGTCCTTCACCTTCTGTTTGAACACCATCGGTGACAGGAAGGTCTGTGCCTTATAAAGCACGCTGCTCCTTGTTGGACTGCCCTTTTCACGTTACACTGAAATAGTCTCCCTGTAACTTCCCCCCCAGCAGTTCTATTTCTGCATTCTAGAGGCTACATGAGCAATCTGTACTCTCTCCACATGACAGCCATACAGAAAGATTTCCTTTCCCTTTGGAGATAACATATATCACTTACCGAAAAGATGGATGGCACATGATCTTCAAACCAGGGGAAATTACAGAGTAAGTTTAGTAAAATAAGTATGTGTATGTGTGTGTGTGTCTATGTGTGTTGAATTTTTTAAAAGATTTATTTATTTGAGAGAGAGAGAGCATGGTGGAGGGGGAGGAGCAGAGGGAGAAGGAGAGAGAATCTCAAGCAGACACCCTGCCATGCATGGCACCCAACATGGGGTTTGATCCCATGACCCCAAGATCATGACCTAAACCAAAATCAAGAGTCAGATGCTCAATCGACTAAACCACCCAGGTACCCCTATGTTGAATTTTAAATGTATGTGATGTAAGGTGTTTACCAATGAGGTCCACCAAAAATTTTCATTTATATGAATATAGCTTGATAAGGAAATAAACCAAAATTCAAATTCATTAATGTGTTGAATCTGTACTGCCAAAGGGTCTGGGTTCAGGTAACTGTCACCCTGAACAAATCTCTTATCTCTCTGAGCTTCAGCTTCCTTATCCATGGTTTGTCTTTTGAGAGGATTAAATAAGAAATTATGAAAATTTTAGCTTAGTTTGGCACATAGTAGATATTTAATCAAAAAAAATTTATATAATAACAGTTAATTTGCTTATTGCAATTCTGGAGTGTCTATGACCTCATTTTAACACAGTAACCTGAAATCCATTTTGCCCAAAAGTTAGTCACTTATCCAAGACCACTTAAGTAGCAAGCGTCAGGGTAAGAAATCATGTCTAAAGCACATCTGACTGTAACTTTCATGTCTTTGTTACCAGACCCAAGGTGTCTGTGTGTCACAGGACTAATTAGCAAGCCAACACATGGGCAAAAATTGAGACCCATTCTTTCAAACAGCCTCCACAGGAGAATATATATATATACACACACACACACTTCAAAGATGTTGCCTTTGATCAGAATATGTCTAGACTCCTCTTTAGAATGGACTTCAGAGCCAGATTTTTTTTTAATTCTCAATGGCAGCAAATTATGTCTTTTATTGCCAAAAAAAATAAAATTCACCCTCATTTAGAAGTCATTCAGAGTTAAAGTCTGATGAGTAAGCTGGGCGGTAAAGCTGGGAGTTCGCTTTATGCCTCACACAGCAATGAGCTATTGAAGCTGAGCCCAATTTCCTTATGTGATTTGTAAGCAGTCTCCAAAGCAGTCCCCAAAGAAGAGTTTCCATAAGGTTTTGAATTTTTTTCACCAGATTAAGCCTACACCTCCAAGAAAATTCTTTCAGGAAAGACAATGTTTATTTAAAGACATAAATTCTCACTTATTTTTTGAAAGTTTCAGTCAACCCCATTAATTCACCTGAAGATATTACTTTGGTACAAGATGTGCTAAAGATATTATGTTAATTCCTAAGGCTACAAAAGACAGAATCACTTCCAATAAGACATTTAAAATGCAGCCAGGGAAAAAGAAAGAGTAGTACCATCATGGAGATTGATTAAAATTGTTTTATACATAAGGTGTTATGAGAACATCAAGGAAGGAGTTCAGTTAGATTCAGGAACCAATGTTGGTAGCCTTGTTGGAGATGGTGACAATTTACCGACTTTGGATGGAGTAAGTTAGGCAGATAGTCAGGAGAAAGGAATTCTAGACTGATGGGACAGAATAACAGAAGTTCATGAAACAGAATGGAGCATTCAAGTAACTACAGCATTATAGACAGGGCTAACGTGGGGAGCATTTACAGGGTTGTGTTGCAAAACAGATTTATGGAACCAGGCAGGAGAAGTATCACAAAAGGATATATCTGAAATATTAAGTTTAGATTTAACCTTGGAAAAAGCTCAGTTTTACAGGTTAAAAAGAAAACAAAACAAAAACAACTCTGGCAGCAGCACGAGGGACTTCAGGGAGACAAAACCAGTAAAGCTGTAGACAAAACTCAGTCAAGATGTTGTGAAGATCTGGATGGAGGTGGTGAGAATGAAGATAATGAGGGGGTATAGGGTTTAAGTAGGACTAACAACAAAAGGATCAATTAAGAGGACTTGGTAACCAATGGGAAGTGGCAAGTAAAGAAAAGGAGGGAGAGAAGGCATTTTTATTACAGTGTGGCTCACTCAGGGCACCTGTATTTCAGCAAAGGCTTAACATTATCACAGATGATACCTAGGCACTAACATCTAGAATAGTCCCCCTCTCTTCTCTCTCTCTCTCTCTCTCACACACACACACACACACCCTCTGCATAATGAATACATTTCATTATTTTTAGTCAATCGCAGGGCCATCACATAGAACGTAAGTGATGCATGAGGCCAGAAATAATTTTAGACCTCTGTGTTTGGCATTTATTTAAGGTTATTATCAAGAGATAATAGACTATGTGCTCCTTATAATAGAGCTGTAGTTTTTTTAGAAATTAAAGTAGCAAGTAGTGAAATGCCTCATGCATGGCAATGATATTTAGCTTCTTCTTTTAGTTTCTTTCTGAGATATGGGGTCCAAGGTGATTTTAAAAAGAGTCCTTGGAAACTGCTGTGAGTTTTCCATTGATTTCATATGCACAGAGGCTTCAGGTGTGCTCCAAATGGTGCCTATTTTTGACCAGTTTTAAAGGGGAAAAGCATTTATTAAAAAAAAAAAATTGAGATGAATTTCAGGCCAAGAGAAAACAGCAACCACCAAAGACCTATGCTTTGCTACAACTACCATATTGCAGATTGACGTAGGAAGGTAGACAAGAACTCCTATTTTAAAAAAATCTTTCTGGAATGCTCAAGCTGCTCCCTCAAATCTCAGTGGGGAAAAAAAAGGATTATCCCTTCCCCATGAAAGATTATTTGTAGACAGAAGAGCCCAGAGAGGTTTGGGCAGGGATCTGGGAGCACATTTGGTTAGGGCAGGAGGTAAAATCAATAGGGCAACAAAGGGAAGAAGGACCATCACAGAAGAGTTGCCTCTCTCCTAAACTCAAAGTTTGGCTTCAGGGAAGGGCCCTGGAACTAAGAGCCCAGAGAGCAACCACACAAGCAGATCTTCTCTCTAAACAAGTCAAATTTAGCCATCCCTTGCCCTGAGTCCTGTCTTAACTCTAACTCATTATAGCACAAGATGGACACGGCTCTGTATCACAAAATCAGTATAAGTAACATGCTGAAGGAGTCCAGACTTCCTGAATGAGACAATATTTGTACAGGAACTTGAAGGATGTACATGAGATTCATAGCAGAGATAGTGCTGTGTTTCCTTCAAATGGACATTGTGATGAGAAGGGTGTAAAAGGCACATGCTCTACCTTCAATGAAGACGTCATTCCCCGTCTTCAGTAATCAAGTGGCCTCCCCATGTGTCATAAGTAGGCAACACCAGGACCTCCCTAAAATATCTCTCCATCTGCTAAAAGGACGTCACTGAATCTAGCCTTAGAGAATTAAATGGACAGTTACAGATTCATGCCAGTCTGAGATCTGCCAAAGAATAAGATTGTCGAAGGGCATGAGAAGGGAGAAGTATTTTGGGAACCCAGAGAACTTATATTTAGAGCAGACATGGATTGAGAAGCGAATGTGCCAAGTGCCAATCTAGAGGTAATTTACAACACTCTGGGTTAAATCTCAGCACTTCTTAATTCCTTTTTTTAGCCCCTCTTTTTCCTCTTTTCCTGACTTCTCACTGCAACACCAAGGTTACCAAGATTTTGTCTACAACTTAATCTGCTTCAGGCTCCCCTTAAAATCACAGGAGAGACTGTAGAATAATTTGGGGATAGAATGAACAATTTCAGTCCATAAGGAATAATGAAGGGGAAAAAAAGCCAGGTTTATCTTGGGACAGAAATGTTTCTTCACACCGTGGCTGCCTGGCTGGCTCTGAAGTCTGTTGTGTGATGTGAATCCACTGTATGACTCTGTCCTGACTCTCTAAACCACAGGACAAATATGGCACATGTTTCTGGAGCATTAATTTAACTTGAGTACCACAGGAAAAATATTCTAATCTTTATTCAAATAGTAACTAATATTTGTTGAGAACTTAATCATTGCTTAGCACCCTCTTACATGCTTTATATAAAGTAACTAATTTATTTGCTTATCTCAACAATAAGATAGAAACAACTGTAATCTTTGGCTTAAAAGTGAGAAAACCAATGTACAAAGAATCTGAGTAATTGGCCCAAGGCGGTACAGTATTAAGTGGTGGAGTGAAATTTTGGATTTAGTCTCTTGACACAGGTATGTTGTGGATCACAATGCAAAATTTTAAAAACATAATAATTAAAATTACATACACAACTTCAAGGAAATGGCAAACTTCTTAAGTGTGTTTCTTAGAATGAGGTCCTTACTCTTCTTTGCTTAAGGATATGTTTTTCTTAAGGATATTTTTGTAGAAAACTTTAAAACATACCAATTTATGTTTGCCAAGTTACATGCTCAACACATCGATGAGTTTGAGAGAAATGTTAGAATCCCTCCCCCCCAAAGGCTTGAGGAAGAAAATACACATGCAGGCAAATGGCACACGTGTGAGTTGAAGGCAGCTAGTTCCACGTCTTGTTAATGTTTGCAGAAAGACAGAGGTTGCATAGCCTGGATTGTCAGGGTAGGTTTCCATGAGCATTTAGAGTTAAAGTAGATCCCTTACGAAATGTAGATTTAGGTGGGGAGAAGAAAAGCCCAAGGGAAGGTCGAGCTTCAACAGGAGCATAGAAGTAGGATGGGAATTCACCCTGGAAACAAGCGGGGGTAGGGGGAGGTCATGACAAGCAGAGAGGATTCATGTTAT
Source organism: Ursus maritimus (assembly GCF_017311325.1). NCBI lineage: Eukaryota > Metazoa > Chordata > Mammalia > Carnivora > Ursidae > Ursus > Ursus maritimus. Next base: position 16,387,799 of record NW_024426774.1, on the reverse strand, counting down.
TCAGTTAGAGAAAAATGTTGTTAGGCAAAGTAAAAAGCTCTGATAGAGATTTGTGAATGTCATTCAGCTCCTCCCTTCATTTATTGAATGCTCGCTATCTTCAGGCACTGACAGTTCAGGCTAAACTTGATCCAAAGAGAAGGGGGGGAAACATGTGTGTGTGTGTGTGTGTGTGTGTGTGTGTATGTGTGTATGTGTATATATGTATGTGTGTGTGTGTGTGTATGCTAGACAGTATCATGGTGACAGTGGTCTTCATGAAAGTTTGAGTAAAATGGGAATGGAGAATGGGAGAGATCAGAACTTGCCAACAGGTTGTTTTGTAATAATCATGTTGAGAGGTAATGAGAGCCTGAACTAGTAAGAAAGAAATGGTTAGAGACAGAGAGGGCATATTTGAGAGATGCAATGACGAAAAAAATCAATATGCATTACTAATAGATTGAACTGAGAGACAAATTGGCAATGTAATATAACAGTTTGGAAATCTGGAAATGGTGGTATCCATGGCTACACGGGGTAGGCCTGAAAGAAGCACTAAGCTATAAGGAGTGTTCTGCTGTTTTCCAGTTGTTTTAGCTACAATCCGTTAGAATATCTAGGTAAAGCTGTCCTGTACGAAAGTGACCCTTTAAAAGTAGACCTTCAGTGAGCGAGTATATTTAGAAACTTTGATCTTCCTATCAACAATAATAAGAAAATAAAGACAGCTGGTTCATCTCACAGATTGGATTTGGCCACGACCACAAAGAAACAAGTCAAGATAGAAAACCCTGGAAAGCAACTGTAAAAGGACATACACACAATGGCAAAAAGAACAGCAGTGGAGACAAGAGAAATAAAATTTTGAAGCTGGAAAGCAGTCAGTGTTAACTGCCTTCGTTTGGCTGGAGGATGTTAAATCTACTTTAATTCCTAATCTGGGGAAGCTAAAAAACCTACTCATTTACATCACAAAATCCCCAAAGTCTCTAGAATTGGAAGAAGCAGGTACCCAGGAATGTCCTTTGTGTTGGAGGGTGGGAATATAGGGTTAAAAACAGCATGACTCATAGCAAGTCTTTGATGAAGCAGTTAGACTCCCAGGGTTCCTCCTCCTATTCCAGGTGACTTCTTCCTCACTGCAGGAGCCTAATGGGTTTTTCTCTGGAGAGAATAAAACAGAATATCTCTGGACTGAAGGATACTGGGCACCAAGGAGAACAGAGATAATGAACTCACTATAAACAGGGAGACTGATGAAACTCAAGATTGCCAACTCCATGTTTTGACCAAAATTCTGAGGGAAAATAATATCCAACAAAAATTCAGAACCAAACTCTCAGTTAAGTTGGAGAGTAGGAAAAGATGTTTTTATGAATGAATACATATAAATCTAAAATATCTTACCTCCCTTACATTCCTCATCAAGAAGCTTCTGGAGCATGCGTTCAACTGAAATGATGGCGAGATCCCACATGATATGAGGTAAAAGGACTCGCCAAGATGCAGCTACAAGGAGCTTCCTTCCCACGAAGCAGCTGGGCAGCACACTTAGAAATCAACAAATTTAGAATGAATAGGTCAGAAAATTCTGGGAGAAAGTTCTTCAAGAATATGGCACTGACAGGGACACCTGGGTGGCCCAGTTGATTAAGTGTCTGCCTTCAGCCCACGTCATGATCCTAAGGTCCAGGGACTGAGTCCTGCATCAGGTTCCTTGCTCAGCAGGGAGCCTATTTCTCTCTCTTCTTGCTGTTCCCCTGCTTGTGCTCTCTCTCTCTGACAAATAAATAAATAAAATCTTAAAAAAAAAAAAAAAAAGATTATGGGACTGACAATACCTAATTTGACTGGAAAGGCTGAGAGGGGATTTACACAACTGGGAGAGAATATGGCTAAGAGATAAATACATAAAATATTTAATAAAGAAAAAAGTCTTTCCAGAAAAAAAAAATGGTTCTATAATACCTAATTCAGCTATGAATAGTGTTTATATAATAGTAGTAATGTAAAAACTGTATTTGATCTTATTTTAATTTCACCATATAAGGAAGATGAAAGGACAAGAAATGGACATATTTTATAGGATGTTGAGAACGAAAGGTAGCTAAATCCTCATCTTCTATAACTGGAAGTCAATACATAATTACAAAAACTGAAAAAAATCAAATTCTAATTTAGGAATTCTATTCAGAGAAGCTGGAGTAATTACCAAATAATTATCTAAAAGAGCTGAATGCGAATATCCCTGGTATAGTAGGCAGAATAATGCCCCTACCCCAAAAGACATCTAAGTCCTAATTCTCAGATGTGCGAATGTTACTTTATATGGCAAAAGGAACTTTGAAGGTATAATTATGTTTAAGGACCTTGAAATGGGGGAGATTATTCTAGATTATCAGGGTGGGCCCAATCTAATCATGGGTCGTTAAAAGTGGAAGATAAAGGCAGATGAGGTGAGAGGAACGGCAGGGTAAGAATGACCTGAAGTCCTGCTGCTGGTTCTAGATGGACGGGGTTATGTGCAGGGACCAGGGCTCTAGGCAGCTGGGGGTCCCAGCCAGAAACCTTCCCACAACTGCATAGAACTGAAGTCTGCTGACGTGTGAATGAATGAGGAACCAGATTCTCCCATAGAGCCTCCAGAAAGGACTGCACCCTTAATGACATTTTCTTTTTATCCCAGGGAAATCTATGTCAGACTTCTGACCTCCAGAACTATAAGATAATAAATCTGCTGTTTTTAGTCACTAAGTTTGTGGTAATTTGTTATGTCAATAGAAAACTCATACACATGAGAAGTAGGAAATACTAGCAATGAAGCAGGTAAACTTTTCATAAGAAACTCTGAAGAAATATCTGACTCTTTAAATCATATTCATGTGTAACCTTAATAAAAATTTTAAAAATGATATACAAAGTAAATATTAGATATTAGGACCTATTAAGCCTATCACCAGAAATTTATAACTCAATTTTTTTTTTAATTTAGGATGTGTTGAAAAAGAGATGACAAGTATGAAGGGAAAGCTAGGATTACATTATTGGAAATATGTATAAATGGGTAGAAATCATACTCAGTTATAATTACATATTTGTATTTCAGTTTTGTTAAAATTGTGATATTTATATTTATTTTATGTATTATGTTTTATTAGTACATATGTTATTTTACTGTATGTCTTGCTATTTTTAAATAAGCTTTATGGGAAGCCCTATTTCTAGGAAATCATACTCAAGGAAGATGTACCTAGGAAGAACCAAAGAAGATCTTGAGTTCAGGCTTTCTGATGGCATCCATTGCTCTTTTGTCTTTTGGTGATCTATCCACTGCCTTGAAATGAACTATTTCACTTTCTAAAACACATAAACAAGAATGAAAGAAAAAGGAAAGTGAAGTGAATAAAAAAGGGGAAAACCATAAAGTGAGATTAGGGAAAGACTTAAGAGAAAACCCTGGAAGCCCCCCGTGGTTTGGCGCCAGAGTACATAAGAAAGAAACACAGAAATATCAACTAAGGAGGGTCATTTGGAGGCAGCAGTTGGCCTAGTGGATTCAACATGTGGAGGAAGGAGACTGTGTAAAGATTCATCCACTGGGCAAACCTTTACTGGGTTGACGATGAGCTAAGCACACTTCCAGGCACTGAAGACACGGAGGAAATACACAGATGTCAAAGCAAACGTCAGAGGAAAGCGGGAGAGAAGGAACACTTGAGAACAAAAGTTCATTTGTACCTACTCACAACCGCGAAGCACAGCTAATTCATGACATCAAAAAAAAAAAAACATTAGTGTCTTCCTTGGTTTGGCAACTGGGAAGAAAGAGGTAATCAGGGACACTGAATCCTTCAGTCCAATTGTTCACTCAACTGCGTGCTCAGCCGCCATGTCTAGAGACAGACTCCATGGATGGGTTACTCACTCGTATCAGAAATTGGGAGGGGGAAGCCTTCAGAAAGGATTGGCTCAAAACATTCCTCTGGCCCTAAAGGAAGCTGAGAGTCAATGAAGAAGCTTAGAGAATGCAGAGGCCGTGAGCCCTTCTGCTCCTAATGGAGGGTTTTAACATCCACAGAGTTGGTGCCACCACTTAGAGCAGTCACCTCCATCAATGAGGGCCCATGGCCTAGAGATCATAGAGGAGCGTAGAATGAAACGTGCTCTGATGAAGCACACGTGGCTTTGAAGAATTTGCTTTGCAATTTGAATCATTTTCATGTTTTTTTAAGCGTGTTTTTTTTTTTTTTGGTAATATTTCATGTAAAGGCAGATTAGTTGTGAAAGGCACATGTTTCTCTTGGTTCTTTTATGTCGTCTTGTAAATGTTGGGTCTTCAGAAGTTGTATTATTTTTGTCTCTGCTGTGGAGGCCTGCTGTTTCCTTAATTGATGTGGTAGCATTTGACTGGCTTTATTCCCATCGTCACATAATCATTATTTCCCATATCTCAGTTGTTGCTCCATTTCATTAACTTTTTCAGAAAATTGCTCCCTATTTATCTATTTATAGGTTTTGAATGTGTGTAGTCTTTGTCCAAAACCAGTATGATTTCCTTTATCTTCTTGCTTTTGATCTTTAATTTTTCTTTGTTCGGAATCAATCATTTTTCCCCTCGATACCTCCTTTGATATTCCCTTTTTCTAGCTGCTGCCACAGTAATTGGAATTTTCTTGAATTTGTACTTTATTTAAAACCCTTTGGTTATGGATGGTCAATTTGGAGGACAGCAGTTCACCAGTCAGAGCTCCTAATGGTGTACCTCACACTTTTAGTCCTCCAACCTCATTTTTACCTTCATCCTTCACCAAAGTTAATTCCCTGAAAGGCTCGCTGAGCTCCTTCTTTCTACCAAGTAGTTTTCTTTCCCTTTTTTTGGATTTTTTTTGCTTTCGTTTGTCTACCATTTCCTTTTAATCATAGAATCGCCGTCATTTATAACCCTGGTCCTTTCACTACATGTCTACTTATTCATTTTATTTCGTTCTCCAGTTTTATATTAACTACTAGTACCATTATTTACTTATGGATCTAAACTTTCTAGGTTTTCTATCCCCTAGTAAAAATGGCCTTTCATTAGCTCCATGTACTCACTGGTTTGATGTCATCTTTATCGTGTAAGATCATTAAATCCATTTTAGCTGCTTGATTCTTTTGGCATCTCTTATCCTCAGACTTAAGCCAAGAGGAAACCGTGTAGCAGACTTCAATATTTATCTGTAGAACGACTGAATGAGTGGAAACCCGTGTGTATAGGCTGCTCACGGGAGCAGCGCCGAGTATCTCACCATCTCATTCCGTGTTGCTTTCTGTGATGTACATTTAGATTCAGTCAAGCAAGGTAAGGCTGTGAATCTCTGGGTTCTCTGATTTCAAGATTTCACTAACTGTTTATGAAACCTTTTATCTAGTTAACTCAGCTGCTTGCTATTAAGATGCGTTATCTTCTTGGCTCAGAAATAAAAGTCCCAGGGTAAAGAAATAAAGAGGCCTGGTATTCCCTGTTACTAAAGCCCCGCTTCACTGTCCCTGGCTTACGCTTCCTGGGGCTAAATTATCTATAACAGATCTTGTTTTATCATTGTTAAATGTAAATTCTAAGGAATGAGGGGGTGCTTCCTGGGCCCAAGAAGGCTGTGGTTCTGGGGGGATCGTAAATGGAAGGAGCAAGTAAAGCATTCTCTCACTCTCTTTACCACCAAAGATAATTTTCCCCAAGGCCCTAAGGGTTCCAACATCTTTGCCAGCATTTACTGCATACTAGAGGCAAACAGGTCCCTCTTTTTAATTTGGAATCAGGGAATGCTGCTGGACCTACACTGGCCAGTGGCTTATAGTCCGTCCCTATTGGAAGCAATGTACACACTCAGTTCGAGGTTTGGTGACATCTGTGCTTTGGTTCTCACTAGCACAAGTACCCTCTCTCAGTTTGCTATAATTGATATTGCTGGTGTTTTCCTATTAGTTCGTGAAAACTTTTACAGCTGCCACCCCACTACACCAATCCTCTTAGATGAATCCTCCTACTGCTCTGTCCCTGTCAATTACACCATCTTTGCTACACAATAGCAAGCCCACAATGCAGCAGTGTCCCTCATTACTGCCTGTTACTTTCAAGTAGGACGCAATGTCGTCAGAGCAAGGCCGTTAGCTCCCATTTTTCCCAGAGTCACTGGCACACTTCTGCCTCCATATTTGTGTGGCATTCCTGGGCACCACTGTTCCAATTGGGGTGTACCCACCCTGGGTACCACCGCTGCCATGAATCCTACTGTGTGCACTGAAGCCCTCTGTGTGCCCAAACCAGACTATGTCTTCTGAAACTCTCACTATATCCCAGCTCATTTTGTATCCCATGCTGAGGCAGAAAAAGGGCCTCCATTCCCTCTTGGAGTTATGCTTTTCTACATGGGAACCAGAATGGGGCTTCCTCACCACAGTCTCACAGAGATTTTAGTGGAATTATTTTCCTTTGTTTCATTTTTTTATTCCTTATTATTATTATTTTTTTAATCATTTCTACCTCCCAGGGCACTGCAAAAGAGTTCTGGGGTTCAGGAGTTAAGGAACAGGTGGAAGCCAAGCGCTGGATAAGTCACACACTCACAATTGCCCCTCCCTTGGGCTTTTACTCACCATCCTTTCAACACCCTTGTGTGCTCATTCTCTTATAAATTGTGCTCTCTTTCCAGGGAACTCCTGGGTAATTTGTACACCTAGACCTCTCTGGCCCTGCCTCTTAGGCTCGCCAGTCTTGGTCAGGTGTGTTTGAATCCTAGAGTGAACACAGAGGAGGTTCACTATGAGATGTCTCCTTCCCTTGATTTATTGGTATGAAGGGACATTAGCACTTATCCTCACCATCTTTATTTCCCATCATCCCTTTTATTTACACACAGCTCTGCCGGTTATAGGTATTTTCACACCAATTACTTCATTAGTGTCATTATAACCCTGTGAGGTATACAGCAAAGGTGTTATTATAACTGTTTTAATCCTCAACCAGCTGAGACTACGAAGCTGCCCCTTGCCCAAGGCCACATGATGAATGAATTGCACAATCTGAGCTGAACTCAGCTGTTAGTTCTCGTGACTTCATGGCATGACACCAATTCTTAAAGTCCCTGAGTTATGGTTAATGATAAAGTTTGGATAAGGGTACTCTAATTTTAATCATACATATAATTCATTAAGGAGTTTGAAAGGTTGGCAAAGTCTGGAAAATAATAAAACTTATTTGTAAACTAAGCTTGAAGTTTGGTAAGAGAGTGTTTTCCTAAATAGAGTTCCCTCATAGCTAATAAACATGGTATGATTGAGCTAACATGGGCAGGGGGGATAATAAATTGATTAATTTAATTCCTGTATAAAATTTAATCCCGAGGGATGGCCCTGCTTGCCAGGTATGAAGGAAGTGCTTTAATCCTGTTCACCAAGCAGACTCAAGCCACTTCTTTGCCAGGCCCTGTGCGAAGGTACAAGGAGGGACTGAAAGGATGATTACAAACCAGACCTTAATATCAAAGAGTTCATGGTCTGCTGGGGAAAATAAACCTCAGACATAAGCAACTGAGAGACAGGTTGAATGTAATAAGAAACAGATAAAAAGCCATGATAATCCAGGAAAGTAAGAAATACGAGTGACAAAAACATACTTTGAAATGTACATAGTTTTCCTTTGCTGAGGAACAGGAACAAGGATCAAATCCAGTTTATAAATCAAATATAGAAGAGATGTAAAATCGCCACAAGTCCCCCCTCCCCCAGACACACGGTCTTCTGTTGTCAGTACAGGGTGGAGCCGTAGTCCTTACTAGGTCCTACCAGAGTTCGGAAGGGATTGCATGGTATTGTTCTCACTCAGGGCCAGAATTTAGGATCTTTGCTGTTAACCTCTGAAAATCAGGCCATTTGGCTGTGTGGGTGATCTGACTCAGCCCGGTCCCTTTTGTCACAGTTGTATTTTCCAGTTTCTTTAGGAACACGAAATTTCCATGGGGCAGATTCCCATTTCAACAAGGTGCACACAACTCGCTAATGATGATCTCAAATAAGAAAGCCGTGTGCATCCATACAAATTGAGATCACACCTTCATTCTTGGAATATAGTTGTAATTACATTAAAGACACATTACAAGTCTGTCGCCTCTCATTTCATTTATTGTGTGTGTGAGCTGTGTTGGATCACTTTATCTCCTATTAAACTGCTTGCATTTCCTTTGGACTCTGATATGTCTTCTCTAGTACAAAACAGCAGCACACCCAACAGTTGCAGTTAGGAAGTGAAAGGAAAGCCATGTCCGTTCAAGCAAGTTTGTATATGGTCTAATAAGCACAAATATGCCTTCCTCAGTTCCAAAATGCAAATTATGGGCATTATGCCTTGGACTTGCCTTCAGTTTTCCTTTAAAGAGACAGAGCCTGGTTGGCTTACACTCGCTGCATCTCATACTCACTTTTTTTTTCTGAAGTAGCCAGGCACACCCTCTCTTCCACTTCACATGCAGAATGGCAAAGGTGGTCAGAGCTTTGGGGGTACATGGATTGTGGTCAAACAATGGCTATAAGGTACCACTCTCTGTAAGACCATTTGAGGCTTTTTTTTTTTTTTCTGGGAATAGAACTCATTGTATTTTTACATCCATTTATTTTTAAATATTAAACATTTCCTTTTTCCTAAACATTACCCCACTCTTTACATTTATCATTATAACTCCTGAGTGCATAGGGCTAATCTTACTGCCTTCATTTTACAGAAGAGAAAAAAAGATCCAGACATGTTTTTAAAGTGGACAGAGGGGCCACATAACCCAGTTGTTTAGTGGTAGAACTACAGTCCAGGTTGCTCATTGGTAGTTCTGGGCTCTCTCCTCTAGTTCTAAAAGCACTGGGGACACTGACCACATCCCAGACATCGTGCTAGGTGATGAGAGTACCCAGGTAGTGAGACATGGGCTCTGCCCTGGACACCTCAGTCTGTAAACAGCATTGCCCTTTATATGTCAGGAAAAGCATTGACCTGGGAATTGGGAGTCTGAGTTTTACCCTGGATTTTGCCCCTGACAACCACAATCACCATGAGCAAGTACTTTAATATCTCTGACCAATTATAGCCCAGGCTCTGCCTATCCCTTGGCAATTGTGATATTCAAAGGAGAAAACTCATAGAATGGAGCTTGGAAAGTAGAAATTGCACTAAAAGTATGTATCTATAGTGACAGTAGGGATATTTAGAGCTGAGATACAAACGTGGGTGGAACACAAAATATATAGGCTTAGAAAGGACTCCACTAATACACACAGTTTGAAAGGTGAATTAATCTATTATACATGGTGGATTCTAAAACCTTTGTGTGAGCTGATGCTTGGGGTGAATAGGGAGCTAAATAATTCATCATCCAAATGTAAACAGGCATGAACTTGAAACGTCCTGGGCAAACCGGGTATGGACTCATACTATCAGTAGGGTTCCAGATTTCTCAGATTCAGGCCAGAAAATCTGTTCTGTCAGGTTGCTTTGATGATCAATGTACTTTCTACCTAAGGCACTGCCTCTGTCACATCTTCCATGGACAACCTGACCCCTCTCTGATAACCTCTGCCCCCTCTCCGTTCCTGCCAGAGGAGTTCATAGAGACTCAGATCATCCTGAAGGTTTGTGGGTCAATCTCTTTGGTGAAGAATAATCATTGCGGGGGTTTGGCAAATGCTGAACTCCTGCACCACCCTATCTTCCTGCACGCTGTAGTAATCCCTTTAAAATAACTGTATTCGGGACAGCTACCTGGCTCAGTTCGTAGAGCATGCAACTCTTGATCTCAGGGTTATGAGTCTGAGCCCCATGTTGGAGGTAGAGTTTATTTAAAATAACAATAATAATAATAATAATAATAATAATAATAATAATTGTGTTTCATGGTTTAAACCTTAAGTTCTACATTTCAATATGCTTTATAAATAGCTAAATATTTTTGAGATTTATTTGAAGTTGGCTGGAAAAGCTGTAGATATATTGTGATTTCTACTTTCTGCCCAACCATAACCTGCTTTTCTGAGCCAGACTGCACCAACCACAGTACCAAGCACCAAGTTACCAGTCTGTCTACCACATTAAATCCTAAGTTCATGAGCAATGGGGTCTGTCAAGTTCACTGCAGTATTCTTTAGGCCTGCAAGTGAGAGACCCACAAGAAGCCGTAATGGACATAAAAAATATAAAAAATTAAATTTGAGTCCTCTGCTTGGCTCTTAAGACCATCATAACTTGTCATTGGTTAGTTCTGGAAAATAGAACCTAAAATATTTAAAGTAATTGATTTTTTCCCTGTGTAAACAACTTCAGAGATAAGCTAAGGGTTATTTAGCATATTATCCTTACATTTCCCTTCACATACACTGGGGAGAAAAGGGAGGGCTGTTTGGGAAGATGCAGTTATAATCTTTCCCAGCAGAAATACCTAATTACACTCAGGTCTTGAATCTCCAAGTTAGCATATTTTGCCCATTCATTGCTCAATAAATATTAATTGGTAGAGATGGGTTATAATTTAGCATGTGTATAATATATAATTTACCTGTAACCTATAATTATCTTAAATGTTCAAATAAGGGAATTGATTGGACTGAAAAGAAAATAACTTATTTAAGTTTAAAAATGTTGTTATGATCTAACTCTTAATAAAATCACCCACCTTCAGACATCATTTCACTTACATAGGCAAACTACCATTTGCAATGTTCTGTCTCAAGGAAGACAAGATTGAAGTCAATACTGAGTGCAGCTTTATGCATGCTCTAACGTTCTCTGGTGTATTAGAAATATTCGGTGCTATTTGCCCAGCACAAAATGGCCAGTTTCCATGACTGCCTCCTTCACACACAGGAACAAGCCCCCATTAGTGCATATTTTGTTAATTCAGAAATGGCTGGACCAGAGGCAGATCTTTTTTTTTTTTTTTTTAAACACTATTTATTATCACTCTTTACTAATGGGAAGACGTACTTTATTTACACCAGCAGCCAAAGGACCAAGTTGAATACACAGTTAATTAACCATTGGGAGAGGACTCTTAAGCCCAATCCATCAGATGATCATTCCTAGGAATGTGGACCTGGGATTCAATTCAGCCAGTGTAGCTGAAATTAAGAGAATAAAACTGGGAGACTGCTGGGCAGCCATCTTCTGCCCAACATGTATGGAGAGAAACAGAGAACAGTCTCAGAGAGAGGACAAATGAAGAAGAGAAGAGAAGCAGAAAAGTAGAGACAAAGAACAGAGAAGTCCCCAGTAAATGGTTTTCTGATGGCTTTCCATTCCCTCCTTCTGCCTCTGAAAGGTCCTGCTGTTCTGTGTCCCACAAGGTACACCAGCAGCGTGACAATAAGTCCACCTTCCTCCCATCAGCTCTTTTCTTCTTAAATCACTTCTAACTGGTTTCTGTTGCTTGCAATCGAAAGAATCCCTTCCTAGGCCCTTAAGAATACTTAATTCATTCAGCTAAAAGGTAGTAAATTCCTCTGCCCTTCAGCATGTTTTTCCCAAGAAGACTCTGCAGTCTTTGGCCACTGCTACCCTCTAAATTCCATTTTTCAATGAACAGGAATAAATCATTATATCTAACTTTGTTAATCTCTACTGGTGGAAATGAGAAGTAAATAGGCTTTGTTCTTAGAGACCAATACTGATCTAGACAAGAAAGCAGGCGCAACTGAGTGGCAGCTGCCCCAAGACACCTGGCCCTGATTTGGTGGTCGGAAGAGTGCAATCAAGGGGCACAGAGAACGGTCCCACCCTAGCTCACTCACACATGAGCCTGCCCAGGTGTATACATGAGCACATACATACACATGTGAGCACAGTGGAGAAGAAAGGGAAGTTCAGAGTCCAAACTCATGCCCTCTGTGACATCCTTATTCTCCACATCCCGAGTCTCTCACAATCCACTGGAAGCATTCAACCCAACCAGCCCTCCCATGGAGTTGTAGTCAGAATTACCATTCAGATCCGTCTTTCAGGGCTCCTTGCTTTGCAGTTCTATTATTGTTTCATGAAACTTTAAAACTTTCCACCCTTCCTTCATTGTAGTCAACTTTAAATAAATTCAGAGTGTCACTTGTTAAAATAAATGACATTTAAACAACCTCAGCATGGTAACTCATTCCTCATTATCATAGAGAGCTCTTCTGAAAGGTCTATAGTACATTATCTCTACGAAATGGATTTTACCTTCAATATTAACCTCATTGCTCAGAGAGGACAGGTGCTAAGCACTCTGGTGAGAGGTGGCATAGAAATGCATAGGTAGATTGATAGAACTGAGCAAGTGATGATGAACTAAAACAAAAGAAGGGAAAAGGTTTAGGTTAAATATTAGGTAGCAAAGCAGAGCCGGGAGAGAGCTGCGATGATTGAGCACGCTGCCATAGAAGACTGAAGAAAATGTTTTATTATTTTAACTACTCAAAGCTCACTATATCTGTGCTTCTGGTAAAAGAAGCCACCTGTGAAGTGTGGCTGATAACTGTAGTGCACCTCAGAAAAGCCCTAGGTACCTGTTAGTCCCGTGTCCTCATTTCACAATTTGGGAAACTGAGGCCCAAAGCAAATACCGCCTTACTTTCAGGTGCAGAGTGAGTAACATAACTCAGCTGGTCGGCAGCCATGCAGCTCCATAGAGTTCTCATAGTACTTTCGCTTGTTCATTCTCTGCCTCCCCAGGTTTTTCTTTATTTTCTTCTTCCTTTAGAGTGTGAAACTAACTGATCTGACAGCCACTACCATGTCTGACAGGGTGTTTTCTGTGCCTGCATATTCCCGGCATTATACACATCCGATAGAAAAAAAAAGAAAGCTGTTTTGTTCTTAATAACCTAAGGAATTTAAATTACAAAGAAAGAAAACAAAAACGAAACAACAAAAAACCAACCAAACAAAAAACAAAGAGAGTTTGTGGATAGGGCAGCAGCCATCTTTGTGAGACTCCAAATTTAGAGATGATTACCAGCCCCTCCTGGGAATGGATGTGCTCATATAGTGGCCATGACATTGGAGCCTGCTAAGAGAGCAGCGGGCCTCTTAGTTCTTTAGGTTATTCTGGACAATGTTCAATGTGCACTCGAGAAGAATGTGTATTTTGGTCAGTTTGTTAGAAGAAACTACATCTCAAAATCGTAGAGAAAGAAAAAAAAAATATATATATATACACACACACACACACAAATAAAATTAAATATATTGAAAGGATAGAATGTAACTGTAAAGATAAAAATTTAAAAAGACTTTAGCAAAAACAAAAAAGGTAGAGAGAGAGAATATGATCAGACGGGTGAAGGTAACAGAGCCATACTCCAGATTCTGGGTGTATTTTGGTCTGTTAGAAGAAACTGCATTCCAAATTGTAAAGAAAGAAAAACTTACGTGCACACACACACACACACAAATAAAATTAAATACAATGAAAGGATAGACTGTAACTGTAAAAATGAAAATTAAAAAAGATTTGGAAAAAAAAAGAGTTGATAAAATAAGAAATTGGTTGAAAAAGGAAAGAGAAAAAAATTGAAGACTTGAAAGACTAAAGAATCGTGGGGAAAAAATCATGAATTCTATATACTAATTTCCCCTAGTGCTGGAGTTCTGCTGTTGTGCGTGATCAGTAAACTTGGTCGTAATGGGGATTTCTTGCTCATCTTCTGGGGGAGGGGCCTGTTGAACTAATTCTAAGGTGTCTCTGCCCCCAGGGTGGAATTGCTCCGCCCTTGCCAGGGGGCCAGGCTAAATAATCTGCTCTGGATTGCTCTCTGCTGCTTTTGTTCCCTAAAGGCTTCTGTGCAGTTTCAGAGGATGAGAAGGAAAATGGTGGCCTCTCCATCTCCAGCCCCAGAGCCAAAAGCTTGGGCCCCGCTCCTCAGTGCACCCTGTGGGAAAATCAGTCAATCACTCCTGTCTCCCTGGTCTCCACCTGCACTCCATGCTCACCCAGCCTGTGACCGAGCCTTTCTATCTCTCAGGCATGGCCCCGTTTTGAGTCTCCAAACACTGCAGACTCCTGTGAACTGCTCCTCCGGGGGGGAGAGGAAGGGGTTCTCATGCTTGCTGGGGTCCTGCTGCTTGCTGGGGTCGCCTGACCATGCAATGGTTCCCCACCAGAACCTCTCTTCGAATCCAAGATGTTAGCTGTGATGTTTTGACTTACAATTAGAAATAGATATATTTGGTTTTAGTTCCTGCTTTTAGTACAGAGCTCCTAAATCCCTTGGAATTTCCTGTGATAACAATGGTGTCTTGTTTTATGTTAATGAGGTGACTTCAGGATGCATCTAATGATGGGGGTTGGTTGCCCAGAGAACCAAAAAAGTCATTAGAAGCTTGGAACTTATGGTCCCACCCCAACCTCTGAAGCAGAGAGGGCCTGGAGGTTGAATCAATTGCCAATAATCACTGATTTAACCAATCATGCCTACGTAATGAAGCTACCACGAAAAAGTATGGGGTTTGGAGAGCTTCTGGGTGGGTAAACACAAGGAGATTTGGGGAAAGTAGCAGGCCTAGGAGAGAAGCTGTTTCCATACCTTGCCCTATGCTTCTCTTCCACCTAGCTGGTCCTAAATTATATCATTTTATAATAAACCAGTAATCTAATAAGTAAAATGTTTCTCAGAGTTCTGTGAGCCACTCTAGCAAATTAGTATAATCAAAGGAGGTGGGTGTGGGAATTTCTGATTCATAGACAGTCAGCCAAATGTACACGCAACAACCTGGACTTGTAACAGACTTCGGAAGTCAAGGAGGAGGTCACTGGGACCCCCAATCTATAGTCAGTTGGTCAGAAGCACAGGTGACAACCTGGGTTTGTGACTGGTGTCTGAAGTGGAGGGGGTGGGTGGGGGGAGTCTTATAGGCCTGGACTTTTAACCTGTGGAATATGATACTATCTCTGGGTAGATAGTGTCAGAATTGAGTTGAATTACAGGACACCCATCTGGTGTCCAGAGCATTGCCTGATAGCCTTGCCTCCCAAAAGTAAAAACAGCTGACCGGAATCCTTTCATTAGCCTATAGGAATCTCATGAGGAGTAGAGTCTCTTATACTCTGGTCAGGTTCGTTCTGTGAGTTTGGGAATCTTCTAAGTAAATCTTCATAGTCTCTGTGCTATGTGCCTAGACCTGAATGTGGGCTGGTGAAGGCAGAAGACTGGGAGTGAACTTAGCCTTTGATTTATCTAAAGCCTAGTAGAAGCAGATGGGTAAGGAGGCAAGTTTTACATGCATGAGGCAAAGTAAGATGACATGCCTATGGGC
Organism: Ursus maritimus; assembly: GCF_017311325.1. Classification (NCBI taxonomy): domain Eukaryota; kingdom Metazoa; phylum Chordata; class Mammalia; order Carnivora; family Ursidae; genus Ursus; species Ursus maritimus. The sequence continues at coordinate 16,372,516 of NW_024426774.1, read as the reverse complement.
TTTTAATTTACTGGAAAAATGAAATAAAGAAGTCAGTGTGGATTTGGGTCAGAAGGCAATAAGAAAAAGCACTGGATGTGAATAGGTTTTACTTTCATAACCTAAAAAAGTCTATAATTTCAAAGAAAGTGAGAACACAGGGATGAGTGTCCACGGATGAAAATTACGACCTCAGCCCATAATTCACCCTGTGACCTAGGACTCACTCTCCCTCCCTGGATTCCCTCACCTGCTCAGTGATGACACCTGGGTCTTTTTCAGCTGAGGGAACACTACTGTGTCTCTGCAGCCCCTCCCTTGTGGCACCATGTTGAACAACAAGTGAATTCCCTAAACATTGCCATCTGCTTCCTCACAACTTCCCTAGGGCCACAGTGACTGGTGGGTCTTAGACATTTTCTCTCAGACTAAAAACATTTCCATGAGGTCCAAAAATAGTCCAAAGTTTATCTTTGAACTCATACCAGTAAGTGTCTAAAATAACTATTTACTGGTAATAATGAAAATATTTGAGGTGCTCTTACAAAGTTCTAGTTGTGAAATATCAATAAAATAATTGCCTAATTCTAAACCGTGTACTGTTCTAATTAATTCTGCATGAGACATTTTTCCAGCTTCAAAGATTGCTTTACTTGTATTGCATAACAAAATAATGGTATAATTAGGAATAAATTTGTCACTTTTATAAGTAATTCCTTTTTATTATGTGTTTGGAAGCAAAGCACAAGCATGATTAAAGCCCCCTTTAAAAGGTTTTATTAATTATTATGATTATTATGGATAATAAGCATCCACAAGCTGCAGAATGTATCCCAGGCAAGATGCACAAAGCCACAAAACATGGCAGGAACAGGGATGGATGCCAGATTCAGGTTTCTTTATTCTCTGTGGTTCAAGTCTCACTGTCTATCTTGTCCCTTGTGTGAGGCAGGAATTTCACTTTTAGTTTCCTTTTATGTCTGCTAAAGCACCTTCCCCACTGATGCCTTACTTACCTCCCCTCAAACACCCCGTTCCGTAAAAGTGCAACCAGTCCTCAAAAGTTAGCTCTGAGAGTCTTCTACCAGGGGGCTTCCTCTGGCTTGCCACTCTGGACTGGGGGCCCCTCCTGAATTATTGCTCCTGTCCTGTGCATTTGGCATTGAACAACTTGAGGCAAGGACAGCCTCTTGTTTTTGCTCTGTTTTTCTTCTATCCCCAAGACAGAGCCAGTTGTAGAAGGCACTCAAGAACATATGATGAATAGATGGGTCAATTAATGACAGAACCAACGAAAAAGAAAACCCAGCTTCCCGTGAATATGTATTACCCAGAACCCATGGATTGGACTCTAGTAGTGAACACAAGTGCTCCTGGAATCTGGTATTCAGCCAGATGTCCTGACAAGTAATTGGGGTAGCTACTACTTAGGACTCTCTCTCTATAATGTGTGAACTATCCTGCTTTTGAGGACCCACATGTTAACCTAAAATATGCTTCACCAGCATTCTCTCCTCAAATGACTTAACGTGAAGCCACAGATTCACAGATCATCATAGCTACAAGGGTCTTAATGGCCATTTTCTTTAAGTTTCTAATTTTACATTTGAGAAGAAGACTCAGATAAAGGCAGAGCCCACTCAACAACACACTAAGTTAGGTGATATGGGATCCAGGGTTCCTGACTTCTAGACAGGAGTTCTTTATTGTAAATTATGAGCTCATCTCCTTCTTCTAAAGACAGAAGAGGCCACTTTACCCACAACTCCCTGAGGAATGAGGAAGGAAGTACATATCTATAGCTTCTTCCTTTTCTGGTCTTTCCCGTATGTTCACAAACATTTCACAGGTGTTACTGGGGTCATAAGACTATTAGGGCCATCAGTCCATGTCATTTATCAAGGCTACTCCTCTGCCTCCTTCTCCTCCCTCCCAGATCCCATGGCCCTTAACCTCATTCCAACTTTCAGCTTAAAGGCAACCATATCTACTGAAGATGATAGCATCATCCTACAGATGACAATCCCCATGGAAACCGCATAAACATGAAATGAAGCAGAAGCCGTATGTCTTATTTTAGGTCTACAGCCTGGCTTTCTAAACTTGCTCTGACTTCCTTTAATCAAGCCCTCATTTCTATAAGTGTCCATCCAGGGGCACATAAATGAGGAAGAACAGAGAAGGACGCAGAGAAAGCCCTCTTGTTGGGTTGGTCAGCAGTCCAGCCATAGGTCGTTGACCAAAACATAGGATGGCAGAGACAGGAATACAGTAGTCCTGGCTCTGGGTGGACATCCCAGAGAAGATATTTAAAATACCAGTTTGAGCAACACCGCATGAGGGAAGAGGAAGTAGCAGGGGTAGCTATGGAGGGAGAAACTAATGCTGGTCTCCACTAAAATTATGTACTACCTACCACAGTTTCCATTTTTCATTCTGTTCTGCTGCTACCTTCAAGTTTTCCACACGCTCTTGGTTATGGCTTACGTTTAGCTAGAAGCACCCTGCACATCTCCTCAGCCCAACAATGTGGAACAGGAAAAGAATAGGAGGTTTGAGGAAGGGACCAGCATCAGATAATGTTCTGAAGACATTTAAAGGGGCACAGGGGCTCTCTGATTTTAGCAGATGAGGGATGGCTTTCCCTAATAGATGGCTTTCCCTCATAGTTTCATTATTTTATTAACCTTTTCCTGAGAGACCGAAAATCACAAACTTTCATTTCCCACGAGACCAAACCTAATGTGAGGCCCTGCACTTTACACACTAGAGAAAACAGCCCCCTCTGGAGGAATGGCTGGTAGGTTGGCTGGGATGGATATTCCCATTGTCTCCTTGGAATTCAGAGCCATCATTTCCAGTTTCCAAACCTAACTCAAATCCTACCACTCTGGGCATCTTGCCTGGTTTCTCTATAGCCCGTCCTAACCACCCCATCTAAACACTTACAATACATATTACATGAATCTATTTAGTAATTCATTGTCTGCTGTGTCTATTCTCTCTTGGCCCACATTCAGACTGTGAGCTCTTCAAGGGGTAGAGGATGTGGCTTCTATTTTTCTTATGTCCAGGGTGATGGAAACTATGCATTCTTCCTTTCATTTATCCCTCAAACATTTATAGAGCACCCACTCTATGCTAGGACTCAATCTAGGCACTAGAGTTACAGAGATGAATAAAGTATGGTTCGTGACTTTGAGAGCTCTTAGTCTAGTGAACGAATCAGCTATGCGGGCATGTAATGATCATACAGTGTGGTAAACGAGCTATAAAAGTACAAACAAGGTGAACTGCATGAAAGGATGGAGGAAAGAAGGGCAGGTTCAGAAGGAATGGCGGTAGGACTGTATGCCAAAGCTGCTCAATAAATATTTGTTGATTAATTAGGGGAGGAGTATATTTCTTTAGGGATTACAGGGACAAAATGTCCTCATTAGCTGATGATGAAAGAAACGTTTTTTCTTGCAGTCAGGAAGCTCATGGGAGCTGGCAAACGATAATCTGTGTATTAATGATAACAAAAGGAAGAAACACTGGCAGGAGCAAAAAGCTCTCAGGCATGCTGAGCATCAGATAAGCCCATTACATTTCTGGATGTGCCGTGCCCTGTCTTGTCCATGGGAGACCTCCCGTCTGTCTTTCTCCCTCATCTAGGGAGATTCTCCTACCCAGAGAGAGCCACATTCCAAAACTCCAGCCCCAGAAGATCTGTGGGCTCAGACCGGCAGTTGACAGGCCGGCAGGTGTGCAGGTCTTTCTTCCAGACCCTGGCCTGGCAAGGGGTGGGACTGTCTCTGTGGGGCCTGGGCTTTGCCTGCAACGGTTTATTTATTCTGCAGCATATGCTGGCTCAGCGCAGTGAGGCAGCTCCAATTGTCCACGTTCATTTTAGTCGTCCCTTAACTCTCCTAAGTCGCCTTTTGCAGCGATCTCGCCCTTATGGTTTACAAGGGAAGCAGCTGTGACTTTTCATCCTTTGAACTTTTGAGCCAAATGGCTTAACACTACCGCCTAGTTACCCTGTCCCTCGGATCCGATGACCAACAACGTGGTGGTCAGTAACAAGCATCTTCTGCAAAGCTGGTAACGTGTCTATTCTTACACCCTGCTTCACACCAACATGGTGCTTGTATGTCCTCAATCCATCCATAATCACTGTTGAGGTGTAAAGAAACACCGGCTAGTGAGAAAGTGAAACTGCTTTGCTCAGGTGGGAGGAGAGATCTAATCATACATGTAATGCAAGGAATACTTACACTCCCTTTCAGGTCATTTCTATCACTTACAGTGGGCTTCTATTCTTGATCAGCTTCACAATTTTTATGACTACCCCTTTTTCCATGTTGATGATTGTAACCCAGGTCTTGCACATTGGACTGTAAAAGACATTAGTAGGTCTTATTGATCAATTAATAAGAAAGAAAATCAATTCTATTTATGTTAAAAGAGTGGCAATGGTAAAATGAATTTTTACATTAAAACTCATGGTATTAAAGTAATTAATTCCCATATGGATCAATGGTCTATCTCTGTAATAAATTTCTAAAAATCACTATTTAAGGCTAAAAATGAGGTCAATATAGTGTCAGTAATCCTTCAATCTTCGGGAGTTCAAGGTTCAAGAACAACATATCCAGTGCTTCAAAGCTCATACTTGGTTTGCACACTGGAACTCTTTATAATATTTCATTGTAATATTTCATTTGCCATTTTAAAGTTTGACTGCTAGAGGTCTAAGTACCATACGAAAATGTGTCTCTTAGTATTTAAGCTCATCTCTAGAATCCCACCTGGATGGGGAACCCAAAGAGAGGGAAACAAATTCAAAGAACTTAGACTACCAGGAAATGGCAAGGCTGGAGCAGCATGAAGACTGAGCTACGGCACTTTTATTTCATCTATAGTTTCTGTTGGGTTTTATATTTATTCCTGAGCAGAAATTCTGGTCATTGCCAAAGATGCTGAGCTTAAGAGGACAGCAAAGTAGACTGGAATGTTGTAAACGTCAGGAAAAACAGACCTTACTGAAAAAATGAGAAAAACATGAATTAAGAGAGCAATTTACAAAGGATCATCTCAGCCCCATAAAATGAAGGCCGGTTAGCCTCCGTTTTTGTGCCTGCTGTTCTCGTTGTGGTCCAGGCTAACAGGCATCTTGAGAGCTGGTAGCTAGTGCTGCTGCCAGTGACTCTGAGGCACCGTCGCACTCCATCGGCTATGCAGCTGGCCCTGACACTCTTGAGGAGAAGCAAACGGAACAAGCTCCAAAAGTGTTTGGCCAAGAATAACAACTGCGGAAGAGTTTGATATGAAGAGGAAAGGTAATGTGATTTGTGTCTAGCAAGTGGTTAAGACTTCAGAATTTAGTTCCGCACTGCCTTGGAAAGAGCACTGAGGATGTGTATGCGTATTGCAGACCAGGATGATGGGAGAAAATGCTGGTAGTTTCAAATGGCCCCACTGAGTGGGGATCATTAGAACGATGGCAGGAAGTTTGTATTTAAGGTCCCCCAACACTGCCTAAAGCTAGCACTGCTTGAAATGTGTTTCTCCTACTCCACACGTGATTGCCTCTGTGTTTCAGTGAGTTTTCCATAGTCAGAATGGAGAAGGCCACGAGATTTAGAAATCCAGGTCAAACCTGTGATGTCAGTCACAGCTCTGCTGCAAGCAGGCTGGACCCTGGCATATGTTCTACGGTTCTGGAAGTATAGATAAAGCAAGTTTGTTTGCTGTTTGCTCTTTGCACAAATGCTGAAATGGACTCTGGGGAAAAAATTAAACTTGGGGAAAAGATTTTCTTCATCTGAAAAGTTCTTTAATATGTAACTAGGTTTTCCTTGACTCTGTTAGGCCAATGCATACGACACCACATCATGGCAGCTGCCCACATGCCGAAAGACTAAAGTCAATTAGGCTCAGAAATGCCAGAGCTGAGCCTCGACATTAAAAAGGGTCCAGATAAGAGATTCCCAGCAGCAGGTATGCAGGTGTCTAGGAATGCCTATCTCTCCAGATTATTATCATTCCCCAGGTTAGAACAGTGGTTCTCAAATGGGATGAGATGCCACCCCCAGGTAATATCTGGAGATATTTTTTGTTGTTACAATTGAGGGGTTGCTACTGATATCTAGTGGACAGAGGACAGGGGTGCTGCTGCTCAATGTCTTACAATGCATAAAACAGTTCCTTGCTACCAAGAATTATCCAGCCCAAAATGTCAGTAGTGTCAAAGTTGATCAGCCTTGCCCTAGAATCATTAGAGTATTGCAGAGCTAAAAAGATTTTCTAGCTATTCTTGGGACACATGACACCCCACTAACCAAATTGACAGGTTTCTATACTCTTGTCAGGTCTCTCCCTCACTGACACATCACCCTCAAGACACCGGTCCTTATTCCATCCTGTAATATGTGCTCACACTACATATTCATTCCATGCATGTTCAACTTCCCCTAATATTCTCAAGGGGGCAGAAGGGCCTGCTACATAGAAGAACAGAAGTAGAGATTGTCTTTAAAATATTAAACTTGCTGCTTTGAACTTGGCATATAATTCAGCATTGGACCTCCTCTCTGAAGCCTTCAGATAATTTATGAACAGATTCTGTTGGTAATACCCTCTCTGGCCTCCTTCTGATTAGGCCAGATGTCTTATTCTTAGGATTAAGTGTGCTTCATCTATGAAGTACTTTCTGTCAACTTGGCACAAATCATTAGTCCTTTATGTTCTAAGAAGTTCCATGTCATAGCCTGCCTTTGTGACCCGTTTCACACCCTATCTCTTCAGGGAAACCATCCCTACCTGCTCTAGTTCACATTTCTCTCCTTTTTCCGAGAAACAGAACTGAGTGTGGAATGCCCTCATACCCCCACCTGTGTTAAGCTGTTACTGATTATATAAATCTTATCCCAGCAATGAACGGTCATTAAGGGCACTAAGAAGAAAGAAAGAAAAAAAGACATTGTCCTCCATTATCATCGTCGTCATCATCATCAACAACAACAACAACGACATCACCATTAATATTAAGAGCTTCGGTGCTCATCAGGAGCCAGGAACTATGCTAAGCATTTTAGATGTACCACCTCAACTTTGCAAGAACCATGCTATTATTCCCATTTTTCATATGAGTAAACTGAGCTCAGAGAATTTAAATAATTGCTCAGCATCACCAACTTTTGAATTCCAGATGTTTAATTTGATCTTAAATGTGTATGAATCTAATCTAACTGGTCCACCACACAGCCTCCCTCAGGTGTTCGCAGTCTAATGGAGGGACAAGTATATTCATTTGGGGGTTAAGCCTCCATAAGCCAAGTCAAGTTAATGAGCTTGTTGGTGACTAAGCATCATCAGGCTCCAGGTGGACATCCCACTGATGACTTTAAAGCACCTTTTCTGAAACCAGCCTTGAGGACCCTGCAAACACGTGGCTCAGTGCTACATAGTCTTATGAATAATAATGAAATCCAATCAGGAACAGAGGCCTTAGATTTTAATTGAGCTATCTTTTAAAGGACTGCTTTTCTCAGTGTCAAGGTCACGTTCTCCTAGCTAAAGCAGTTATTTTATGTGTGTAGCAGAGATAATAGGCACTGGAGACACATTGAGGACATGTGGCATACGGCATGAAAGAAAGGAGGAAATATACGAAAAGCAATCATTGAAGTATACACTATAGACCTTCCCATTGATAATTGGTTTAAATTATTAAAGCACATAAGAGGTTATTAACTAGAGAGAGTATAAATTACTTTTTTTTTTTTTTGCTGAGCATGACTTTTCAAAGTCTCCCAAACTTCCACTTAAAAAAAAAAAAAAGCTTTAAATTTAAAGTCATTAGAAAAAATATCTTTTAAAAATTATCTCCAGAGTGGATGGATGAGGAGAGAGCAGATGCTTCATGAATTTAGATCATGTTACCTGCCATGAGAATATAAAATGAGAACTGGTATTTAAATAATGGTAATGTTGCTCTGGAGGTGGCTGGCTAGGTCCAAAAAGTCAGGGTTGTGGGCCCCTGGGGTTGAAAGCATCCCTGAGGGATGGGGACAGGTAGCTGAAAACATACTCTCAGAACTTCTGGAAAACTCTGGAATGAACAGCTCTTGGAGCACAGCTACGTCAGGTGGAAAGGCACATCTGCAGTGGACATGATGAGTAGGAACCTGAGGCCTGATCTCGTCACCTCCCCCAGTGTGCAGGAATAGTGGAGGCGCGTTGTCGAACCCAGGAGACTTTAATGACGAGCCCAGCTAGAGCAAAATGAGTGACACACATCTTCCTTCTCGCACTTGAGATGCTGATATATATCCCTGTTCTCTAAGTCCTCCCGGACTTTCCTGCAACTAGGTCTGATGAGCCTGTTCTTATCTAAGGCTGCTCCAATCTTCTGGGGCTCTGAATTAGCATTTTTAGGACGTACTGTTCTGGCAAGAGACCCTATATCTAGTAAGGCCAATTATCTCCTTGGATTCTTAGTTCTATCTTTATTCATTAACTCCCATTTCCTCTCTCAGAAATGAGCTCATTTGGCCTGCTTGCCTTTTCTTTGAATGACTTTTCCTCCTTGTGGCCTAAATCCAGGATCCTTTTGCTCAAACGAACTCTAGGCCTTCTACTCTGCCCTGTGGTTTCCTCACCTCCATATTTTGTTCATCAGTGGTGCCTTCACTGAAAGAATGAAAATGAGGAGCAAAACTGCTCTCCCCTGCTATCCAGCCCAGGCCAAGCTCTGCTTTGTCGGGCCCATCAGGATGACAGATCTGCTAGAATCACGGAGCCATCTTTTTAAAGATGGTCATGACGTATCATTAAATGAGGTAAGAGGATATGAAACATCATGCCACATGCATGCAAACACATGCACACACACATGTATACACACATAAACACACACACATACACACACACATTGCACAGCATACTTCCCACCAACCTTCGCCAGAACTTCTTTTCTTTTTGTAACTGTTTGTGCCCTAAGTCCAACCATATTCCTATAGATGCCAATTCTCTTGTTCAGACTCTAGCCAACATGACCAATGAGAACTTTTCCCTAGAATAAGAATTCTTCTCAAACTAGGAATAATATAGACTTTTCCATTCCAGAGTCAGAATTTCCTCCATCTGCAAGAAGCTGTATTACAGAAAGACATAATGATGTCCCTGGAAATGGGACAATGAGTTAGGAGGACAAAGAGCAAAAGTGCTAATGGAATTTGAGACCTGGGTTCCAATTATTCTCCTGGCCTTCCTAAATTGGAATATTACCCTCTCCTTCAACTATGTAACCTTACCAGATATCCTTCCAATAAATACACTTCTTATCCAAGCTCACTTTAGTCCACTTACTGTTGTTTGTACCCAAAGGACTCCTGAATAACACAGAAATATATTCTTGAATAATATACTCTGGTATATTAACAGTATTTATCTCTAGATTTTTATTTCCTTTTACTTCTCTGAATTTACCACTACATTATAATGAACATAAAATATTCACATAATATTTCGGTCCTAATGATTTTTGTCAGATGATTTATCTGATGAAGAGAGAAGTACTTGTCAAAAGAATAACAAACGTAACTGTGGAAGAAGTCATCTAGATATGAGGCGACCCCCCACTGGAGCAGTATCCTATGTTTGTCCTGCAAATATTTACTGGGTGCCCAGTACTACCAGAAACTGGAGGTATGGAGTACGAAAATCTGGGCACTGATTATGCAGCGTGTGAACTGGTGGGAAGTGTGGATACATCAGTAATCGCCCAGATACATGTAAAGTTACAACTACAATGTGTGCTATGAAGACAACAACTTGGAAACAAAAAGATGCGATCAAGTTAGAAAAATCAAGAACACTTCCTAGCAAAATGACACTTAAGCTGAGACTTGAGCAATAAGCAGGATTCAATGAGAAAGAGAAAGAAGGAAAGGATGGAGACCACACAGCAAAGTCTCCATTCAGAAGGCGGTATGGGGCATCTGAGACACTGAAAGTTCAGTTCCCCTGGCATGGAAGGAGCAAGGGAACCAGAGTAAGAGAGGAGACTGGAGAAGCAGGTGGTGACCAGACAATGTGATACCCTGGAGGTCAAATGCAGGAGTTCTGTCTTTTTTCCCAGAGCACAGAAGGGCTACAAGTATACATGGATGTAGTATCTATATGCATGTGTATTTGGGATGTGGGGGATGAAGCGTGATCAGAATTGCATTGTTTGGACATCATCCTGACTCTGGTGTGGAGAGAAGATTTGAGAAGATCCAAAGAGGACACAGGTAAATTAATTACAAAAGTCTCCAAAATGAGCATGAGCAGTGGGGGGTGGGGTGGGGCAGTGGTGCGGGGGGAGGTTGGTAGCTTATGTGAGGTTGTGATGATGGATATAGGGGAGAGTCTGAGAGATAGTTAGGTGTATAGCCACAGTTCTGTTTTCAGGAAATTAAATTTCTGTCAGAGGCAGGAATTCTTCTGTCACAGGCAAAGGAACTTAAATATATAAAAAATGTGACATGGGCAAATATAATTGAGCTAAAATTTATCGAGCCACATTTCTATCAGAAGTAATTAGAGAAACCTTAACAGCAGAGGTAGGACCTAAGCTATATACTAAAGAATAGGTCAGGTTCTATGAAAAGATTCCTATGGAATTTAGGAAGAACCAAGAGGCACCCTCAAACTGGGTAATTTGAGGAGGGTTTAAGTAAGGGAGTATTTATAAAAATATGGGCGATGGATACAGAAATTATAAGGAATGGTGAAGTTCCACAGATCTAGTGACCACCCTTAGGATTGATGCACTGAAGTGAGGAAATAGCCCCTGGAATTTAGAAAGAGAGTGTTGTGTAGAGAAATTGATGAGTGGAGCAAGAAAAACAAAAGAAGATCCAGCTCATGGATACTCAAAACCCATAAAACAAATCTAACAAATAGACATTTACTAAATAAAACTGTGTTCATGGAATGGCGCTGGGAATCTTAGTGAATGCTGAAGGAGGTACAAGTCTATTTTGGAACTATAGGAGCTCAGAATCAAAAAGGGAAGAGGGAAGAGACTATATGGGCGTTAGAAGCACTAAATAAAAATAGAAGTGATAAATCACAGGACAAGAGAGCAATAAAGGGTGTCACTTGGCAGTATGTGAACAATTACCAGGGATGTATACAGTTAAAATGTGCTGGTGGCCATCAGAGGTGAGGAACTCTAAAGCCTACAATGACCGTAAACACTTCTTAATAGAAGGGCCGGGACTTGAGCCTTGCTGGATTAAAAAAAAACAAAAAAAATCTTGATAGATAAAGAAGAAAAGGACAGGGACAGCATTGTCGGCTAGGAAACGAGTGACTGCAAAATGGCAGAAGAAAAGCAACTTGTGCTTGAGAAATTTGACTATCTAGCTATCACAAGGACTGTATAAACAAGCAGAGATCAATTGTGCTGGAAATGTTATTTTATTCATTGATTTGTTTTTCAAATTGAGCATCTAGTGTGTATTAGGCACTGCTCTTGATGCTGGGGATGCGCCAGTGAATATGATAAGAAAAAAACCTTGCAATTGTAGGTATTATATTCTAGTGAGACAAATGGAATATAGATAAATATATACATTAGGTAAACATCAGATAGATTCAAGTCTAATGTAGAGAATTAATATCAGTATGTACTAGAGAATGACCATATGGTAACTTCAGGGGGTGTTCAAGGAAAACCTCACTGAGAAGCTCTTTGGGCTCAGGTAAGACCTAAATAACCAGAATTCTTCTTGTTCTACATCATGATCAAGTAGAAAAGCATTTCAGGCAGAGAGAGAAATGATACCTAAAGCAGATACTTGAATAATGTGTTGGAGGAAATAAATGGCTGGAGTGGCTAGAGCACTGTGATGAAGATTTATACCAGGTGGTGGGGCTGACTTGTACTGGCTACTGAGAGACAACTGTTACATTTCCAGGAAATTTCTGAACCAGCTGACATCATTTTGGTAGCTCGTAACTGGCCATGGTGGGATAATCTACAAGAGAGAAACTGGAAAACACTGTAAATCAAGCTTCCCTACAGTTCCCAGCCCCCTCCTCCACCCTTACCCCCCATTTAGAGAGCCTGTTCTTAAACATTTACCAGCATACCTTAGGGTGGATATGAGAGGAAACTGGAGGAGTAACCAGGGACCTAACATTGAAGGCTTTATAAGCCAGGGTAAAGGAGTTTTTGATTTTATTTTAAGTGTGATGAGAAGCCATTAGAGGGTCTTAAGTAGGACAAGGACGTGATCTGATTTGCATTTTAAAAGATAGTTCAGGCTCTGTTGCAGAACACTGAAAGTAGGTAAAAAGGGGAAATAGGAAAATCAGTTGATTTGCATGAGAAGCAACAGTGCTTTGACTAGGATGTAGTAATGAAAAATGAAGAAAATTAAAAATTTGAGACCTACTGATATAAAGGTAGTAGAGTGTATACTTCTTACTCATGGGTTTGATGTAGGAACTGAAGAAAGGAGAGGAACCAAGGATAATTTTTCCAGTTTTGACAGGAGAAACTAGGTATATGACGATGCCATAAACTGAGAGGTAGAGAATTTATGGCAGAGCAGTGGTGAAGTGGGAAATGAAGAAAATTATACTCACTCTGTTAAGTTCGAGATATGTATATGACATCCATCTGGAAATGTCAGAGAGTAGGATATTTATACTTGGATTATTGGGAAGAGATAAGAAGCAGGGATACAGTTTGAGAGTTACTGGCATATAGGTAGCATTTAAAACCAGAGTTTGGGTTAGATCACCCAGGGAGAGTGCAGAGAGAAAATGGGAGATAAAAATGGAGGTAGAGCAGGAGGGGAAGAGCCAACAAATATCAGCTTGGAAGAGGGAGTCTGGTGCCATGATGCCAAGAGAAAACAGCTTCAAGAAATCAGAGTCCATTTTTTTAATGTTACTGGAGGTTAAGTAAGGTTAAGAGGAGAGAAGTCACTTGGACACAGTAGCAGTGTTAATGAAAGAGTGAGGACTATAGGAAGCCTCCTTGGAATAAATTTGAGAAAGGATGTGCAGTGAACAAGCAGAAAGGGTTATTGAGGGGAGGGGATGACAACAGCTGATGGAGGATTTGAGGTCAAAAGAGGTGTTTGCTTATGTTACTTTTTAGGTAGGAATAATCTGAATGTGTTTATATACTAATGAACTAATCTTACAGAAAGGGAAACTTCAGTGAATTAGGGAGAGGGGAGAGAAATACAGGAGCAAAGTCCTTGAAAAGCAAGAAAGAAGGGAGCTAAGAGCACAAGAGGAAGGGTTTCTATTGCACAGACTTTTATTAAATGCTCCCTATGTGCCATGTTTCATTGCATGGATTTCTGATATCATGTCTGGAATATTTTCCAACATTTATTTGTCCTTCTAGATTCAAGCTGCTTAATGATTAAGACCCTATTTTGTGCTTGTTTCAAACCCCAAGTCCCAGCCCAATTTCAGGTACACAGTAAGACTTAATAAATATTTGTTGAATATGTGTTGAATGAGACTAAAAAGTTTTAACCTAAACTATCACTATTAGCAGCTATTTGAACGTTTGACTAAATCATAGGCAGCACCGAAAAGACAGATATAACTAGCAAAAAATAGACAACTTCAATTATAGGATTTTTTTTTTCTTACTTTAAATTTGACTTGGAGTGACAGAGAAAGAGGTTGGGGCCAGATGGATGTGGGAGTCAGGGAAGAGATGGCTCCCTCTATGTCACTAATCAAAGAGAAAGAGCTCTTTTACATAGAATCCAGTTTAATTCTTGACAAAAAAATGTATCATTGTTCTTACACATAGTATATACTGTTAACTTTATAGTGTGCTGTTTTAGTGTGTCTCCTCAATAATCTTAATCTCTTGGACCTCCCCGAAAGCATATTTTACTTCTGCCACTACACATGCCCCTGGGGCCAGTGTGTCCAATCCAACTGTTTCACCTAATTCCAGCCACACCCCAACACCAATACATTATGTTCCGTCCTACATCATGTCCTCTCTTGATTATTATCCAGATTCTCCTCATCTTTCAACACACAATTTAAATCCCACCAATTCCAAGAATGCTTCTCCAAAGAAAAGAAAGCTATCAATTTGCTTAAATTCTATAGTATTTAGGGAATCAATTATTTAGCAATTGTCAAGTACCATGTGATTGATTTATTTTACACAACTATGCATGTGTGCAAGCGAGTGAGCAACTGAGCAAGCGAGAGAGAATCCTGTCTATGAGAATTTGACCTGACAGCAGATGACAGGTGTCCATCAGACAGGAATTCACTCTAGCATCTCTTCTGCTCTTCCAGCCTCAAGCAGCCCAGAGAGCAAGGTCAAGGACTGAGTGTCTAGGGAAACTCAGCTGTAAGTGCGGATGGAACATTTTTAATTGTCTGTACCACAAAAGTGCTATATTAACCACATCCCCCTCGTAGATTATTGACTCTGTTCATTTTCTTCAAAATGTATAAAAGGTATACACCTCCAGTTATAAAATAAATAAGTCATGGGGATAAAATGTGCTGCATGGTGACTATTTAATAATACTATATTGTATATCTGTAACTTGCTAAGAGAGTAAATCTTAAAAGTTTTTATCACAAAAGTATATGTATTGTAGCACATTTTCTATTTTTGAAACCAGTATAATCATGACATCACATTTAGCAAATGAACCAAGGCCATGTGAAAGGAGGAGGCAGAGCAATGGGGTTAAGTGGAGAGCTCACAGAACAGCTTCAGAAGACCTGGAACATTTTTAAATTTCTGTAATAGCTGTGTGATCTTGGGAGAGTCACCTCCCTTCTCCAGGCCTTGGGTCTCTAAAATGAAAGCTTTTGAATAAATGATCCCCAAGGTCCTTCCAGCTCTGTCAGCCCAAGGCTCGAGGGTTGTGAATGAGATCTGAGCTTTACTGCCATCCTTTGATCAATACTGCAGACCACATTCTTTCCTGACATGCTGTGCTTCCTGGAACATAATTGAAATAATGTGGGTGTCATATCTCTTTTAATTCCCCAAACGTGAACTGGAGTCATCGACTCTCCTCATTTAATCTTTCAACAAATAGCTCTGTTTGTGTCAGCTGGGGGGCAGTATAAATAATTATAATAAAATGTCATAATATAAAGAGGAACAGATAACATTCAAGCAAATAAATTAGAAAATATCCATGTGCCCATATGGCACCCAGAAATTATTCTCACATTAGCTACTGCCTTTCACTTAGTCAAAATGGAAATCAATTTACCAAACCCCACAGCCATGCTAGAAACGGGGCTGCCCTAATAGCTCCTTCAGTGTTGTCTTCCTTGTTGGGGCTGGTGCTGGTGCTGGCTAGCAGCAAGGAGCACCCCCAGAAAGCACACGGTGACGGGCTTTGTTGTTAGCCAGGGCAGATGCCCTCTGGCAATCCTCCCTGGTGCCTGGTGCCCGCCTCGGCAGCAGAATTGGCTGCCTCTTCCTATTTGTCTCCTTGCTCCTATCAGCCTGATGTGGGTATTTGTTTTACTAAAGGGTTTGCTTCACTCACTTGGTATTAGACTTAGGGATCAGACATGAAATAATTATTCAGCCTAGAGCAGCTGTTTTTCTGGTGCTGCCATTTCTAAGCCAGCAGCTAGCTCCTGCAGCGATCTGTGTTACAGGAGAAAAAGCATTCACAGCCTGACCGGAGCTCTGTACAGATGGACGGAGGCCTATGAAACCCTTTATCTACTATTAGCTTGAAAAAAGAAAATTCTTCAGCTTTTCTCTGAATTTTGGAATTCCGGGAATCGAGCACATGGCTCTGCCATTAATATCTGTCAAATTCAATTTGTATCTTGCACCTCTGTGATGGTGACCTTCACCTGTGGCCCACAAACTCCACAGACTGTCTTAATCCTGTCTACGTATTGAATAAGTCAAGACATATACTTCAAGAGGGCTCAGTCCCCTGCATTTGGAGGACTTCAATGTTGGTGCCATATGTAGGATTTCGGGCTCCCATTCTCTACTTGCCACTTATAAGAATTGATCAGAAGGATAAGCATTCAAAATTCTTCCACGCAGAATTAAATTCATTCTGTTTTGTTGTTATTGTTGTTATTGAGAATGCCACATGTTCCATCTATTTCTGAAGGTTTTGCGTGTTTGCCAACCCAGGTCTCAGGACTGTGCTTTAGTTCATCCAATCCAAACGACTCATACTGAGTATTTAGCATCTGAAGATGTGGATAACCACAGATAAGCACTTTCAATCATTCTTCAAATATTTAATGAGCAATCATGTGCTGAGTTCTGTGGATAAATGGTATTTGTCTTTCTAGAGATCATAGTCCAGCAAGAAAGACAGAAAAGTGAATAGACAGAATTACTGTAAAATATACCATGTACTGCAAAAGCCACAGTACAGAGTGAAATGAAAGCATATGGCAGATCACTATTCTGAGGAAGTTGGCCCCAGCGTGATTTTCTGTGACACATTCCAAGCCATGCTTTATCCATTACGTCAAGGTCATCTTTGAATATAATGATGTATATGTATATATTCACCTACACACACACACTGTGAGGTCATCCCTGTTCAAAAGACTTAGTTGGTAAATGAAGCAAAAGACAAAATACCTACTCCTAAGGAACTTAGAGTCTGCATATAATACCATTATACTGAAAACACAAATATGGTATGAAGTCTAGCTAAGTAGAGTCAAAGGAGTAGAATGCAGTCTAAAAGCTATTTCATCTATAACTATACATCAAGTCAGGGAAGACTTCTTCGAGAAGGGCCATTAAATCCAATCTGTCAACACCATTAAGTAATTCCTGTGCACCTTCCATGTTTCAGGCTTCAAGGATGTAAAGGACAAGACATGTGGGGCCTATACTCCAGGACAAAATTAAAACCCCAACGAGACACAGAGAGAGGCATAGCTGTTTATAGTGCAGCCCTCTTAGGCAGATTTGCCAGATTCAAAACTTTGTTCTTCTCCTTACTAGCAACATGCTTTGGGGCAAGTAAAATGGGGATAATTAATACTACTTACCTCATAAGGTATGTATGTATGTATGTGTGTGTGTATATATATATATACATATATGTATATATCTATACATATGTATATATCTATACAAAATTCTTCCACGCAGAATTAAATTCATTCTGTTTTGTTTATATATGTATATATATATTTATATGAGATAAGATGATTAAAACTCTTGTATAGTTATTGACTTATATTGAGTGTTAATAAATGATATTACTCTTTTATTAAAATGAAGCACATAGTCTAATGGAGGTCTTTTCATCATCTTCTTCCAGGGCAGGATAACCACAGTCACCTGCAAGATAATAGAATCTAATAGAACGAATGAATTATTCTAGCCAGTGATATCACTACTGTGATATATGGAGACTTATGACTGAACCCCTATAGTGACTGAGGAAGTAAATGTATCTTAGAAATAGATTTGGCTGACTTAAATGGTTAATTTTCTCTCCTATGTCAATGCACAGCACACAGTGTGAACTAAGGTTGCCCTGAGTCCAAAGACACAGAAATAAGGAAGGTGGGTAGTGTGTTTATGACCTAGCCATTTGCCCTAATGCTTTTAGTCATCCTGGCTCTTGTCCAAGGCTGAGGCCTCTACTTCTTACTCCCACAAATGGCATCATTTTCTACTGCATTGCTGACACTCAGTAATTAAGGGGTTCCTAAGGCTTTTGTCAAATTTTTGCCATAAAATATTTCCTAGGTCTCTGGAAACTTTGTACAGTAGTAAAATTCCTCTTGGAAACCATTTTACATATTTGGAGATAAGCCATGCTGTTAATATTAGGAGACAGAGGTATTAATTCTTTCTAAGGATCCCCAAAGAAGGTTACAGATAAAATACAGAAATGCCAGAATTTACCTTGGCAAACTTCTTCAACTAAGGGATTCATGAACAGGGAGACTCAACTCAACAATATGGAAGAAAGATGGGCAGGTAGGGACCCTGCGGCAGAGGCCAGATCAAAACTACTGGGGTGGAGAAAGTGAGGCAGAAGTGAGATGCTTATGGGGTCCCTCTTTAGTCCAGACTGAACTAGGTGGGGAGGTGGAGAAAAATCCTTGGGTGAATGTTTCCATGAGAATATTTTCTAAAGGAAGCTCTTTGGAAACTAATGGCTGAAAAGTTTACTGTCTGTGAGAAGTGTAAATCAGAGTTACAGTTCTATTTCCAGCAATAAATGAAAACGAGATAAATTTGATGGACTCAAACAGGTAAAGTCTGCCCACAAAATGATTCTGGGGCTTGCTGGAAAATTAATGCCCATAAGATCTGTCTCATTAGAAGGCAAGACAAGGCGGGTCACTTTTCCACATTACTGCCCAGACCGCGCTGGAGCAGCTTCACTTCTAGTGGATTCGTTGTAGCCATCTGAAGAAGGACAACTTCAGCAAGGAGGCTGTTGTGCCCAGGGCTGAGCGCCATCTATGGCCATATTAGGCAGCCTGTGAAACTTCCAAGCCAGGAAGAAACTCTGCAGTGGTCCAGGCTCACACCCCGATTGTCTTAGTGCTGCAGAAACAGGTACAGGGACAGTATGATTAAGAGCAAAGAGTCTGAAGTCAGTCTCTCTGAGCTCAAATCCCAGTTTTAGCATTTACTACCTAGGTGACCTCAAGAAGTTATTTAATCTCTGTAAGCCTCAATTTCACATGCAAAATGGAGGTAATGATGGTACAATTCCATAGGTCATTAGGGAGAATAAATATAAATATATGAAAAGCATTCCAAATAATATCTGACACATAACAAAAGGTTAACATCATTATCAAGAATTGTTTATACTTTTTTCCTAATTTGGGCCTCAAATACCTTCAATCCAGTTAACCTGGATACCTGAAGGGGACAGTGGCATTGGTTCACCTCAAAAACCAAGGGTGTCATTTTCTGAACTTATTTTTTATGCATCACGATACAGTAGAAAATACACTGGTTTGGAAGTCAGGAGACTACAGATGCGTGTGGCTGCTTCTACCACTAATTTGTGTGATTTCTCGTACTTTTCTCCAACTCTGGGAAGAATGAGTCATCTCTTAAGAGTGAGATGAAATAAATAATGCAGGTGCCTCCCAGCTCCGTGGCTCTGTGATCAGGTGAGGTTGTAATGACCTCCATAAAAGCAGAAAGCAAAGAGATCTCTAGCAGAGATTCTGTAGTTTCCGAAACTAAGTCTAAGATAGTTCACTGTCAGAGATCACTGGCTGACAAGTGAACTCTATGACAAATCTGTGATATCTTACAACTGAAGACAATTCTATGTTAAAAAAAAAAAAAAAGGTACAAAATTACCACCCCCCAAAAAAGAAAAAAAAGGAGACTCGCAACGTATTCATGTATTTTAAAAGTATCCACTGGAAATATGAACTTTGGAAATACTTAACTTCAGGCCATTTCTCAATCTTCCCTAAGAAAGAATTTCTTCCACCTCTCCCCGGAAATGATCATGTATCTGGGGCTTCTTGCATCACCTAGCATGTACTGGAGGATTGTAATGGTACATTTCCTAAAATTTTCCATTTCCTGACAAGTGCCAAACTCCAAATATAATATCAAACTCCAAAGAGGATAACACAGAGTGGTCCCTGGCTTTATTAACACAGTACATTTGACTTTGGATTACCAAGTTCTGCCGAGAAGGAAACCCTCAAATGGAAGACTTCAAGTGCATCTAAGATGGAATCATATATCACCATTCACTTTCTCGAATCATTAGTCAGTGGATTTTGTATATTACTATCAATATATACCATCTATTATTTTAAAACAGGTCATTGGAATCTTTACAGTTATGTATCACCAGCACCTAAACTTAGACGTAGGCAATCGAGAGCTGCAGGACTGTGTGACGATGGGTGATTACGAAACAGATTCATACTTTAAATTTTATTCTTTGTTCTCAACACTTTATTGAGAAAAGAGGAAATCTTAGTTCTTAACCAGGAATATATAGTTGCTGAATGATGGATGGAATGCTGCCATCTCTTGGTAATCTAGTACAGAGGAAACAGTTTCCAGAAAAGTGATTTTGCATTTTTATTGGCTGAAGGCAATGCAGTTAAGAAGTATAATTCTACTCTTCTGGTGTCAGAACAATCTATAATTACTGTTATTATTTTTAGCATTTAATGCTTACGGTGCATATTGAAGCTATTCCCTGACAATAATACCATATTAAAAAGAATCCATCACATGGTTTGAATGCCCTAGCTTTCACGAAGGAAGATCTAAATTAGGTTGGCCCAGCATTTCCTCTCACAAATCTATCTTTTGGATCTGTACTGAGTACTCGCTCAGTAAAGCTCACAAGCTATGCATGACCCCTTTGAGTTCTGGGCATCACCCAAATGTTCTCTCTTTCAACATACATACAGATAGGCTCACCCTTCAGATTGGCTTTTGATAGAATCAAAAAGCTGGGATTCAGAAAACCGTGGCTCTTATTGGTCCTACAACTTTAGCCAAGCAAGTCACATCTCCTCAGTATTCTTAATCTGCAAAGTGGTGACAAGCAATCTCTATTCTTCCTACCTCATGATGTTACTATACGGATCAAACGGAACTTGTGAACATGTTCTGTGAGGAGCAAAGCACTGTACTTAGGTCAAAGATGATCAGAGAGGGAATGACACTGCTCTTGTTCTTTGGAGATTAATAAACCTAAATGACTTTTATTTGGCTTTGGTCACAGCTGATTACCATTTTTCTCAGAGTTGAGCATCTGATGATACCAATAAAACAATATCAACAAGCTGGTAGGCTTACCAAGGTGGCATTATCATTTACAAGCTGTCAGGCAATTCAAATTTGTCAAAGGATCATTTCAACTCATGGCCCTAGAGTATAACTTTGGCCACTCGAAGACACAGCATATTAAAGATAGCCTGGGAAGCTGGGGGAAACATCCTGCCTTATTGTCATTGTATTATATCTACAATATACCTTCCATAGACATAATCACTTTATTAGAGATACCTGCTCACATTCTGGCTTATTCCAAACACCACATCCTCCTTGGTTACTAATGTGTGCCTCAGCAGAACTTAACACCGTACCTGGGGCTGTATTTGTTACATAAATATTTATTTTATTGTTAAACTGAAATGAATTAAGTATTATTAACCATTCTCTATATTTTGAGTGCTAAACAGTGAAGAGGAGCGACTTAAATTCTAAGTGTGGTCTGCACATTAGAGAAGATGTACCCATTTTGGGAAAACGTAGAATTTTGGGGAGAGAAAATAAATCGAGAACACAAAGCAGTGTGTTGCTTGTATTTTTCTGAAGTCTGAAAATATATTGATGGGAAACAGAAAAGTCATGTTATTTGGGAGTAAGTAAATTGGGGGGACAGGAAAGATTCTGTGCTTCGTTATAAGTCAATAAAATGGAAAGTCACTGCTAGCACAGACGTTGGGATCTTGAATTGCCCCAGAAAAAGCATAATGCTCATAACAAATTTAATAGGTTCACTCTAAGCTGTGTATTTATACATCTGACATATTATATTAAGTTACAAGCTATTCACTTAGAGGATCATGGAGAACTTTACATAGAATGGCAACTAACTTAAAAGATTCTGGGGGAAAATGACATGTAGGAACAAAGGAAGAAATTGAATAGGGATACAAAAGAGAAAACAGATTTTCAAGAGATATGTCAACTATATTCAGATATTAGAAAACTTTCCTTTGAAAAATATTGAGAATTGATGCATAAGTCCAGAAAGTAAGAATTAATGTCACTGGAAAGAAAAGACAAGGAAGTGCCTCCTCAATCTAAAATAAAGTAAAACAACAGCAGCGGAACTTTCTGAGGGGGATCTCAAATGGTACAATGAGCTGTCCAAGGTAGAGATGAGCTTCTTGCCCCAGCTGTATTTTAGTACAGGACAGAGGAAGATGGGGGCCACTGGCAGGATGTTAATAGAAGATTTTTTCATGAAGCAAAGGTCCTCCCTATGTGAAATAATAACCTCTCGCATTGTAAAATAAATATGCACTACGAATATAGTACTTCTCAATGATATGTTTATGAATATCACATTAAAGATGTTATTAAAAACTATGGCTTAAAAAGGAAATAGGGAAAGTGGAATCCTCAACAGTGAAAGGATAAAACAAATTTGCAAATTTTGACAGAATCCCTAGCTATGAGTCGTAGCTAGCTGCTGCAGGGTCAGCATTTATGTACTAACTCTATGGTATAACATTTAACTAGGTGCCATCTGTAATCTATAGGTAGGGAGGTCGCCTTCCATATAATCACTAAATGCAGTCTTTCATCAAGGTGAGTTTGTCTTATATTTAGATAAAATGATTATAAGTGTTTGCTTTTGAGATTGTAACATCCTCTGTACCAGCTCTCCTGCCTAGTACATAATTAACCTGTCAACCCACCCTGCAGTAATAAGTGTGATAGACAGGAAATATATTAGGAAGGAACTTTTGTGTGATGTGCTTTCAAGCCCTCCTTTCTCCTTCAACTATCTTTCCTTTTAATTAGCACTTGGGTAACAGCATACCATAATGAATTACCATATTACTGTTATCAATAAAAATTATTTTGGGTCTAAAGTAGTCATTAAGATGAAATGTGTAAGACCTGTTCTGGATAGTTTGTAGGGAGATAGCAGTTGGAAATCAAATCTCTGTTTTGTATATTAATTTTAAAAGATTCACATAATGTCCAGATTTGTGAACACATATTTACTAAACATAAAGATATGAATGTATGGGACATAAAGAAAAGGGAATAAATCCATGCATCTGGAGAGAATACAGCACTGATGTATTAAAGAAGACATTTTTGTTAAAGACTGCATATTGAGCAAACGCATTTGTCTCTGCTACCTCTCTAGAGACCCAACTGAAACAACAGCAAGGGGACTATTTGTACCCCAAATACAAAAGGAATGGGAGAAAGGTTGATAATAACCAAATGCTGCAACAAGAAAGCAGAAGAATGAGTGACTCTAACCAGATGAGAGCATATTGAACACTCAACTGGTAATAGAGAAAAGAGGGGTAATCCGATTTACCTCCCACAAAAAAGTCTCCTGTAAGCTTAAGATTACCAAAGCCAGCCATCTAGAAGGGACGAAGAGAAAAAAGGTTAGGTAAAGACTTTTTTATCAAGCTAGGTCAGAGATTCCCTTCTCCTCTTGGATCAACTGGGCAACTTTCTTCCCACACTATGCTAGCAGATTGGAGGTGGAGGCATTATCCCTGGAGATGGTAAAAGACCAGAAAGAGTTGAGAGCAAAGATACAATATGCCACTCTCCTCCCACAAGTCTCTAAGATTGTAGGCAGCCAGAATTATACAATCCAAGCAGAAAATTCTCAGTCCGAGAAAAAACTTAAAGCTCCAGTGAAAAGCTTAACCGGTTCCACTTATAATAAAACCTACCCAATATGCATACCTGATTAGCATCTAATCAGGCTTTTTGTGTCATTCTCTTAAATGAACATGTAGATTAAAAAAAAAAAAAAGACCAAGAAATCCAAGGAAAATTGCATGCGGAAGACAAAGAACAAAACAAACAGTAAAAATGCAATGAAGGAAACAAACAAACAAAAAATCATCTAAGAGAGCAAAACTGAAAAAAGAAAAAAGCCCACTACCCTAATCATATCCTTAGTGAAATAAAAGAAAATATTGCATCCCCCAAATAGTAACAGACTGTCTTACAGCGAAGATAACCAGAGGTAAAGGAATAGCTGAAAATGGGTGCAAGAAGGAAAAAGTAAATGCTAAATAGATGGATTGAACCACAGTTGTGAATAGTTGTAGGTATCCTCCAGAAAGTGGAAGAGAGGATGGAGACCAGTGAATTGAAATGAAAATAAAAACAAAAAATTAAAATTATAATTAGGTTAAGATTACTACAAGAGGTTTCATACATAAACAATAAAAATAGTAAAATAATTCAAAAGAGTTTCTTAGACATGATTATCTGAGCTCCTAGAATGAAGAATGTCATCAAGCTCCCTGCAAAAATGAATAAAATATACTACAAAATATACCACATCATGAAATTTTAGAACACTGGAATAAAAAAGAAAAATCTGAAAACTGAAAAGATAAAAGAAAAAAAAAAAGCAAGCTACATCAAAGAATGGAGAATAAGAAAAGCTTCACACTCCTCAAAAGTAGTGCCTGAATTTATAAGATAATGGAACAAAGCCTTCAAAACTTTGAGGAAAAATTATTTCCAATTTTGAATTCTTTAGTCAGCTAAGCTCTCACTGAAATAGGAGTATAAATAAAAGCATTTGAGACATGTAATGTCATAGATTTGCCTTCCATATACCCTTTCTCAGGAAAGTGCTAGAAGAGGTGTTACACCAAAATAAATAAACCAGAAAATGAAAAGACATGGGATCTGGGAATCAAGGCAGATAAAGGAAACCCCCAACCTGATAATGGGAGGAGATGTGGTAATAAAGCTGTTTCTCAGTCCTAGAGATAAACCTGTTCAGATTGGAGCAGGTCAGGGGAACCAAAAACAAACAAACAAACAAAAAGCAAAACAAGAGATTCTTCAAGAAGATGAAAAGTGACCAAAGATATGATATATGATGTGTTTTAACATATTGAGAAGAGATTTATACATCATAGGTAAGAGTTTAATGATGAATTAGTGGTAAGATCATGGAACATTAAACATATATTAAAAAAAGAATATTCTTAATTCCTGAGAAACCAAGAAGTTTTGCAAGAAAGAAAAAAAGAGGTCATGATCTAGTACGTGGCTTCATTGCGAATAACACAGTCATAATTCTGCTCTAACCAAAATTAAGTCATAATTACAGCGGTAGGATGGGGTGGGAAGTGAACATGTGGAAGGCGAGCAGCAAACAAACAAAACAAACACACCCTAGCACTTTCTCTCACACAGTGGGAAGTCAACAGATAACGCTTTAAATGGTAAAACCAGGAACTGTCAATGTAAGTTTGGCATTAACGAGAAGGTAGATAACAAAGGAAAGCAAAAATATTTAAAAGCTGCCAGTTTCTGGAGCAGTAAGTGAATGGGGGTGGGAAGACTATCATATTTCTCATAATTAATCTTGTTGAATTTGTGGGAAATAAAAAAAATGTATTGCGCGTCTACAAAGTTCAGACTCATAACTACACATTCTCTTTCGACAAGCCTGAAGCTAGCCTCAGGGACAGAAGGACCTTGTTAGAAGGTACCAGCGAAGATAACATCTTCTGTTGAGCTATTTTGAGGACACAAAGCCTCCGGGGGAGACCACAAGTAGCCAGGGGAAGCAGCAGAATTAAGAGGCAATGTTTAAATCCCACTCCTCATTTTTGCAGAATGAGAAATGTTCTCATTTTCTGCTCCCCATGAGAGAAGGGCACGGAAACACTTTCTGCTTTCTTCCATGACCTCTGATGAAATGAAGAGAAGGCACTGAGTGTATACGGCTCAGTTGCTTCTGGGGATGTTTACTCTTTCTGCGTGGACTGCCCTCAGGACACAGGTGTCCTCCGGTTGCCCCAGGGCTTGTATTCCAGGCAGCGTCCGCCCCCGACACTGCACAGGGAGACCTACAGTTTGGGGGATATGTCCAGTTCTAGAGAGGAGGCATATCATACAGGGTGATTATTGAATGATATAACTCTACCTTCTCCAATTCACCTTTATCAGGAATACATCTAACATGTTAACTCCAAGTGTATGATTCCTGTAACTTACATCTCAAGTGGCTTCAAACTCAGGAGAAAAATGAAGAGCCTGTTTTTACTGAATACCCCCTCGAGACCCAGCAGACAATACTGCCATCCAGGATACTGTGTGCTCCTCACCAAGTGATAGCGCTGGTCATGATGAGTGTGGGGATGCTGCCATGTGCTGCCGGTGCTCCCTTCAGAAGTGAAGACCCTAGTTCCTAGCTTCGGGGAGAGCTGCTTAACAGCGGCCTTCTTCAGGAGTTGCTTCCCTAAAGAGAGTTGCCTTAGGCAAAGATGCATCCCTTCGCCAAAGCAAACAACATCCACTGACTGGCTAAGGTAAGGCTGAAGGCCCAGGCCTTCACTGTGTCTCTGGAAAACTCTAAACAGCCATCTCAGGGTCAGAGCTCTCTATGAGGTCAGCAGCAATCTGCATGGAAACTTTATCACAACGTAACTCCTCCCTCTGACAAAGCCTGCTTCCTTCCCAATGCTGCCCAATCCTACTTCCTTCAAAAGCTGATCGCAACAGCACTCCATAACAAGTTTCCCGAAAACTTCTTTCCGTTTCAGAATTGGAAATTCAACTTTCAAGCGTGAGTAATCTGTTAGCGGATAGCTAAAACCTCCCAGGCCATTGATGACTATACCAGTTAACAGCGTTTACTATGTGTCAGTTATTCTGTTAGGCGTTTTACACGCATCAGCTTCTTTGGGTGTGCGTGTGATAACAACACAACAGGGAGGTATTATCATATCCAGGATGAGGACAGTACATTTCAGAGAAGTTAAGTAACTCACAAAAACCTGAGCTGATGTGTTCATCAAGTTAACCTCTCTTCAACTATCCTCTTAACCTTCTTACTAGAGCTCTCTCTTAAAGGAAATGCCAATTTCTAAAGCTCTGGCCCTTTAAGATTGTGAGAAGTTTGCCAAAGAGGAGATCTCTTCAGCTAAAATTTTCTCTGCCTTATGTATCTTGCCTTAGCAAGTAAACAGTTTGGATCTTAGAATCATAGTCCCAAGTCCATCACTGTCCTCCTTATGTAAACTAAGGAAAGTTAATTTTTTGAAATTTTGTTTCCTCAACTATTGGCCTGGGATAGCTGGGCTGTTATGTGAATTAATTATAGAAGAATGAGAGAAAATAGGCGTGGGATGGAGGGAAAATATTTCCTCTCCTCCAATTTCTATAGTTCTTTTTTTTTTTTTTTTTCTTGAGTTATCCATGGTGCTGTCCTTTGAAACTAGGTCTTTCTGAAAGAATCTGTTTTTCATCCCCATTCATGCTCCTGGTAGGTTCCCCATGGTACTGGCTGAAGTCCTGCCCAAAGAAAATCAAGCATAGACTACTCGAACTAAAAGCAAATTCAGAGATGACCTGTTTTAATGTTCTAAGTGATTTTGGCCTTCCACTGACTCAAGGGGTACAGAATATCTCAGATGCTTGATATGGAGAAGTTTAACTTTTATAAATCTGTTTAGCTCAGCATAACTCAGGGTTTGGTTAGGGTGGGGATAGGATGTTCTATCTGCATTCGTAGATGGTACTCAAAACCACTCAATACTCCATACCTCAGTTGTACCAATGATAATTTTGAAACATAGCACAGCATTGAGACACAAATCCATCAGATTCTCATCCACATCTTAATCTTCCCTCCCTAATAGAGAGCTTACGTGTACTTGGTCTCTGCCCTTTTTTTTCCTATTCCTCTTTTTTTCCTATTTCCAAAACTGCATTGTAAATATTTATATACATGTAAATATGCTATAAAATTTGTATATATATATTTATAGGTGTATATCTACATATACATACATATATATGGCTTCATATATGTGTGTGTGTATGTGTATATATATATATAGCGCTGCTTATCTTACCCATTTTCCTACTTCCTCTTCTATGTACTCTTCTTACTTCCCTTCTCAAAATCCAACTTTTTCCTACCTACTACCAATATTCCATATGTTACTCTCAGGAAAACAAGTTCCTGGAAGGGATGTGACAATTTAGTAGACTCAGTAGCTGGCTGGATAAGTCTTATCTATATTTTGAGTCTGACACTACATTGAACAGCAATATTTTACACAAATATAATGTGAGCTACATTTGTAATTTTAGATTTTCTAGTAGCCACACTAAAATGTTTTTAATAAAAGACCAAATTTTAAAATTTGATAGCCCTAGATATCTAAAATACTGTCATTTCAACATGCAAACTATATAAAAATAAAATAATAAATGTTTTCTATCCTTTTTTCCATCTAAATCTTTGAACTCCAGTATGCATGTTATACATACAGATATAGACATTTGGACTAGCCACATTTCAAGCTCTGAAGGGCACATGTGGCTAGTGGCTACTATATTGGAAAGTGAAGATATAGAGTCTAGACTAAGACCATGACTTGAGCCTTTTCTTTATAGAGATCTGCCAATGACATGAGGATTGCAACCTGTGCTGAACACACCAATAACGCAAAATATCCAGCAACTCCACTAGCCCTGACCTCTCAGTCTCACGATCCAAGCTTAAATTCATCTTTGTCTCAACCCAATGTTGATTCTTCAACCTTATGAAAGTTCTTCATTAACCCACCCCGGCAACCTGCAGCCTAAAATAACCTAGCTCAAGAGGCAGAAACTGTACATATTCTCCAAAGAGAAAAATAATAAATCGGCCAACAATATAGCAGAGTGAAGCACACAGAACAGGGCTACACATCCCACTTCAGTCTTGGATTTACTCTCAGAAGTTATCTGACTCTCAGAAGTTGCCTGAATCCTGTTTACTGCCTTAGCATAGCAATTCGGGTGGTGCTTCCTTCCTTAGAACCTGCTGCGATTACTTACCCTCCTATGCCACTTCTCAAATAACTGTCAAAACCTAAAAGAACTCAGATGGCCTCCAGGCTTTAGAATTTCAGACAGGGAGAACAGTGAAAGTTCCTCTATCATTATTCTGTTTGCAGAAAATGAACAAAACTCATGAGTAAACAAAAGTTTCTAAGCTCCTTCTTTTTATACTTCCTGAGATAGTAACAATTTCATGTGTGTGCATGTGTACCTGAGTATGTTTTCTGAATGCATGTTTATGCATTTCATGATATAACTTTCTCTATGGAGCTCAGAGATGAGCTGAATTTATGCATCTTGTATGCATGTCATTAGAATTCCAGAATTAGTACCTTTTTTCTGCCAGGTTTAACATAAAATACAGATACTAGATATATAAAGAGATGACTCATTTTTCCAATATTATTAGAAAATTATCTATTTTGTATACATGACTTTTCCATAAAATTAAGTGTAATTTGGTTTGTTCTGTCTCATGGTGTTATGTCATGTGAAGTAAAGACTATACAAACCCTGTGAAGTATCCCCATTTCCCATATGAGGAAATTGAGGCCAGAAAGGTAAAACACATTTGGACTTGGAACTCCTACTTATGCATTATGTTACCATAGACTTTAACCACTATACTGCATTGTCCATATACCAAAACCTTCACTGTTCCATTATTTCTAATGATCTCTCCTAAGCAGCTTAACATTACTAGTCATACTAAGTCTCCTCTGTTCTGAAGGTAGTGTTGTATCTCACCACAAGGCAAAAACGGCATATGATTTGTAAAAGCTCTTTTGCTTCTTAGAAATCTGTTTAACTAATTTCAACTGCTTTGTGTGGATGGGGTGACTGGAAACATGACCTATGGACAAGTGAGGCATTTCTTTTTGACTTATTCAGAGTAAGAAATGGGACCAAAGCTCAGTACGCTAATTCTTGAGTCAGAGGTTAATCACCTTTCTTGTGATGTGAGTTAACTGAAGGCAAGTAAGTAGCTCAGCTCAAATAATTTAACAAATATTTCCTGGATTATCATTATCCTCAAGACATTATGTAAATATCTATCACCATGCATACATATATGAGTGTGTATTCCTTTGAATATGTATCTATTCCTTTGAATACAAAGATGGCACAAACATTCTTACTGTGGCATTTTGAGTCCCACCAATCATTCGTATTCATACCACATTCCCCTTATAACCAATAGTATAGCTGTGGGCCAGTGCTGAGGGTGGTAGTTACAGCTCATAACAGCTATGGAAAAATAGATGCTGTAGCCAAGGAAAACAAACTGAACTTGTACATAAACAAAACTGTAATTTTTTACTTTATTCTACCACGGATTAAATATGTATTGTCATAAATAATCAAAGACATCACAAAAATGAAAGTAGAAAACTGTTCTTGGGATTTAAAAGTACGCATATATTCAATCAATCAAAAAGTATCGACTAAGCTCTTACAGTATACAAGGTCTTATACAAGGACTAGTATTATGAGGAATTGGGAACATGATCTTCATGTGTAATAAGGAGTTAAAAATAGAAAGAACTAAAATGTGGAAAATGAAAATTGAGATATTTATTTCAAGTTTTCTGAAATTCCTGTGCTAAGATCAATATCATCCCCTATGAACAGGATCCCCTTGTCCTTGATGATGGAGGCACTGCCTAGAGCCTTGGCGTGGAAGCAAAGGAGAGCCACAGCCCTGAATCCCCAACCACAAACCCACAGGCATGAGGGATAGGTACCTTGGCTTTCTCTGTAAATGGAGCCCACGCAGTTTAGATTTTTACACATGGATCACTGACCTTTCACTGCCTTTAAAGTTACCCATGGAATATGTAAGAAGTTAAAATAAAATCTCCCCCACACACCCACCCAAACCACTACACACACATAGAATTAAACCCTGATCAGCGATTTGCTGATAAGGTACTTCCTTTTCTAAAGTTCATCCCAGGTATATTCCTTCCTGTATGGTATAGATTAAAGACAGCCATAATTTACTTGGTTTTTTTGTTTGTTCATTTGTTTGTTTTGCCTCTAATCACACACACAAAAAAATGTGGTCTATTTCCCTTTACCTTGAATCTTGGCTGGTCCTGTGATTCCCTGTAACCAATAAGAAACACCAGCAGTGCCACCGTTTATTTCTGAAGCGAAGCCTTAAACTGATCTTCAACGCCCACATTCCCTTAGTTAAAATTCTACTGGAATCCCAGCCATCATGCCGTGTGGAGCTTAATCCATGTAGAGAGGCCACAAGGAGGAGAGTCACAGAAGAGAATCAAGGAGGAGAATCAAGGAGCTCTGGGTGACCGCCCAGGGGAGTTGTACCCGATGGCGTTCCAACTGCTAGCTATATGATCTAGTCATCCTGGACGGTACAGTCTCACTGCACCTTCAGATGAAGCCCCACCCCATACCACATACATCAGAACTGCCCAGCTGAGACGAGCCGGACACAGAATTGTGAGAGATTATAAATGGTCGTCGTTTGGGGCCATTAGGTTTGGGACGTGGCTTACATCGCAATGAATCACTGAAGCAATCCCCATCTCCATTTAGCTTTTAGCCGCAATTGGGACCCGTACTATTCTCAGTAGTTTGGAAAAACACTCCCGAGTAACTGGCGCATATTAAAAGCTGTATAAATATTAGCTGAGTGTGTGTGTAGGCAATCCACATCTCTGTACACCACAAGAAAATTGCTTTAGAAAAGTAACTAGCAACCACATGTCCTTAGTGTTTTTATTCACTCAAGGGGTATCATCATTATTTCCTGGCCGCCACAGTATTTAGAAGAACTGTAGAAAGGCAACATTTCTGCATACATTTTTATATGCTCCTGCTGTTTACATTCCTCACCCCTGTCCCATCAGCCCTCTCTAGGCTCCACACCAATATATGCAGCTTGGTTCCTGGTGGGGTTCCCACTGTCAGGATAGGATAGAATGTTTACTTTCTTGAAACTAGGTTGTCTCTATGACCTAAACTCCAAAATTCAAATAGGAAAGACTCTGATAAGGAAGCTGCATTGTCAAAGGACCGTAGAGAACATTTCAGAGGCTTGTTCAACGCATAGATCCTTCCAACGATAATCATAGATTTAAGATCTTTCATTCACGCAATTTTTTTCTTTTCTATTTTAATAGCTCTCAGTTCTTTCCTATACATGTTGAAACCACAGGCATCTTCCTTTATGTTTTCACTACCCTGGAAATACTGAAGACCATGAGTAGGGGGTCTTTTAATGAACTGCTTAAACAAAATAGCTCACATTTGGACAGTTTCTTATAATTTTGAAAGTACTTTTTAAACACTGTCTCCTTTGTTTCAGTCTCTTTATGAATAAAATTTTTGCTTTGGGTCATTTAGGGTTTGCCTTCTAAGGAGGGTAATTGTGTAAGGGCTATTGATCTAGCAGATGTTCGCCTGCTTCTCTCAGATGTTTCTCCAGTCCATTGTCTGTTCTCAGACGTTCGTAAAGACAGGAAATATACAGATGTATTTTATTCTGGGACTTGTAGTAGCTAATCACTTTCCAACAATCATTTTGAAAAAGCAATGGCATCATTGATGCTTTACAATTATGCAAATCTATGAGAGGGGAAGTACTGCCATCCCTTTCCTCTGCTGTGAAAACAGAAGTGGTTGGAGTAGATTTGGGTATCAAGTGGGCCCAGGTGAGCAACCTGATTACACAGCATTAACAAACTGCATAGTCTCTTATTATATTTGTGATACTGGAAGTGAAGACTCCACCTTTGGTGCCTCTTCCATGTTTGAGAAATACTATCATCATTCTGGAATTAAATTACTTGGAATCCAGGTACCTCAGCTAACTGTAAAATGTAACTTTATGCACCCCTTATTCCCAACATCAATCTCCTATAAGCTCTTCCATGGAGAATTTTTGGCTATTTATACATCTGTTTATTAAACCATAAAATACCACTTTTCACCCCACCCTCAAGAGGATGATTATGGTGATTAAACAGAAAAGAAATAAAAGAAAAAAATCACAGAGCAAAGCCCTGGAGACACACCTCATCACATCATAGGATATTTGCTCTAAGACAGAACCCAACTTCATATCCCAGCTCTGACACTTGGCACACTGTTTAAACCATTTACTTTCTCAATTTCTTCATTTTAAAAATTGGAATAGTAATGGTATTTAACTCATGGAGTTGTTTTGAGATAACATGTGTAACGTGCTTAGCATGTAAGTGTTCAACAAAATGTTATTAAAATCTTACATTTCACAACTACTGCTTGAGCAATTGGCCTATGCCAACTCTGTGCCAGGCAGTGACAAGGAGGTTAGGACACAGCGTGGCCATGCAGGGGCATAGATTTATTTAGTCTGTTTAGGGTGACATACATACTAGAAACATTAAGTAGCATGAGAAGTAAATAAGAGCACAAAGGAAGTCTGCATTGAGTGGGAATGGATGTGGTCAGAGAAGACTTCTTGGAGGAGGCAGACTTTGAAGAAAGGGCATATTTTTATTAAGTGGTAGAGGAAAGAGAAAATTCATGAAAGCAAAGTTGGGTAAGCAGGGATATGAATGAAAGTTCACAGTTTGAATAAAGATTTGGATGTGTTCAACATGTTTGGGAAAAACTGCACTTTTCAGCCTCTTATATTCTACCCACCCATAAAATAAATCTCTGGTGCTTCAGTGGATCATTGTACTCTCTTCCAACTTCAAAGCCCAAATGAGTATAATTAAACCCAAGTAGTCAGTGACACAAAAAAAAACCCCAGTATTTTGAAAGTAATAGGGTACAAAACAATAGGCGAGGAAAGCATATAATGAGGAAGTCACAGGCAAACATGGAGCTGCATACCAGAGGAGGTAATGACCTGAGTGTGGCATTTTCACCACCAGATGAGGGGTCTCGGACATGAGAAAATTAGCTTGTGGGCAGCATGAACAAACACGGGACCTGTACATCCTTACACTGGTGTTTGGACCCTGGTCTTGTTAATTCCTGTTCCCCTCACTGCCCCTAACATACTTGGTGATTGCTTTTCTGCTGAATTGTGGGTGGGAGAAATTAGAATGTAATTAACAATTAGATGATATCACAGGTTTTACAAATATGATACTAACAAGGGTTGTTATATTTGAAATAAGCTCTCATTGTTTTCAAAAGCCAAGCTAGTTTGGGAACAGAATGAGTATTATCCTTCCATTCCAAGAAGATTCCAACAGCCAACATTCCTAATGCCTTAGATGGATACATGCTGACTTCACCTAACTCACAGCAAAGATTTAGCAACCAAAAGCAAAGCAATCTTAGCCAAAGCATTAAGCACATGATGCAATGATAAAAAATAAAATGTTTTAAGGCTAAGGAGAAAAGAACTATTTTGATGATGGAAGAATCAATTTAAATCTATTTTTTAAGTCATTTTGGCTGGATGGTGTTTATCGAGAGACTATGGATGAAAGTGGATTGGGTGGTGAGGGAAAGCAAGGGCTCCTTGCAGCCAACAGACTCAAGACACATTTTCCTCAATACTGTTTTGGACTTTATTCCCCCCACAAGCTTTCAAATTTCAATCACTGCCCCACTGAGTCTGGGGAGAAATTGATAAAGAAAATAATATAGCACGCAATCACAAGTGAATTGAATTTGAGCACAATTGAGATGAACTGCAGTGTTTAAAAATAGAATCATTTCAGAAATGGGCTTAAGGGAGAGCGTTTTTCTCTTATGTGTTGCTTAAATGTTTGAGACCAGAAAGAAGGAAAGAAATTAGAAGGGTGGGCAGATGGGAGAGGGGAAGGTTGTACACGGACTTGGCTAAATGTTTATTTAATTCCTCTCAGCTTTTTCATTATTTGGACACTTCTTCAAACTACCTGAACAGCATTAGAAAGGGAAATTGTTAAAATAAAATGATGTTGCGTATAATCACAAGTGAATTGAATTTTTCCACATGGGCTGTGGTGCGTAAAAGCCTTTTCTTTTTAAGATATATATATGTCTGTATAAAATCACTGAAGTTTCGAAGAGAGAAAAACAGAATCACAAACTCATAGACTTTTAGAAAGGAAAAGGACCTTAGAAATCATCTTACCCACTTCCCAAATTGAGCCGTACCATCAGGATCCTTGGAAAAACTTAAAAAAATATATATATTATTTCCTAAACCTACTGAAGGTCTATTGAATCAGACTCCCTGAAGCTGAGGCTCCACCATGGAGAGTTTGTAAGCTCTCCAAAAAAAATAAAAATAAAATAAAAATTAAAAGATCAGACTGATATCTAGAAACTGCTGAATCAATACATCTCTCACGATTTACAGGAAAGGAATCTAAATCTCCAAGCATTTATATGGGTATTAAGTGACAAAGCAAAGAACTGAATCCAGCATTCTTGGACCCTGGTGTATTGTACTCCCACTACTCCAAAAAGAGAGGAATGAAAGAATATAAATGTTTCTTCAATAATCTGGATTAAAGGAATTCTCCCCAGGAAAGTGTGGATGTCCCCAGCTAACCTGTAGAATTCTCAGATCAGAAATTGACAGGACCAAGTAAAAAAGTGCTTGGCCCTTTTCAAGGTTGAAAGCTGGGAAATCAGCAGTGCTTTGGTTAGAAGCTGTAACTCTGTGTCTCTGGCTCTGGTCTTTTGGAGTGTATGCTTATTGGACAATAACCATTTCTTTAATTACAGGACAATTAACAGGCTACAGTCCTGAAAGAAGCTCAAGCCAGATAATATGAAGATACAGGTGCAAGGTCTTACCCACAAGGCTTATGCTAGGCTTATGTCAGGAAAAAGCTAATGCTTTAAAATATCTAAAGAACAAACCAAATCAACATTTCCTGTAAGCAGCTTTCCAATTTAGGAAGCTGCTCATGCCAGTAACAGAGTCTCAGAATTTGGAGTGACCTTAAAATTCACTTAGCTCAACTTTTCACCAAGGCAGGAGTCTGGTCCACAATGCCCATGCCAGATGATGGGCTGGACCCTGCCAGGACATGTTCAGTGGTGTGGAATCCATTCTTTTTTTTTTTTTTTTTTACGATAACCTATTGTCTCATCTTTTATTGCTAGAAAAAAAAATCACCTATTAATAGAAGTTCTTCTTTTCTGTGATTTCCAAATGTTGATGTTCCTTCTGGTGGGCTTTGTTTGTTTAACGAATTTGTTTCTTGTGCCAAATAGCATCTCCTAAAACATTTGTAGAAAGCTATCAAGTGCCCCCCTTCTGTGATCCTCCTCAAACAGAAGCACTTCTGCTGAATTCTGCTGCGTCCGATAGTGTGTTGGCCCACTGTATATTTTACTAGTATGTTATTCATCCTATCACAGTTGGATATATGGTCCATCTCTCATATACTAGAGAATGGTCATTGTATCCCTGTTCTCAAACATAATGTGTGACACAGACCATGTACTTAAATGTTTTTGGTAACTGAATCACACCTTATTCCCTTATCCTACTCTCAAGTTGCCTCTTCTTTGGGATAAATACCCAAAATTTCTTGAAACCTCAAGGCTTCTTCAGATAAGCACTGTTTTGTTCAGCATCATACTTATCACAGGGTACTCAATTAATACTGTGGAATTAATTTGGCAAAGTGTTCCAGGGCCTTCATAAATCTTATTATTGTCTTCTTTTGGACACACTGAATTTTAAAGGCTCTTTTTAAAAATCAATACCACCCCAAATGGGGTCTTGATGCACAGTGGGATTATTGCTTCCCTTGAGCTAGACATTATGTAGCTCAGATTTGCATTTGATTTTTCAAATAGCCATCTTATGCCTTTGGTTCTGGTTGACCTTAAAGTTATTGAAATCTGAAAGTTCTTTCTCATGAATATTAGCATTTATATTTTCCCAATCTTGAACAACAGTTACTTTTTACCTAAAATGTAAAGCATATTTTAAGGTATATATAAAAGGTAATATACAGCTGTATGAAGACCTGAACACTTTATATAGTAGGTTGGTTAACTACTCAGGTTCAAATCCTGGCTCTGCCACTTCCTACCTATGTGATCTTGGGCAAGTTACATCACTTCTCTGGACCTCAATTTCCTGATCTATTAATTGGGTATAATTATACTACCTACTCCATACTTTTTTTTTTTTTTCAAAATATTTGACAAGGGCTTTTGCAAAGCATATGTAAAAAATTCTTATAACTCAATGACAAAAATCAACCCAATAGAATGAGGAAAATATTTTTATAGACTCTTGATAGCTGTACATAATGCACTGGGTAAAAGGAATTGATATAACAGACCTTTAGGATGTGGTGAGGTGTGGGGGGAGGGGAAGCATTCTATGGTCCTATTAGATCTCAGTCTTTCAGTGAGGCTCTGCCTTTGGACTGTACTTCAGGAGCGTTTCTCAGTTTTTCTTACCCTCCCTTAGGTGGAGCAGGATGGTCAGAGTGAGGTGGAGTTGGCTATTACCCTTCCCCAGATCAGTTAGTCTCTGATAAAACCCTAGTAGGTTAGGCCCTGGTGAAACAGTTTCTCCTGAGGGCAGATCTTGTTAAGAAGAAGAGAATGCTCTGGTATATTTCAAAATAAGGAACTAACAGTTTCAGTTTTCATATTCCAGCACTGGTTCCCAGGGAGGTTTCCGCTCATGGCCTGCTTTTTGCTCTGGTAGGTTGTGATTCTTTGTATTTGCCTGCCAGCATCTCCAATCTGGGGAATGGCAGTTTGCCCTAGGACCTTGCTTCTCTTAGGGATCTGGAAACAGTTGTTGAACTTTCAGTTTGTTCTGCTTTTTACTTTTTGTTAGGATGAAATAGTGACTTCCAAGCTTCTTACATCCTGGGCAGGAAATCAGACGTTTCTTCGTGGTTTTTTGGGTACATAGTACATAGTATTTTTTGAGATAATGCATATACAGCACTTTCTTTTGTATCTAGCAAATAGTAGATGTTAAATAAATGTTTATGATTTTATATGTTTGGGCCTGTTATTCTAATTTGGCAAGATTATTTGAACCTTGTCTGTCAAACAGCTTATTAAATTGACCCTCTTAATTTTGGGCCTAATGAAAATGTAATTAGTTCTGCCTCCAGACATGGCATTGATTAAAAAGACATAGAGATAGGAGCTCTAAGTTATCTTGGACATACTGATTCCTTTTTATGCACCCTTTTTATACAATCACTTAATCACTTATACAAATGAATCTACAACATAAACCATAAAACTCCATTCTCTTTTTCCCTACAAATTTAATCTCAGTGTGTCAACAAATGTTCTGGGATGATATTGTGAGAGACACTGTCTTGTTCTACCACGGACATATTTTGTGTTGCTACAATAAGGCAAAACTAGCTGTCTTAGAATCAAATAGAGGGACTACTTATATATTCAAATCAAAGGAGCCATCTGCCCAGTGCTGCTGGTGGGCTACACCGAGGCAAAGCTCTGGGCAGGACACTGCACACCGTAGTAAGCTTCACGCTTTGGGAACAGGCTTATATGTTAAAAGTAGAGCCGCCATTTTTTACTCCATAATGTCCATAATGTCTTATGTCAGTCTCTAAATACTTTGAGCCTGACTCTGGATTCTCAGAAGAACACTGTGAACCACATGAGGGCAAGGACTGGATACCCCACCAACATCACTCTCACTCAGCCTCCTCCAATGGAGGAATGCTGATGATAAGAGTCTATCCCCAGGGTCTTATGAGATTGAAGCAGAAATTGCCCTTTGGAACTACTGATGTTTCTTTTAGGTCCATTGACCCAGAATGTGAGAAACAGAAAAGATA
The DNA here is from genome assembly GCF_017311325.1 of Ursus maritimus. NCBI lineage: Eukaryota > Metazoa > Chordata > Mammalia > Carnivora > Ursidae > Ursus > Ursus maritimus. The sequence goes on along the minus strand of NW_024426774.1, from coordinate 16,334,167 downwards.
GAATCCTTGCCCCTTCTACTAAGTGAAAACCTCATATATTGTTCAACGGTCCCATTCTAAAGCTTGCTACCAGGTGACACATTTCTAGGAACACAATACAATGCATAGACACACACAAAACAACCACGCACACCCTTGTAACCCCTTACTGGTATTCTCACCTGAAAACAAACAACAAAATTGCTCACGGCTTCTAGACTCTGCCCTAGAATTCTCTTTCCAAAGCCTTCCACATTCCTATGTCTCCTGCCCCATCTCTCCTGATAGACATTCTGGAAAAGCCAGTTAGAAAATATGAGATGACTATTTTATATTGTGCCTAGTTATGCATAAAGCTCTGGGCCAGATTTAGAAAGTTAAGGAGGGGGAGGAGGAAGCTGGGAGGAGGGGGAGGAGGGAGAGGAGGGGGAGGAGAGGAGGAGGAGGAAGAAGAAGAAAAGAAAAAGACTAACCCCTGCTTCAATGAGTTCTCTGTCATCAGGAGGGAAAGGACCCCACCTGAAGGAGTGGTTCATCATTATACAGGGCATCCAAGAACTGAGGGCTGGATGGTGTATTACAGACCATAAGCACCAAGGACTTATGAGGAGGAACAGCACAATGAATAAGAAACGGCTGGGAAAACTTCATGGAAGCGGTGGTGCAACTCGCTGGAAAAGACAAACAGGATTGTGTGTAGGCAAAGTGACGTTTCCAGTTTTTTTCAATCATTAAACTGCACTGCAGCCTACATACATCCTGTTGCTTCTATATTCAGAAAAAAAAAATTAAATTCAAAGCCCATAGTTAATCATGGGCCTCAGGCCTGTGCCTATAGAGAGCTGCCTCCTATTTCCCTGGGGCTTCCCAGGGTGAGTAGCTGTCAGAGGCTATCTCGGAAATAGGGTGAACACTAATTAATTTTGTGTGCCATTTTTTATTAAAAGATTATGCCTAAACTGCAGGCAAGTTTCTACATACCAAGAAAACATTTTTGGATACCAAATTAAATTTTTAACTTATGTTGAAGCTTAATTATGATTTTGAAATCCAGTTATACCACACAAAAAAATAAAATTTAGAATTATTTAGGCAAAGGGACAAAGTTATTCCTCAGATGACAAAGCTGAGATCCCTGGCCATGAAAGAAAGGAAAAGAAAAGAAAAGAGAAAAAAGGGAAAAAAGGAAGGGAAGGGAAGGGAAAGGGGTTATTGTGGTTCAGGTCCTTCCTGCAGTTGGGCTCGGCCAAGAAAAACGCAGAGTAGGTGATAAGCTCACCTCCCAGGAAGTGAGCCTGGATCTCAGCTTTCCCCAGCACAGGACTCCCTTTATAGTGTAGGTCTGGCTGCTCAAATCCCAGGCATGACATCTGGAGCCAGTGACCACGTCGGTGTCAGTCATTCTCAGCTGCCTCGAGGTGAACACTGTGTCCCCACTGCCTGTGTGACATTGTGGCACAAATGGCAACTGCCCATAAGGCCCACTTGAGGAGACGGGAGAGGCTCCTGAGCTCCTGTGCTAGGGAAACTTAGTACATGGTTTCAGTCTTCCATTCTACCCAATGGGAGAGAAGTCTAGAATTGCAACCTCACTAGCCGCTTTCTTCTTTAACAAGTGCAAAGAAAACCAAAAACAATGAAATTAAATTTTGTTGGTTTCTTTCAGAATGGCATGTAAGTAGCAATTGTTGATGGGGGAAAAAAAAAACCAAAAACACTAAGAAATCTAATTCCATTATCTAATTCTCTAGTTGGAGAAAATAATTTTCTTTTTCCTCACATTGTTTGGATAATAATTACTCTAGTGTAATATTACTTCCACACCCCCAAAACAAGTGCAAAGTAAAACAGAGAAGACTAAATTCAGATGTATAAACTGGAGAAATTGTGAGATGAAAAATTTGCTGGAAAAAGATGTTGGGTGGTAAATTCAGAAACTCTGGCTTGTATTTCTTTTTCTTTTTTTTAGTCCTGGTTATGGTGGTCTCCACACTGTACTATATATGGGGAGGACAACTATGTCTGTGGAGGAGCCGCTTCTCTCTCCTGAAGAGGAGAGCAAGGATTTTTTTGTTTGTTTGCTTTGGTAGATTCATGAAAAACTCAACTCTCATGAGACCATCCAATGCTACAAAAATAAAATGTATATTTTAGCCTGGAGAATTATCAAAAGGACTTACATTTAGACTCTAATCCAATAAGGAGAAACACAGTAAAGGCAGAGACCTTGTCTTTGACCCATTTATAGCACTGGATGGTAAGATGGCAGAATGTTGTATGGTACTGAATAGAGTGGTGTGGAACAGTGTAAATCTAGTAAAATCTTTGTGGGATCATAGCCACATCATCCCAAAACACACATCATTAAAACTTGCACTGTTTATAAATATGTATCTTTAGGACTCCCTGACCCACCATTTACCTTTTATTAATGTGCACAATTATTACCCTCATCATTCAAGCAACGTTCAGCATAAACTAAAACTAGGAAGTTCACATAGCTTCTTTTCCAAAATCTGTGCTTTAGCTCTGTTCAAAAAAACCAGCTGATGGAAGGAGGGTCTCTTTGTTAAAGTTAATAGCATAGAGAGAAAAGAATATTTAGCAAAACACTATAAAGGCAGAAACCCAGAGCAATATCAAATATGCTTCCTTGATAAGTGGCTGTGCATATGTGCAGACCATCCCCACCCATCCCCACACCCTGATGTCTTACCACACATTACTGTGATGACATTGCACCCATCTGGAAATAGTTATGGTGATTAATCAGCAGGGTTTCTATTATATTATTATGGCACATTCTTACTATCTGAATAGGGATGCTGAAGCTTAATAGAATTTGGAACAAAGCCAAGAAAATTTTCAATAGAAAACCTATACACCTATGAATTTTTTTTATTAATTTTTGTCTAAGGTAGTGCTGTCATTTATAGGCTTCATCTGTGTGGTCAGGAGAACAGAAAAGACAACATGACCTACGGCAACGCACCCTATCATTTCACCTTAAACAGGAGTGAGATACTTCCTCTTTGTTCATCCCATTCAGCTGGCTCGGCCTTTGCTAGGTCAAATCACCAAACACACCACTGCATACAGCTCTGAAACCCTTCGTAGCTTGGATAACAGACTGGGGATTATTTCTTTTTTATGGACACGATTATATTCTTATTACTAACAACCATTGATAGTAATAATATGGAAATATTCAAAATTTTAAGTAAAGATATTAAAGAAGGAATCAGAGATACCAGGGGTCCATCTACGAATAGTTGGGAAGAAAAAGGTCTGGGAGATCTCTGGGCCAATCCCACTTAGGGGACTCAGAAAAGGAGTCGAATTTGCTAGCACGTTAGATCCAGCTTGAGTCAACAACGTGAAGTGGCTGCCAAAGAAACTTCTTCAGACCGATTAACAGAGGTATAACTTCAGATCCATGAGAGCGGGAGGCCAGCCCTCCCTATACCATCAGAGTAATGCATCCAATTCTGGACACTAGGATAGAAAAATATAATGATAGCCCATTTTGAGGTGTTGGATTAAAATAGTAAAGGGTCTAGACATGTATCATCTGCGGCACAACTGAAAGCAGAGAGGACATTCAGGTGAGGAAAGATTCAGACAGTTAATGGAAATTGTATTGAAATAGTTGAACAGCATCTGGGAGAGGAGGTCATATGAGCATCTTGTATGGCTCTCGGAGGCCAAACAAAGTCCAGCTGGTAGACATTGTAAGAAGCAAGTTCTTTACTCCGTAAGAGGGATCGTTTTGATCATCTGAGGAGGTCGTCAACCCCCTATCCCAGCAGTGCTCAAGTACAGACCCAACGCCCACTTAGGGAGGATATGGCGTCAGATGGAATGAACTTAAAGGTGCCCCCAGTGCAGCAGTTACTCTCATGCAATTCCCCCAATTCTCCATCTCTCACTGAAGGTCACCAGAAAGAGCAGGTCTTCTTGTTTAACTTTCATCCCTACTTCATTTTCTTTTCATTTTCCAAAACTGCTGCTCTCATCACAGGGTGCAATAGCGTACCGTCTTCTCATGCTTTCTTGCTCCCTTGAGGAATGTGTTCCAGTTTGGGTAATTACATTCTGCCAGCCTAAATTATCCTTGCAGTTTATATTGAGTAAGGCATTTTTCTTTAATATCCATCCTAAATTGTTGCATAGTGTTTCTGTGTACCAGTAAATATTCCATGCATGCCAAGGTAATAGTCAGAACCTTGGAAACAGCCCACCCTATTTATAGGAGAACAAGGAAGGATTAAAACTAATTAAAATTTACTTCGATTATTCATACTCCTTCTGCATGTTTGGGCCTTTACGGTAGCAGTTAAGGGAAATTGGCTTCATGTAACCTGTACTTATTTTTCTGGGTTTTGTGAATTTTTTCAGCTCCCATACCTATCCGATTCCCACTTCACCCAATGGGCACCACAAGTAGGTTTGTGAGAGGCAGGAAAGAGGGATGGCTCAGTCATAAGACGTGGGGTGAAGACACTGAGGTTTTGGCCTGAGACCGTTCATCATGGAAGTAATTTTTAAACACAGTTCTGTAAACTCTATCACGGTCATGGCTGCTCCACTCAGAGGCTATATCCTATATATATATATATATATATATATATATATGGTGTGTGTGTTTGCTTGTCTGCCTCCTTATTAAGAGTATTTATTCTAGTTACTTTCATTGCTGACCTTGGGAGTTAGTTTATTGCAAATATTATTTCTGTTGTTTGCTTGCTCTCACTCTCGTTCTCATACACACGTACTCTCTCTCTGGTCTCTGACCTCATTCCTTAATGATCCCCAGTACCTCAAGACAGCATTTTTTTCCATCAGCACATCATTTTTTCCCTCTCTGTTCTGCGTTAGGCAAGAGGCACATGCGGGCACACAGCAGCGTGTTTGGAGATCACGAGTATCAGTCAACGGTCTGCATACGCTGCTACTTACTACAGTGTGAGAGAGTTTACCGACTATTGACTCTGAAGGTCAAGAAAGCAGGGGTGGGTCTACTATCCTCATCTCTCCCAGGTTCACACAAGGCCTACAATAAACAGATAGCCAGGAAATGCCGTTTGACCTAACATGAACTGAATGGAAGAAGTGAATTTCATGTGTGAAACTTTAAACTCCAACGCCCCAAAGCCCTCTTGGACATCTGCCCAAGGTCCAGGAGCCCTTTCTCTGATTTCCAGGCTCGCCTTCCTCTTTCAACCTTAATTTTTCTATTTTCGTCTTTTCCAAAGCTGAGATGCCATTCTGCAAATATCACATACAAAGAAGTACTCTTTGTCCCTTTAAGATTTGGTTCTTTTTCTTTGCCATTTCTTGCTAGGTCGAGATGTTCACTTACTTATTCACGTATTTATCCTTGATTTGGCAAATCCTTATGGAAAAACAAAACCAGGACAGAGTGATTTCCAGAGGTACACAGATGAGGGCTGCATTCATGAAACATACAGTGTAGAGAAGAAGAAAAAGATTAAATATTTATACAAAGAATTAATTTCTATTCTGAGACGGAAAAGCCCAGAACGAGAAGAGTATAATAGAGAAAACAAAATTCCAAAGTCCTTATGTGAGGCCAACAGACATTTAAAAGCAATCGTTGATGTTTGGATGGGAACCCTGTCTGCACCTGACAGTCTTCTCAATCCCTGGGCTGGAGCAGGTGGACAGAGGAGTCACTGACTAGGAATTTGGAGACCTTGGTTCTTGCTTAGACCCTGCCACAGAGTCCCTGGTGTTCTGGGGAGAGCCCCTTCCTTTCTGGGCCTCTATTTCTCTGAAAGCACAGTCGGCAGATGGCATAAAGCTCACCGTGGTCCTTCAGGCCCTGACATGTTTTGCTTCTCAGGGCAGATGCCTTAACTTGGAGTGAACAGCAGGCAGGTATGACTGGGCTGCTATTTAGGCCTGAAGTCGCTAATTAGGCATGGAACACTACATACGTTTTACTTCATCTGAACTTTAGGTAATTTTTGCTTTACAGTTTACTCNACAATCTCCCCATCTATTCTAAACTGATTCACAAATGGTTGCAAGAATTTGGGGGCTTACGTTGGCTGTTTTGCAATTCAGACAAGTGATTAGAATATTCCCAGCACATACACTTAATCAAAACAAGCCCAATTAAGCTCCCTACTCCAGATTCCACCTCATTAGCTTTCTGTTCCTAAAATATAACAGATGTCATTGCTGCAGGCCCGGGAGGTACAGACACATTTTTCAGCTAAGCACTTACAATGCAACCTAAGTTAGAGGAAGATTTAATTATTACTTTCATTGTCATGGCTTCCTGTGGAAGCTCATTTTTCACTTAATAGCAATCTCTTTCTACCTAGTTGCCCACTGCCACCAAAATAATGCGTCTTTCTCCTCAAATAGTGAGTTCATAAAAAGTCTCATCCCTATCCTCTCCTTTTTTTGCCTGGTAAATTGATTTTGGTTGTTCCTGGATTTATCTGGCCCTGCACTTTTTATTAAGTGAATGGAAGGAGGAAGAAATGGCATGCAGTGATTCCCTCACCTTTCTTCGTAACACCCGGCCTTGTTTATTGGCTGCTCTGGCACCTGCACTCAAAGAAGGGTTCACATCTCTATTTGTTCCCACTGCACTTTGGACGATATTGTATTATAGCCTTCAGTCTGCACTGCAATTCTTTGTATGCATTTGCTCCTTCTCAAGGCCATCAACACTTCTAATCCTGGACCCCAACCTCTTTCTCGTCATATTCCCAGCTCTAAGCACACACTGGCACACAGTGGGCACTTGTTTTTAAAAATGAATGGAAAATTAAAAAGGGAAATGAATCCAACTCTGCTCTGGGCAACCAAAGAAACGAAAATGCTTCATGTGAGAGAGAGTTGGTAACTGACTCTTGAAAGCGGAGTAATTAGTGACTATTTGTCCAACAAGCAGGTAACTGTAAATCTCGGTCTAATACATCATTCACAGGCTTAAACCATTTTTCTCATCAATGTCAGCATTAGTTCACCAGGTCATAGGGTTCTTTTTTTAATTGCATATGTTCTTAATTATTGTGGCAATGCCATATTTTGAGATTCTAACATACAGGGAAGGAATAAGCACTCTGGCATGTCGTGAATACAAGCAGACCCCCGTGCGTTCCCTCGCAGGCCATGGGAAGAGGTATGTCAGACTCCGCCTCCTAGTCAAGGTAAATTAGGCACCTTATGTGTTTCAGGATGGGTTTTATTCATGGGTATGTCTTTTTTTCCTCCTCCCCTCATTTTGTATTTCTAAATAAGTATTTATTTTCTAAAAAGGCTGTAGGCAGTCTTCCCCCACCCTGGAAATATTAAACAAAGAGACTTCAAAATAGCCACCCCCTCATAGATATATCTCTTGTTTAGATTTGCAGGTGACCCTGGCTTTGAATTCATAATTACTAGTGGGTTAAATAAGATGCAAACCATACATACATATACGCAATGAGATTATAAAAATATGATTTGTGGTTTTTAAAATTGACAAGAACTGAGGTGTCTAAATGAGGGTCTTTCTCTTTACTGAGTCTCCTTGGTGAGTGGAAAATCATTCCAAGAAGGCTGACATTACTCAGAACTTTCCAAAGCCTCCTTTAGGAAATTTCTAGAGAGCATGTATTAGTCAGCTCAGGCTGTCATAACACCACACCACAGACTGGGTGGCTTAACCAGTAGAAATGTATTTGTCACAGTTCTGGAGGCTGGCAAGTCCCAGATCAAGGTGCCAGCCACTTCAGCTCCTTGTAAGGACCTGCTTCCTGCCATTTTCTCATTGTGCTTTCACAAGGCCTCTTTGTGCATGTGGGGGATGGGTGGGAGAGAAAGAGGGAGAGAGGAGAGAGATAAAGAGAAAGTGAGAGCACATGCGCCAGTGAGCATCTCTTCTTACAAGGGCACGAATCCCATGGGACCAGGACCTCACCCTTATGACCTCATTTAATATAAGTTACCTCCACAAAGTCATTATCTCCAAATACAATCACATTCGGGGGTTAGGGCACCAATAGAGGAGTTTGGTGGGGGGAACAAAAATATTCAGTCCACAACGAGCCAGTCTAAGAAAAAGAACACAAAATTTCAACTGGATTGCCTTGAAATCAGAGACTTTGTGTTTCCAAAGGAGCAAGCATTACTTGCTTTTTTTAGTCACCCTTATTCATCTGACTCATTTACTTGACTTGGCTTTAAATAATCTTTGGCAGTTTCTAATATTAAAATTCATTATCACCATGTAAAAAATTGTCACCACAGAACAATGTACTACAGAGTCTGAAGACAGTTTTCAAGGAGGAACTTGATATTTATTTAGAATGATTACAGCATTGCTGGAATTAGTGAATGGGCGCCTAGGCTGATTCTGATATAGGGAAAAGCATTTAATCAGAGAATGTGGAGTATGTTTACTGAGGCAACCAATGGCCTGTGTCTATAGTAACACCTTCTAGTCATAACACATCTACAGCACACTTGTAATTAAATAGCTCCATGCCATACAGAGGCAGCAGGTAAATACTGAAGGTAAATACTGATGCTTTCATTTTTGGATTCCTTGAAAGTAGGACAATATTTGTCTTGTTTATGACTTTATCTCTAGGGTCTAGAATAATGCTGAGCACAGAGTAGGCACTTAATAAATGCTTATTGAATTGAAATGGTAGGTGATTCTCTAAAAGGCCAACTAACTGGGTTCCATTGGACCTGAAGCCTCTGTAATATAAAGCAAGGATTGGCAAATCATATCCCTGGGGTCAAATCTGACCTGCCGTCTGTTTTTGTATGGACTGTGGGCCAAGAATGATTTTTACATTTTTATAAGGTTGGGGGGAAAATCAGAAGAATAAAAGTTGGTGCCGCTTGAAAATTATATAAAATTCAAATTTCAGTGTGCATTATCAGAATACAGTGTAAATACAGTGGTGGTTTTTATTAATAAATCTAGACTTAGTAAGAATAAATTTTATCCAAAAGGATTACTGCAAGGGGGTGGGTCGAGGGATTGGTGCAATAGGGAGAGGGAGACCATAGCAATAGAAAGAAAGCTCTGACTATAAGATCACCAAGCATCTCAAGGGTTAGACACAAAGGAATTCCCTTTTGTAGAAAGAAAGGGACAGGATGAGAGAGAACCAAGTATGGCAGTAAGTTAAAAGGTTGGTGTAGTGGATAGTAGATGGGGCGCCAGAATGTTTTGTGCTGAGGCCAGTCTCTTTTCTGCAAGCAGCCCCTTAGAGGGGCTATAGGCTGGGTGAGGGTGGGTCAAAGTTCAGAGGACTGGGAGAAAGTGCGACTCTTTTTTTTTTTTTTTAAGATTTTATTTATTTATTTGACAGAGATAGAGGCAGCCAGCGAGAGAGGGAACACAAGCAGGGGGAGTGGGAGAGGAAGAAGCAGGCTCATAGCGGAGGAGCCTGATGTGGGGCTTGATCCCATAACGCCGGGATCACGCCCTGAGCCGAAGGCGGACGCTCAACCGCTGTGCCACCCAGGCGCCCCGGAAAGTGCGACTCTTAACCAAAGTTTGGTTTAGAAGTATTTTGTTCCCATTTCTCATTGCAGACAAAAAGTTTAGCTAATTATTTATGGGGCGGGGGAGGAATCTGGAGAGTTTGTGCTTGGCTCTAGCATGGGTAAACAGGGGGGTCACCCAGGAATCTTATCTAAGTCATATGGGGAAAGGTGTTTTTTGCAGTAAGCGGTTTCCTAGAAGACAAGAGGGTTGGGGGATTTCTTAACCTCTTTGTTTTCCAGGACCGCAGGGTGCAGGTGAAATTCACCACACCAGTAGCCACACCCTCTTTATTTATATATTGCTCATGGTTGCTTTTAGACTATGAGGCAGAGTTCAGTAGTTACATGGAGACTGGTAGCCCACAGAGCTAAAATAGTTACCATCTGCCCTGCTACAGAACAAGCGTGTTGACTCCTGATATAAAGGGATTGGGGTGGGGAGAAAGATTTTGGCTGAACTGGTGAAAATTCTGAATAATGTACTAAAAGCAATATAGCCTATCAAACTCGTATGCAGCCTCCCAGAATTCAGTGAAGTCTCCAGAAAGACGTTGCCCTCCGACTCCTGCTACAGGCTGTGTTGAGCACCTCCTCCACGTGCCTGTGACACGGTCCTCTGACTCCCTTCTAGCACTCACTCACTGTACTGTAAACATCCTGAGGAAAGAATAAGACTTTGCCTTCTTCTTTGAAATCTTAACACCTAGAAGACAACCTGGAATTCTGAAGAATGAAGAAAATAACACAAACAAACTTTGATGTTCAAAGTTATTGTTAACAACATCCAGGCATACCTGGGAGACGAGGTGGTTCAGTGCCAGACCGCCAGCACAAGACAGCGGATATGGCAATAAAGTAGTCAAATGAATTTTTTGGTTTCCCAACATTTATAAAAGTTATGTTTACGCTATACTGTAGTTTCTTAAGTGTGCAATGGCATTATGTCTAAAAAAACCAACGTACATACCTTACGTAAAAATACTTTACTGCTAAAAAAAAAATGCAAACCGCCATCTGAGCTTTTTGCCAGTTGAAGGTATTCCCTATTCCCTCTGGGTCGATGGCTGCTGACAGATCAGGGTGGTGGTTGCTAGAGGCTGGGGAGGCTTTGGCAATTTCTTGAAATAAGACAATAAAGTCAGCCACATCGAGTGACTTCCTTTCACAAAAGATGTCTCTGTAGCGTGCACTACCGTCTGATAGCATTTTACCCACGGTAGAACTTCTTTCAAAATTGGAATCAATCTTTTCAGACCCTGCTGCTGCTTCCTCAACTAAATTTATGTAAAATTCTAAATCCTTTGTTGTCATTTCAACAATCTTCACAGCATCTTCATCAGGATTTAACGACATCTCAAGAAACCATTTTCTTTGCTCATGCATAAGAAGCAACTCCTTGTTTGTTGAAGTTTGAGCAGGAGATGGCACAATTCAGTCCCATCTTCAGGTTCCACTTCTAATTCCAGTTCTCTTACTGTTTCCAACACATCTGCAGTTACTTCCTCCCCTGAAGTCTTGAGCCCCTCAAAGTCATGCATGAGGGTTGAAATCAGCTTTGTCCAAACTCCTGTTAATGTTGATATTTTGACCTCTTCCCATGTTTCATGAATGTATTAATGGCATCTAGAGTGGTAAATCCTTTCCAGAAGGTTTTCAACTTACTTTGCCCAGACGCATCAGAAGAATCACTCTCCAGGAAAGCTGCAGCCTTACAAAATGTATTTCTTAAATAATAGGACTTTAAAGTCAAAATTACTCCTTAATCTATGGGCTACAGAATGGATGTTGTGTTAGCAGACGTGAAAAGAACATTAATCTTGTTGTATCTCCATCAGAGTCTTGGGTGACCAGATGCATTATCAATTAGCAGTAATATTTTGAAAAGCATTTTTTTTTCCTGAGCAGTTCTCAACAGTGGGCTGAAAATATTCAGTAAATCATGTTGTAAGTAGATGGTGTACTGTTATATAGGCTTTGTTGTTCCATTTATAGAGGACAAGCAGAGTAGATTTAGCATAATTCTTAAGAGCCCTGGGATTTTAAGAATGGTAAATGACCACTGGCTTCAACTCAAGTCACCAGCTGCATTAGCCCCTAACAAGAGTCAGCCTGTCCTTTGAAGCTTTGAAGCTGGGCATCGACTTCTCCTCTCTAGCTATGTAAGTCCTAGATGGCATCTTCTTCCACTAGAAGGCTGTTACACCTGCACTGAAAAGCTGTCCTTTAGTGTAGCCACCTTCCTTAAGATCTTAGTCCGATTCTCCAGATAACTTCTTGCAGCTTCTGCATCAGCACTCGCTGCTCCCTTTCACCTCGCACTTTTATGTTACAGAGATGGCTTCTTTCCTTACTTCATGAACCAACCTCCACTAGCTTCAAACTTCTTCTGCAGCTGCCCTCACCTCTCAGCCTTCATAGGATTGACCAGAGTTAAGGTCTTGCTCTGGTTCAGGTTCTGGTGTAAGGGAATGTTGTGGCTGATTTGATCTTCTATCCAGACCACTAAACCTTTCTCCAGACCAGCAACAAGGCTGTTTTGCTTTCTTGTTATTCATGTGTTCAGTGGAGTAGCACGTTTTATTTCCTTCAAGAACTTTTCCCTTGCAGTCACAACTTGGCTACCTGGCACAAAAGGCCTAGCTTTTGGCCCATCTCGGCTTTCGACATGCCTTCCTTACTAAACTTGATCATTTCTAGCTTTTGATTTAAAGTGAGAGCTGTGTGACTCTTCCCTCACTTGGACACTGAGAGGCCATTGTAGGGTTAGTAATTGGCATAATTTCAATATTGGTGTGTCTCAGGGAATGGGGAGGCCAAAGAGAGGGAAAAGATGGGGGGACAACCAGTCTGTGGAACAGTCAGAACACACACAACATTTATTGATTAAGTTTGTCTCAACTGTGCATCAGTTGTGGAGCCCAAAGCAATTCCGATAGTAAAATCAAAGAGCACTGATCACAGATCACCATAACAACTATAATAATAATGAAGACTGAAATATTGTGACAATTACCAAAATGTGACAGAGACATAATATTAGCAAATGCTATTGGAAAATTGGCTCCATTGACTTGCTCAAGGCAGGGTTGCCACAAACCTTCAATTGGGGGAAAAAAAAGTGCACTATCTGTGAAACACAATAAAGGAAAGCACAATACAATGAGGTATGCCTCTATTGCCAAAGACAAGTCTGGCTCCAGGGAGAAGGTAAGATAATCACACCGTGCATATGCAAATAGCTACTGTTAGAGTGCAGGGAAACACTTTGTTCCCTTTAGTAGGTTAAATATGCCTCTCCACAAATGTGTTAACATCCTTCCTTTGCTCAGCAAATCCTCCTTTCATGAGCTGTTCAAAGGTAAACTTTATCCCCAGGTTGGATTATCATAACCTCCATCTCCTGTGTGCCTGTATTAAGCTCATCTCTCCCATCTTAAAAAGAAATTACTCTTCAACCCCCCCCCCCCATTCACTGCAAATATCAACTAGCTTTCCTCTTCCTTTCACAGTCAAACATCTTTAACAAGTGGTCTACATTCTCTCTCTGAAAAGTTACTTCAACCTTACTAATGATTCTCCTGGTATCAGTTATCCTCTGGGCACTCTTTCTTTGCCAACTCTAAGTGTTACTGTTTTTCCAAGCATCCAGTTAGGTTCTCTCCCCCCCATGCAGTCTTCTTGAACAAGATCACTCACTTTAATGGCTGAGAAGATCATCTAAGGGCTCATCACATACAAATCAGTATTTCTAGCTCTTAGTAGCATCGGTGAGTTCCAGGACCAACCTGCACAGTGTCTGCTAGACACCTTTACTTGAATGGCCCACAGACACTTAAAATTTAAAACCTCCAGGGGCGCCTGGGTGGCACAGCGGTTGGGCGTCTGCCTTCGGCTCAGGGCGTGATCTCCGCGTTGTGGGATCGAGCCCCACATCGGGCTCTTCTGCTATGAGCCTGCTTCTTCCTCTCCCACTCCCCCTGCTTGTGTTCCCTCTCTCGTTGGCTGTCTCTATCTCTGTCAAATAAATAAATAAAATCTTTAAAAAAAAAAAAAATTTAAAACCTCCAAGAGAGAAATAAGGCCCTTTCCTCCAGCCCCCAAGTTCTTCATCTTGGGTTTCCTGTCTCAGAGAATACCACCATTTTCTACCATGGGCTCTATATTATCCAGAATGTCCTTATGGAATTAGTCATTGATGCCTGCTAATTTTACTTCCTAAATAGTTCCCAAATATCTTCAAATCTCACAATTCTACCTGCCTCGATTGTGCTCCTCATAACAACATTTTAACTGGTGTCATCCCTGCAACGACCTCATAACAGGTTTCCCAGTCCTCACCTTTATCATCACGGAAAGTTCTTCATCCTAAAATACAAATTAGATCAAAGCACATACGTGCTTAAAAATAATATAGGATAAGTCAAAACTCCTTAATGTCAACCTAAAAGAACCTTTGTGATCTGGGACTCCCAGACCTCTGTCTTGTCTTCTCCTCAAACCACATCCCTCTCCCCAGCACCCCATCATACACTCTCGCCTCTAGCCACACAGAAGAAGGGTATCTTCTGAATATATCATTCTTTCTCTAGGCTCCGATCCTTTTCAGAGGAAGTTTTATCTTTTCAGAATATCCTTTCCCCATGCAAACCATTCCTCTGTTCCCAGCCAATTTCTATCCATCGTTCATACTGAAGCGCAGACATCCTTTCTCTAGGAAATTTCAGCATTTCCCCCGCCTCACCACCACCAGGTCTGTTAGGGGGCCATCCCATCTCTCCCTGAGGACCCTGTTCTTCTCTCACAGTCCATATCACTTTGTGTTTTAATTGCCTACTTCCTCATATAAATCTCACATAATTGGCAAGTTATGCGAAGTCAGAACACATGTTTATATCGGTCTGTCATGTGTCCCCAAAACCTATTTTACCACCTGGCACATGGCTGGCATTCAACAAATAAAATAAATGGAATAATAAAATCTTTTCTGTACTTCAAAGGAAACTGGTAAAAGAAACCCCTTTATGTCTCCTTCAAAATAATTAGCACAGATTATTAAGTATCTGATCAGTTTATTGGCCCAAACCTGCAGAAATAACTTGAAAAACTAAAAGGTGCATGGAATATAGAAGATTTTACCTAAAAACTCACGGTTGTGCTGTTATTGTCATTGTTTCTGTTGTTGTCTAGACTAATCCTGTGATTTCAAACTCTCTTTCTTTGGTCAAATTTGACAACTGAGAATAAGGTCTTGAATGTGATCAGAGCTTTCACTTTGAGGGATGATACAAGATGTTCATAAACACTAGTCATTGTGTAAGCATGCTTCAGAACCACGGTCTGCTGTGAATTCTTGTTCCATCCAGACAACCGCCTCCCTTTTCCTGTACCCCCTCAATATTGGTTTCTGAAGCCCACCTTGCCTCTGCTACTCCCCTGCCCCAGAGCCTACATGCATATCATATGTATTTCATCCAACCTGAGAACATTTTTACAAAATTGTGATTGAACTTTCAAAAGATACAAATTGTTGTAGGTTTGGCATCACCCACACCAGCCGTTTCAGCTGATTTGCTATTAGCATCTGTGATGAGGCTTGGAGGTGGCTGCCAAACCTTGAATATCACTGAGATGAAATTTAGCTGGTGGGGCTGAAGCCAGGCTTATTACTGTTCAGATTATGGAGCTTCATGATTGTCCTCTCTTGTTAGCATGGCTCTGCTTGAGCACAAAAAGCATAGATTGCTTTGCAAAATCTATCTTAATTAATCATAAATACTGCCTGATGGGAAGATTGCTGCTTTCATCTTTGTTAAATAAAACACAATCACCAAATCCTTTTCTTGCTCCAGGTTTTCATAGTATTGTGCAGGTTGCCTCCTTACATATTTGAGATGCTGGGAGGTCCGATCGCATGAGTGTGTTACTGATAGCCTCATTAGGTGGTGTCATCAAAAGCTGTTCCCAGCCCCTTCTCCATCGGCAGAGCCAAGTCCCAATGAGTTAAATGGGGACACTGGAATGGCAAAACAATTCCACTCCTTCCCAGCAGCTAATTAAGAAGGAGGGTAAAGCATTGTGCTAAAGACTTCAGTGAGTTTGCCTCGCAGCTCTTCAAGGGTGACCTTGTAGCAAATGGTGAAAGTACAGAAGAGAATCACTGTTGCGTGGTAAATGATCATCAGAAAAGTTCAAATGCTACCGAATGGGTGGCTAAGTATGCTAGAATAAGCTTGCTTTGTTCTCTGCCCCTTTGAACTCACAAAATTTCCTTTCTGTACAAAATAGAAAGCAAATAATGAAGAACTTAGCACTCTACTTAAATGGACAATATATAATCAGCCTCTTGCACCAGTAATATAAATGCTATGTATTAGGGTTTAAATACAGCAGTTTACTGTGGGGCACCCATGTAATATAATGGGCCTATGTATCTGTATAATGAGTATTGTAATTGCCCTTCTCTCTTGCCAGCCTCTATTTATAGAGCTTAAAAAAAAAAAAAAAGAAGCTAAAAATTCAATTTCCCATCTTCTCTTGCAGCTTCAGGTAATGCCCTGATACAGCTCTGACCAATGAAATATAAGGAGAAATCCCCTGACACAACCCCTTCTCCCATCTTCCTTCCACCTGGAATGAGGGAAATGTACCCAGTACTTGGAACCAGGAAAACAAAAGTCACATGTCAAGGATGGTAAGATAGATAGAAGAAACCGGATTTCTTAATGCCATCTGGATTCTTACAAGTCCTGGATTGCCTATGTCCACATATCTTGGTATATAACATAAACTTCTAAGTGTTTAAGTCACTATTGGTCAGGTCATGTGTTCCAGATAGCAGAATCCCTTCTGATGGAGAACCCAAATGAGTTATGGTTACTTCCTACCTTTTTTTACTAAGAATGTCATTTCTCTCTTTGAGTCTAGACAATATACCTAAGCATTGGCAGAGGAGTGGCACATGAAGAGGTCAGACCTTATTCATCCCCTCTTCCGAAAAAAATGCAACCGGTTCTTAACTTGAAGGAATTAATGTCCTGAAGACCTCCTCCAAGTCTCAAATTCACAAATACCACACGCTTTAGTCAGAATCCAGTCAGGGAAACAGAGACCGTATTGTATACTTCAATGCAGGATATTTAACATTAGGGATTTAATCTGGGGAAAGGAGAAGCATCACTGAGATAAACCAGAGATAACAGGAGAGAGCAGTTACTACTCCTAAAGCTGGAGGGACAAAAGAGAGCGGGTAGGTGTAAACAGAACTCGGGAGCTCAGAGAAGGAGCCTCGGAGAGCTGGTGGGCCGATTGTGATGAGGAGACACCTCCAGGGAAGTGAACCCGCCTATGCTCTCAGAGAGGCCTCATGTTCACACACGGACCTCTGAGGAGGTGGCTTGGCCAGGCTGTTCCTACTCCTCTAAGGGGACGGGACCCCTCTCGGCCTGTTCCCGGAACGCTGAAAGATGCCGGGCCAGCAGGTGCAGCTGGGGTGAACTGCCCTGCCTGAAGAGCTGCTGCTGGCTGCTGCTGACCAGGCCCAGAGCGCACACTCCCCTTCTACTGCCTCCTACTGGCCAAAGCTAAGGAGAAGCCAGCAGGGAAGAGTCTGGAAAACGTAGTTCAAAATTTCTAGCCCCAGCCTTACACCCCAGAACAGATTGGAACAGGGTAGATTAGAAACTATGACACTTTAGGCAAATAAATTACTACAGCAAGAAAATGCAGTAAAGAATAACTGAAACATTGAAATGATACCGCAGCAGCAGTATAAATACAGAACTAAAGTTATTTCTAAAACTACTCAGGCAATTCTTCTACTTCTCTGGCTAAATATTGCCAGTAATTTAAAAAATTATAGGGGCGCCTGGGTGGCACAGCGGTTAAGCGTCTGCCTTCGGCTCAGGGCGTGATCCCGGCGTTCTGGGATCGAGCCCCACATCAGGCTCCTCCGCTGGGAGCCTGCTTCTTCCTCTCCCACTCCCCCTGCGTGTGTTCCCTCTCTCGCTGGCTGTCTCTGTCAAAGCTATTTTTTCTTTCTTTTAAATTTTATTAATATATAGTCATTGTATGATGATTAGAAGACACTTAACAAAAAATTGGAAAATGAAAACCACCATTAATTTTCTTATTTATATTTCCGACATAAATATTGTCAGAAGTCAAGGCAATATTAACAACAAACTTATTATCCTTAATAAACAAAGATAATTATTACAACTTGCCAAGTACCCTTTTAAATGCTTTGCATGAAGTATACCTATTAATCCTCAAAACAGCCCTATGAGTTAAATATGAATATTATCACTTACATTTTGCAGGTATGGTAACTGAAGCCCAGGGAGGTCAGGAGACCTCCCAAGGTCACATAGCTAGTAAGCAGTGGAGTGGGCATCAGATTCAGGCAATCTAGCTTCAGAAACTGCCTGCTTAGCCACGACCCTATATTATTGTCTTTGGTGATCCAAAATCCTATTCTGTCACCATATACGGTATTTGATAAAGACATTTTTACTTAACATAAAAAGTGTGTATGTCATCATCGTTATTTCCTTGGGCTTAAATCCTACACATGTAATTATAAAGTCACAGAACTACATGTTTCACAGTTTGGGGAAATATCTCATTATTCTTGAAGGTTACAGTTAGTTACAATCTCACCAAAATAGCTTAGCGTTTTCCCTCTCTAGTAGTTGATGTTTTCTTCCAGGTTATGTCCACTATTGTTTCTTTTCTTGCTGTTCTTTCTCCTTCTTTTGGAATTTCCATTATACATTTTTTAGATATCCTGTATTTGCTCTCATGCATCTCTTATTTTCTTTCATTGCCCCCCCCCACACACACACACTTTCCTCTAACTCCTGGACAACTTCCCCAAGTCCATCTTCTAATTCACTGATTTGGTTTTCTATGAAATGGATGCTGCCATTCCCAGGTTTTTGCACAGTCTTAAACTTGGTAATCACATTTTTAATATGCAAGGGCTATTACAAACAGCACAATATTGTTTCATGATTATCGATGCCCTAATATTATAGGCACAAAAACATTTCAAATCAGGTTGAGGCTATATATTAGACATATTCTAAAGAATTTTTCCTCTTTCTTATAGACATTATTTACAAGGATATATGTTCTCCTATTTCCTTACTATGAACTGCAAAATCATATTTAAAAATCACATTACGTGTGTCTGGTAATCTTCTATTGTTCCATTGACTGACATATAAATGTGTTCGGTTATGACAGGTCTGTCTGAAATCATGGTGTGTCCGTTCAAGTATTTCCAGCACAGGTGAATGGAAAAGAAGAATTTTAAATTTAGTGTAGCTTTTCTTTGCCCTATTATAATTCTGTTGCCTTTAGAAATAGCAAGGCCCCTTTTGCCATTAGCCAGCACATATTTTACCAAAGAACCAAGAATTGTCTTTTGCACTGTGAAATAAGAAATATATATACTGGTCTCTGCCCCTGGTTCCTAACACACATTTCCTAAAACCTTTGTAAACAGGGGTGCTAGGAGGTCTTTTGTTCTAACATTTCGTCTTTGACCTTACTTCCTAACACAGAGCTCCTAAATCCCTTGGAATTTCTTGGTTGATAGCAGTGTCTTTTGTTCTAATGAGATGACTTCTGATGGGCCCTAGATGGGGGCTGCTGACCAGAAAGACCAAGACATTGGTCCTGGAATTATCAGCCTCATCTCCCATTCTCCCTAGAGGGAAAAGGGTCTGGAAACAGAGTTAATAATTGATCATGCCTATGTAATGAAGCCTCTATAAAAATCCTAATAGGAGGGGGTTCTGGGAGTTTCGAGGTTGGTGATTTTGGGTACATGCCAGAAGGACTGCACACCCCAACTCCATAGAGACCAAATCTCCTATTTTGAGACCCTCCCAGACTTCGCCCTATGTACATCTTCACCTACTGTTCATCTGTGCCCTTTATCATATCCTTTATTATATCATAAACTGGTAAACATGTTTCCCGGAGCTCTGCAAGCTGTTCTAGCAGATAATCAAATCCAAGGGGGAGGTCATGGGAACCTCCAATTCACAGCCAAGTAGGTTAAAAGTTGTGGGTAACCTGGGGACCTACTACATGTGATTGACATCTGAAGTGGGAAGCAGTCTTATGGGACTGAGCCCTTAACCTGTGGGTCTGTGTTAACTCTAGTTAGTGTGAAATTGAATTGAATTATAGCTGGTGTCACAAAGAATTGCTTGGTATAGGAAAAAGTCTCACATATCTGGTGTCAGAAACGTTGTTTGTGTGGTAGTAGTGTGAGAGTAAAGAGAAACACACGAGAAATGAATTTTTCCTTTACAGCACAGAAGTTGTGGTGGCTTAAAGTCCACAGAGACGAAGTGCCCTTCTTTAACTGGCAGAACTGTCCACACTACAACAAGCAGATTAGCACCCCCACTGGAATGTCCTTTCACCAAAGGGATAGACCTTGAGCTAGGACCAAAACTGATCCCCAGTGTCTGGTGTTTTTCCGAAGGGTAAAGGTAATATTTAATTATTTTCATTTCTCTCTCTTGTCCCATAACCCACCCCAATCTCCTTTCTGCCCTGCTCCAGGCTAAGGGCTGCTGGAAGAGTTCCTTCAGGAGCCTCTGCCATTTCACTACTCAGGAATACTTGTCCCTCTCATAAAATGAATTGCCAGCAGGTCATTCTTTCCTCAAACTGACTTTATATTACACTACATTTCATGGAACTTCTGACTGCAGGTGCCACGCATTCTGGTTTCTTGGTGTGACGTAAATATTGTCCCCTCGTTTTAATGCTCCTTTTTCATTTAGAAATGTGGAACCAAGTGTAGTTAAATGCATATGAACAGATTTACACATTTACCAGAACCAAACTATCAGTTTCCATGACCTCTTCAATACATTTTTATTCTCCAATCCAGAAATTCATTTACATTTCCACAAATAGTTCAAATTGTCCTTTCAGAGATAACATATGTATAGGGATTTATATTCCCATATCTTAGCAAAAAAATAAATAAATAAATGCATCATTCAGAAACATCACAATACTACAGATCACACCATTTGCCAATAGAAGTTGTGAAAACAAAATCTGCAATATATTTCTAAGCACGTTCTAACTGATGGCGGATCAAGACTCACTGTGAATTCAAGTTTTATCAAGGAAAATATAGACTTTGAGAATTTAGAGAAGGAAATACCCATGAATGTATTGGGATAGAATTTTGGGATAGACTGTCTATGGATCCAGTACTGAATGCCGTTTCCCAAGGCCCTGTGGGTAGCCTTGAAGCAAAGGGAAAAAGAATGAAAATGCCATTCTACGGTAGGCTGATGTCTCAGGTTAAAAGCACTGCCACGTCCATAAGAGAAGGAAACTTCTATGTCAGAAAGCAATAGAGAATACTGTTGTCAAAACACCAAGAAAGTTTTAAGTCATTGTGGCTCCTTATCAATTACTTAGTGAAGTCTATCTACCTTTGCTGTTCTTGGACATTCTTGCTCAATGTAACAGACATGTGCAACAGGTCTCCACTAGTAGTTTTCTAAGATGAGTTTGCTTGTTCAAACATGGAATTATCAATGTGCCCTAACAGTTTCTAATTAGATTCTGTATGTCCTCTCCTTGCCACTAAAGAGTAACTTCATTATTCATTCCTAATAGCTGCAACAAATCAGCATGTAATTATTTAGGAATGAAACAAATTCCCTTAAATGAAGGTAATGGAAAGGGGAGGAGTTTTTGAGAATTTAGGTTAAGGAGTCATCATGACGATACCCTGCAAGTTAAATAAAAGAATCCTTTCTAATCTCACAAGCTAGCCCAACTTCTCAACAAACAGAAGATATTTTTGTCACTAAAACTGTAATAAAAATTACATGATGGTAATAATAAATTTAATAACTGTTGGAGATTTGCCTAATACTAAACATGCAAAAGATGCAGAAGAACTATGATAATGAATAAGAACATAAGGACGGAGGACAAAGTTCAGCAAGCAAAAAGCTCAAACTCGAAAGTCACCTCATGCTGTCAATATTAAAAATAGGCCTATCAAAGAATCTTGATGTGCAAATACAGCCTTCATCAAACCTGCCAAGTTAAATAAGAGCCAAAGTGGTGGTCAGATGATGGGTACAAATCCATCTCCATCACCCACCTGGATGTCTATGAAAAGTGACTTGAAAGAATATCTAATTCACATATGCCAATAAAAGATCACTAAGTAGCTGGGTATAGGCATCAAGAATCATTAATGCTGACACAAATTCAAATGCATTTTCAACTTGAAGACCAGGCAGGAAGTATATTTTGTTTGTTTGCTTCTATTCTTCAGTTTGGATCTCAGCACAAATTTTACATTCCTCTGAGAACAGTGATCCAAGCAGTTGTATTACCACTTTTATTAAATATACCCCATTCTCTAAATGGATTTGGATCTAAATGTGCCCTCAGTTACCTAAAGCGAACACTCCAAGCAGGGAGACGAGAGGGTGGAATGAGAGAGTGGCAAGGCAGGATTCTTCTGGATTAATGTGACTATGTTAGAATCTGAAACAAAAATCATATACACTTGGGATGTAAACTCTATCCATTTATCTTACACCACAGAAATCCACCCAATAGTATGACATTTGGAAAGCATATCATATGTCAAATTGATTAAAGCATACTTTGAATTAGTATGCATCATAACATTTCAAATTAGAATCATGTTGGTTACCTCCTGTGAAAGTCACCTGTTGGTTGGCTAGGTTTACACATTAGAATCCAGGGTATGAAAGCCCACTAAACCTTTATTCAAAATCAAATTGTTACTTTGGATCCAAATGTGACATTTCAATCAGTCAACAATTATTACCTATTTGCCCAAGACCTTATGTTCAAAGATATATAAGGAAGATCTTGGGGAGATCACAATACTGATAAAATTTTTAAAATATTTTTTTTAAGAACAACAAAGACATAATTATAATTATAATTATATTATAATTCAGTTCTTAACTATGCATTGGAGATAACACATCCTTTAAGAGTAAAGGGAAGGTGACTTGCAATGTGGACTAGGACAACCAGAGAAACCTGAACTGAGGTGGTGAGACCTGATTAAAGTCTTGACCAACAGGATTTGATTAAGTAGAAGGGAGAGAATATTTTAGGCAAGGAAAACAACAGAAGCAAAGGCAAGGCAAGAGGATATCAGAGGAGTATTTTTCTTTAACTACAGTAAATAAGCACTTCCTTGACTCTCGACTTGTCTGCATTGTTTTAACAACTATCTCTGAACTAGCTGAATGATGAATGGCCCCAGGAAAAAAGGTGGAGGATACAAATGAGTGGTAGTGGATAAAAAGAAAGAAAATCATCAGGAGTTGAAACCATAAAAGAAAAATTAAATTGCTGGGACTAGATAACAGATTTATATATTCAGTCATAAACTGATATATGCAAAAACGTAACTTATTTTTGTATATTCAAATATAATTTCTATCATTAAGCTCCCATTTCTGTTCAGTACCAGAAAACTGATATCAAGTTGCTTTCAGGTAAATTTCTTCCCATTCAGGCACTTCTCAGTCAATTCAGGTTTACAATGCGGCTGCATTCAGATTTCTTAAATCACTCTCGGATTTTATTCTCTCTTCCCCTTTTCCCCATATTGATTCAAATCTCTAGGAAACTTCAACCACCATTACCAAAGCAATAATGGAGAAAGAAAGAGAAGCTCCATTCCATTGTCTCTTCATGGGTACGTCCTGTTAAAAAGAAAACTAAGGACCCCCAAGCGCATCACCCCAAGTCAGTAAACTAACAATACCTAACTTAACTGGAGTTTCAACGTCCCAGAGATGTAACCTTTAACCAGTCAACATGGGACTTTCCTAGGCAGCACTAGGAAATTTAATGAACGACCCATTCCATCCCCCTTAGGAGGGCAACCTTGCCTAAGACAATGGATTCTTTGCTGATAATTTACTCTTTGTTGCTCCCTCCCTCCCTTTAAAAACTTTTCCTTTTCTGTAGCCCTTTGGAGCTCCCCTCTATTTGCTAGACGGGATGCTGCCCAATTCATGAGTGGATTAATAAAACCAATTAGAAGCTTAATATTTACTCATTTGTATTTTTGTTATTTAATGATCCTAAGCTACCTTTCTGTGAGATGAACCTTGTCTTATGTGGTCTTCAGACACACCCTCTTCATGCTGACTCCCACTGAGGTGACCAGTCATCTAGTCAAGGATTGGGGTTGAAGGACTCCATTTCTGTTAAACAGGAAAATTGCCCAGAGCAGGCCCAGGCCAGGAGGCCCCAGAAGATGGAAAGTTTACTAACAATAAGCTAGAGACAACCAGAAGCCCTCCTGGGAGCTGGAGATAACCAGCCCCTTCCGCTTCTATAAACAGTCTTAACAGGCTTCGGCCACAGGCTCCCTGCACTACTGTTCCCGCCTAAAGCAGCCCCCACTCCACCGGTTTAAACCCACCTACCAGCAATCAGCATAGCCCTTGGAACCTAACGGCCTGCAGTCCCCTATAAAAGCCCTATAACCCCATTGCCCGGGGCCCAGAATTTTGAGCGGGAGCTCACTCATCTGGGTCCGCCTGCATAAAATAAATCCGAGTTCTCCTACTTCCCCTAGTGTCATTTGGTCTCTCATCCGTCTGATTTTTATTTTTCTGCAACACTGTTACTTTACCCAGGTGTCCAAAATCCTGGCTTAGCCTTCAATTTTTAAGTCCAGTACTGCTACATGGGGGTCTTCCTTGTTCATATCCTCAGTCTTTCCATGATTTTTCATTCCTCTAGCCCTTCTACACCTTTCCCATGGGCACTGGGAAGGTTAACTTATTTTGCTAGCCCATCTGAAGGCCTCAGAAGGTCTGAGTTGCCAGCAGACACTCATTTTGCCGCTAACAAACCACTGAGCATCTCTTCTCTAGATTTTCTGCACCATTATATCCAAGAAACATAGCATCTCCCTATCACCAGGACTCTGGGCTGCATAGGCAGATCTCTGCTACACACTGCTTCTGCTCATATATTCTCCCTCCATCCTCTTGCCCAGCATCCCCACAGGTGGTACAAACACTGTCCCAAGCCAGTAAATGCCTTCTCCCCTTCTCTTCTTCTTTCCCTGACTGGGAGATTTTTAATTAACTTTATTCTGGGAGCTGGGTAGAAGAAAACTGGACCTACATATCTATTCCTTGTTTTTACTTTTTGCTCCTTTGTATCTATGAGTATCTCATGAAGTTAAACACAAAAAATATGGCATATGTATTATTCCTCCTCTGAATAGTCTAGAATTGGAAGGGTTATCAGCTATTAAACTGAGAGGGTGAGAAAGAGTATAACAAACACCAAAATTATGATTCACCGATTGGTCTACCAGATATAGTGCTTTTAGTGTCAAAAAGTAAAATAATAAACTGAAATGTAATAGTGAGTTAAGATTTGAACAAACCTAGAGTATGATTTCTATTACTCTAGGACAGGAATTCCATTTGTTCACTTCTTCATTCACTCATTCATTTATCCACTTAAGACTATTCATTGAACACCTATTAGTGGCAAGGTGTTTGGATATAACAACAGGCAAGTTTTCTGCTCCTGTTGAGTAAACACTGTAATGGGGAAGATACACAATAGACAAATAAACAAGTACTTCCTAACAGTTATAAGTACCATGAGGAATTAGGATATTGGGATAAAAACTCTGGAAGTGGATCTCTTAGATTGGTGGTTAAGTGATAAGATTTTTTTTTTTTCCACTTAATAGTTCTTAATCAAGTCTGGACTTTCCAACCAAATAGGGTTGGAGAAGACTTTCTATCTGTTCACCGCGTTACTGAGCTAGAAATACAACCACAGAGAATGGGCTCCGCAGGCCTCATTCCTCCTGAAAGGAGCTCTATAATGCTTGGAAACAAGGAGTGTTCCAGACTCCTGTGGTTGTCCTGCTTTTCTGAAAGTTTAATTGCTTTTAAATGCATGTGAATGTCAATTTGAACCAGGCTAAATATGTCTTCCTGGAGACAGAGCATTTGGTCTTTCTTTCAAGTTCTTTTGTTTGCTTGAATCAGCTTTGTAGTTTAACAGATGTTTTTAGAGGAAATGGAGACATAAGCTTTTATAATGTTGAAAATTAAACGAGAAACAATACTCTTCTCATCACCCTCCCTTAAAACATGCAACCCTGCAAAACTGGCAACCCACCTTACACTGCAGAAAATCTGCACTTTTAGAGGGTACACCTTGCTATGAAAGACATTTTTTTTTTGGTGTGTACCTGGAGTTCATTATATATTGTTTATTCATTGGGGAGTTACATAATTGAATGTGTAAGTGATTATCCCTTTTGCCTTAGGGAAGGATAGTGTTTCCAAGATTCATAAAATTTCCTTCCTTTAATTAAAAATAAAGTAAAACTACCATAAGAATAGAAATGCCTAGATCTTCTGTGCCAAGCCTACCTCTCCAACCTTCTGCTTATCCCACATGCAAATTCTTTGTCCAAACTCAAGGACCACCCTCCCCCCACTTCCCACCTTCAATCTCTCCATGTCTCTGCTGCCTTTTCTTATATGATACTGTTCCCTTACTGGGCTGCTGTCCTCTTACCCAGATCCAACAATCAACATTACTTGTACCCTTGCCTCTATAACACTATTGTAAGGTCCTTAACTGGAAAATAATAGGATACAAAGAGCATCAGCTATGGAATCAAACAAACCTATGCTAATTCTAACTCTATAACCTTTTACATGGGTGATATCAGACCAGTCAATTAACCACCCCAACATCAGTTCTCTAGTCTGTAAAATTTCTTTCTCTCTGGAAGGTTCTGCTTTTCTCTGCAATTTCAGACACATCTCCTGTCTTTTCTGTGAGACTGCTGCAGCAGCTCTAGACTCTAGTGCTCACCCCCGCAGTCTATCACAAATGATGAGGGAGCAGAAGGCTGGCTGAAGACAAAGCATAAGCTAACACCCTGCAATCTCCCCCTGCCTCCCCCCCCATTCTTGGGTGGAACCTGTGTGACATTCTTCCAGGAAGCCCTCAACCATCTTAATGCTAATGCCTTGCTAGAGAGAAAAACAATCTTAACTTGACAATGGCAAGGCCTCCAGTATCCTTTGAGTCTTCTTTAACATATGAAAGTACTTTCTCAACCTCCCTTTTTCCTTAGCTCCCCCAACCCCATAGTATATACTCAACCACCCATCTCAACTCTGGTGACAGCTCTTTCTGCCCACTGGTCCTGTGCCCCTGCTTTAATAAATCACCATTTTGCACCAAAGACCTCTCAAGAATTCTTTCTTGGTCATTGGCTCCGGAATCCACCCCACTGAACCTCACCTATATTCCAAAACTACATCAGAAAGAAGAGAAGGTCCTACCGAAAAACAAGGATACGGAGTGATTTATCAGGTTATGTCACATTTCCATAGCTGAACCAATCACATAACCCTGGGGAACACTATACGTGGATTGTGTTACTTCACGGGTCCTGCAATTAGATCTGGGAGTTCTGTGAATTCTACCAGAACATTTGTATTGAACATAGGAAAGGATGATCTATAGGACAACTTTTCAAACAACTGGACAGAATGATTAGCACATCATGAAATCAATTTGGTGAGTTGAAACCAAATATTCTTTTTGTTTTTGTTTTTAGTTTTAGTAGAGGGAATAGAAGGGGACAGTAGAGAATTTTTTAAAAAATGTGAAGAAAAGAGACAAGAAGAAAAATACTAGAGGATAAAATAGGTAATAAAAATATTACTTTATAAAATTTTATTTCATAGTTGTTTACTAGGTTACGATATTAAATACATTGTTATGGTAGGTGATACTAAAAAATTTCAAAAACCAGTGTCCTGGTGGAAAATTAAAATATGATTATTAAAGGAGATATGGATGCTAAGCAAGCAAAAACCTATGAAAATTCACTGCATCAGGAAAGATTAAATAGTAGGTACTCAACTGATGCTTATGGAATATTTTTTAGAACTTATATTTTGATTGCTATGCCTCTTGTCATTGAACAGAGTTTAATCACATCCTCTAGAAGGAGACAGTTTACACCTCATAGGTTTAAATTTCCGAAGGAATTGTCAAGATACTTGAGTTAAGTGTTTAAACAGTTAAGGTTCCTGAGTGCCCTGGGCTGAGGCTGGCATAATGAGGTTTTCCAAAACTGGGTGACTTTGGCAAATGCACAAACAGGTAGGAGTGGGCAGGAGACCTACGAAATAAGCACAGTTTGTCCTTGACACCATCTCTTCCCTCAGATTATCTATTCTCCTTTCTCTAGCAATCCACCATCCCCATTAACTCAAGCCCGGCAGTCTAGATTTTATATGTGTTGCTTTCGTAATAGATGTCTACAGAAAAAAAAAAAAAAAAAAAAAAAAAAAAAAAAAAAAACTGATTTAAAGCAGGATAATTTATTCTGTTGAGAGGGACAAGGAAGATGAGGAAAAGAAGAAAGGATGGAAGGAAGGAAAGAATACTTTGTAAGTTTTTCCACACATATTTACCTAGACTAAGAAAATGAACTTTGGAAGAAATTAATTTGACAACATTAAGGACACAACTGGAATTTTTACGTTGCATAAAGACCCAGACACAGAGCACAAAAGAAAAGTTATAAAAGCCAACACTGGCCACAATAGCCTTGTAAAATGCAGTAACAGTACATCCATAGAGAAAAATAAACCCAACGACAACATAATTTTAATCCTAGAGTCACTAGTAACTATTGAATAACTTTGTGTGTGTGTGTGTGTGTGTGTGTGTGTGCGCGCACGCGCGTGTGAAGGATGCCCATAACAACCACATGCATCTTAAATACATTATGGAAAATGAATAGCTTCACAGAACTCATTTATGAGAGACCACTCCTTGACCCCCCCCCCCCAATGGAGAGTAGAGTGACTAGAATCCTGATGTAATGAATAATTCTGTGGATAAACTGAGGCAAAATTTCAACCCATCCCCCTTCTTTAATCATTTTCATCATAATCCCTTATGTTTATACAGCATTTCATGAATTTTATTTCATTTGATCGTGTAAAACATAGAAAGTAATAACTGGAAGGGATCCTGGAAAACACCTTGTCAAATCCATGTATTTTGTAAATAAGAAAACCGAGGCCCTGAACTGTTAAGCAACTTGGTCAATATCAAAACAATGTTAGAGCCAGAACCAGAATTACGTGGGATGCAATGACTACCCTGTGTCCACTTCTCCTTTTCTGTTGAAAAAGGCAATGCAGGTGACGACATTCAAGGAATGATTTCATTTCTTCAAAGAGAAGACACTCAAACATGATTTGAGGTTGGTCTAGTGGGCACTTTTGGTCAGACAGTAGCAGTAGCAGCAGCAACAAAAAGGAACACAAGGGCCACAAACCAATTACTGAGAAATCAATTTTGACCAAGTGTTTTGATCAATGTATTGAATCTCACAACAACTGTTCAGACAATTATGAGTGTAGCGTTTATTAGGACTGAAACACCTATCAGTGATTCAGGAGTTTGTCCTCCAATGAAGGAAAAAAGAACCTGGTCACTCACCAGACACCAAAATGACTTTCTTTACCTCTTAAATGTACTGAGTTTTGAAGCTCAATAAATAAAATGATAATTCTCAAAAGCATTAAATTTTAAAACAAAGCCATGAAAATTGCACACTTTATTCAATTTAGAGAAAATTACACCCATATAATGTATTTATCTTTCACCATGAAGTACATACCAGAAAGTTACCTTGTCTGATTTGTAATTTCAAGATTTATGATCTTAAAATTCTGAGTACCTAGTCTGGCATCTTAAATACTGCATGTGCAGTAGCCAGTAAAAGTGCAACCTTCAAGTTATGCTGTAAGTCCTGAGGATACAATGTATAACACAGTGGCTATAGTTAGTACTGTATTGTATATTTGAATGTTGTCAGAAGAGTGTATCTTAAAAGTGCTCATCACAAGAAAAAGTAAATTTGTAACTGTGTGGTGGCAGATGTTAACTAAACTTACTGCGGTGATCATTTTATAGTATACACGTATTTCAAATCATTAGGTTATATGCCTAAACCTAATACTACCTTATATGTCAATTAAATCTCAATAAAAACAAAAGAGACATAACTCAGCATTACTGAAACCAGTCCCTGCCCTTCAAGGGAAATGAGAGATATTCAAAAGGTAGAGAGAAACACATACTAATACAAAACATGTACCAAGAAAATCTCTATGAATTTCGCAAAAGTGATGAAGATGGCAGAGACTAACCAGAAAACTTAATGTAAAACAGCCAGATTAATTTGTTGAGAAACACTCTTTGTTCTCTGGAAGAAGACCAGGCATCAAAAATTTAAAGAATTGTCACTGAAAGTATTCTTTTTCTTCCAATTTTTTTCTTCTTTTCAAGTTGGAAACCCAATAGTATTAAATATTTAGTGATGACATTTCTTCTAGACATTCAAGGGAGCACATTTCATGAACACAATGAAAAAGAATAATTCTTAGAAATATAAATAGATGGTCATTTTTTGTCTCCGTTGGTGGTGTTAAAATTATTCAAGACACAATAACTTTTTGCTGAATGTCTGTATTCATATCTGGGAAGTCTTTCAAACACTAACTGCACATTTAAACTCTCACAGAACAGCGTGATAAGCTTCCTCAGAAAAACCCAGTCATCATTATCCTACCGTCTTTCTTCAGTGAGACCCTGAGAAAGGGACCACAGAATTCACAATGATATAATCTTTTTTCATCGGTTGTTTCTGCTTTGAAAACTTCAGGTATAACCCCAAACCAGAGAGGTATTTGGTTCTATTTTTCTTTGAAGAACAGAGTCAAACACATTCCAGTAACCCCATTAGAAATTATGTGCCTTTTATCCCTGAGTCTGCAGGCTGTTTAAACTAATATGGCATGCATGGACTCTCCACAGGTATCCAGCCATCCTTGAGATTTCACTAGGTTTCCACTGCGTGGCAGCTCCTGTCTAGATCCTTTGTAGGTATCATAGCTACAAGGCATGGCCTTGGCCCTCTGATGCTTAGAGTGTAGCTCAAAATGCATAAGGTAAGTATACCACTAATATGAGATAGCTCACCATTCTAGCATATACTGGGTACTACAAAGAGTTAATGTTACAACCATTTAAAATAAGGAGACCCAGATACAAAAAAAGTGGTGGTGGGGGTGGGAAGGATAGGAGATTTGAGTTGTATCTTTAAAATTAGAAGCTTTATCTCTCTCCTATGGATCTTTTTATGGGACTTACCAAATATGTGTTTCTACTCCACACATCTAGATCTATATCTACCTTCCCTTAGCACAGATGCATATATACCCCCAGGCTTATATTGAAGGTTTGTATTAAATAGTACATACATGATATGCTTGTGTGTGTGTGTGTGTGTGTATAAATGCTAAGTCAAATACATTATAAAAGCACTAGATTTCTGCTGTGTTTCATTTATATTTCAGACCTTATCAATTTTGGGAAACTCAACTCAGATACGATTAGGTAATTTTCACATACTAGGCTCTAAACAAATATTTTCACTAAAATCAATAATTATTATTGAACTCCTACTGATGTGAGACACAACAATATATAAAACATCTCTCCTTCCTCAAAGAGAAAAAAGGTAACTTCACTGTGATGTGCTATGGTAGAGGCATGAAGGTAGTGTTAGGAGAGCACAGAAGGGAGTCACTACGTTCCATACAGTGCGAGGAATAAGGTTGGGTGGAAAAGACACTAGGAAGGACAAACGGATGAACAAATGATGCATAAATGAACAAACAGAACAAACATCAGAGGGAAAGTATAATTCATAAGAGGAAAATAATATGAGAACAAACACTACAGAGACAAATTTGCCCTATATTAGAATCTTAGGTAGAGTAGCTTTGGGAAAAAAAAATACAGAAAACTTGATTGGGCCAAACTGTGTAGGATTCTGGCTCTCTGATTAGAAGAAGCCCGTTTCTGAAAGAGTGCTAATCCCTCTTTCTTATTCTTGACCCGTACAGACACTGCAGCATCGGGGCTGGGGAACCTGGAACTGACCAAGTTTGATTCTGTCAAGGCCACCTGTATTAATTTACAGAGTTCATAACTACAGCTGAATGTGGAGAAAACTGTATGGCAGTCCTTGATCACAGAAATGTCATCAGCATAGATAAGGACACAAATAAATGCATACATGTGGGTACCTCTCTTCCCCCAACATACATAAACTAGTTTGTCCTAGGGCAGCTATGAAGCAGAGAATACTAACACCAGAAGATACAGAGAATTTAGCCTCTTTCCTAATATTTTATGTGAGGCCAGGAGTGTGGAGATTTCTGATCTATATTGCAGCCATCAGGGACCTTCAAGTAGACTCTAAATCCCATCTAGCTAGGATGTCATTATAATGAATTAGACCTCCAGGGATAAAGCAGATAGCAATTTGCCATGGAAACGACAATGCAGTTGATTGATTAGCGTTCCACAGTGGCCAGAGCACAGTATCTGGAATTTGACTACCAGCATTTAGATCCTCATTTAGTCTCTTATCAGCTATGATTTGGGGCATGTTGTCTAACCAATCTGAGCTAGTTTTTACTCATCTGATGAAAGTCATCAACTGTCTCTTAAATGATAAATTCAAAAGACTCCATAAGCTC
Organism: Ursus maritimus; assembly: GCF_017311325.1. NCBI lineage: Eukaryota > Metazoa > Chordata > Mammalia > Carnivora > Ursidae > Ursus > Ursus maritimus. Next base: position 16,301,966 of record NW_024426774.1, on the reverse strand, counting down.
TCATCCAGTGGTTGTTCTCTAAATACTTCCTTTCCCACTCTGGCTTCTCTCCCTGTTGCCCAATTTGCTCTCATGCTCCTCTTTGTTTCCTCTCTCCCCACTCTTTCCACGATAGTAATAATGTGGGGCTGTAAACTTCCTATTAATTTAGTCTCCCTGGAGAAAGAATCTCATGGTCCTTGATGGCTTTAGAACTATTTATGAGAAATGTTTCCCACACCTGTCTCCAAATTTAGCCTCCATTAACTCCAGACTCATTTTTCTGACTGCCTACAGAACATCGGCATAATCATAACCGGCATAGAGCAGAGTTCACACCTAGTTCTACTATTCTTCCAGGTGTCATTGGAGCTGGTAAGCTATTAGAACCAAAAGCCAGTTGAGTGGTGTTGGGTTCACATGTAGCATATGGTAAACACAGTGGACTTAAAAGACAGAAGGAATCATGAAACTCAAAAGAACGTGGGAGAGGAAACCAGAAAGAGCATCAATGAGGATAATAATTGGAATGGATAGAAGTGCTTCAAATATAATAAAATGCATGAAAATATATCATGATATTTATTTTTAAAAACTTCCGGGTCATCTTTGAAAGATTGTCGTCAACAATCTTGGAATCATGGGACACTATATCAAAAACTAACAATGCACTGTATGGTGACTAACATAACATAATAAAATAAAAGGAAAAAAAAAAAAAAAGAAAAAGAAAGACCCAAGACCCAATGACAATTGGTAAATAAAGGGAAAGAGTTAGGCACTTTGTTTGCCTTGAGGAATATACCTCAAGGTAAATAAGTAGTTAATGTAGGAAATTCTCTCCCTTGTAAAGAATTTTTCTAAGTACTGAATAAAGAAAGAAAATCAAAGAATTAGAATCTCTCCATATCACCTATAATGACGTACCATAATGAAACGATGGACTAAGATGTTGATTACCAATGGATGCTACCATCACCAGAAAGGAAAACAAGCAGGTATGATGAATGCCTAATGTAGATAAACAATTCTACCTCTGAAGTGTTCTTGCTTGAATATCAGAACCTGAACCTGATCAACTCCCTGAGTATAACTTTAACTTCAGAAAATGAAAAGAGTAGAGAAAATGTAATCAACAATCCTGTGGTATATAAGAAAAAATTACCTGCTTTCTTCAACAAATAGAAAGGAGTGAAAAAGATTTGGAGATGAAACTCAAAACAGATCTAAGAGAAATATCAACTAAAGTGAATACATGTTCCTTGCTTGGAATCTGATTATATAAACTAAAGATGATAGACATTTGAGAAAATTTTAACACTTACTGACTAGAAATTTGTTAATAGTAAGGAATTTATTTATTATGTATTTTAATAATTATTATTTATATGCATGATAATGGTATTGAGGTTTTTAAAAATGTATGACTTTCAGACTGTCATACTGAAATATTTATAAGTGAAATGATATAACTGAGATTTGTTTCAAAAAAATCAGGGATGAGGGAAAATGAATGAAGTGTAGATAAATGGCTAATTGTTAAAGCTAGCAATGGGTAGACAGAGTTTCATTAAACTTTTCTCTCTTTTGTACATCTGCAATTTTCCATAACAAAAAAATATATATATCAAACTATCCCAAATATACATATACACACACACACACACATATATATATATACATACATATATATACACACACACACACATACATATACATATATATAGTTTGATTGAATAAAGATTGTGATGTAGCCAGGGGCTTGTTGTAAAATCATTAAGGTGGTGAGGGGGAGCCTGGGTGGCTCAGTCTGTTAAGTGTCTGCCTTCAACTTGGGTCATGATTCCAGGGTCCTGGGATCAAGCCCGGTGTAGGGTTCCCTGCTCAGAGAGGAGCCTGCTTCTTCCTCTCCCTCTCCCCATGCTCTTGCTGGCTCACTCTCTCAAATAAATAGATAAAATCTTTAAAAAATCACTGTTAGAATAGAAATCTGTTTTAGGGTTTGAGCATCCATAACATCAAATGGATGCAGGTAAGCTGACACCATACATACAGAGTATAATATGGATCTCACGGTGCATGGTGGATGATTAAAAGGAAAGAGAGATATTGCCAGGGAGTAACTGAGAGGTCTCTCAGCCTCTCAAATCAATCACACTTTATTAAACATGCTTGCAGCGTAAGAATCACCTCCAGTACTGGTTAAAGGTACGAATTCTAGGGTCCAATCAAGATCCCATGAAGAAGGATCTGGGAAGTTAAAGGTTTAACTAGCCCTCCAAGTGCTCATCATCACAATTTAAGAATTAAAGTGGTTAATTTCAAGGTACAATATAATATTCAATTGGGAATAACTTGTAAGCAGTTGGAAGTTGGAGGCAGTTGGACTAGAATTAGACTAGAATTAGATGAACAAAGAGAACTACAGAGTCATTTTCATGGATTTTCAAAAATAATTCATTAAAGGCACTCTCCAAAGGAGGGAAAATGGCATTAGCAAAAAGACACTACTGGCAATTTGGGGTACCAGTCACTCACCACTCTTGCCCCCCATATCACAACTGATTGACAACTGTATACACAGACAAATAGGGCTAAAGCATCAATTGTTGTGATGGTAATGAATGGAAGAAGGCAGTTTGGACCAGATGCCAAAGTGGGGGTTCCTTCTCTTTTCTAGTAGGCTTGAAGTTAATGTACCCCAGGTAAGCGATCCTTGATATACCCTCTCATCTGAGCCTTTAAGAGTTTCCCTGGCCTAATCTATTACTGCTGAGGAGGTATGGATTAAAGCACTGGCCCTTCTAACTGATCAAGGAATTAGGCATCTAGAGAAACAAAAAGTGGAGCCTCTTTCTTATCTTTCTGGCATCCTGAACCCATCTGAGGATAGAGTCGCCCAATGGATATCAGGTTCTCCTATAAGAAAGAGTGAATAAGTAATAGCAAGAGACCAGAAATGTGCCTTCCAACAAATGCCTTCACTCATAGGCCAAGGCAGGAATTGAAGATTAGCATTATTTGCCAGTGGCACTATCTGCACAAGCCTCTCCATTCATTGATGTTTATTCAAAATTTCCATAATATGATGTAGCAAGCTCTAGCATAATGGAGAACAGAAATGAGTTTTTCAGGTTTATTTTGGTTACTTCCTAAGACTGAGGAAAGTTACATAAAGGCGATAATTTTACTGCAAACAATCATCAATAGAAAGTTTTGTTTTCCATTTCTTGTTAATTGAGATAATATATGGTATATTCTCAGAAGATGACCTAGCACACAGTAAGCCCTGAAAAATTTTTGCTGTTGTTGCTATCACTGTTAAATAAAACCTGTTAAGGGATGTAGGAGTTGTGACAGAGGGTTTTAGGGAATGAGTTAGCTTCATCAAACCTAAGAATTGTATTACTTACTATAATTTTAAAAATGGTGAATCTTACCAGCTGAATCCTGAAAAATAAAATATATGGGTAGGGGTCCTAAACGCTTCTCAGGATACTTCGGTTTACTAAGAATTAGTGGAAAGTGCCAGGGTTCGGAATTTAATATTTGTCAATTTAAACCTGAGCTCCCCCATTTACAATTGTGTTGCCGTAAGCTGGTTACTTGACCTCTCCGAGAGTCAGGTTTTTCATCTGAAAACAGGTATAACAGTTCACTAGGCTATGAGAAAGAGATGGTAATATTATATCCTTCAGAGTGTTACTGGAGGAGTAAATGGGATCACATTAATAAGGTGTTTCTTTTAAAATACAATGCTCACATAGTGTTTTAGCATTTTAAAGTGCTCTTAAATATACTGCGTTTTAACTTTGTTTTAAAATCCTGTGACTAATGCAGAGCAGATATTTTTATTCATATTTTAGAACTACGGAGACCCATATTCAGTGAGTCACTCACCGTATTAGTTTTTGTTGTTGTTGTTGTTGCTTTCAAAGATTTACTTATTTATTTTAGAGAGAAAGAGATCAGGGGTTGGGATGGGCAGAGGGAGAGAGTGTTAAGCAGACTCCGGCTTAACACTGATCACCCTGAGATCAGACTTAACGCTGTTGAAAATTTACTGGAAATAAGTCATTGAACTTTGCCACAATTGTCATTTCCTATTCAAAGACATTTTCTAAATATGCAAATAGAATTTGGTAAATGTTGGTTGTCTTAGTACTCTGTGATGTGCTCCATAAAAACCTCATGATAAACACGGACAATGATACGACAGTTATTTCCCCTTACATGTCTAAGAGCAAGAACGTCTTAAGCTGTTATAATGTTAAGCCTTATCGGTGGAGGTATAGAACTGAAAGGCTTTAAGCTGGGGAAAGAAAAATGATTTAAGGATCTGGATGAATTGCATGGGCCCGTAAAATGGTATTAAAGCATTTCTGAAAAGATTTGAAGAGGATACAATACCCTGTAAATGTGTTACGCTTTGGTATCATTAACAACTGATTGGACAGCCCAGAAGAGGGGAATGTGAGATGGAATATCAGAATCGCACAAGACACTCAGTCTTAAGAGGCATCTGAAACATGATGGTTGACAACTAAGCTGTTGTTCCTTATCACACAAATATTGATCACTATAAAAAAGCTTGTTCTTAAAGCAGAACTCCCAGAACCAGGGACTGATAGAGAAATTCAGAAACAACATTTTGTTTTTTTGTCTTGTGTCAACTCAAGAATGCTGTGGCCATGCATAATTGTGACTATGTGGAAAATCAGACAGGAAGACTTAGGAAAACTAGTTTATCCATAGGGGAGAAAGCAAGGTCAATATTCAACAAAATGAATTAAACAATTGCTATTTTTTAAAGATTTTATTTATTTATTTGAGAAAGAGATAGCGAGAGCGAGCATGAGCAGGGAGAAGAGGGAGAAGCAGGCCCCCTACTGAGCAGGGATCCTGATGCGGGGCTCAATCCCAGGACCCTGAGATCATGACCTGAGCGGGAGGCAGACACTTAACTGACTGAGCCACCCAAGTGCCCCAACAATTACTATTTTAACTTTTATGTCTAATGCCCACATGTGGCCACCTGCCAGCCTAGGGTCCTCATCTATTGTGCTATTTCCTCTGAACAGAAGGAAATATCTCAGCCAAAAAGATAAAGGCTAGTTTTTTTTAACTCCTTTCTCTCCACACCTGCTGAGGATGACAATGCTGCAAATGGGTACAATAGACAAAGGCTGATTTTTCTTTTTGGTCTTGTACCGCTATCTGTTCTAAGTACTTCCTATGTCTTATTTATTCAACCCCCCAGAACCCTGTAAATCTCTTTTCAGATGAGGAAACTGAGATCTAGAGAGGTTAAGCAACTTCTTCAACCTTACAGAGCAAGTAAGGATTGAAACCCAGCCACTGGGCCCAAAAACTCCTCTTCACCATGCTCTAAGGACAGCTGTCAATGATGCCACCATCCCTTACATGTTTGCAGCTGGAGAACACTGTGCCACATGCTCAGGTTTCTAATAAGTAACAGGCCAGAAATATTTTTGAGTAATTGAATTTCAGGTCCAGAAACTCTAAATTTGATCTATTAAAATCTTTGAGCCACCCACTTTAGAGACTACAGCTGTCTCTGTTACCTCTGAGTATTAGCCTCTACACTTCTGTTCTTGACTGATTGTCAGAACTGGATGCCCAGGTAGCAATAAAATGCAGGAGGTTAAATAGGATGCTATCACCCAACTCTGCTGATACCTGAGTCATTTCAGGTAAGAGCAGTGATGTATTCTCATATATAAATGCAGGGAGTTGATATTATTACTTTTATTTTTACAATGCCATAAAAGGAAAACCAACCAACACGCTATGTAGTAGAGGAGGATTATCAAATTCTGATTAGCCCAAAAAGTAATGGCAACAGGTGCCTAACAAGATAGGCCCTTCCAGGATAACTCCTTATGTTCTGATCTTTTCCGTCTAATACAGACTTACATAGTAATTAACTATTCTAGGGCTCATTTCCCATAGATTCCAATTCAGTACCCGGAGCTAATATGACACTTTAATTAACTAAGGTGTTAATGACTATAAAGCACCTAAAAATGTGACTTTTTGAGTACACGCCTACTTTATAAGAGCTGATGCCTGCCTTTGGTACCAGTCTCAGTCTGGGATGGCTAGATTACATGAAGGGAAGTCAAAACCAGGCTGAATATGGGTCTGGGTCAAAGCAGGTCTGTAAGTCAACACAGTTGCAGACAGATGAGGGTGTGGTCAAGGTAAGAGAGTGCATAGAATATTACTGAGATGAAAAGGATACTAGTTGGAAGAGACAACAGGTGATGAGAGCACTCTAGTGCAGGAAAGCAAATCTCAGGGTAGACCAATGCTACAGACCAACACTTCTCAAATTTAATGTGCACAAGAATTGCCTACAGATTTTGTTAAGATGCTGGTTTAAAGTGGGGTCTGGGATTCGGTATTTCTAATAACTTTCCAAGGATTCCTGTGCTGCTAGTCTGGGGATCATGTGTTGAGTAGCAAAGCCTTAGAACAAACAGAAAGATGGACCGTTTGTGGCACTGGGTAGGAGAAAATGAAAGGCATGTCAATCCTCTAGCAGTAACTAGAGGGACAAATGCTCAGTCAAGCTTTAAAAGGAAGCACAATCATAGGGCTTTATCCTCAAAGCCAAAGCATATATTCGACTGACTGTATCCACCTAATCACTGGTTATTAAGTAGCTTTTATGCTGACCTAGTTCTTTTGTAGCGGAGCATTAATCCTCTGAAGATACTGTGGAGAATGCTCGATGTTCTAGAGTTACGTGATGTGTGTTCAAGTGGAGTCTCTATCATCTACTTGCCATTTGCCTTGATAAAAGTTTCATTTTCTCTGGATCATTCTTTACTTAGCTGTAAATGTGGGAAAACAGTGCCTCTTCTGCCATATTAATAAAGGAAGACTGATTACTTTAAGAAAACCACCCCTAAAATTTAATGGTTTCACCATTAAAACTTTATTTCTTGTTTGCATAACAGTTCAGTAATGGTATTTGGCAGGAGGCTTTTGACCCTGTAATTTAGGAATTGAGGATCCTTCTACCTGTGGCTCTATTCTTCCTTCTATCTCCAGAGCTCTCGCATTTCAGTCAGCAGATAGGGAAAGCACATGGACAAGCATGCAGGAGGATTTCTATTAGCTTGGTTGAGACATGGCACATTTCAGGTGTACATGTATTCTACTGACTAGACCTTAGTTACTTGGCCCCACTTCACTTCTAGAGAGCCTGAAAAATGTAGTCTATCTTCGTAGTCAGGACAAAGCGGAGGTAAGTTTGGTGAATGTCTATCTTATGCTTTCTCAACCAGAGAATTAAGTCTTAATGCCCTATGACACCCATGGCATATAATGAATTAACTTCTCTCCTATGCATATAGAACAGAGCCTTTTATGTACTCTCCATGGAAAAATTGAGAAAATCGTCACGTCAATATACCGTAGTGCTTGGTCAGTCTCTGCTATACCTGCATACTACTGAAGGCAGCTAGAAAAAGATCAAATGAGGAAATATATGTAAATACTCTTGAACTACACAGGACTATATGAATGAAAGCTGCTCCAGAAGATAAAAATAAATGAGTCAGGTTGGGGTGGGGAAAGTAGAAGCGATAATAGCGGAAGAGGTACCAGGTACTGTGCAAGGTGGTTTCCTTTTTCTGAAATTTTTAATTATATTTTTGAGGAATCTCTCTACCCAACGTAGGGCACAAACTCACAACCCCAAGATCCAGAGTTGCATGTTCCACCAACTGAGCCAGGCGGTGACCCCTTTTTCTGAATTTCTTTTGCAATATTTTAAACTTCCTGGTCTACCTGATGACCTCTTAATCCTTATAGCAGTCTCACCCTGAAGTCACTTTCTCCAGAAAGCCTTATTGAACCCTTCCCTCAAGTCCGGTGTGTCACTAATTTCTCTATAAACCCCAAGCAACATACTGCATTCCTCACCTGGCACATTGCATGTGTGCAGTTATTTTGTACTTGCCTCCCACTAAGGACAGAAGTCCTTTTGTATTCCTCCCTCTTTGCTTGGCACATAGTAATAGGCATTTAATTCACATGTATCGAAAAGCTTTAGTTTTTGTTTTTTTAATAATCAGAGTCCTATTGTCTGTTTAGACTAACTGGAAGCTCTGTAAACATGTTTGGGTTCTCTGAGGTTCCAGAGCAGGGTCCCCGGAGTTATCTCATGTTTCTCACCCTGATACAGTTTATTTACTGGCACCGTCCTTAAACACATCCTTAAACTGAACTAGCAGAGAAAGTAACCTATGGGACTTTGGTCCCTATGACTGGTAAGCATGGTAATGATTTCAGAAACTTGGGGAAGCTGGTACAAATGATCCCTGGAGGCTAAGAAGTTTGTCTCAATGCTCCCCAAATTATGCTCCATAAATATCTACATGTAGCACTAAATTTGGGTACGTGATGACTAGGATATGATTAAGAAGTACATTCTTCCATTACTCCTTGTCTGAGGAAACAATTTTGTTTCCCAGAATGGTTTGGAGCTATGGTTTGTGTCTAGAAGAGCTCTGTTGAAAAGATAAAGATAGAGGACTGCTTTCTCTATCACTCACTGCTGAGTAAAAGGGATGAGAAATCTGTCTTGCAAACCACCTTTCTCAATTTAGTTGCACCAGAGAATCAAATAAATGTGTATTTTATCTACTTAATCTCATGAATTCTATGCAAGCGTAGCCCAGTGGCTGACAAGCCATCAAAAATTTCTTCTTAATTTTGTATTTCCCCATTTCACAATTGCTTGATAAATGATTATATCTGACAGCTTTTAATCCATGTAAGAGTGATCACCGGCGATGAGGGCTTTAGAAGAATTGTATGTATCTTGTCCTCCTTACACATCCCTTTACCTGCTTTTTAATCAAGAGACATGCCACACACTGACAGAGTCTTTCATTACATGCCCTATTCAGGGCTTCAGTATTTTTTACTGCTGTTACATGATAAACAGTAAAGATGCACCCCCTACTACAAAAACAGATTTATTAATAAATAGCTGACACTTTGTACTTTTGCAGAATACCAAAGCAATTAGTGACAACGGTAGAATGATTTTCAATACCCACAGAGCAAAATATCATATTGATTTAAGCTCAAAGCTTTCTCTAAATAACAACCAAGGAATTGTCTACTGTATTTGGTCAATCCTTTTAAATAACAGGTGGTAAAAAAAGAAAATACATCAGTAAAACGGCTTTGAATGTCCCTCCCCGTGGTTGAACTGGATATTTAGCCAATTTGCCAGCACAGAATAAATAACTGGAAGACTAATGGCATCAAAAATTATTTTGGTTTCTTTTTTTTTCTTATATTTGCTTTTATAAATCAATCAATCAATTTTGACTTTATGTAAAATGGAGATATTCTTTGAATTTAAAACCAAAGGATTCACTGTGGAAGAAAATGGAACATTTAGATCATGAAATTGTAGAATCACAAAGTCAGAGGACTATGAGCCGGAAGAAGTGCAAAGAGATGGACTAGTCTAGTTTCTTCCCTGGGGAAATAGGATGTTATTCCTACTCCCAACCTCTCCTAATTCACGTGATATTACAGACGACACTTTGAAGCTAGTGCAGAAAAGCTGATTATCCAGCAAATAAGAATTGGCATGGACCAAGAATTCTGCACTCTCTGGTTCTTGGTGCTTTCTCCCAGGCAGTGTGCTTTCATTCACTCACTCACTCACTCACTCACTCACTCACTCACTCACTCATTCATTCAGTACCTATTAAATTCTGTGCACTGGGGAGGCAACAGAGAATAAACACAGACAACACTCCTTCCTTCGTGGAATTTTTGTTATACTCAAAAGAGACAGACCATAAATAAATAAGTAAATTCATGGTATTTGGGGAAGTGAAAACTGCTATGTAGAAAAGCAGAGTAAGCAGAATAGGGTATACAGAGTATGAGAAAATGGACTGCTATTTTTTAATATGATGGTTGAGAAAAACCTCATTGATGAAGTGGTGAATGAGTGAGGATCTGAAGGAAGGGAGGAAGAGAAAAAAGGATCACATGGCTCTCTAGAGGGAGGGTACTCTGGACAGTGTCCCCAAGTGGAAGCACACTTAGTATGCCCACACATCTGCCTGCTGCATGCTTCTTTTTCTCCAGATTTATTTTATCACATTCGAGCTCTTTTCAACTTCTTCATTGAAACTGTCTTTTCTCATTCTGTTGGAGACTAAGATAGCTCAACAAATCGTCACCTGTTTCCGCCATGGCTCCCCAGTCTTGGAGCTGTGCCATTTCAAGTCGCTGCCTCCACTTCTATTCCAGCCTCTCTTCATGACTGTCAACCTCCCCTTCTCCTGCACCGGGTTCATCTCAGGACACACAGTACCTCAGCTCAGGGGAGTCAGACAGATTCTCTCCGGTCACATTCAACACCTGAGGTTCAGTTAACCCAAGCTTTTCTCTTGAATTTTAGTTCCACCCAATGCCTACTAATTCTTTGAGATAACTGTGACGTGAAAGGGTTGTAGCGGTGCAGGTCACAAAGTGGTCTTGCACCTTAAATAGAATCACAAATCAAATATGCCTCTTTCTTTGCCAATTGCTGGATACTGGCTCCACGCTAGACCTCATGCTAAATGGCAGAGATGCCGAGATGCTCCTGTCTTCACGGTCTTTGCATGAGACTGTTCTTTGCCATAAGCAATCACCTGTGTCTGAGGGAGTGCTGCCCTCTGCACAGCTCTAATCCAGTCCTCTCCACGAGAGAGTATTTTGGGGAGAGGGGTTGTCTTGTGTACCTGTGTATGTTCCAATGTGGCCAGCGCTGTGCAAGGTATTATATAGCAGAATAAAAAGTAAAATACGTGATTTCCCCCAAGGATTTGGCTGCTTAGTTGGTATGACAAAATGTAAATATATCTGAAAAGTTATATGGCGATGCACCATGAAAACCAGAGTTCAAGACCATAATAAGAGTACTGTAAAACAGAAATTACTGATTCTTGTCCTCTAGCCATTTCCCAACATTACACTCATGTATTCTAAGCTAAATTGATAAATGCAAAGGAAACAGCAACATCACTGCTCACCTGGATTCAAATATCCTATTGGTGGTTTTATTTTTTGTTACAAATTGCAAAAATCAATTTTCCATGAATTCTATTTTGGGAAGTATCAAAATGTATCCCTTATAAATCCGGACTAGTTATAGGCACTTAGGTATAGGAATCCATTAGCCAGTTTTCATTTCTATTAATAATCTTAGCAGTTCACCTGTATTTGTGTCCTTGCTTTTTTAATACCACATGCCCACTATTTGGTAAAAGTGGTGGAAATGTCTGCTATAGGACTTTTTGCTATTTTTAAGTCTTTCTCAAAATACTTTGCTTTTGACCAGCTTTCCTAAGAATCATGCTCTGTCTTTTACAGTACTCATATATAAGGGACATGGTCACTATCTTATTTCTGTTTCTTTCCTTCCACTCCTCTGCTCATTCCTCTTAGTATTCCTTGCATGTAAACTGCTCCACCAAGCTTCAGTCCTGTTAAGTTGGAAGTAAATATGTAGAATAATATATTCAGATATTAGCTTTTCTGGTTGAAAAGCTCTAATGAAAAAGGAATACCTGTGCCAAAGCAGAAATATTGAAGTTAGAAATGGAGGAGCAGCTCTGCCTATATGGCGGGCCCAATTTTGCTCAAAAAGATAGGATGAGAATAGGTACAGTTTTCAGGAGTCATCATTTATTTGCAGGCTAAGTAGCAAATGTATTATTTATTCATCCTCATGTGAAATTATTCTCTCTGACATGATTTTGGACATCCTGGGCAATATTAAGTCTGAATTTTTATCTGCTAAGACCCAGGATTCTGTGTGCATAGCCATTATCAGCTTGTCCTCAGAGCAGCATATATGATAAAGGATCTTCAGGGGAGCAGATCTTTCCCATGGCCATCCCATTCAAATCCCAGTGACTGGCCCAGAAAGACCAGTCAGATCCTGGAGCAGATGATGACAAGCTTCCTTCACAATGTAGAAAAATCCTGATTCCCCTTGCACAAGATGCTACATTAACAGACGTTGCAGCTCACAGGAGGAACCAGTGTGAGCTCTGACTCAACTTATAGGAAAGCATAATCCATTTAATGTTTTAGTACCTGAAAATCAGCCAGTGTTAATGAAATGGTTAAGTTGGTACCTTTTTATTTTTGGTTTTATGTGTTTTCCTAAAAAGTCAGTATTCCATTCACAAAATATATTTCAAAGTTTTAGCAAAGCCCAGCTTAAGCTGAGAGTTGATATTCTGGCCCTATGACCCTGTCCTTGCATTTCCCGAGCATGGGTGTAAGGCCTGTTTATGTGTTGTTAAGATATGCTATCTCTGTTGCAAGTGGTACACACCACTAAGAGTATGTTTTCCTTGCTCCTGAGGAGCAGCCAAGCACCCTTGACTGTTGAGGAATGTCGGACAGCTTCTAATCGTGCAGGTCATTTGTTCTACAAGGGCTTGTCTGGCCTCTCTACTTTCCATAGTGGCCTCTCTTATCAAACTTTAACCTTGTGGGCTAGGTAGGCAAATACTTAGCCAAATGGTGAATTTTGATGATGCAAAGGAGGACATAGGGGTTCAGGTGTGGTCTCCACCTGTCTATAAATATCTTCTATTAATTAGGTTAACAAATATTCACTGAGTACATACTCTTTTCCACGCACTGTGTTAATAAGCTTTGTCGGTATTTTCAAAAGCTTGCAGTCTGTTAAAGAAATATGCATGTGAACATAGGCTTGTCCACACCTACAGTCATTCTAGGTGTTTACCTACCTTCAAAACCTCATTCTGCACCCATTTCATCATCATTACTGTGGTGCTCCAAATTTGATAAAATATGCCTACAGATTGCATACCTGTTTATTTAGATTCTATTATTCATAGAAGAAGCATGTTTTAAGGACCTAGTAGGCTTTGAGGGGAAAAAAAAAAGCAGCTCGAGTCCTGCTGCTTAACTCCTGGTTAATCTGGTATTATGGTTGACAGAACTATCCATGAAACATGGGGCAAATGTTGCAGCATGGCGTAATAGTAAAGGTGAGCCCCACAGGAGGCTGGATAAGATAGAACAAGTGTGTGTTGAACAGACAGATGAGGTTGCATGGCAGATTTGGGAACTGGAGTGTTCCCTGAAGAAATCTGAAGGGCAGGAGAAAGGTTGAGAACTTCAGTAGGCCACAGTATATTGGTGTTTACTCTTATTGTTTAATGAGATACGTATTGATGCTATCTCCCATAATCTCTCATATCCACCTCAAAATATGTTATATGCAACATGACATAAATATTCAGGGGATACTTAAGATGACAATTTTTTCTTCTAAGTTGTAGCCCTTTCTCTCAGCATTTTTCAAGATGTTATAGTTGGGCTAACAGGCCACCAGGCATATTTGACTTGGACACATTTTGTGATGTCTAAGGAAGTAAATTCTTTTTTTTTTTTTTATAATGATTTTTTATTATATTATGTTAGTCACCATACAGTACATCCCCGGTTTCCGATGTAAGGCTCGATGATTCATTAGTTGTGTATAACACCCAGTGCACCATGCAATACGTGCCCTCCTTACTACCCATCACCGGCCTATCCCATTCCCCCACCCCCCTCCCCTCTGTGGCCCTCAGTTTGTTTCTCAGAGCCCATAGTCTCTCATGTTTCATTCCCCCTTCTGATTACCCCCCCTTTCTTTATCGCTTTCTTCCCCTACTGATCATCCTAGTTCTTATGTTTAAGGAAGTAAATTCTATTAACTTACTAAGTATTAGTTTAGAATCTATGCCTAATCCAAGGCTATGGTAGGCACTGTCGGACACACAAGAGAGGAATACACAAGCCTCGTAAAATCAGAGCACCAAACTAGGGTCTTTGAGGTTGAGTTCAGCCCTGGCTCTTCAGTTACCAGTATTATCAATTTGAACTGATCCTTTAAACCCCTCAGGCTCAGTTTTCTTATCTGTAAAATAGGAACAATTATACTGACCTCACCTTCATGATAAGGTTACTAAAAACATAAGATATATAACAGATATAAAAGGTTTTATAATTATTAAAGTGCCCTAAAAAATCCTCCAGATTTCAAAACCTACTTCTATGACAGTTAAAAAAAAAAAAAAAAAGACAACTTCACCATCATTATGGATAAACTCTTCAGATGGTATACATATTGTGTGTGTGTTGTGTGTGTGTGTGTATATACCTATATATATATACACACACATAATATACATATATACATATGCAATGTATAAAAATATATAATATACATATATTGTAAGTATATATATTCAGTTTTATATATATTTATATACATATATACTTCTCTGTCTCTGTGTGTGTGTGTGTGTGTGTGAATGAAACAACTGGGAATCAATTCTAAGCTTAAACTTAATCAATATGCCAAGGCAATGACAGTTTGTGGAATTGCTAACAGATCTGAAAATACAAGAATGAAATGTGTGAGGAGAATGATACCAGAATCCTTCCTGGCAGAGATACAAACCCAAGTGGGCCCTGAAGAAAGTGAGGGAAGACAGTTTGTCCTCTAAGCTGGGAATACATCCTACTTGAACCTTGAATCAGTGAACTGTTGATACGTGTTCCTGACACAGCCTCCCAATGCCTTTGAAAGATCTATTTTCACCTCCCTCTGGGCAGAGAACTCAGCAGCCATCTAGGAGGCCTGTTTTATGTGTTCGAGATGGCCATATTCTTAGATAAACAGGGGGAAAGAAGGCTTCTTACAGAGTGATTTTATAAGGGCAGAGTCACCTCAGTTACAGACTTAAGATTTAACTATCTGAGGTGAATTCATTATAACTCTATTCATTTAGAAACAAAATGTCACTTCTCATGACCCAATAAATGAAGTGTAATTACTGAAAGTACATAAATGATAGAATGGAAAATTTTTCCCCTCCCACTCAGGCTCATGACAAGAAGCAATTTCACATATCGAAGTAACTGATAACTGTGAAGAAACACCTCAAGACCCACAAAACACTCTGGACGGAAAGTCAACATTAAAGAACATGTTTAATAATCAGTCTTTTGAGAGATCCTGGGATTTTTGACAACTGCTAAAATCCTAATGTGAGTTTCACTGTCCCTTAGGAAATATTTAACACACACTTAAATTTATTTAGAGAGCCAGAAACCTGAGGAACGTGACTGAAAAGCCTCGCATGCCCTCTTGCCTTCTAAAACCAGAGCTTTGACCCTTTTAAACTCTCAATGACTTCCTACAATTCCTTTCAGGGATTTCAATCCTCTGTGGTGCAAAGATTATAAACAAACAATCCTCTGATTGTTTCAAGTGAAAACATTCATAAAATTCTTCATATGATAGTTAAACGAAGTCAAGTATACAGGAAACACCAAGTCTGTCCTTCAGCTCATTCAGGTATGGACTACTGAATGCTCAATTTCTAAGTATTACTAGAAAAATAAATATTCTGTCAAGCGCCTCTCCCAGAGAAAATCTGCTTAAATGACTTCTTATTCTTAAAATGATGCCGATTTTTTCCCGAAAACTGTATGCACCACTCAGTGATATATGATTAGAAATTATGAAGCCGATTTTCCAAAGGTGTTTCTTCATTTGCATCAGCAAAAAAAAAAAAAGAGTACTTATAATTGTCCATGCAAATCAAGGACTTTTCATATGCAAATGATTATATGTGGATGCAATTATGCTGCTCCAATACATGGAATGAGGTTTTAATCTGTTATACAAATAAGTGTGTAAATATGCATTTGTATTTTTAGTTCCACCAGAAAAAAAAATAGTGTCCATATGTGTTCCTATTGATAGGAACAGAAATGAAAGAACCAGCTAGGGTCATCTCTTATACTCCAGATAACGTTATTTTCACCAGCAACATCCTGTAAACAGAACTCCCTCTGTCTTCTCACCCCCAGGCCCCATTGCAAAATCTTGAGCATTGAGCCAGACTTCATCTTCTGTTATGAAATTCACTCCGTGTTGCCTACTTACCCTCATTTTGCATTTTGGTTACCACTGAGTTTACCCATCCTCCAGCTTTCCAGACAGGTCTGAACTCCATTATCATTTTGTTTTGTTTTGTTTTGATTTTATTATTTTTTTATTAAGTTCAATTAACCAACATATAGTACGTCATTAGTTTTTGACGTAGTGTTCAATGACTCATTAGTTGCGTATAACACCCAGTGCTCATCAATTCCATTACTGTTTGAGTTGGTTTCCTAGCAGGTGTTTCAACCTCATATAAATCTGATACTCAATTGATGCTGGAGAGAGGTGCTCACCTGCTCTAACAGAAGTTTAGTTCTGGCCAAACTGGAAAGCACACTATACAAATGTTTGCCCAAAGCTGCTTCATCTGCCATATACTTTCTGAGGAATCACAGTGACCCCAGGGGGAATAGTTTTTAAATGGATAATCTTTTGTTCTAAAAATCTAAGCCATTCCGCCAACACAAAACTAAATTCTTATATACTGCAATACACTAACAACTCACTTTTGGGAACATTTTTCTCTACACAGTGAAGCAGTACAAAGAGACAGATCTGTTTACTGGAGACGATGCTCATACTAATTGACAAGGTGGCTCATTTCAGTTTGACCCAGAGAGGATATTTCACTGGATGGGTAAATTATACAGCGTTGTCAAACCAGGAACATTTCTCCTACCTTCCCCCATTCCCCCAGTGGACAGTGAAAACTAATGACTGGAATAGATTTGCCTCATTTGACTACAGATCATATCTTATTTTATACAAAATCTGAAAAAGAGAGATTTACAAGTAACAGCTAGTGATCCTCTTACTGGAAAACTTGATGATATAAGCTATGACAATATTTTCAATCTGAAAGTGTAGCTCATGGTCTGAATAATTATATTTATCTTGGTTTCAGGAGCAAGAAGAAGCTGGGATGATGTGACCTAGATGAAAGATATTAAAATTACTTGGACATTTAAATGGTTTAATGGGGAAAGCAAGACAGATATTGAAATAGCAGGCATCATTAGAGCAAGCCACAGCATAAGAAGAGAAAAATGGCTAATTTTATTGAAGTTGCTAACACTAACTTTTCCATCGGTTACATAAGAGATTCTGGCATTTCCCAGAACTATCTGGAAGAAGTGAAAGGAAGGATTGGCGAATGTACAACTGTTTGTGTAATTGTTACTGAAACACTATTCTTACCTCTTTACTATTGTAGCCTGGAGTATACGAATTACAGTGATAACAATACTGCCAATTTCTACTCAATCAGTACAATTAAGCCTTCCAAAGTACTTCCATGGATAAAGCAACATTATTAATTTTGCTGAAATTTAAAATGGTCATTGGACATTCAGACCTGGTCCTACTTCAATCCAATTTAACCATGGGCAAAAGGACAAAGATTTGTAATTGGGTATTGCTAGATTTCATGAAACTCAGTAAATGTAAAAATTCATAAAAAATATTGGGGAAAAACAATAAAAAAAAGCACTTAAAAATTTTATCGGACTCAGAACTTTCATTGTTGCATATTATCCCTGTGGCAATAGCACCTGTGTATGATCTCATAAATCTGGGCTGGAAGCTATGGAGCCCTGCATGGATAAGAAGGAAAGGGTTAGAATAGAATAAAAATCAGCTGGTAAATAAAATGCATGCATTTGTCCTTTCAGAGGGGCATACTGGATAAACACGAACACTATGCTGAATCAGATATCATTCTGCTTAGAAATGTGCATCTTTCATCAGAGTGAGGGACATTTGTATTATGGTATCTTACAGGTGATATAGACAAAATAGGAGAATTCTGGTTTCCCGATTGTGTGATATGCTTGCTCTCCCTGGAAACAGGGAAAACCATCAGCTCCACTTTACTAATTTAAGATGGGGAAATAATATAATTGTGAAAATACAGAGCAAAGCCTAATCCCCAGTGTGTAACTACAGAATCCTCCCCTCTTTTTAAAGACAGCTCTGGCGATATAATTTATTATCCATTCCTGTCATTTAAGTAGATGCATTCAGATAATTTCCCAAGATTGTTCTTAATGGAACCATGTGAGTATCAGTCAAAAATATCACAAAATCCAATGTTAATCCCTTGTCTGATACAAGTTAAAAGAGAGTTTGATCTCGCATGCTGCCAGCCAGCCCCCAGCCTTGCATTGTGCTCTCCCTCTGATTTCCATCATAGACAATTTTATCTCTCAGAAGAGCCTGAAGTATAATCACATTGTAATACAACAGGGGTTGTATGTACTTGAAAGCAAATACTTCTCTTTGGGAAAAAAATCTCCCTTGGTCTTATACCCTACTGGAACTGGCAGGCCCACCAGCTCCTGCCATTCAGCACAAATACATCTTAGCATCAACCAGTTAATAGATACTGACACATGAAGCGCTTTGCCTTGATGGATCTGTATTTATATCTAGCTTGTTTCAAGTTCAATTTGCAAGGGAGCCTTATCTTGGGTGCTATCACATATGCTACTTACCCTGCCATTTCCACCTGACAGCACCTGATGGTACAGATCTCATTTCAGTGAAACCCACAGCTGCCTTCCCCACTTGCATATGCCTTTCAGGCTATCATATTATCATGTCTATACTAACGCTGTTTTCCTGTTCCCTTCCCCTCACTTCCCTGGCCAATCTTATTTATCTTCAACGCTCTGCTCAGCTCAAAGGTCACCTCCTCTACCAAGTCTGACTCTTGTCCTTGCAGACTCACTGTGCAATTGACCACTATTCTCTTGGAGCACTGCCATGAACACATTTCAGGAAGAATACCTGTGACACATTTTTGCCTTTATTTGTGACCTTATCTTTCTAATTAGGATTTAAAATTTTTGAAGATATGATTGGGTTGCATCCATGTTGGTATTCCTAACACATATTAGCATGACTGCACATAGGAGCTCAACATACATCTGCATGGAATCTTTACAGAAATAAAATATTTTTTCATATATCGAAATTTAGTTGAAAAAAAATAAAGACTCAAACTAAAATCTGTTCACATTAACAATTCTTTTGTATCTTTCTTATCTGCATTTTTGGTACTGTCTCCACTTTTTATATTTGTTTTCAAGGTTTTTCAAAATCCTTAATTTGTTCCAAGTAACACAGTCAACTTAGCAGGGCAATATGGTGAACTATGGAACAATAAAACAAGTCTCAGTAATAAGAACTGTTATAAAAGTCATTCATCACTTTTCAGAAAAGTACAATTCATCAGTCTTTATCATTCTGTCAAGTGTCTGAGCATCATTAGGAACCAAGTATGTCATTGGACATATGTATGTATGTCAACGTATGTCAATGCACATCATTGCATTTCCCCTCCTCTTCCTTTTGTACATTGATTAAGTCAGCAAACAACTGAGAGCCTACTATGTATCATATACCAAGCTAGGCACTAGAGATTAAAAAAAAAAAAAAAAAAACCCAAAAAACAAAAAACCCAAAACCAACCAAACAAACAAAAAACAACTGGTAATGGAGAGTCCCTGTCTTAAAGGAGATCATTGTCTAGAAAGGAGTTTATTGACACAATAACCATTATGATACATAAGACAAGAGTTGTGATGGAGATAAACACAGAAACCAAAGGGCAAGGAACAAGGGAATTTAGGGGGGTGGGGGAGGGCTTCCACTTATAATCCTCTATAGAGTCCCTAGAATGATATCTGTGTGAATAACAGCAACTATTTCTTTTGGCTTTTACATTTACTTTTCAGTTAACACTGAAAGACCTCTAATATTCACTAAAATCCTAATGGACTGCTCCAAATGATAAAATAAACAAGAATCCCCCATTCTATAGGCATTTTCTCCACCTTACCTAACTCTATGAAGTTTCTTACTCCATATTACTTTAGTTGACCTAGATACTATTATATTATTTGCATTCATTGTCACATTGGATTGATTATGAATCCAGATACACTTACCCCATTTAATTTTACTGTCAGAAGTTCAGCTAAATGTTTAATGATCAACCACAACATAAATGACCATATGTCCAATACTTGTCTTAGGAAGCCTAGCAACAGGAATGTTACCAGTGTACCAGAAGCATACAAAGCTATAAAGCTGATTACTATCTCAAACAACTTGGTGGCGGGTCTTGGAGGTGAGCCCCACCATTTGATCATACAGAGATAACAGAAATATGGAGTGAACTTACCAAATATACTTATCCTAGGGAAAAGGACAAATGCAGCAATTAATAGAAATGTGTGTATAAGTGTGTGCATATGTGTGTGTGTGTGTGTCTGTCTGTCTGTCTGTCTATCTCTGTGGATGGGTTTAAGTACAGAAGGAGACATTTGGAGTCTAATATCAGAGGTTTGAAGAGTTTGGAAAGAAAGTAGGATCATGCCATATGGCAGTATAAATGAACTGACAGTGCTTGGATTTTATGTTCTCTCTTAAGCTGGAAATATGGTAAGAATAACTATGGTTAAATGGCTATGCAGACAATTTTAGTGACAGCTTCTGAAACTGGGAACTCAGCTTCTTTTCCATGCTTTCTTAAAAAACTGAAGCATTTTTGTTTTGGAAAAAATTCTATGAAATTTAAACTGGCTGTATGGGTATGCTAAGCCCAAGTGCAACCATTTCATTTTATCTATTTGACCCTTTATGAAACTAATTATTTATTTCAATATTCTTTCCTATGTAGAGACATAACATAAGCATATTAAAATAGTCTGGCTAGGTTTGAATTCCTGGCATGAAATAAGGAATTTGCGTATTCCATAAACATTCTGAATTAGTAATCCTTCTCCAACCAACAACTATTACTAGGAGCTAAAGTCAGAATGGAAATGCTATTTTTTAGCCCAGCGTCACTCAGATGGTGACACAGGCGTTCCTGACTCTGTTCCCCATCACAAGAACAACTAACAACCGTTTAAGAATAAGACACCACTGGGGCGCCTGGGTGGCACAGTGGTTAAGCATCTGCCTTCGGCTCAGGGCGTGATCCAGGCGTTATGGGATCGAGCCCCACACAGGCTTCTCTGCTATGAGCCTGCTTCTTCCTCTCCCACTCCCCCTGCTTGTGTTCCCTCTCTCTCTGGCTGTCTTTATCTCTGTCAAATAAATAAATAAAATCTTAAAAAAAAAAAAAAGAATAAGACACCACTAACAGAATCCTAGAACACAGGGGTAAGGTTGAAGCACTCTCCTGCACTACAGACCAACACAGACTGCATTACAAGAGTAAGAGAGGCAGCTACACATTGACCACACTGTTTTTCCCCCAAGCCAGGACAGTACCATATGGAGAGGTCTCCCCTGAGCCTGTGGTTTCTCCAGTGGGAAAAGAGAACCCAGGGGACAACACCTCCCATAGAGCATTGTGGGTTGCTTTGTGGGAGCCTGTACTTTGATCTTGTACCAGGAGGATTGCAGGGAAATCTGTGAGGCTCAACCCCTGGGAATTTAACTGTGACAGAGAAGGTGGGAGGGGTTTGCAACAACCAGCAGAGATCTAGGCACACTGAATTTATGTCTGCAGTGCCCGAGTAGTAATCCCAACCAACTAGTGGTTTTGCTCATCAACAGAGCAAAGTTGGGGGAAGCCCCAAATCACTAGTCATTAGGGAGATCCAAATTAAAACCACAATAAGATATCACCATATGGCTATTAGAATGGCTATCATCAAAAAAATATAACAAATTCTGATGTGGATATAGAGAAAAGAGAAGACTGGTGCACCATTGGTGGGATTGTAAATTGGTATAGCCACTATGGAAAACAGTATGGAGGACAGTCAAAAAATTAAAAATAGAACTACCATATGATCTAGCAATCCCACTTCTGGGAATATATCCAAAGGAAATGAAAACATATAACTCGAAAAGATATCTGCATTCCCACATTAATAGCAGCATTATTTACAATAGCCAAGCCATGGAAGCAACCTAATGTCCATCAATGTATAAACGGATAAAGAACTTGTGTGTGTATGTGTGTGTGGGGGTGCATGTGATATAAATCAGAAAGACAAATACTATAGTATCTCATTTATACATGGAATCTAGAACAAAAACAAGAAGAGAAACAAAAAACATAAAATCATAGAAAAAGAGACCCAGAAGGTGGGAGCAGAGGGAATTGCAGGAAAGGAGTCAAAAGGAACAAATTCAGAGTTGTAAGATAAATAAGTACTAAGGATGTAATGTACAACATGACAACTACAGGTAACACTGTTATATCATACATAGGAAATTTGTTATTGAATTCTAAGAGTTCTCATCATAAGAATTTTTTTTTCCTTTTTATTGTATATATATGACAAGATAGATGTTAACTGAACCTATTTTGGTAATCATTTCACAATATAAGTAAATCAAACTACCATGCACTATGCCTTAAACTTATACAGTAATGTATGTGAATTATTTCTCAATAAAACTGGAAAAAAATGAAAATGTTGCCTAAATCATTAACCACAATTTCCTTACTTTGAATAACAGCTGGAGTCTGTCTTAGCAATGTGAAGTCTATAGATGTGTATAGAAACTGTCAGAAATTGGCATGTATATACAACTTGTTCCTCTTTATCTCTAGGGACTGTAAGTCTTGTTAGTTAATCATTCTCAGTTGAAGACCAATTATCTCCAGATTATGTCTCTTGTACACTCTTAACAAAAAACATAGCAAAGTCATCAGCTTACATTTGGGATTCCCCGAACTGCATGAGATAACTCCTTTTCTTATTCCCTCACTTAATTTATTAATTCAGCAAAATGTAAGAATCTCCTATGAGCTAGGAACTGTGTTAAGCACTAAGAAAACAAACATTTATATAAGTTCAACATGATAGAGTGAGGAGGTCAACAAGTCTCTCCTTAGTCACCAAATATGAAGCCAGACAAAACTGTCAAAATAACTTTAGCATTCTGAAAATGGACCAAAAGCATAGAAAAAAAGCAAATATTTATTTATGAAAATTATTAAATTACAAATAGGAACAGTAAGAATCCATGATGTTCTTGCCTAGAACTGCTTCTGGTTTCCCAGTGTGATGGTTCAACCAGGGTGGAGCAGGCCATGAAAACCAGCAGTCTCTATGCCACTGTAAGGGGTATAGGGGACCACTTGTTTTGAAGTGTTGTTGCTGCGGACTCACAAATTAGCTTGTGGTGTTAACAGGGATTTCTAGAAGATCAGG
Organism: Ursus maritimus; assembly: GCF_017311325.1. Lineage (NCBI taxonomy): Eukaryota > Metazoa > Chordata > Mammalia > Carnivora > Ursidae > Ursus > Ursus maritimus. The sequence continues at coordinate 16,278,764 of NW_024426774.1, read as the reverse complement.
TGGTCATATGAGGCTTGATAACTTTTCTACATATCCTGGAAAGACCCAAGGCTTTGTACATGTATAGTATAGCCTAGGGTGGGTAGAAACCAGTGACATATCCCTAGCTGATGGAACCTAAGTGCATTCCCAAAGAAGACATGAAAGTAACTCTCAGAAAATTAAAGCAGGCCAGAGTTGAATTAGTCTATACCATGAATGTGGTCCCCAGACCACACACAGATCTATAAGAAAAAAAAAGGAAGACTTACTCATTTAAGGTCTCTTAAAATCCATCTCTGAAGACACAGGCCAAAAATTAAGAATCCGAGCTTAAAACTAGAACAGAAAAAATAAATCTGATCAGAGACATCAACGGCTATACACTGTAGGCAAGAGAGAGTTTACAAATTTATCAGGCAATTTATGTTTATCAACATATAAGCAAACAAAAATAACAATCCCATTTTGTTGCTCACATTGTTCCAGCTTGGGCCGTTGGGAGCTGTTTCAGATTGGCTCCTTTTCACATGTCATATCCTTTGGGAATTTTTTTTTTTTTAAATCTCTTTCTTACTTTCTGGAACTATAAGAGGTTCCAGGTTCATCTTATATTTTCCACTCCAGCCCAAGAATTAGCCATTTCTCCAAGATACCTTGGTTCTTTTTCTTGGAGAATGGTATTTAGAAACCAACATCTAAGAACAAGGTATGCTTGTTGAAACTAGGTGTCACTTCTTCTAGGCCCACCAGAGTTTGGAAATGTGTGTATGAATATAAACTCAGTTATATATATATATATATATATATATATATATATATATATATATATATATATATTCATATATATATACACATATCTATTCATATATATACATATCTATACTCATATATATGCATATCTATATTCATGTATATATATACATATCTATATTTATATATATATGATAGGTTTATTAAAACAGACATAGGCACATACTTATATTTCCAACCCCAATCCAATACCACAGGGTCCATTCTAACCTTCTCTCTTTGCTTATTTGTAATTTCTTCCACCTACAGTGAGAAACTGGGCTTTAATTATTTATAATATACTTACTAACATGTAAATTAGTTCTACAATTACTAACCCATACCCTCGTGAAAAATAAATTTGCTAACTAGAGTATAGTATTTGTGTATAGTACTTTAGTCTTAAGAGTATGCAGTTAAAGCACTGTTTTCCAAAGTTTCTTAGGTCAGGACCTTTTGTCCTCACCCCCTTCAATATGGTTATTTCACACATTCATAGCACTCAGATTAATTTGTCACTGTCTGCATTCTCTCTGAGTTCCCCCAACTGGAGGAATGGACCAGAATCCAGAGTTGATACACTATAGCAACTAAAATATTCAACAAAATATTATGATATGTGCAAAGAAAGAGAAAGTGGAAATCATACTTAAGAAGAAAAAATTTTTCAATAAAAAATTTATATGGGTGTCCCCAGATGTTTTATGTAGCCAACAAAGATTTTGAACCTATGATAAATTCGTTCAAAGAACAACAGGAAATCACGTTTAAAGAACTAAAGCAGGGGCACCTGGGTGACTCAGTCAGTTAAGTGGCCAACTTTGTGTTTCAGCTCAGGTCATGGATCTCAGGATCCTGGGATCAAGCCCTGTGTTGGGCTCCATGCTCAGTGAGGAGTCTGCTTCAAGATTCTCTCTCTCTTCCTCTGCCCCACCCCCACTCACTTGCTTTCTCTCTCTCTTTAAAATAAATAAGTAAATCTTAAAAAAAAAGAACTATAGAAAGTATGTCAACAAGTCAACAAATAGAGGAGCTCAACAACAACAAAAACAAAAATTAAAAAAAAAAGAAAAAATTCTGGAGTTGAATGAATCAATATGTGAAATTTAAAATTCACTAGAGAAGCATAATACTATATTTGATATGGTGAAAGAAAGAATGAGTAAGCCTGAATATTGATCAATAGAAATTATCCAATCTAAGGAAGTTACATGAAATAAATGAATCGTTGAACACTACACCAAAAACTAATGATGTATTATATGTTGGCTAATTGAGCATAACAAAAATTAAATAAATAAAATAAAGAACACAGTGAAAAAAGAAAAATAAACAGAATCTCAGATATATGGAACAATAAAAAGCATACCAACAGATGTGTAATGGGAGTCACGGGAAGAGTATAGAGATAGGTTTAAAAAAAAATCGACATGTGAGTGGCAAAAATATCCTCCAATTTGATGAAAATCATTAGTCTACAACTCTGGGAAGCTCAACAAAACTCAAGAAGGATAAACATAAAGTCACAGCTAGAAACGCCCTAATCAATTTACTGAAAGATAAAGAGAAATCTTGAAAGCAGTAGGAGAAAAACAATTTATCACATACAGAGGAATAATGAAAAGATAAACATCTGACGTCTCCTAAATAATGGAGTCTAGAGGTATTGAAATAGGAAAAAAAATATATCAAGTGAACATTATATATCCAGCAAATATGAAACTGAAGCAAAAGATAGTCACAAATATACGAAGACTAAGAAAATTCATTCTTAGTAGACTTAAATTACGTAAAATACAAAAGGAAATCTTTCAAGCTGAAAAGAAGTGACACCAGAGGGTAGAATAAATCCAAAAGAAAAAAATGAAGAGCACTAGAAATGGGAAATGCTTTGGTAAGTAAAAAAGACTCTATAAATAGATATTTTATCTTTTTTTTCAAAATTTAAAAGATACGATATTGAATAAAGCAAAAATATAACACTATTTTTATGGTTATAATACATAGATATATATAACAATATTAACATAAAGGAGAGATGAAAGGAGATATATTGGGGAAAAGATTCTATATTTTACTGCAATTAAGTTAGTACTGTTTTGAAGAAAACAAATATGTTAAGATACATACTGTAATTCTGAGAGCAACTGCTAAGGAAATAACTAAATTATTTTAAAAAATTAACATAGAAATTAAAATGGCACTTGTAAAATATTGACTTGAAAAAAGATAGTAAAGGCAGAAAAGGGGAAGAAAAAAGGACAAATGATAAATATCAAAATGGTAGCAGTATCAAGTTATATTACCAAGCTGTAGTAATCAAAACAGTATGGTACTAGCATAAAAATAGACACATAGATCAATGTAACAGAAGAGAAAGCACAGAAATAAACACACAATTATATGGCCAATTAATCTTTGACAAAGGAGGAAAGAATATCCAATAGAAAAAACACAGTCTCTCCAACTAATAGTGCTGGGAAAACTGGACAGCTACATGCAAAAGAATGAAACTGAAGCACTTTCTTATACCATACACACAAATTTAAAATGGATTAAAGGACTCAAATGTGAGACCTGAAACTATAAAAATCCTAGAAGAGAACACAAGCAGTAGTTTATCTGACAGCTGCCATAGCAACATTTTTCTAATTATGTCTCCTGAGACAAGGGAAATAAAAGCAAAAATAAACTATTGGGACTACATCAAAATAAAAAAAAATAATAAAAAAACTTCTGCACACCAAAGGAAACAACAAAACTAAAAGGCAACCTATGGAATTGGAGAAGATATTTACAAATGACCTATCTGATAAAGCGTTAGTATCCAAAATATACAAAGAACTGATAAAACTCAACACCCAAAAAACAAATAATCTAATTTAAAAATGGGCAGGAAAGAGAGAGAGAGAAAGAGAGAGAGATAGAGAAAGAGAGAAAGAAATAAAAATAAAATTGATTCCTAATTATAGAGAACTGATGGTTACCACAGGTACAGGGCAGGGGTTGGGGGTAGGAGGGATGGGTTAAATAGATGATGGGGATTAAGTAATACACTGTCATGATGAGCACCCAGGGAGGTATTATGGAATCGTTGAATCACTATATTGTACACTTGAAACTAACATAACACTATATGTTAACTAACTGGAATTAAATTAAAAACTTAAAAAAATTTAAAAATAGGCAGAAGACATGAACAGATGTTTCTCTAAAGAAGACATACAGATGGCCAACAGACACATGAAAACGTGTAGCATCATTCATCATCAGGGATATGCAAATCAAAACTACTGTAAGTCATCATCTCACACATGTCAGAATAGCTAAAATTAGAAACACAAGAAACAAGTGTTGGTGAAGATGTGAGGAAAAGAAATCCTTATGTACTGTTGATGGGAATGCAAATTGGTGCAACCACTATGGAAAACGGTATGGAGGTTCCCTGAAAAGTTAAAAATAGAACTACCTTACAATTCAGGAATAATGCTACTGGGTATTTACCCCCCAAAATACAAAAATACTAATTGAAAGGGATATATGGACTCCTATGCTTATTGCAGCATTATTTATAATAGTCAAATTATAGAAGCAGCCCAACTGTTCACTGATAGATGAATGGATAAAGAAGATGTGATAAATGGATAAAGGAGACACACACACACACACACACACACACACACACACACACACACACTAGAATCTTATTCAGCCATAGGAAAGAATGAAATCTTGCCATTTTCAACAACGTGGATGGAGTTAGAGAGTATAATGCTAAGTGAAATAAGTCAGTCAGAGAAAGACAAATACCTATACGATTTCACTCATATGTGGAATTTAAGAAACAAAACAAGCAAGCAGAGGGGGAAAAAAAGAGATGGAAAGAGAGACAAACGATGAAACAGACTCTTATTTATAGAGAACAAAATGATGGTTACCAGAGCAGAGGTGGGTCGGGGGGCCAGGGGAATGGGTGAAATAGGTGATGGGGATCAAAGAGGACAGTTATTTTTATGAGCATTGAGTAATGTATAGAATTGTTGAATCACTATATTGTAAACTAATATAACACTGTATATTAAATATACAAGAACTAAAATTAAAAAAAAAAACAATAAAAAATGGTAGCGGTAAAATCAAACATATCAGTAATTACATTAAATGTGAATAGTATACCCAATCCCATTCAAATGACATAGATTATCAGACTGTGTAAAAAAAGCAAACCCTAGTAAACGCTGTCTACAAAAGATACACAGTAGATTCAAAAATATAAATAAATTGAAAATTAACTGTATAACATGCAAACAATGACCATAAGAGAAGTGAGTGGCTATATTCATATCACACAAAATCAGCTTTATGACAGAAACTAGTACTACAGACAAAGATAGAAGTTACATAACAACAACAACAACAACAAAACATCATCAGGGATATATAAAAATTATAAATACATGTACACTTAACAATATAGCCCCAAAAATCATAATATACAAAGCTGGTGGAATTAAAAGGAGAAATACACAATTTAATAATAATAAAGATTTCAATGACCTATTTATAAATATTGATAGACAAACTAGAAAGAAATCAGCAAAGACATAAAGACTGAAATATTACTATCAAAAAAATTTTTCTAACCAACATCAATAGAACACTTCAACCAAAGTCTCCAGAATGTACACTCTTTTTAAGCACATGTGAAATAGTCTCCAGGATAGACAATTTGCTGAGCTTAAAACAATTCTCAAAAGTTTAAAAGGTTGAAAGTATGTAAAGTATAATCTCTGACCACTTGAAATTAAATTGGAAATCTGCAACAGAAACAGATCTGAGACAACCCCGACACATGGACATTAAATAACACTTTAACCTATGGTTTAAAGGAGAAATCATAAAACAGTCTGAACTACTGAAACCATGAAAAATACATCATATCAAAGTTTCTGGGATGCAGTTAACATAAAAAAAAAAAAAAGGTCTCAACTCAATCATCTAAGCTTCCACCTTAGTAAATTATAAAAAGATCAAACTCAAAGAAAGAAGAAGTAAGGAAATAATAAATATGAGGGTAAATCAATGAAATTTTTTAAAAAAAGAAATGCAATAGAGAAAATCAACAAAACCAAAAGATAATTCTTTTAAATTTTATTTAAATAATAAACCCTTAGCTAACCTAAGAAAATAAAAGAAACAAATTACCAAAATCAGTAATGAAAAAGGGATATCAGTACTTTCCCTATAAAAATTAAGAGATTTATAAGGAAATATTAGCTTAAATGAATGCCAACAGATTAGACGAGTCATAGTATAAGCACAAATTCCTAGGAAAATATGCATTATCAAAATTCACTCAGAAAAGAAGAAATAGAATCTGAATAGATCTATAACATGTAAGGAAATTGAATTTGAAATTAAAAAATAATCTCTCAGAGTGAATTATAGGCACAAGCGGGCTCACTTAAAAAGAAATATACCATTTCTTCATGAACATACTTCCCAAGTCATTATGTAAGACCAGTATAGTATTACCATGACAATAAAAACTTACAAAGACATCAAGAAAAGAATACTATAGACCAATAGCCAAAGTGAAGAGATACATAAATCTTTAACAAAATATTAGCACGCTGAACTCAGCAACATGTAGTGATTATACATCATGACCAAATGGAATTTGTAGCNGGAATGCACAGTTGGTTAAATATCTGAAAATCAATTACTGTAATGCACCTTATTAATGAAAGGACAAAATCCACATGATAATCCCAAAAGATGCAAAGAGTTTGTGAAAGAAATTCAATACCATTTCATAATAAAATTTCACTACAAACTAGGAATAGATAGGATATTCCACAACAAAAATACAAAACAAACAAACAAACTTCTACCTAACATCAAACTTAGTGGTGAAAGACTGAATTCTTTCCCCCAAAGATTAGGAAAAAGGCAAATATTTTTGTTGTCTCTTTGTTGTCTCCATTTATATTTAGTATTGCACTGATGACTTTAGCCAATACATCGAGGCAAGAAGGAGAAAGTGGAAAAGGAGGAAGAGGAAGAAGATGGGGGAGGGCAGAAATTATTTACTATTTATTATTAATTTCTGAAGAAATAAAACTACCTTTATTTACAGATGACATAATCCTATATGTAAAGACTCCTAAGAAATGTCCTTCCCCCCAAAAAATTTACTAGCATGAATAAATGAATTTCACAAGATCACAAATTGTAAGATTAATACCTAAAATCAATTGAATTCTATATACCAGAAATAAGCAATCAGAAAATAAAATCAAGAAAACAATTCTACTCAGAATAGCTCTGAAAAGAATAATACACATTGGAATAAATTTAACACAAGATGTACAAGATCTGTATACTGAAGCCATAAAACACTGCTGTAACAAATAAAATATAAATAAATGAGGACATATGCCATGTTCGTGAATTGAAATATTTTTCCCCAAATTGATGCGTTTTTTCCCCAAAGTGATCTGTAGACTTAATGAAATCCTTGTTAAAATTCCTGCAAGACTTTTTTTTTTTTTTGGTAGAAAATAGCAGGCTAAATTTAAAATGCAAAGACCTAGAATAGTCAAAGCAAGTTTGCAAAAGAAGAACAAATTTGGAGGGCTTAAAGTACCAGATTTCAAAATTTACGATGAAGCAACAGTGAAGAAGACAATGTGGTATTGGCATAAGGATAAGCAAATAGATCAATACAACTGAACTGAGAGTCCAGAAATAAATCCTTTTGTTTACGGTCAATTTTTTTTTTCCTTAACAAAGGCAATGCAATTATGTTTTAAACAAATGGTAGTGGTATAATTAGATATTCATGTGCAAAAGGAGTAATTTAAATGCTTAACAAAAATTCACTCAGAGATCAATCATTGACCTAAATGTAAGAGCTAAAACTATTAAAATTCTTCAAACAGTAGGATTAAAGTTTTAAGACTTCAGTTTAGGCAAAGAGTTATTAGATATAAAACCAATTATAAAATATAAATTATAAAATAGATTATACTTCATTAAAATGAAAAATATTTACCACTTCAAAAGATTCCATTAAGAAAATGAAATGACAAGGCAAAGACTGGGAGAAAATACTTGGAAAACATATCTGGTAAAAGACTCCATTCATTATAGATTATATAACATAATGTATAATATACAAATTAAAACATAGAATAATACGGTATAACATAATACTGTATGGTAACTCAGAAATAAGAAAAGTGACCTAAAATTGAAAACAACATATATATACATATACACACACACACACACACACACGCACACACCAAAGAACACATGCAAAGGGCTAGGAAGCACATGCAAAATTGTTACATATTATTAGTCATTAGGAAATGAAATTAAACCTACAATGTAACACCATTACATACTTGTAAGAATGAATAATTTAAAAAGTGTGACCATACTAAGTTTCGGGAAAGAAAATGGAATCCTTGCACACTGCTGGTAAAAATGTAAAACGGTATAGCCAAATTGGAAATTGTTTCGACAATTTCTTTTTTTGTTTTTTTTGTTTTTGTTTTTTTTTGAAGATTTTATTTATTTATTTGACAGAGAGAGAGGCAGCGAGAGAGGGAGCACAAGCAGGGGAAGTAGGAGAGGGAGAAGCAGGCTTCCCCCTGAGCATGAAGCCTGATGCGGGGCTCAATCCCAAAATGCTGGGATCATGACCTGAGCTGAAGTCAGATGCTTAACGACTGAGCCACCCAGGCACCCCTGTTTTGACAATTTCTTAAAATGAAACATAAACTTACTTATATGACCCAGCAATTCCACTCTTTGAAATCTAGCACAGAGAAATGAAAATGTGCTCACACAATGACTTACACACAAATGTCCATAGAAGCATTTTATAATGGCCCAAAACTAAATTATCCAAATATCCACCACATGCTAGATGGTTAATATAATAAAATGTGGCATCTATCCATACAATCAACTACTCAATAACATGAAGGAATGAAATAGTGATACATGCTACATGTATGACTCTTAAAAACATTGCACTAAGTGAAAGAAGTCAGACACCGGCTGGGTCCACATATTGTAGGATTTCATTTATATAAAATGTCTTAAAAATATAATTTTATAAAGAAAAGCAAAGCTGGAGACATCACAATTCCAGACTTCAAGATATATTACCAAGCTGTAGTCATCAACAGTATGGTACTGGCATAAAAATAGACACATAGAACAATGTAACAGACTAGAAAACACAGAAATAAACACACCATTATATGGTCAGTTAATCTTTGACAAAGGAGGAAAGAATATCCAATGTGAAAAAGACAGTCTCTTCAACTAATGGTGCTGGGAAAACTGGACAGCAACTGGCAAAAGAATGAAATTGGACCACTTTCTTATACCACACACAAAAAAATAAATTAAAAATGGATTAAAGACCCAAAAGTGTGAGACCTGAAACCACAAAAGTCCTAAAAGAGAACACAGGCAATAGCTTCCTTGACATCAGCTGTAGCAACTTCTTTCTAGATATGTCTCCTGAGGCAAGGGAAACAAAAGCAAAAATAAACTATTGGGACTAAATCACAATAAAATCTTCTACACAATGAAGGAAACAAACCAAAAAACTAAAGGTGACGTATGGAATGGGAGAAGATACTTGCAAATGACATATCTGATAAAGGGTTAGTTTCCAAAATATATTTAAAAACTTATGAAACTAAACACCCAAACAAAAAATAATCCAGTTAAAAAATGGGCAGAAGACATGAACAGACATTTTTCCCAAAGAAGACATACAGATGGCCAACAGACACATGAAAAGATGTTCAACATCACTCATCATTGGGGAAATGCAAATCCAAACCACAATGAGATATTACCTCATACCTGTCAGAATGGCTAACATCAAAAACACAAGAAACAACAGGTATCGGCGAGGATGCAGAGAAAGGGGATCCCTCTTGCACTGTTGGCGGGAATGTAAACTGGTGCAGCCGCTCTGGAGAACAGTATGGAGTTTCCTCAAAAAGTTAAAAATAGAACTACCTTAGGATCCAGTAACCTAACTACTGGGTGTTTACCCAATGAGTATCAAAATACTAATTCAAAGGGACGCATGCACCCTGCTGTTTATCATTATCTATGATAGTCAAACTATGGAAACAACCCAAGTGTCCATCAATTACTGGATTAAGAAGAAGTGGTATATGTTGGGATACACACACACACACACACACACACACACACACACGAATATTACTCAGCCATAAAAAAGATGAAATCTTGCCATCTGCAATGACACAGGTGGAGCTAGACAGTATGACGCTAAGCAAAATCAGTCAGTCAGAGAAAGACAAATGCCATATGATTTCACTCCTTTGTGGAATTTAAGAAATGAAACAGAGACTAGCGAAGGGGAAAAAAGAGAAGCAAACCAAGGAACAGACTCTTACCTACAGAGAACAAACTGAGGGTTACTAGAAGGGAGGTGGGTGAGGGGATGGGTGAAAAAGGTGACGGGATTAAGGAGGGCAATATTGTGATGAACACCAGCATGATGTTGGGAAGGTTGAATCACTATACTGTACACTTGATAGTAATATCATGCTGTATGTTAAAGAACTGGAATTGAAGGAAAGACTTAAAAATAAAGTAGAATTTTTAAAAAGGGTAACTTTATAGAGACAGAAAGCAGACCAACGGTTGCCTTGGTCAGGGATATTCTTTACAGTAAATGACTGCAAAAGAGCTCAAGGGAGATTTTTAGTGATGAAAAGTTCTGTAACTGGATTAAGGTGACAGTTGCACAACTCGATAAATTCAAAAAATATCAGTGATTTGTATACTTATAAAAAATGAATAAGGAGCAGTTTCTGTCCTCAAACCCCAGCAGTGACCCATTTTGGGATGGATGCAGAATGGGGTAATTAGATATGGTCTTGCACCAAAGACAAGGAGCTAGATTTTTAAAAGAACATCAGTACCACTGGGATTTAAATCCATATTGAAAATGATAAATTAGCATATGCAAATCCAGTCAGCATTATTCGAAGCCATGTAAATAAGAGTTTTGTAGATGACCTACAATATCTAAATGGCATGTTACTTCATTCTGAAAGAATGGAGAGTGAGAGCAGGTAGCGATATTTTGAAGTAGGTTGGCTTACTTCAGCATCATCGAGAACCTATTTGGATGGCAAGGACAGTGGACGTTCCGAAGATCAGAGTGTGACAAAGCTCGGCCTCCTTTATGAGTCCTGCTCTGTTAAGTACTACTTATGGACCTTGGGCAAAATACTTGACACCTCTGAATACCAATCTCCTCCCAGTGAAATAGGGATGCTGTATGAAAACGTATATAAGCTGTACAGTAGGCACTTAGGAAATGTTTCATATTAATTACGTTTTTTAAATAAATGGGAAGTGGAGGAGGTATTTGCTTGGGGTATTAATATTTGTGAGTTCTTTACGGAGTTGTGTCTGAATCTGGTTTCATTACAGAGACTTGAAAAAAGGAACAGATGTGCTTTGAATAGAAACCTGCTGAGATAAGCCATCCAAAGTGTCCAACCAGGTAAGTGAAATGAGTCATGATTGACATTATTTCTTACCTGTGGAGTTTCACTGTTTCTTTCCAAAATGGAGCTTTGTTTCTGAAAAGAAGCACACCAGAATGTCAAGAAGCTATCTCTCTTGAAGCCACAAAGCTGTCTTGGCCTTCTGGAAGTTCCCGAGAGTCAGCGCTCCCAGGCTTGCCATCAGAACAGCACCTAAGAACTGCAGTGGGCATAAGAGAAGTAAAAGATCCTAGGAAGGGGAGAGAGAGAGATGCCTGGCAATTCATTCAAGGCACAATGTAAAATCCGGAGGAGACACTGGAGCTCAATTAAACCCAACTGAACAAATATTTTTTTGAAGCTTAAGTTGGGCCTAAAACTATTTCAAGGATGTAAAGATAGAAAGTCAAAAATAAAAATATGGCCTTTGCCTCTAAGAAGATCACAGATGCGTACGAGACATAGATGTTAATAAATAATTATCTGTGTGAGAAATGCAATAATGGGAAGGAGAGAACAATCACTTCTGCTTAAGCCACCCAATGTTCACAAATTCCAGGAATTGAAAAAGCTTTTTATGCATCAAGGAGAAGTCTCAAAACCTTGTAATATGAAAACACCTGAGAGCTGATTTAGCGATGCAGTTTCCAGGAAAAATTTCCTTTTGTGCTGTTAGTCAGGACTTGGGGGCTGAAAGTGCTAGAAATACAAAACCAAATTAGTTTCAACAAATAGAAAAGCTTTGAGAAAGGTGGGGCTCATACTGGGCCTTGGAGAAGACTTCCAGAATTTCTCTCCATCTCCCCTTCTCTTCTCCCTGTCAGTTTCTCTCCCTTCTAAGATCTTCTTTGATGCAACTGAAACCATGCCTACTGGTACCTCCAAATTTACAGTTCCAAATTCTCCACAGAGAGAGGGGATGACACTTGTACTTCTATAAACTGATTTAAAACTCCGAAGAAGCATGATTACAATGTGGGTGGGTTCACCCACTCTGTGGCCCAAAGTGTGAGCTCCTTAAAAATGTAGTCTTCACACGAGCATGACTGGTCTGGAAGAAGGTAATTTCTTACAAGTAAGATGGTATATTTCCCAGAAGACGGGTTAAGCTTAAAAAGTATAAAAAGTAACACTTTTTCACCACATTGTTTTGCTTTAAATTCTGACTCATCCCTTTTCACATTTCTTGAACCTGCCCTTACCCCATCCCCTAATCAACCCTATTCCAAGTCTCTTCTGTCCCTCCACCCATACTACATGAACTTGTTTTAAAAATCAGGTTGTGGAAGGAGATAACAGCATGCCTTCTAGATTCTGTGCACCTTTGGGAGTATTTATAAAGAAAGAGATCACAAGGGGCTAAATTGGCTCCCTGGAGAGGGAGGCCAAGGAGCCAATACTGGAGGAGCTCGTCAAATATGGAGGAAATAGAGTACAAGGACACCTTCAGTAACGACAGAGTCATTTTAAGTGATCTAAAGGACACAAAACTCTCTGGACAGATATTTGAAGTAATCAGTTTTCTTTACCAAATATAAGGTCTGAGTGTTTCTGATAATACATTTCATTTAATCATCTTTTTCCCTTTTACACATATGGCACATTAAGCACAAATGAAGAATAGCAGTGATTATCTTCCCAATGAAATATGGAGGAAAAAAAAAAACCACAACAATTTCTGCAATCCCTGTGTCTTGGTTATCTATAATAAGACGAGTGCATGTGGATGCATGTGTGTTGAGAAGGGGCAATAGTCAATGTCAATCAATTGTATGCATAAACACAGCTTAGAGGCAGGGCTTGCATACATTTAGACTCTGCTCTGTCTTGCTGCTTTTACAAGGAGACATGCTTATGTTGCATTACCATTTTGACTGAATGAACAGGGTCAATAATGTCACTTTTTCTCATCCAAGGAAAGAAAATTATTCTGAATCCAATCATCAATCAATGTATGTAATCAGTCACTTAAAACACTTTGGTTTCTCAAACAACCAGCTGTTCCTAGGAACCCAATTGAGAAAGCCATAGTTTGGGCTGACTTGTTAATCCTACTACATCCCCACTAAAGTCTTAAAAGGCCAGCTAGGATTCAACATGTGCTCTGCTATTAACAAGATTATGGCAAGGGATTCATTTGAGAAGTTATAGAGTCTGCACTCTGAGACCTCCAGTATCTACATTCATTTGCATATAATTGTTTATCCATTACTTTGCCATACCATACAGCTACACTATTTTTCTATAATTTCTGGAGGTTAATGGCTTTTTCCCCCCCTCTAAATTCAAAGTCAACACAAACTGACACTAAAGTCAAGAAAACGTGCTTTTCAGAGTGCTGTAACAACAGTTGGCAGTCTGTACATTGTGAAAAATGTATTTGATCAAGGAACTTTTGCTAGCGGCATGCCAATGGATCCACACTGATTTCCCTGAAAAATAAAGGAATTAATCCTCATCTTCCATTTAGGGATAGAAAACAGACTGAGACGTCTTGCATCATACAAATCTCTGACTTAGCCTTCACTCAGGCTTTTGTGCAAGTAAATATAATTACTGAGCGAAAGAGAGGAACAAAAGAGCAGATTTTGATTCTCTCCCTGAATGGCCAGAATAATCAGCAGGCAGCTGGAGATGAGTGGGTTTCAATTGTAGCTCTCATGTTCATGAAGCCTCTGACTAGGCACAAGCCTTGGAGAGATCTGGGCTGTGGAATGAATGACATGGCTGGGCAAACTCACCCAACACTGATTGGATATGTGCTCCTGGTACAAAAATAGATACTTCTTTCCCTTGTTTTCAACTATCACTTACGTGGTTTTCTGTTTCTTAAATTTCTCCAGGGACATATTATATCTAAAAATGTTTCAACTATGCACCTTACTACTGGATAAAACACATATGTATTAAAATTTATTTTAAAAATATAGCTAAGGCAGAGGTAAAGATAGGCAAAACTTAGATGCCAGGAACGTTGAAAGCCATTGGTGAGATAGCACAGCAGTCAGAGAGAATGGGGGCATCTGCTAATATGTAGAGGCCTAAATACAGCTTTTTTTAAATTTTAGGGGCACCTAGGTGGCTCAGTGGTTAAGCTTCTGCCTTGGGCTCGGGTCATGATCCCAGGGTCCTGGGATGGAGCCCTGCATCAGGGGTCCTGCTTAGCAGGGAGTCTGCTTCTCCCTCTAACCTTCTCCGCCACCCCCCCCACCTTGTGCTTGCTCTCTCTCTCTCCCTCAAATAAATAAAATCTTTAAAAAACTCTTTAACTGTGATTAAAATACAAACAACATATAATCATTTTTAAGTGTACAATTCAGTGGCACCAATTACATTAACACTGTTGTGCAACCATAATCACTATTTCTAAATCTTTCCATCACCACAAACAGAAGCTCTGTACCCATGAAGCAAGTAACTCCCCATTGCACCCTTGTCCATTTCCTGGTAACCTATAATCAATTTTCTGTTTCTATGAATTTGCCTATTCTAGATAGTTCATGTGCATGGAAACATACAATATTTGTTCTTTTGTGACTGTATTATACTTAGCATATTGTTTTGAAGGTTCATCCATGTTGCAGAACTTCATTCCTATTTTAAGGCTCAATAATATTCTACTATATGCATGTACCATATTTTATTTATCCATTCATGTGTTGATGAACACTCAGGTTATTTCCATCTTTTGGCTATTGTGAATAATGCACTCCAATGAATACTGGGGTACACACATCTGTTCAAGTCTCTGTTTTAAATTTTTTTTGAGATATATATCTAGTATAGATTTAGAGTTGTAATGGGCCACACTGAATCAAGAGAAAGTGGAGGGGCACCTGGGTGGCTCAGTTGTTAAGCCTCTGCCTTCAACTCAGGTCATGATCGAGCCCCTCATCAGGCTCCCTGCTCAGCAGGAAGCCTGCTTCTCCCCCTCCCACTCCGCCTGCTTGTGTTCTCTCTCACTCGCTGCCTCTCTGTCAAATAAATAAATAAAATTTAAAAAGAGAGAGAGAGAAAGTGGACATGGCTTAGAACCCCAGTACCTGGAGGAAGCTTGGCTTAGAGGGTCCCTAATAAACCTGAGACCACCAATGGGCAATGCCCTCAGTAAGTGAAAGGGGAACCAAAAAAAAAAAAAAATCCCTCCCATACAAGGTGTGCTACATAGATCTTGGCTGTGAATGAATGGAACAGAGAGAAAACAACAAAATTCAGAGAATTCCTAAACCAGAGCCCTGAATCACATGGGGTTTTGGCTCTAATTCATAATACCTATGTAGCCAGGAAAACCTTAAGCCAAATAGTCTTGGCTTGTTTGGGCATCCAAGTACCTAGTGAAAACAAATACCAACCTTCTTTGCTAAACAGAAATTTTCAAGAAACATGAACTAACAATAAGAAACCACTAAACAAGTGATAGGAACAATTCACATATGAATAAAATGAGCAGAAAGACAGAAATAAGGTATAAGATCAACCCCCAATGGCTGAATGTATTGGAATCATGAGGCATTTTCTAAAAACAGAATTGAAGAAATTATCTAAAAAGCAGAGAAAAATAAAGAAAACACATAAAATTGAGGCGAAGATGCAGAGGACACAGAATAACAAGGCCTTGTACATCAAGTCAGAGAACCAGGAAAGAATAACTTAAGGAAAAAAGTGAACAGGTAATATTTAGAGATAGAGTAGCTAAGAATTTTCTGGAGTAGATTAAAGGCAACAATGCTTAAGTTCTAGACAATCGACAAATCCCAAATAGAAAAAACAAGAAATCAATATCACATTAAATCAAACATGCCTTAATGAAGCTGTGGAACCTCTCAAGAGACAAAGCATACAAATTAAAAATATATGGTTTACTTTTAGGAAAAGGACAGATTGACATCCAACTTTTTTTTTTTTTTTTTGGTCTTGGTTTTTTTGTTTGTTTTGTTTTTGTTTTTTGTTGTTTTTTTATTTTTTAGTGTAGTTGACACACAACGTTACATTATTTTCAGTTGTACAACATAGTGATTCCTAAAGTTTACATGTTATACTAGGCCCACCACAAGTGTAACTACCATCTGTCACCATACAACACCATTACAATATCACTGACTGTATTCTTCATGCTGTGTCTTTTTCCCCCCTGAGCTATTCATTCCATAGCTAGAAGCCTGTATCTCCCAGTGCCCTTCACCCAACTTTTAAACAGCAACAATTGGAAGCCGGAGTTACTGTAAGAAAATAACCTTTGATCTAGATTTATATAACCAGAAATACTATCCAAATGAGGAGTAAAATAAAGATGTTTTTCAGACAAATAAAAACAGAGAGGTCACTAACAACAGACCTTCACTAACAGAACAGGTAAAGAAGAAAACAATGGGAGAAATGACATGATCCCAGAAGAAAAAATTTAGATGCAAGAAGAAATTGTGAATAATGAATACCATGGTGTTATTAACATATCTAAATGATTATTTTCATTAGAAAACAATAACAATGACTTCTGACATGAGTGTAGAAAAATCAAGATAGAATTTAAATCTTAAATAATAATTGTATGTAAAAAGGGTATGGATAAAAGTTTATATATTTTAAGTACCCTATTCCCTTTGGGAGAAAGAGATTAACACTAAATTTGTTAAATCAAAAATGCATGGTAACATCTCTAGGGTGATTGTGGTAGGCAGAACAATGGTCTTCCAAAGATATCCATGTCCTCATCCCAGGAATCTGTAAATACATTACATGTCAAAGAGGAATTGAGGTAGCGGACGGAATTAAGATTGCTAACGAGCTGACCTTAATATAGAATATTATCTTGGATTATGCAGGTGGGCACAGTGTAATCACAAGCACCCTTAAACGTGGAAAAGGTGGATAGAAGAGTTGGTGTCTGAGTGATACAATATGGGAAAGACTCCACTAGCCATAGTTGTCTTTTAAGAAGGAAGTGAACTGTGAGACAAGGAATGCAAGCTACCTCTAGAAGCTAGAAAAGGCAAGAAAATAGGTTCTCCCTTTGAGTCTACAAAGTGAACACAGCTGTACTGACACTCTGATTTTAGCTCAGTGACACTCATTTCAACCATCTGACCTCCAGAGATGTAAGGTAATACATTTGTTTTGTTTTAAGCCACTAAATCTATGGTAATTTGTTACAGCAGCAGGAGGAAACTAATATAAAGACAACTTAAAAAATGTAAAGAGGTTATCAATCCTAAATTGGTGAAATTTAGAAAAAATATACAATATATACAATACAAAATATACAGGAAAAAAGCATAAAATATACAATACACACCATAATACATACCATACAAAATATACAGGAAAAAGAATAAAATAATAAAATAAATCTAAAAAAAATCACAAAGAGAGACAGAGATAGACAAAGAGTAGAACTAATAAAAGGGCAGAGACCCCAAAATAAGATCGTAGGTATAAAACCATATGTGTGAAATCCATACTCAATGTTTATGTAAGAGACAAAATTCATCATACTGGACTTGACAAAATCCAGCTATATACTTTTTTTGTGAAACTCCCTGAAAACTAGACTTGCTTTGGTGGCAATTTTGTAACGTATATAAATATCAAATTACCATATTGTACACCTAAAAACTAATATAATATTGTAAGTCAATTATTCCTCAATTAAAAAAAAACTGAAGTTCTTTGGATATACAAAATTGACAAACGTTTAGCAAAAATAGTCATGAAACAAAAGGAAAGAAGACACATAAATAACTAGCATTAGGATACAAATTACAGATGCAACAAGAGAGATTTTAACAGATAATTGTCTATTATGAAATTGATGTACCAAGGAAATTAAAAATGTAGGTTAAATTGAGACATTCTAAGGAAAATACAAATTACAAAATCTTACCTAAGAAGAAGATTTAGGTTTGGATGTTCCTTTAAACATTAAAAAAATTCTTAAGTGAAAAATTTCCCATAAAATAAAACCATCAGGCCTTCTTAGGTTTAAAGATAAATTCTCATAAATTTCAAAGAACATATAAGAGTAACAAAGATACTTCTGTATTTTTACACATTTTCAAAGAACACAAAATAACTACTCCCCAACTTGTTATGAGGGCAGTAAAATCTTTACATCAAAATCAGACAACAAAAGCACAAGAAGGAAAATTCATAAGTTGACCTCATTTATGTAATTAGAGGCAAATTCCTAAATACATACCAAATTCAGCAATGGATTAAAAAAAATACAATACACTATGATAAATTAGAGGGCATCCAGAAATGCAATTTAAAAAATATATTAATGCAATTACTATACAATCACATTAAAGAAGAAAATTCATATGTAATCTCAAAATTATAATCAGAAAAATTTAGCACACAGTCTTTATAATAAAAACAACTTTTAGGGAATTATGAATGAAAGAAAACTTCCCTACCCTGACTATCTATACTACCTTTAAATAGATATAATTCTTAACAGTGAAATATTGAAGCATTCATTTTTAAAAAGGAGGAGAAAAACTAGAATACCCACTACTGCCCTTTTCAACAGACAACTTTTTCAACTTTGGTTGCAGTAAGACAAAAAGAAACTAAAGAAATAGAGACAAGAAAAATATATCATTATTACAGATCATATGGCTGTATAAATAGAAAACCCAAAGAATCTAGAGACAAACTATTGGTATAAATAAGAAAGAACATTAATTATGTTTCTGGACACAATATAAATATATAAAAATCAGTGCATTTTTATATACCAGCAATAAACAGAAAATGCAAATTTCACAAAGATCCCCTTTTAAAATAGCAACAAAAATAAAAGCTACATAGGAATGAATCCAACAAAAGATTATGAATTCTTTACATAGAAATCTATGAAACAACTTTAAAAATTATAAAAGACTTAGGTAAGCAAAGATAAATGACATATTCATGAATAGAAAGACTAGATAGTGCGAAGATTCTGCCCGAATTGATCTATAGCTGCACTGCAATTCTACTCAAATTCTCAACAAAGACCCCAAAAATAAAACACACACACCTATGAAAAGAGCATATATGAAAGAACTGGAATTGCTATTCAATTGGGATAGGATGGATTTTTCAATTTTGTTAGGAAAATTGTATTTCCATATATTAAAAAAAGAGTGAATTCCTACTTTTTATCATACCCCAATAAATTAAAAACTTTAAAAATAAAATATGAAACTCTAGGGGCGCCTAGGTGGCTCAGTCGTTAAGCGTCTGCCTTTGGCTCAGGGCATGATCCCAGGATCCTGGGATCGAGCCCCACATCGGGCTCCTCCTCTGAGAGCCTGCTTCTTCCTCTCCCACTCCCTCTGCCTGCGTTCCTGCTCTGGCTGGCTGTCTCTCTCTCTCTCTGTCAAATAAATAAATAAATAAAATCTTAAAAAATAAATAAATAAAATATGAAACTTAAAATTATTTAGAAGAAAAGTAGTGGGAATTGTAGAGGCTGCTTTTAGGCAACAGACTTGACCTCCTGGCTGAATACAGAAGGGCCCAGGCAGGTGACCCACCTCAACACAGCCATAAGCCCTAACTAATCATTGGGCTACTTACCACTAGGGACAGTTACCAAAAAAGGAACGATTCCATACACCCCCCCACTTCCTCATCTTCCCCCTTTAAAAACAGCCCCCACCCACTGCCTCTTGGCAGAAAGCCTCACCTCTGCCATCCTGCCCACCATCCCCTTGCCATGTATTATCAACTACCTCCTTTGTTTTGCCTCAAATGGTGATCAAGAGAATGGGAATTATATCATGCAAGATGGCATTTCATGTCTTCCCCAGCACTCTTAGACTCATCCTGGTCCCCTTGTGCCTTCTCACTGGTGCCTTCTACCTATGGCTGGCCTCAGGTTGGGGGTGTGTGGCAAGAGGCGGAGTTGTTCCATCTTACCATTGAAATGCCAGACTGTTTTCTTAAAGTAGTTTGTCAGCTGCCTTCACACAGCTAGTATGCATGAGCATTTTTGCATGCTCAGATCCTCACCAATGTTTGGTATTTTCTGACTATAAAACACAAGGATGTGAGTAATCACCAGCATCAGTCCTAAAGAAAGACACGAAGGGGGGTCAAATTCTGTCTTCCAGTCCCACTTTTCTCTAAATGTCATCCTCATACTCCTCTCCAGACCAATACATCTCCTTTTAGGTAATCAGTGTGCATATACCCTCTTCTGTTTTGAAAAACCTAACTACCAGGAATGAGTATGTTTTCAGACCTTTGTATCACAGTAATTGTGAGTCTGAATGTGGTACTCTCCCCTTGGACACAGAAAGACAATGAAGGAAACATTAAACCTGTTTCAAAAACAGCCCATAGCAGAGGAAAAGGTATCCTTCCAATTCTCTGCTTGGAGCACAACTTACTGTTCTGAATCCAGGCACAAAGCATAGGCGAGACTGAAGAGGCTTTTTACCTACTTCAGCAATCAGCATTGAGATGAATCAGGGTTTTCATTCTATAGTCTAGTTTTATACACCACAGAGTAAGAAAATTCTCCTAGATGTCAGCAACAAGTCAACTGTCAGTTCTTGGTGTTTCTGTGAGTAATTTGTCTTTGTTGGTGTTTTCCTAGGTATTTCAGTGCACACATAAGGGAGAAGGTCTACGTCAGGAGCTATAGCCGTCCTCTGCACACTCACTCCAGAAAGGAGACTGTCAACTCAAGGAGGTGACTCTTGGGCCATACAGATTAATCCTCATCCTAAAACCAGTCCTTGAGAAGATCAGAGCCTCAGGGTCACCTGCCAGTCCCCTCCCCTCTCATTGCCCTTGGTAACCATAGGGCATTACTTACAGTCCTCGTCGGAAGGCCACAGACGCCCCTGATTCGTGGTCTTCACACTCTAAAGAACTTAAAATGTTTGGTAGACCTTGATAAACAGGGCACCCAGATCTGTTTTTCTCAACAGATGAATACCAAAACCCTTGTCAAGGTGACAGAGCTATTAAGTGTCTATTCACACAGCAATCAGAAATTGGAGCATCAATCAGTAATCATAAAGTCAGGGGCATTTTCTCACAAAGTCAGGAATTCAGAGGGCTTTCATAAGCTAATCAGCAGGCATCAAATAGACAATCAATCTAATTAGCCGCTCACATTCTGATGGCAATCAAAGCAGCACAGTGCGCTTCATTAGGAATGATATTGAAAGTGGTGATCTGTGCAGTATTCAGCTAGCAAATGAATATCCTTTCCTGCAAATAGGTAGGGAGGATGTGGCTGTTCTGTATGCACCATGTGCCAATTCAAAGATGCAGGGACCAAGAACCCAACCGATGCCTACTTTTGCTTTTCTGTTGGTCTAAAAGTAAGGGAGCCCGGCAGGGTCATCTATTGTTAAGTCTGACAGCAGCACATCAGTAAACTATGGGTGACAGGACCCACCTTAGAGGAAAAGTGCAGTAGAGAGATGTGAAGGGGACGTCATTAATTCTGGAAACGTACTCTTCTTTATGAAAACACCATGGTGTAGCTCCAAGCTCAACCCCCTTTTACCTTTAAAATCAACAACTTTTCTACTAGGATTACCTTCCTTGAATAAAATGGGCACCAAAATGCTCCATGGTAAGTATCTTAAGAATCATCTTTCTTTAAGGTAATAGCACTTCTGTCCTAGCACCAGCTAGAAAGCTGTGGCTGCGCTCGTGGTAGGCCTTCTGAGACAGACCCAGTCCTTCACAACCCAGAATGACCCAGAATGACGACCGTGTATCACATATTCCGCCAGGCATTTTGAAGGCAATGAAAGGGAAAGACATGACCATTCTCCTCCAGGAGCTCATCTTATCTTTGGCTAACACAAGTGAAAAAATAGCAAACATTTAAAAATAGCATGTTAGGGGCTAAATTGCTGTGTTACAAATCTTCATATTTTAGGATTTGAGAAATGAACAGAGGGAAGGACACTGATATACTGAATATCAGGAAAGCCTTCTGCAAAAAGCTAGAGGCCAGGAGCCAGTTGCTTTCAAAGTGGTATATTTCCGAATTGCCAGCATTTCAAGAAAATTGATTGTCATTTTTAGTGAAGGTTAAAATATACTTCACAAAGCTGGTACAAAATTGTCACATAAGGGAACTTAAAGGGAAAAAATTTACAAATAAACTCCCACATGTTTGCTCAGTTTAGCACACTTTTAAGAGCCAAATTTCACTCTCTATGAATCTCCTTGGTCAATACATGTTTATGAGTGAAAAACAGTAAAAATACTCAAATACCAAGTCCTAACATATATCAACTAGGCTCTAAGTTCCTTAAAGGGAAAGTGTCCTGTCCCACAGGTCTTGGGACAACTACTTCAGAGCTGGGAGTGGAGGCAAGGGAGTCTGACTAAACGTCCATATACTTCAAGTCTCTGCTCTACAGTCATCTTCTCTAAAAAGTCCCCCAAATCTGTTTCTCCTCTGCTGGTATTGCATCTACTTCTAACATCCACCATACTTCTAACTCCACCCAGACCTACAACACTTTCCTACATGTATTTATTTTCATTTTTGAATCCCTCTGTTAGACTGAAAACCCCTTTAGAGCAAATAACAGTTTCTGATTCAACTTTGTGATCCCATCCACTGAGATGTGTCTGATGATTAAATTAATGAATATTTTCCAATTAGTTTTGGTTTATGTGAAAACACTGAGTTCTATGGAGGGAAAGTGCTTTAGACACTGAGAAAGCCATTATAGGAATTTACTAAGAACACTTAGTGCCCAAAAGGCTATGTGTGAGATATAAAACCTCACGTCTCTGTCTCCAAGGAGTTTGTGTGCCTATGTATGACAGATCACTCACGGATTCACTCTGCAGGAAGTTTAATATGAGGGCTGGAGAGAACAAGCATTCAAAGAATGAAAAATCTGGTTTATGATCAAAAAAAAAAATCCTAAGAGGTGTTCAAGGGGCTTGTGATATAGAGAGAAAAGTTTAAAAGGCAGGGAAATAAATGAGGACATGGTATCTTAAGGGAGAGCAGGAGCAGGCCTTCCTTTATACAAAGAACACTCAAGTCTTAGAAAATGTATAGTATTTCCATTGAAGATATTTAAGCTTCTACGTTCCAAGAGAAAATTTTTGGATGAAAAGTGTCATAAATGAACTAGGAAATAAAACCCCCCCTGAGTAAAGTAATCTGTGTGTTTCATTTGTTTTCTTCCTTTTTGATGTCTCACCACACAGAGCACTTGATTTATAAAGCCTGGGCTCCACTGCCCCTGACAATGGCACGGAGCAGTAGGAGTCTACAGCCTGGCGCCGACAGGCACATCAGCCGCAGACCCCGGCAAGCACCCCCACTGAAGGAGGTGCTGCAGGGTCTGTGCCTGGTTTGGGCTGGATGCTGAAAGGCTTGTCATTACAATGTGTCCTGAGATGAGTGACAGCTCACTGCTGCTCTGTGCAGGAAAAGCTGGGTGCTCTGCTGAGGGAGGCATGGTGACGAGCAGCTGCCTGGCAGACACGGACGCGCTCTTGCAAGAGGCCTTCTGTCTGGGGTGTGGATTAGTTTGCTAGGACTCCGCGACAAAATGTCACAGACTGGGTGGCTTAAACAACGAAATTTGCTTTCTCAGCTCTGGACGCTAAAAATCCAAGATCGAGGTGTTGAAAGGGTTGGCTTCTACTGAATCCTGTCTTCTTGGCTTGCAGATGGTCCCATTCTCTGTGTCCTCACATGGACTTTGCTTTTGTGTGCATTCCTGGTGTCTCTCTCTGCACAACCAGTAGCACCGTCTTCCCACTGCAACATAATGGATCAGCAACACTTTCTTCTTGATCTTGAGAAACATACTTTATATTGTTTGGGATCCATTTTATGCTAACTTCAAGTTTTGTGTCACTGTCCCTTAGAAATTCTAAAGAGTTATTCCTATTCCCAATGATAACACCACAAATAAAAAATTGTTAGATCTACTCCTGTTGGTTAATGTAGTAACTAGGAATCAAGAGCGCCTACATTGGGGCGCCTGGGTAGCACAGCGGTTAAGCATCTGCCTTCGGCTCAGGGCGTGATCCCAGCGTTCTGGGTTCGAGCCCCACATCGGGCTCCTCCACTGAGAGCCTGCTTCTTCCTCTCCTACTCCCCCTGCTTGTGTTCCCTCTCACGCTGGCTGGCTGTCTCTCTCTGTCAAATAAATAAATAAAATCTTTAAAAAAAAAAAAAAAGAGCGCCTACATTGCTACTTAGTGTGTTTGCAGCTTTCAAATATCATGTATGAGCTATGGAGCAAAAGGATTTGGTGTAGAGTTTTGACGTTTACACATTTTTATTAATGATCTAAAATCTTCTTCCTCTTCCCCAACTCTACTTAAAATCACTATACTTTTCTATCTGCAGTGTAATTTAACCTCTCACTTGAATATAAAGCATAATTCAATTGAGAAGTGTGTTTATACCACATAAAACACAATAAAGCATGATGAAGTATATCTTAAATCATTTGTAAATGAGTGGCTGCAATATTCCCAGGGTGCTCTCTGCTCTCCCACAAAATAAAAGCAACTGTGGTTATTTATTAATATATGGATCCCAAATGCCTTCTTGAGATATTTAAAAGCTGGATGGGATGAGCACAACTTAATGGAAAATCATAGAGAAAGATACTGAATGGAAGATGTATGCTGAAACTGGGAGAGAATTTTCAGGTGAAAAATAGCAGGTAACAGTTATTATCTAGGTAAAAGCAAGATGAAGTGGGGGAAAAAAATGACTTAGGAACCTCAGAGAAGGTCAATGCCATGGCCAAAGTTAAAGCCAAAAATAATACCCAAGTCTCCCGACCCCACAGTCTTTGCTGTAGTGGAGGGTAAGAGCTTGAGAGAGAGGAAAGCTGGGCATCTGCTCTCTTGGTTCACAGCTACAATTAGGAGCCCGTCAGTCCTTAGTCCTTCATTATAAGGAATTACTGTTCTGCCACATTAGCTTTCTTGGTACTTCAAGTATCAGAATTTCCCCCTAGTAGCTGCTTTCATTTTAAATCAAAATATATTTTTCCATTATTTCATTTTTTTAATGCAAGGTTACTCATATTTCTAATGATGGTAAAATATCATTCCAACACTTCCATGTAAATAGTTCTTTAAAAATCACCGTAAATGTAGCCCCACCTATCAGTGACATAAACAACCCTTTCACCTCATTAGAAAAATAGGGATAAATTTTATAATCTCATATTGCACAGAAAAAAGTTTTTTGACAAAATCCAGCATCCTTTTATAATAAAATAAAGTCTCTTAGCAAGCTAAGAAGAGAAGGAGACATAAACATGATTAAAATGAAGTAGATACATAAAAATCATGTAGCAAGATCAGAAACAAAATAAGATTTTACTCTCTTCCACCTTCTATTCTACATTTTACTAGATGTTTTGACCAGGATAAGTAGGTGAGAGACAGAAATCTAAGACAGAAGGAAAAGAAAGGAAGAAACAAATCCATCATAATTCACAGATGACTTGATTTTATTAAAATTGCTAAGTGAGTTTAGCAAGATTTCTATATCCAAAAATCATTTCTACTTCAACCTTAAAAGTAATCAAAAATATTATATATAATATCACTACAAATATGAAATATCAGATAATTATATGGCCACCGTGAAAGATTTCTATAAATCTAACGATTAAACTTTACCAACCTGCATTAAAGAAGAGCTAAATAAAGGAAATGCATGTTGATGGGCATGGAGTAGCCATATTTAAAGTCAGCAGTTTTTCCCAAATGTAGATTCAATGTACTAACATTCAAAACCCAATAATTCTGTCCAAGTGTGTAACTTGACAAAGTGAGTGGTACAACTTCTATGAAAATGCAAAAAAAGAAAGAAAGAAAGAAAGAAAAAGAAATAGACAAGATTCACTTAAAGAAGAACAAAGTGGGAAGATTTGCTTTCCAGTTATCCTATCATGTTATAAAGCTTTGATAATGAGAAAAGGGAAATAGACTAATGGCAGAGACTAGAGAGCCTTAAAGAGATCTCTCTATGCGCACTTGGTTTCTACAGGGGTGGAACTGCAGAGCTGAGGAGCAGGAACAGGGTTTTAAATAAATGTTTCTGGGATAACTGGATAAGCCGTAAGGAAAAGAAAGAAAATTAGAGTTGCTTCATACCATAGCGAACATGTTAACTTTAGGTAGATCATAAACCTAAATGTTAAAGGAAAACAATAAAACTTTCTGAAAACAATAGAGAAGAACATCTTCATGAATTTGGATATTAGGTGATTTCTTAAATAACAATGTAATATCTATAAATATTGATAAATACCACTATTTTAAAATTATCTACTCCTTAAAAGATACCATAAAAAAAGAGAAAAAAACAAACCAGGGAATATATTTGTTACACATATAAACAAATGACTTTTTTCAAAATACATAAAGATTTCCTACAAATCAATAAGAAAAAGATAGACAAGAAAAATAGGCCAAGAGTTGTGAAAGAAACACTTCATTAAAGAGAACATTAAAGAAGGCACATGATACAATGAGCACTGGATGTTATAAGCAACTGATAAATTATTGAACACTACACCTGAAACTAATGATGTAGTATATGTTGGCTAATTGAATTTAAATTAAAAAAAAGAGGAAAGCTAAATGGCCAACAAGAATGTGCAATTTTAACATCATTAATCACTTAAAAAATGTAAATGAAACCTGAAATGTAATACCACCTTACATACATCAGAGCAGCTAAAATGCAAATTGTTGATAACGCCAAGTGTTGGTGATGACGTGGAGGAAATGGAACTCACAAATAATAAGTTTGTTTAAAATTGTTTAAATTTGGAAAACTGTTGGATAGTATCTCCTAAGGCTAAATAAACCTATGCATCCCCTGTGATCCTATAATTCTATTTCTTAGTATATAGCCAACAAAGTTATGTACAGATGTTCACAAAAAAAAAAAAAGAACAATTTCATGGTGGCATTATTTGTAAGAGCCAAAAACCAGAAGGAATTAATATACATAATTGTAGCATCTTCATTGAAAGAACATGAAATAGCAATGAAAATCAAAGAACCACAGTTACGCATAAGCAGCGTAGGTAAATCTCATAAATATAACGCTGAATGAGGAATTAAGATACAAAAGAATATACACAGTATGAATACATTTATATAAAACTCAAAAACAGACTATATTGTTCAACAATGCAAGCTTTTATGATAAAGAAAACATCATTCTTAACAAAAAAAAGGTAGGGGAGGAGGAAATAGTGGTTGTGAAGGGACATAGGACTTCGGGGGAGATAGATGTGTTCTATTTCTTGACCCAGGTAGTGATTTCAAGAGAATATACTCTATGAGTTATATGTTTGTATGTTTTTAAATATTGTTTTAAAAAGTTTTAAGAATCCTCTTTAATCCTCATCAACAATCACTTTTGACCCTGGATACTGAGTTGAAGAACCACACACCTTGTTCTAAGCTATCTACTTTGAAAGGTCTGAATCATCTGCTATTCTGAATGACCTACCTTGAAACTCATACTGGTATTTTTGTATCTGTGAGTTCTTGGATGAAACTGCTAATTAAGCTTCATGTGTCATTTATTCATGTAATTAAATCTTACCCAATGGGATACAAGCTTTTATTCATTCATATATGGAGCATAGTGATTCTTTTGATCTGCATTCTTTGGTGGTTTATTTTTATATTTTAGTTCAGGAAATAATTTCTTTTCAATCTTTTGATTGGTTCCAATTGTTTTTGACTTCTTCCTCAGAAGTAATGTTCATGTTTATCTTAGATCTCTCATTTATTTTCCATCTTCTCCTTTTCTGTCATTTATTCATAAATTCCCATCTAATCTAAGAGGATTTCCCAAATGTACAATCCACATTATTACATCTACTTCCATATTATCAGGTCTTTCCTTCACTGCCTCTGTGTGAATTTTGTTTGTCATTATCATTTCAATTTTCTCATAACTGTTTCTTGCTCTCCCACCTTTTTTTTTTTAATCTAATTTCTTGTAATTTGTTCCCCATATGTTATCTCTTTCTTGTCTTCAAATTCAGGAACAAGAATGCCAGGTTTTGATGCATCTGATTGAAACATTTTAAATTATTTTCCTTCTGTTTCCTCTAATAAACAATCTTTAAAAGTAAGTTCTTAATCTTCAGAATGATCTTTCCTTCCTGGGCTAAACAGTACACTGTCATAGGCTCCATGTTGATTTTCTTCTGTGTCTTCATCCCTGGTAAGAAACTGTTCTTCCTAGATTTAATATGTGCTAAAAATCACAATATATGAAGTTCCCCTTGCTGCTGAATTGTTGAATGTCCAACTGGATGGCAACTTTTGTAAACATCTCAAGACTTTCCCCAACCCCATTGCTATATTGTAAATTATGCTATATATTGATTCAATATATAGCAAACTAAAATCCCCAAATGCACTGCTATCAATGTTTTCCAAACTTAATGTGGTGCTTGTTTTATAGGTTCGTGACTGCCAAAATTCAGCGTGCCACCATGAGCCCTTCCCCTTTCCACATACTTCGTGCAGTCGTATTTTGATGATTTTACTAGAAGGTGGAAAAGAAGCAATATAGGTGTGAGTTGGAGATGGAGTTGGGATATGGGGGGAAGTGGGAAATGAGAGAGAATAGCTTTTTAGGTATCATGAAAAAAAAAGCTGTCATGTAGTGGAGTGAAAGATTATTGCTTACTACAGAGCTTGTGTTTCTAATCAGGAGGACAAAGAATGCATGAAGAAGGGAGGGATTTTCCAACTACATTGGTACGGGCAGATTTCTCATGAGCTTGGAAAATGGACCATCAATTGCACTTTTCAGTCTACTTCAATCAAACTAATAGTAGAAATTCCTCCTAGATTTGGCAATAGATTTACTGTCAGTCTTAATTTATCTTGTTGTGAGTTACTTTAGTAGTAATTCAGATAGAAACCAGAAGTCTCTTACCTTAAATATTGTTTCTTAATAACATTTTGATTTTTTTAAATATCTACTGACCTTATAGGATATGATGTTCTAGGAACATGATGGACTCAACCCAACAAAAAGTCCTGCTTACATACACAGTAAAATGTTGGTTCACTTACATATAATTTATTATATAACTTATTATATAACTTATATAACTATATTATATATTTGAGCTCAAAGAAAATAATGTGAAATTTCTAGGTATCATAAAAAAGGAAGAAATGTAATGAAAGCATGGTAAGCTAAGAAGCCAAAATTACAGTGACCTAAGAAATATTGTATGATATACTGGACTGTTGGATGTAGGACCTACAAAGCTGGGTTTTCGAACCTGCACGAGGACAGGATATGTGATATTTCACACATTTGAAGCAGGATGCTGGAACTGAGAAACCTCAGTGATAGTGACAATAGTACACCCACTAGCCTGGACACCAAAAAAAGAAAATGTGTCTCAGGAGTGGTGTGTAAAAATATAAAGTATGGAAAAAAAACAAAAACAAACAAACCAAAAAATAATTTTACAAGATCTATAACTAAAAGGCTTTTTGTTAGGTAACATAACCTGTGTTAAGTAAAGTTGTAAAGCCTAAATTTTTTCTACCAATATGGAATTCATATCTCCAGAGTGATAACTGAATTAAAAAATTGGTTCTAGACCTGTAAAGTCCCCGGATTACCTGGAAAAAAATGTTTTTAAACCCAAAGAAACATAAAACTACTTCAAGCAACAGGTCCATAAGAAAGGTTTATGGAAGCAAATATCCTGGGAATAAGACAATGCTTATGAACATAAGCTTATCAGTAAACAAACAAACACAAGAGGAAATGATCCCTTAAATCATCCCAAAGAACCTGATAGTAGAAAAATTACACTCCATAAATAACATATTCAAAGTGAATACAGAGACAAAAGAAAAACTATAAGGGAAAGCTATATTTTATAGATTATAGAAAAGAAGTAGCCGCTCTGAAAGCAAAATTCGAATGCTATATCTAAGTATTACACACATAAACACAATGTTTTTCAGAGAAATTATAGATTCAGTGGATAAGCAGAGCTGAAGACTAAATTGGGGAACTGGAAATTCCTCATACTGATTAAAATATGCGAAATACGAAATAAAGTTTAAGAATTCTGAATGACAGAAGGAGACATCCAACCTATACTTAACGAATGTTCTACCAGGAAGTTAGAGAGAATATTGAGAAGTCAATATTTAAAATAATAATATCTTGGGGTACCTGGGTGGCTCAGTCGGTTATGCATCTGTCTGCCTTTGGATCAGGTCATGATCTCAGGGTCCTGGGATCAGCCCTGCAGTGAGTCTGCTTCTCACTCTCCCTGTCCCTCTGCCCCTAACCCTGCTTGTGCATTCTCTCTCTCTCTCAAATAAATAAATAAAATCTTTTAAAAAATAATCATATTTTAGGATTTTCCAGAATTGGTGAAAGGTAAGAATCCTCTGTACCTTAACGAAGTCAACATACTTTAAAAAAAAAAATCCACAGTTACACACATTGCCACTAAATTGCAAAACCCCAAAGACAAGCAAAGAATCTTAAAGAGCATCCAGAGAAAAGGCAGAATATTTACAAGGAACTAATAATTACACCTGTCACTAGCAAAAATAGAGATTAAAAAAAATTCACGTTAACAAATACTATAGGAAAACAATTTATTTAGAAATTTCATTTCCAGATTATCGTTCAGGAGAGAACAGAGACATTTTCAGGCCACCTTCACAGAACCTTACTGAAAGAAACAATAAAGGAGGTAATTCAATAAGAATTAAATTGAATCCAGGAGGAAAAGTTTGATAAATATCCCACCATATTTTCTTCCCATTCACATACTAACAAATTTATTGGTGTAGTAAAACCAAATAATATATGCAGAGTACTTTGCTTGTAATAAGCAGTCAATTAATGTGAGCTGTTAGGAGCAGTATTTTAAAATTGTGTATTTTAACCTTCAGTTGCTGGGGGTATAAAAGTATAGGGGATTTTTGCATAGTGTTGGCCACACTCTAAAGCCCTCTTATTATTTCTAATAATTTAACTGCAGTTACTATAAGAGTTTTCTGAGCTATAAATTGGTATGACTTAAAAATTAAGGGGATATGGTTACTAAGAGGTGGATTTGTCTACGATGATTTCAAGAGCTCTGGACTGATTCAGTAAATAGCGGGTATGTCAAAAGTAGAAATGCGAGGGGAATTCTAAGAGGAGCTGACATCAGAGGACATCTCTGCAAAATATCTGCATGGTCTGTGCTTTAGTTTCCTCATCTGAAACAGGAATACAATGATGATATCCACCACACGAATTTGTACTTCTCTCCCAGGAGAGGTCCACCTCCTTCTTTATAGCCATTTCATTGCCATCAGAGTGCCGAAGGTTTAAAGGTGTTAAGCATCATGTGGCACCAACTACAGCACCATCTCTTTGTCGTACAGAGAACTTGAGGAGAGCCGTCAGAAAGACTCTGTATTCAAGTGTCAACCATAGGGCCATACTCTGAGTTTGGATTTAACTAGCAATTCCTTGCAAATAGATCAAAGCTTTCCTCACCTGTCACTATGTTGCTCTGCACGATGTGCCTGTGAATGCAATTAGCAAGCAACCCTTCGCCCTGTGGCATAAATAGCAAAGCAAAGGGTCTTCGGTGTTAGACATGGGGATGGATCCCAGGAGTCAACAGCACTTCTGCCAGACTAGGATTCCACCCCGACACCTGTTCTGGCAAGAGGCTTTCACTTCACACCTGCAGCCTCTAAATGCTCCTGAGTGACCACACAGGAGCAAGTGCAGATGAATTTCGGTACTCACGAATACTCGGCCCATTGCTCGCTCTCTCTTCTTGATTACGTTTCCACTTGTAGGAGGGGAGGCTGGGAGCTGGGATCAAAAGTCCCAAAGATATCCTAGGTTTCCTCATGAATAGAGATCTGAAGGATTCCTAAAGTCACTTAAGTCCCGCTCCCTGATGCCATCCATTGTGGCCCAGGCCCTGAATCTCCTCGGGTAAGATCCTTAGGCATAAAGATGGTTGATCCCCACTGGCTTCCACTTACACCGCTGGCTCCCTCCATGCCAGAGAATCTTTTCAGAAAACTCAACCCTTAGGCCAGGTCTGAGGCTCTGTTCTAGAGACAACTGGAACCCACAGTGAATATGTTCTTATTTTCTGTAGGACGAGCACTCCAGCACCATAGCAGTTTCTGTGCAATTTTCTACTTTGCAGCAGGAGGCTGTGGGAGGTTTCTGGCTTTGTTTTCCTTTTTCATGGTTTTAACTATGACATCTGAGAAGAGGCTTGAAAGAGAGGAGGCTTGAAGAAAGCAGGTGACATAAGTGGAATTTGTTACCTTTTGGTCCTAGAGACCCTTCCAAATTGTCAACAAGGTACGTATTCCCCAGAGGGAACTATCTATCAGCCAGTGGGAGAGGAATCAACTTACTAAGCCTCATGGTTCAGAGGAGAGCAGCCTCTATCATAAAGGTGTCCCCTCCCGGTGCTTCTCAACCCTCTCACCAGGGGTTTTAGACATCTTTTTAGCACTCTCTTCCATTGTTTGAAAATCCTACGGGTGCTGCAGCGGGCACCCCACAGTTAACAATTTATACAGTCTATAGATACCTGTGCTCCTTTCCAGATACGAAATCTTATTTTCTTAATTTCACCCCAGGTAGAGTGTGGTCAATGCATCTCAAGTTCCCTTTCTCTATGTTGCCAAATTGGTAATAATAACACATCCCATTTATCAAATGATTTGCTTCTCTGGAAATCCCTTTTGCTTCTAGTTCTTAATTCTCAAAGCAAGCATGTGGAACAAGTCATAGTCTAATTATAAAAAAGAGGAATCCAAAAGTCCTCATCAAGTTAAACAGTAGGAACACTGGACCCAATAACCCCTTTTGTTTATTCAATGGTATGTTCACTGTAACACATTGCCTTTCTGTCCACTGATGGTTATGGCGCCAAACCCTGGGTCCTGGATAAGTGATAAAGATCAAAAGCAAATCATTGAAAGCCATGCATCTAACCCTGACCAAACCCAGCAAAGCGGATGCTGATTTTCTGGAGACAGAGTGTCACTAAGAAAACAAAATTTCACATCTGGAGCCACCAGAGACTCATACATAACTACAGACAGTATAATTGTTCATTGTGGGGTATCAGCTACAGACGCTGTAGGATTTTCAGACAATGAAAAACAGTGATAAAAGATGTCCAAAAATGTTTCAAGTTGATCTTGAAAGATGGGAAACATGTAGAAAGTCAGAGGTGACAGGAGGGCAAGGGGACAGCAAAATGTGCAAAAGAAAGTGATCTTGTGACTAAAGACTGCTCTGTGCTGCTACTTCTCCCAGGATTTTATCCTCAGGGCCTCCTGTGGGAATGGCAAGAAAGAGCACGTGTTGTTCACCATCCTCAAGGGGAGCGCCCACTTCCAGGCCGTCCACCTGCTGCATACTGTTCTGCGTGGGGCATTCTGCCAGGTGGAGCAGAGCCTGAGGAGGTAGTGAGGCCTCGAGGAGTCACACCATGAAAACATCTGGCTTGGGGACTGCTTGCCTATGCTCTGCCCAGCACAGCTGACAGTTTAAAGTGATTCTTATCTCCTTCAAATATGTAATGAAAATACTTCATACAAATGAGTTTGCAGGGGAAAATCATCCTTTCATCTTATATCTTTGTGTTAAAGTTGTTACTTAGAACAACCATGAACTGGGGTCTCAAACTGTCAACCTAAGCATTTTTCTCTCTCTTCAAGGATGTTTCTACATTGATGTTTTGGGGAGGGAATTTTTGGAGGCAAGGATACCTCACTAGTCACAATGAGCTTAAATCTTTCTACTTCTAGACAGTGTTGAGTGGCTCAGATGGCTATGGCAGAAAAGGAAATCTGAACAGCGGTACAGACTGAAACCGTTCACAGGACTGGCCAATCTCAGAGGTTTTCTCCATCTCCTTTGGTGGGCTTGTTTGCCCAAACTCCTCTCTGCCATCTAGTGGTCATTCCTTCTCTTGCCTGCTTCTCTTGCCCTTCCTCTTTTTCTTAACCCTTGGCTGACTCATGTGGCACCAGCCTGGATAAAGAAACACACGTTTCCCTACAAACGCCTAGAAAGATAACAGATTAACCTCTTTCCAGACCCTATTTTGACATTGCTCATTGTTTTGAAACTTCTCCCCATTCTAAATCATCTGTTAAACTGTAGGCTTTATAAGGCACCTTGAACAGTGTTTTACAAGGCACTTTGTAGGCACTGCCATGAAAATTAATTGTTTGAGTTATCATTAAAAGGGATGCCTCTGAAACAAAAATCATTTTCATCATCTCTTTTCTCCAGAGTAGCTTATCATCTGTAGGCTTAGCATTTGCTTTAGAACCAGGGCTCACACTGCAGCCGGTATCTCCTTCCTCTAGCAAAGTGCCTGTGTGAACGGTATTTAGCACAGCAGCTCATATGCATTCTCGGCCCAATAAGATTCTTACATCCATACACTGTCCCAGGTCCCTATGAGAAGCCAGAGCTGGATTTAGATGGGATTTTTTTTTTTTTTCTTTCAGACTCTGTTTTCTTTCATTATTACTGACAGCAAAACACACTATGAATTGGGGGGGATGGATGGCATCCAAATCTTTTAGAGCGTCCAATTTCCAGGATTCTTCTGGAAGTCATTGTTTTATTTTGTGCCTCTTAACCACTGTAAAAAAGCAATCTCCATCAGAGAGAAGCTCTAAAAACCAGGATACAATTGGGTTGAAGAAGGAGAAGTCAGGTTTCTAGGGAGGCACGGGGAATGGTGTGACAAAGCAGGGTTAGTGCTCTGAGGAACAGAGGAAAAGTACCAGGATAACTAAGTGAGGAAGAAGACTGGGGGCAACCAAGACCAAATACTGACCTCAAAATTTTTCCCTGGGCCAGTTCAGACCCCTAAGCCTTTGATTAGTACCTAAAAATTTTCTTATAGGTCCACCTTCTTAAAAAGATACAGTTCTCAGGTTTATCTTTGGCAATCAAAAATGATGCTGCTTCCAGAACACACATTCTGACTTCACGGCTACTCTGTGTGACCTTGGACAAAACTCAACCTTCTTTTTTTTTTTTTTTTTTTTAATAATAATTTTCTATTATGTTATGTTGGTCACCATACAGTATATCCTTAGTTTTTGATGTAGTGTTCCATGATTCATTATTTGCGTATAACACCCAGTGCACCATGCAATATGTGCCCTTCTTTTTTTTTTTTTTTTCTTAACTCACTGTTCCACAGACCTTTGTTAAAAGGAAGATGCCTGGGGTCTATCAGGGACCTACTGAATCAGAATCTTCAAAGGCAGTGCTCAGGGAATCTGCATTTCTTTTACAAATAGGTAATTCTTTGAAATACAAATCAAAACCACAATGAGGTACCACCTACACCAGTTAGAATGGCAAAAATTAACAAGACAGTAAACAACAAGTGTTGGCAAGGTTGTGGAGAAAGGGGAACCCTCTTACACTGTTGGTGGGAATGCAAGCTGGTGCAGCAGCTCTGGAAAACAGTACGGAGATTCCTCAAAAAGTTAAAATAGAACTACCCAATGACCCAGCAACTGCACTACTAGGGTATGTATCCCAAAGACACAGATGTAGTGAAAAGAAGGGCCATATGCACCCCAATGTTCATAGCAGCAATGTCCACAATCGCCAAACTGTGGAAGGAACTGAGATGCCCTTCAACAGATGAATGGATAAAGAAGATGTGGTCCAATATACAATGGAATATTACTCAGCCATCAGAAAGGATGAATACCCACCATTTGCATAGACACAGATGGAACTGGAGTGAATTATGCTAAGTGAAATAAGTCGAGCAGAGAGAGAAAATTATTGTATGGTTTCCCTCATATGTGGAACATGAGGAATAGTAGGGAGGACCACAGGGGAAGGGAGGGAAAACTGAGACAAACCATGACAGACTCTGGGCTCCAGGAAACAAACTGACAGTTACAGAAGGGAGGGGGTTGGGGGATGGGGTAACTGGGTGATGGGTAGTAAAGAGGGCACGTGTGGTGATGAGCACTAGGTGTTATATGCAACTAATGAATCGCTGGATACTACATCAAAAATTAATTATGTATTTTATGTAGGCTAATTGAACACAATAAAAATATCAAAAAAAAGAATACACTGATTGTGATGACCAATGAGAAATGTATAGAACCATTATATTGTATACCTAAAACTAATATAATATTGTATGTTAATTAAACTTCAATAAAAAAATTAACTGGAACAAAAACAATGGAAATTGGCAAATCACTTGCCTAACTTATAGGGCAAACCACTTGTAGTATCTAAATGATCTCAAAGCATCATTTCAACTGAGACCCTGGAGGAAGCACCATCTTGCCAGTTTTACTAAAAGCCCTTCTTCCCAGGTAAGCTTTGTTAGAACAACCTTGAAATGACAACATGAGAAACAAAAGTGCCATTAGGCCCCATTTAGTAACTGCAGAGTTACTGGTTAGTTTTATGGGTTTTTTTTTTTTTCAAGCCATTCCATACAAATTGTATTTTCTAATGTGTCAGCACTTTTCTAATTCAAATTTCCACTAGTAATCTGTTTTGCTGTGAATACTGGGTAAACTTCATGCCCGGCAGCTAAAATTTTTGGATGCAACAACTCATTTACAAAATTCTCATATATTCATCAAGGAATGAAAGCATGATTTTGCAGAATTGAATTTTAGAGCTCTGATGCAACTGAAAATTATATGGACCAATTTCCTCATTTTAAATTAGAAGCATTAACATGACTTTTCTCTTCCCATCCCCAACTCAGCCCCCAAATCATCATAGCTTGCCTGATCCTAAATATCCTTCTGCTCAAATGCCACACTCTTAGCCTTGCCAGATAGGTTCTTTCCCTCTTCCGTGCTGTGTCAGCACTTTGCCTCAAACCCTCTATGGAAGGTAGTACAACTGATATGTACATATATACATATCCCCCTAACGGATCCTTGAAAACAGAAACTGCATCTTCTTAATCCCTGTAACTTGTAGGCAGTACAGAGTACTCAGTAAGTGATAAATTTTACTTGGGAAAAACTTGGCACAGGGCATGCTGGGAGGTAGTAGAAGAATTAACATGGTCATTACTATTAATTGCAGACATTTATTTAGTTCTTGCCATGCAAGGGTTTTAAGTGTTTTATAGTGTTATTGCACTTAATTCTCATAACAAACCATAAAACCATACATTAGTGTTTTCCCATTTTAGAGTTGAAAAGACTGAGGCATTGACAGATCAAATAACTTGCCCTCAATTATATGACTAGAAAGAGAGAGTGAGAGAGAGAGAGAGAGCTGAAATTGGAAAAGGGAAGTCTGAATCCTGAGATTCTTCTCTCATTACCACACTACACTGCTGCCCATCGTGGCACATCAGGATCTCCCTTCCACGGCCATGCTTTCTCACCGCACAAACCCCGTTGTGTTCCAAGATGGAAAACTCAACATCGTGAAACCCTGATGCTCAAGGAAACACACTCTTAAGGGTTAGAGTGGCTGAATTTCACAACATGGCCACAGAATTGTGGGGTATCAAGAATAAACAGAACCAGAATGAATATAATTTTTAACATCTTTATAGATTTCTCATAATAGGAGCTTATGAAGCCTGAGATACATGAAATCAGCCCATCAATAGTTGTTAAAGGTATAAAAATACATAAATACTCATTTTTGGTCCCACTCCAGCAACTAATTTGGAAGGAAAAGGCTATGTATGAGAGATACATATGGAGATACCAAAGTCTTTCTTGGAATAAAACAAACTAGCAAATGGGTATGGAGAGGACAGGAAACCAATGCAAAAGGCAGGCATGTGTTCACCCTCCACATAAACTATTACAGTTCCATGACTTAATCACTGATCTCTGTTAATGATTCTCTACTAAGGATCTCAGCTGTATTCACTGGGTTTTCACACCCAATGTGCCGCCCCCACCCCCCTGCCCACTGTGGCTTTTTCTGTACCACCGTCTGAGTTGTTACCCACTTTTATCCCTCCTTGCCTTCCAAATATTAAATCTGTCTCACCATCAAGTACATGGTAGGTGCTAAATTAATCCAATTGATCAGAAACCTGAGCTTACCTGATTTTTCTGTGACCCCATGATATGCTAAATCACATTACGTGACCTCACAAGAGGGACACCATCGCTCCAGGCTTTCTTGACTCTCACCTCAGCACAACTCAACCAACCAAGTACATTAAACTCCACTACTGCTCTCATCTACTCCTAACAGCAACAATTTTGTAATCTTACACACCCTACAGGCACCTTCATCTACATTCTTTCTTTTTCATATCCCTTGTCGGAAAACATCACAACATTGGTGATTTTGAAGACCTTATGAGGTAACTATCTATATGGCTGTCTCTCTCACTATGATGTGAGCTCCTAGCAATCAGGAGCAACATTTTTTTAACTGCTCTTCCCCACAGGGTACCTAACACAGTACTTTGCTTAAAGAACTTGTTTGATAAATATATGCTAATTGAATAAAAATACAGAATAAAGAAGATCTTTGACTTGAATGTGCAGTGTTCAGTAGTTCTAGCACCAGCACCACTTCCGGTAGATTTTTTTTTTTTTTTAAGGGTT
This sequence comes from Ursus maritimus, assembly GCF_017311325.1. Lineage (NCBI taxonomy): Eukaryota > Metazoa > Chordata > Mammalia > Carnivora > Ursidae > Ursus > Ursus maritimus. The sequence goes on along the minus strand of NW_024426774.1, from coordinate 16,239,792 downwards.
TTGTTGTAGAATTCAAAAAAACCCAGAGCTCCTCATTACTCCTAGTGGTCTACTTTTTTGCAATGTGTTATAATGTGATGTTGCATCTCATTTCATCAAAAAGTGGAGGTTATTTCCTCTCCACTTGATTCTAGGACATGTGACTTGCTTTGGCCAACAGAGTTCAGTGGAAATGATAGTGTGCCATTTCTGGACTACCCTCCCAAGGCCTTGCATGCTCTGCTTGCTCTTTTGGAACCCTGGAACCACCATGAAGACAAGCCTGGCTGGGGCTGCTGGAGGACTGGAGACAGTTGTTGTAGCCATCCTGTTGCCCCAGCCAACAGCCAACCAACCCCAGAAGCATCACTGCTTGGCTGACCTATAGCTGACTGCAGACACAGAAGAGTGCCAAGATGAAACCCAAATTGCCCAACCGATTCCAGCCTAAATTATAAACTAAATAAATGGTTGCTGTTTAAAGCCACTAAATTTTGGAGTGATTTGTTATGCATTAGTTACAAGTTCTAAGTGTTGACATCTAGTGATTTTAATCCTCATTTGTAGTAAACAAGAACCTACAGCTGAGGCCTCAGAGGCCCTAACTGCAGGTTGGACCCTACCCTGGCTCTTTATCAGCCCTCTGGTATTGGGTGTCAGACAGACTACCAATGCTCCTCACTGCTTTAGCTTCTGATGTTGCTCTCCAGGTTTGCTCAAACTTGAGAGTTTGAATCTCATGTTAATAAATATGTGGCTGTTCAGGCAATTTGTTTGGGTATAATTATGCCAGTCTCCTAGGAAATTACTGCCACCTAAGTTATTACAAATTCACCTTGGAGACACTGCATCTGGCTGGTTCTTGTTCAGTCAAGTGCTCCCTTGCCAGAGACCAATACATAATGCTCTAAAGCTCTCTCTGCTTAAATTCTTCTTCCTTCTTGGCGTGATTCTTGCTAGCAACACCCTGCATAAAACACAGTTCTGGAGAATCAAAGGAGCTGGTATGTCCAGAGGCGCACTGCAGCAAGGAGGTAAGAGGTTCTTAAACTTAAAAAGACAATACAAGTTTGAATTCCAGTTTTTCTTTCCTTCTTTTTGTTTTGAGAAAATGAGGCTGTTTGTGCTTCTATGGAATGGCCTGCCTCACAGAAGAACTGACAGAATTCAATGTCCAGGAACTAGACATCTTTGATCTCCAGGGATTATGTGGAAATTCCTTCACTGAAAAGTCTATTTCTATGGGTTCCTTTGAAGAATAGTGATCTGTGGCTATAATAAAGTAGATAACTTAACAAAAAAAGACCTTTCTGCCTCTGAGCAGTCACACATCAAGGCCAGAGTATTGGGAGATGTCTACCCCAGGGGCAAGTAATAAAAGGGAATATTGTCTGTAGAAAATTTAAAAACAATAATGAAATAGACCAAAAGTCAGTGTGGTTTTTTTTTATTACCATGAGTCAGCACTTCTAAACAATGTCAGTGATAAGATACTGCTTTTTGTGGACATCCCATTAAAACTGACCTTAGTGTACTTGCCTCCTTATGTGTGCTCTTCTCTTCAAAGAAGCCCTGGAAAGAGGCTGCAGACCTATCCCAATGATTCTGGCAAAGCTTAGACCATTTCAGGAACCTTCCTACAGGAGCTACCTTCAGGTGTTCTTTTCAATTAATAGTCTCAATGGTGATAAATATGTATTCTTACAGGTTGGAAGCAACTGAAAGCCAGACAGTTCTTTGCTACCCCATCACGTAGCCAGCAGAGATTATGAGGGTTCTTGGCCCTCTCATGCATGGGAGGACAAGGACGGGGAACACAGCTACCTCAAGCCCCATGTTCTAAATCCAGAACTACATTTGTAAAGATTTAAGGAATCTCAATGAGAGATGGAAAATACAAAAAACAAACAAACAAACAAACAAACAAAAAAAACCCAAAAGGAATTAAATAAGCAGACTGGAAATGAAAAATACATTAGAAATTAAGACTCCATTTGATGATATTAACAGTAGACTGATAAAACAGAAAAGAGCCAAAGAACTGTAAATTGAAACATATGGGTAATCCAAACTGAAATACAAAAAAAAAAAAAAAAAAAGTGGAAAAATATTGAACACAGCATCAGAGATATGTAAGACAATATTAAATAGCCTAACATATGTGTAATGAAGTCCTGGAAAGAGAAAGAGCAAAGGTCAGTAGAAATATCTGAAGAGCTGTTGGTTGAGAATTTTCAAAAATTGGTGAATGATTTCAATCCACAGATTAAAGAAGCTCACTGAATCAAACAGGTTAAATTAAGTCAGAACAATGCATACCATACTTTTAAAAACTAAAGCTAAGGAAAAATTATTAAAAGCAGCCAGAGAAAAAAGATTATATACAAGGAAAAACTGGTATTAAAAAAATTTAAAAAGTTGGCGTTCCCGGGTGGCTCAGTAGTTAAGCGTCCAACTCTTCTTGATGTTGGCTCAGGTCATGATCTTAACATTGTGAGACTGAGCCCCACATAAGGCTCCATGCTGGATATTGGAGCCTGCTTGAGATTCTCTCTCCCTCTCCAAAAAAAAAAGAAAAAAGAGAAAGCAAGCAAGCAAGCTATTTTGTCACCAAAAACAATGGGGGTCAGAAGTCAAAGAAATAGCATGTGTGAAAGGCTGAAATTTAGAATTCTAAATTTGTCAATTTAGAATTCTATCATTTAAAAAAAATGAAAGCAAAATAATGACATTCTAAACATTAAAAAAAAGTCAACATAATTCAATTTCAAAAGATCTTCACTATAAGAACTACTAGGAGAATTTCTTCAGGCTAAAGGGAAATACAATGGATGGAAAGTCAGATGAGCAAAAGTCATGGTAAATTTGAATTATATTAACATTAGATAACAGTATTTTATTGATGTTAATTTTTTTCAGTTTGGTGTTTTACTGTGATTATAGAAGATTTTCACATTTGGGTAATTGGGGTGTATTCTTTTATTGTTTTTACAATTTTTGGAAAGTTTGATAAGATTAAACAATTTAATGTTAAAAAATATATTACAAGAAGGAACAAAGTTGAAGGATTTATGGCACCTGATTTCAAAACTTACTATAAAGCTACAGTAAGCAAGACCCTGGTATTGATACCTTATGGACGGATCCTATCTATAAATTATAGTTGATCATTGAAACAAAATGGAGAGACCAGAAAGAGATCCCCCCAAATATGCTGATTTATGACCGAGGTACTGAAGCAATTCAATAGGGAAGGATAATCTTTTCAATAAATAATACACGAACAAACAGATACCTAGATAAAAAAAAAGAAATTAACCATAACCTTTAGTTCAGACCAATCATAAAAGTCCGTTTGAAACAGATCATGAGCCTACATTCAAAAGGAAAAACTATGAAACTTCTAGAAGGAAACAGAATAATTTTGAAACCTCAGTGTAG